>NC_058036.1:20660567-21368284 GCF_019176455.1 Solea senegalensis
TGTTGTGTTATATATGAATCTGTTAGACAGAGGGACAGCAGTGTTTAACGTCTTACTGCTTATTTTCCCTCAGTCAAGTTCAGTTCTTTGTTAGTTTCTTTGTTTTTGTTAAGTTTCTTTTAAATCAATGACTGTGTCTCATCAGTGTCTGGATGTTTAAATCCCCTTAACAACAGCTTGGTGTTCTTTCATTCTGACAGTTTAAAGATCGCCAAAGAACATGTGCTATCACCCGACAGAAGAAGTCAACGTACGGTGGCCCAGAGGCGTCAGTCAGCGACAGCCAATGTGAGAAAAGGGCCTTTTTGGCCGGTGATGTGTCGACAGTTGTGCATCATCGTGTCAGACGTCATTGACTTCACGTGCTGAGTGAGTTCTCTTACACTTACACGTCAAACAATTCATGTTCAAATGATGTTCAACTTACTTTAAAAAAAGATTTAGTTCAAGGAAGTTGTAAATAAATCCCCAAAGGATTTAAAAAGGTTTCATAATGTCATTGTGCTTTCGTTTGGAGCCTGAAAACTGGCAAAAAGTAACTAAGTTAGTTACTTAGAATAAAATCCAAACGAAAACAGCTGTGCTTGTGTGTGTGTGTGTGTCTTGTGAGGACACATTTATTATTATTAAAATAACATAATACACTTGATGAGTGGGTTATTTTTGATAGATAGTGCAGATAGTTGTGTATGTTATTCTGTGTGATGGAACGTTCAAACCAGGAACTGATTTTACTTTAAAATTGACCAAACCTGACTCTAGGTTTCTCTTGTTGTCTGGGTTTCACTTCAAATTGCCTGTTCAGAATGCAAATTGGCAGTTATCATCCGTGATCCTCTCTCTCTCTAGGCTCCACACAACCAGCAGAATGCAAAGCAGAAGCAGGAGAGAGGAGAGGAGAGGACCGGCCCTTTCTTAGAAAATCAGGAAAAGAGGCTACAAGATGTTTGAAGTAGAGCATCAGCCGTCTCCAAAAACGAAAACGCCAAAAACACGTGTGGAAAAAATGAAGGTTCATGCACGTCATTAAGGAGGACATGAGGACACTTGGTGTTAGAGGAAAGGACACAAGATGGACACAGATAATCTACAAAGAAGAAGATTCTATTTTCAAAATAAAATATCCGGATTACATCCGTAACACATAATATCATTATTATAGTATGGTTATAATACAATAACATGACAATAATTATAGTCATACGCAAATACTGTAACATAATAATAATAATGTTAATAAATCTTATAAGACTTAATCAATATGTTCAAATGTGTTTGAAATCAATGCCTCGTGCTGGAACTATCACCTCACCACACGGTGGAGAAGTGGAGAATCATACATCCTGAACAACAGGTGGCAGTGGTGCACAATTAAACGTACAAATCTTTTTAAAATGTTCGCCTGTGCAACTACACTGCACTTTAATTTCTGCCGCGCAGACGCCAGCAGGCACCGATTGCTCGTTGTTTACTTGTTATGAGTCGATGAACATGTGTCTCAGACTCGTTTGACTCGCTCGTCATGTGTGTCATCAGCATTCCGAGGTCTGGGACCATGAAGGGAACTTTATTAAGTCATAATTCAAAAAAAAGTCAAAAAAAAAGTTATCACAGAAACTTGTCCTACTATTGTCTGTAGATTAACACTGGACTGGATTACATGAACATCAACATTGTTGATAATCCATAATATATTGTACATTTAATTGATATTTGAATCTATGGAGGTTTGGTTTATAACCTTTACACTTTCTGTATTATACTTTCTATATTAAAATGACTCTTCTGATGAGCAGTGCAACATAAAAACATCAGTTTGTTTGTCAGTTGACACAGTTTGTCTCGTGCACTCTGCTCGCCCTGATACCTGCTACTTCACTTCTCTGTTCCAAGACTCTTGTCCTCATTCATTCACAGTGTTTATTCATCTCAAGGTCTAGTTGTCCTCTGCTCTGTCACTGCACTTAATCCCAGAATATAGCAGCAGAGTCTGCTGTCCTCATGTCGTCTGTGGTGCTGGGACTGGCTCAGCTCATCCGTCCCTGTGTCCTCTCTCAGGACATTTTAAAGATTAATTTCCCTCTGGTCCTTCCTCTAATACTTTTCATCCTATTTTCCTCTCAGCCTCTCGTGTGGCTTCAGGCCGGTTGTTATTGGTCCATTTTCATGCAATGCATTTTTATTTTTTATTTTTTTACATTTATACTCTGACATTTCCACTCATTATTTTCCCACCGTCCTCAATCGATGACTTTGAGTGCAGCCATTTGATTAGAGACACAATCAATGATTTGCTATATGAGTATTGTTGCTGACTGTTTTCATCCTCTTCTATTGTCCTAAGGTTCAATTAACAGGACACAAGCTCCCCTGAAAGCAGACTGGGAAAAACCCACGTCCATTTCTGTGTCACAGTCACCAATAAGTGTTTATCTGCTCATCACATACCGACTTCAGAACATTTGTCAATGTCAATGTCTCCACTAATAAACCCCCCCTCACACACACACACACACACACACACACACACACACACACACACACACACACACACACACACACACACACACACACACACACACACACACACACACACACACACACACACACACACACACACACACACACACACACACACACACACCTGTAATTCAAACAGGAAATCAATCTGCCACGATTACCTCAGGAGTAATTAGACGTCGTATGGAAAAAAAAATGTGACACTTTTTTAAAGAAAGAAACTCATTGTCTCCTCCTCTCCTCTCCTCTCCTCTCCTCTCCTCTCCTCCCCCCTCACAAGCATCTGCTTCCTTTGATTAATGAACTGAGAGGCTCAAGGATACATTAATGTAACGCACAGATTTATCTGGGCGCTCTAACCCGGGCGGAGAACACTTCCCGTGTTCATTGTCTTGCTCATTATACAGTAAAGTTTTCCCCATCAGTCACAGAAAAGCAGATATAATCCACAGCATCAATCACAGTCTGCTGTGTACAGTAGCGTTGTTAAGATCGCTCGCATCTTTATTACCATATCACACAAATTCCCCACAACATCCATCATGGTGTCGTCTTCCCTTTTACCTCTGATGACTCTTCATCATACGTTTGAATGGATTAGATAAAGCATCAGACTGTGTGTCGTCAAGTGGCAGTTAGCCACCAGGGGGCGAGCCTGTGAGAAATCTAGCACTCGGTTCACACTTTCCTGAGGAGTCAATCGTCTCCACATGATGTTAATTCTGTAAATGATGTTTCCATTTAGAGGAAAGAAGAAGATAAAGCACGACACATGAGTGTGAGTGAGAGAAGAAACCTGGTCTGTGAACGTGTGATCATGAGGTGTCTATATACAGTATATATATATAGTATATAGAAAGTATATAAATGACGTCTGTTTTTATATGCAGACGTCATTTAGATACATTCTAAATTGACAAATGACACACACACAACCATCAGACACGTGAGAGCAGTCGTTAGGAAGTTAAGACACTTATGTTTAATGTGCATAATTACAGACGGATTTACTTCTGTAAATACTAAACATCTGTACGTTGAGCACAAGATTGTCTCACACTGTCAGTTTGTCCCACTGTCCAAAAAACCTGCAATATGAGGTCAACTGGACGCTCTAAATTCACTGTAGGTGTGAATGGTTGTTTGTCTCTGTGTGTGTGTGTGTGTCCCTGTGATGGACTGGCGACCTGTCCAGGGCGTGACCCCGCCTCTGTCAGCTGAGATGGACACAGCTCCCTCCGCGACCCTCATGTGGAAGATAAAAGTGATAGAAGATGAATGGATGATGGTCACCATGTCACGGATGCTTGCCGCGTCCTGTACTGGCAACACAAGTTTGACCCTGACGCCGCGCAAGTTCATAGGTCATTAGGGAGGCGGGGCAAGGAGTTGTCAGTCATGGCGACCGAAGCGTGGTGGGCGATGTATTCAAGAATCTGCTGATGGAGTGGGATTTTCACACAAAAGCAGCATTTGTAGTGTTTTCAGAGAACGGTCCACGAAAGAGAAAACAGTGAGCGACAGTTTCGTGGGAGATCAGAGAAGATCTCTGGCATCATGGCAGATTCAAAAATGTACAAAAGCATCAGTAAATCAAAAGACAACACAGTCTATGTTGAGCACTGAAGCTACAGCAGCAGAAAACCCAGTGATCTATGCAGTGAAACCACGTATCAACAGCAGTTTTTGACAGAACCTGATCTCACTCGTGGTCTGACGACCCACGACAGAGAGGACAGAGCTCAACACACTCCACTGTATCACAGCTGTAAGCATGAAACCAAGGTGAAAACAAGACCAGAGACACGACGTGTCCTCTCAGGTGTGAGGACGACAGAAGACACATTGAACCACAGAGACTTCTACTTCTGATATTAGGTGAACCTTGTACCTAATAAAGTGGCCGGTGAGTGCACACTAACACACATTCAGAGTAAGTTAATCAACAGTTGAGTTAAGGATGAAAATGATTCCACACATTTTACAAAAGATTTTAAAAAACATTTTGAGAGAACGTGGAACCGCTGTGAGACAGAAGCTATAAATCATGCTAACCGTGCTTTCTTTGGTTACTTTAGTTTCCCTCGGGATAAAAAGCAGCTTAAATTATGACCATATATTTTCAAATGTGATATGGAATTGTATTAAAATGACATTGGCCATTTCCACACATGAAATATTCATCCACAGCAGCCTGACGTGGGGGACATGCGGGACAGCATGTGGGCACGTCTGTCTCATGTACGTCCCATTATTCATGGCGATGCCAGATTCAGCATCGGTCTTCTTATCTAAGGCAACAGTGATGCAGGCAGCGCAGCATCAGTAATCACGCCAGTCCACTTCACCACGCTGCACTCTGCACCGGCCTTGTCAACCAGAGCCAGAGTACACGTGATTTATCGTCCGTGTCTCCATACAGAAACAGACACTTCATGTCCCAGGACAGAAACCTCGTATGTCTTCATGGAGACGAGAGACGACCACGGAGAAAGACAAAGAGCGAGAGCGTTAATGTCTGCCACTGAACCAGGAAGGTGTCGAATAATCGACTGAAGATATTTCTTAAATATTTGTTTTCTCTTCTCTCACTTTATCATATGTTCGTCGTCTGTGTGTAAAGCCGCTGAGTTTCCACATGTTCTAAATGTCATTCATTCATTCATTCGTCTCTTCGATGCGAGGCTGCAGATCCCGGCTCATTTTCCTTCGTGCTTTTCTGATTTGCATGGAAATTTAAGTATGAAATGAACACTTGAGCAGAAAAATATGGCACCTGTGATAAATCACCAACGCTGTGTCCTTGTGTCAATGTCACTGCACGCACACGCACATGCACACGCACACGCACACACACACACACACACACACACACACACACACACACACACACACATGTGTCAGAGAACACGCGTGTTTTACAAACTGCGCTCAGACAAACTGGGTAATTATGGAAATGTCACATACAGTAGATGACATGCATTTATACATGTGTGTGTGTGTGTGAGCATATATGCTCCACCCCCCCGGAGGAAACACGCGAAGCTGCATTTCACATAACAGGAGAGCGGATGGAGAAACAAGAGAATAAAGCCATGAATGAGGAAGAGAGGAAGAGGAAATGCTGTTGATATGATACACGCTGACATCGTCCTCATGTTGAACATAATGAAACCTGTCTGTGGTTTTCTGTCTCTCTGACACATGAAAACAATCAGCGAGGCGATGAATAAAATCATGTTTTGAAAAATACAACATATAACCCACTTAAGTTTCTTAAATCGTCTGGTGATGGAATAATAAACACAAACAGTTAGTTGTTTAAAAGTGTTAAGATCATTTAGCGTAAACAATAAGTCAATAACAATATCATTTAGACTGTGATGTCATTTTCTTCAGCATCAATGAAACAGATTACAGCTGCATGGACGTCAATATTTAGTTCATCACTGAGCAGCAGACGCGACGTGTAACTGCAAATAAATGGATTTTAAAACTGTCTGGTTTCTTCAACTTCCACTCACAAGCAAAACTCAATATTCAATTATCTGTAACTGTATCTAAATTAGTCATAAGCTGAACAGATAAGTATGAACACACACACACACACACAAAAGTGAAGAATTAACCTTAACGTCTGAAACTGTTTGAATTTGTGGTAGAGAAAAAAAAAAAGTCAGGAGGCAATAACAAGTTAACAGTAAATGCTGTTTACTACATGACTTCATTAAAGTTCATCATGTAGTGGAGTAATGACTTCTCCCTGCACACACACACACACACAGAGCTTCTTCTAAACATAATATCAATGTTGATTTGAGTCCGAAAATACTTTGATCAAACCTCTGCACTAATCTGCTGCAGCCGAACAGTGTTCTGTGCTTTTATTTTGTTTGACACTAAAACCACGGAGGACGCTGAAGACACTTTGGTCTCAGAGTCAAACCTACAGCAGGACTTGATCTCAGTGTTGTCAGACCTCCTCCCTCTCTCCATCTCCTTCTACACGGTGTTCATTTCAGAGACATGAAAGGTTGTCTGCGATACAAAGTCACTCCTTTGTTTCTTGACATCAAACATTGAGAATCTCCTTTCAAGCCGCGTGATGACCAACAGTGAAAGAGTGAGAGAGGTGAGCAGACAGGAGACTTGATAGAGGGAACAGATCACAAACAGCGGCGCTGCCTCTCTCCTCCACTTCTTTCCCTCTTCATTTTCACGTCCTCACATCATGAGGAGCTGTCGAACATCAGCCGCAAAGTGAGGAAGAGTCGGGAGGAGACGAAGAGCCGTGGGGGAAATATGTCACGTAGTTTGACGCCGTCTCAATCATCACCTGCTTTTGTGATCTACAAACTGCTGATGTTATTTTTTTTTTACCTTCTGTTGTTTATCATCTACACGTTTCATCTTCAAAACACGCGATTCTGATCCTCTACGTGTTACAGAAGTAGACAATTAAACGGTCTGCCTGAATCATAATAATAATAACAATAATAGATCACATATTAAAGTGGAAAGAACTAACTTTTACTATAATCTAACAGCTCTGGAGTCATTGTGATGGTTAAATCAATATAATTTACAATTGTCCACTGGTCAGTGAGCAGAGACGGAGGCAGTCTGTGTTTCCCTCTCATTAGCTGGACTGTGGGGGTCAAAGTTTCATTATCAATCGTCAACATTTGTGCATTTGTCATAATAAAGAGTGAGCAGTGGCCTCATAAACTAACACACAGGCGAGTTATAAACGTGTAAATGATGCAAATGAAATGTCTAATCTACACTGAAACCACAGAACTCGTTTTTACGTTGAATTGATTAATCCTAAAATAATTGTTTCAGACCAAGTCCACAGTTCTTAATGCCAGAGAAAAGTGACACGGGCGAATCTAAGCCAAGTAAGAATATCACCATGGTTACACACACACACACAAACACACACACAGTAGACTTTCTCAAACCACTGATATCCAATCCAACCTTTTAAAAAACAACAACAGCTGAAACAAAGTGCATGAGCACAGAACTGTAAAGTGCACGGGCAGCCAGGTGAGTGTTGTGTGTTGTGATGCTACTAAAATACCATGAATATCAATGTGTTACTGTCTGTGCCACATACATGGTTACAGAGACAACTGTTAAATAACATTACATGTGAACAAATGTGTACAAATAAATGAAAGGCATGCTGATGCAGCACAGAGGTTGGTATTTATTGATTCTTCTCATTATCTTCTAATGCCACAAAACAAAAACTCACGTGTTGTGTCTTAATGTTGTCTTGAGTTACACGGTGAATGCTGCAGCCTCACATTACACTGTCTTCTGTTCAACATGACAATTAATAACACAACGCAACACAATTTTACTAAGATATTTGATCTAAAGAGGAAACGCTGGAATGACAGAGCACTCAAAGTCTCACACACACACACACCTGCAGACAGGTGCACACTAATGGACAGCAGAGATTTGCTGGAAAGGAACGAGAGCGGCTAGATTGGATTTCCAGGAGAATCTCATTTCAGTCAACTCTAATCTGAGGAGGAGTGTGTGTGTGTGAGAGAGAGAGAGATGCACTATTATGGAGGTTACCACAGAGAGGTGACTTTCCACTTGATACAATTTAATTCTCTCACTCCAACACACATGGTGTGTCTGCAGAGAACATTAGACAAGAGGAACAGTGACAGAGCAACATTGATGTTTATGAGACAATACAAAATAAAGCAGATTTTTGAATCAATGATCTTTTGCTTTAGGGTGCATCTGTGTACAGTCTCCTCCTCCTCCTCCCCCCCTCCCCTCTCTCTCCCCCACAGCATCTGTACTTTTTTAACAAGTCTCGCTGGCGGCCAAATCTCTGGTCATGTAGCACAGACTTTCAGGAGGCTTCATGGATTCATTGTTTACTCTGTAAGAGTGAGTCATCGGAGGCCCACTCAGGCTCGGGTCAGACTCTCTGCATCGCTGCATCCACAGCGTAGATACACATGAGAATCATGGAAACTTCTGCTGTAGTAACCACATATGTACACACAACTCTGGGCGTACAACACAGGCTGAATCCTAGACTCACATAGGTCCTGGTTTCAGTAGGAAAGGAAGCGTGGGCTTGTGTGTGCACGCTGAAATACCAGCAGAACTCTGAAGACACACCAATTCTAACATTCACACGTCACACGCCACATTTCTCGCACACATAAATTAGTCATTTATGAATGGATGATGTGAAGACAGACTCTCATGCAGCTGTCTTGAATTAGCAAACCAATCAGGAAATAGCATTTCCTGTTGCCGGGTAAAGTCTAACAATAGGTTTCTGCTGTAAGCACTCGTTCTACGAATGCGGACAAATGCGTCCACAGGTTTCAGATGAGATGGAAGTCAGTTACAGTCAGGTAATCACAGGTAATCACAGAGAAAACGGCAGGTTTTACTGTGGATCACAAACACGACTTTCAGATAGAACCATAAATAATCCTATACACACACACACACACACAGACATGCTGAGTTCAGGTGCTTTGACTCACATCTTTCTGCAGCTGCTTGACTTTCACTAACATTAACTAAATGTGTCGTGCTTGATTTCCTCTGTAATCACCAACTGAACAAGACATAAAAAATAACACGTCTCTGTCAGACAGAGTGAGAGTATGTTTCCTCGCAGGCGTGTTCTCCTCGCGTGTGCGTGGGTCAGGACACACGCAGAGGTTAATTGGACCCTGACGTGGCCGTAGGTGTGAATGTGAGAGTGAACCGTGGTTCTGGGATCAGCTCCAGTCGCCGCGTGACAGTGAATGAATGATTTAAAAACTGAAATGCTGCGTTTTAGTTGTTTAATTATTTAATGTTGCCAACACACTGATTTTTAAAACTATTGATATGATACAGTTATGGATATCAGTATGTGTTTGCTTTTTTTTAATTTTGAATGAATCTTCTCTTCAAACAAACGATCAAACTCAAACAACACGAGTGGAAGTGTTTGTTCAAGCTGAGTTTACAGCTCATTCATCAGCCAACAAACACATAACAACATTTATTCTTTTTTACTGTTGCCAGGTTTGGATTGTCTCATGATTACGCCCAGAGAGATTAGCTGCATTCTAACAGCTTCATTAAAAAAGCCATTGATTGTCTGAGCAGAAAAACATGAAAACACAGAGCAGAAGAACACACAAATGAAGGCCAGTGATCAAAGAGCTGAAGATGCAGCTGGTGTCGCCGACTGTGGGCACGGATTTCAAGAGTAAAGACAGGAACTTGGAGGTCAAGAAGGAAAAAGAGAAGTTTAGCAGCAGCAGCAGCAGCAGCAGCAGCACAGGAAATGTACTCCTGTCTTTGAAGCAGTTATGAAAGAGGATTTACATAACATACAGAGAAGGGAACAGTGCGCGTGTGTGTGTGTGTGTGTGTGTGTGTGTGTGTGTGTGTGTGTGTGTGTGTGTGTGTGTGTGTGTGTGAGAGAGAGAGAGAAGAAGCACGAGTGGTTGAGTGATAGAAGGCTATAAAAGTCCCATTAAGCACTCAGCCTTGATTGTGCTACAATTAAATGTCCATTTTCTTTGCCTACAAAGACAGAGTTCAGCAGCTGGTTTACGGTGTGTGTGTGCGCGCGCGTGCGTGTGTGTGTGTATGTGTGCGCGTGCGTGTGCATTTGCCAGACATAAACACTCACACATCAGGGTGCCGAGTTCCAGTTCCATGTCCAATTGATTTCAGGTCACAATCATTTAATTAAAAGACAACTGTTGAGAGCACAGTCTCTGCAATCATGCTGCTTTACCCCGGAAGCTGACACGACTCAGAGCTGTTAAACAAACTAAAGAAATAAAGAAATAGAAAATAAAAGAAATGGAATGGTATTTCAGCACCCCAAAGCGCTGCACTGGATCCTAAACGGACGACATCCAGAGGAGTCCGTTTCCTGCTGAGAACAGTGCTGATCCTCACACTCAGCTGATGGAGCTGATCTAGGGAGCGTTGTAGTTATTCTTGCATCAAAACATGAAAGTTCTTGATGAACAGCTGAGTGACGAGCAGGAGGATGAGGTCCACTTTACATCAAACCTAGTTAGGTGAACTTCTGTGTTGATGATGACCTCCAAACTTGCTGTACAACCATTTCCTTTTTTCCTACTGTGTTGTTGCTTTGCTTACACGCTGGTAGTATAATATAAATATAATTATAATAATAATAATAATAATATTCTCAGTCCATGCTTGCTGTGGAAATTAACTCAGTAAACAGTAATTGCTATTATGTGCTGTGTGTTAAATGTGAACAGTGTTGTGAACATTAATCTCTCCCATGAGTCGATAAAGTTTAAGTCTTTATTTAAATCCAGACTCATATTTTTGATTGTGTTTGTTGTTGCTCTGTGTTATTACTGCTGTAATAACTCAATGACCCTGCGGGGAACATTAAAATTGGATTTGTTCTTTAGTTATTTCTCCCACCATCTGTTTGCATAGTTAAAACTATTAAAGCCAAACACATGTTTGTGCTATTCATCATGACCCGTTAGATTATTATTTGTTTCCAGAAGAGAAAGACGATCGCTGAGACAACTGAGTAGACATTTATAAGCCAGTTAACGTCTGGAGTACTTGTTTTAACATAAACATCTGTATGATTGTGTGTGTCGTTGGGTTGGCACATGATTGATTGATTAAGTAAATACATGAATTAGCAGGTGTTCAAGTGTCCCTGATCATGTGCTTATTTAACTGCAGACAACCACAGAACGAGAGGGATGATTGATAAACAAGATAAAAAGCATGCATTGGCAGATATAATTAAAAAAAGCACTGAATTTCTTACAGATTTCAGGTTCAGTTGACAGAATCAAACTAAAGACTGAACAGTTTGTTCCATCATCGACTCAAATGGGAGTTTTCCCTTTTCCTGCTCGGGTAACGGCAGCAGACAGCAGCGCTAATAGGACAGTTACTGCACTTACAGTGAAGCAGAACGCTTTAATGTCCCGGAGAATAAGTGAATTCCATGCAGCTACTTATTTCTCATGAGTACGTCTCAGGAAGTTCAAACACAATTTTCTTATTCCCGTCCAGACATAAAAAATAAGTTAGAAAGAAGTTAAATCTGACAAAATGTGTGAATTTCCCAGCCGCCTGCTGCAGAAAGGCCTCGTCAGTGTGTCCATGACGACAAACCTGCTTACAAACTTCCCAGGTTTCACAGCAATTTATTTTGCTTTTTAAAGAACTGCGTGTTTCAAACGTACCGGAGCAAACTAAACTGAAACAATTAAGTTCAAACAAGCACTGTACGACACTCTATTCCCTGTCTGCATTGTTAAATTAACTTAACTTCTTAACTTATCTCAAGACAAAGAAGAAGGTGAAGAAGAAGAAGAAGAACAAGAACAAGAAGAAGAAGAAGAACAAGAAGAAGAAGAACAACAACAACAACTACAACCACAACCACAACCACAACCACAACAACAACAACAACAAGCCTCTTGGACGAGCGGTGAAATGTTAAACACCAAGTGACAGAAGATAACAAAGGCCTGGAGACGGAGAACCTCCACAAACCCCACCTTCACGCACAGAAGGGACAACACGTTTATTAGTTGCGTACGACTGAGCTCGTCTTGCCGTCCATCTGCGATGCTTCCTTTTCTGCCTCCTCACTTGGATGAAGCTAAGCTAACAAATGAGTTGAAATACTGTTCAGATGTTCCCATCATGTCATGATTGTTTGGGGGTGGTTTAGCTTTCATTCTCCATTTCCACAACAAAGCAATGCACAGGGCCAGAGTCTGCTGTGCTTCTAGGCTGTATATCTTTAACACACACTTTCAACTTTCCACTTCAAGTTTGAAACAAATGATGGACGATGATGATAAATAAGTGATCCACTGCATCAGAAATATTGACAACACTTGATTGTTGATAAATGCATGGTGGCACAGCTCTTAGTGAGTTGGCCACCTGTAAAGTAAAAAGACTTTGACGATCACTTAGTCAGGAAGTCAAATAAGCAAAGAGGGAGTGGATGCAAACACATTCACACCTGTAATTACAGTGTTTAATGAACTGTGACTGTGGGAGGAAACCCACGCACACACCGGCAGTGCAGCGGCAGATGAACTGCTGTATGACCAGGTTTTTTTGAGCAGTATAATGAACTTGTGAAAGTCCTCACGGGCACTACTCGCGTCGCTACTCGCATCAAACCTGTTTGCAGCTGTCTCGCTTCACTGGCGCGGTGTTGCCGTCGCCTCTGCTGTCTTGACATAAGATCGAACCAAACTCTCGACTGAGAAACACTCACATGGAGCTGAGAACTTATTTAATATAATAAGTTCATATGTGTTTATATTCAGAAGTTACACCCTACCATTTTAAATCTTCTCTAAACGTCCTCGCTTACAGTCAAACAAATACTGTGCAGCACATCAAATATTCATAACACACACACACTCGCCCTCTCTGCCTCTGTCTTATGCACTTGGGTGCACCTGTGTGTACACACACACACACACACACACACACACAGACACACACACACACAGTGTATGTACAATGCTACACTCATTCACATGCTGTGAGAGAAATAACCAACTCAAACCAAGCAGCCATGAAAGTTTAATACACCCAGTACTCAATGGATTCACAAATACAGAGAGAGGGGGGGGAGGGAGAGAGGGAGAGAGGGAGGGAGCGAGGGAGAGAAGCACAATTGTACACAGACACAGAAACACAACATCTTTGTCTTTCACTTACAGCCATTAAAGTTTAATCAACACAATGTCAAATGAACTCATTTCATTGTTGAACACCTGAATTTTTACACTCTTTAAATATTTAAAGACGATTGATTGTCTCAGATACAGTCAGGTTTGTATGTTAGTGGGGTTCCAAATAATCAACAGGGGGTAAAGTAAACACGGCTCTTTATCATGACGTTGGCACAGAGCTGCACCAACTGTTACAGTCTGCTTTAAATCCATCAGTGTTTGCTCAGAGTCAGCAGCCCAGCATCAGTTATGATGAACGCGGCTCCGGGTCTTTCACATATTTATGTTTTTCCATTAAACTGCGATGTGAGAGACACAGCACGACGACACAGGTAACCATTTACAATTCTGGTGCTTTAGATCAGGGGTCGCAAAGTCAAATGACATCTAGCCTGATCAGGAGGGAGCTGGTCAAGTGAGGGATGAGCTTAAAATGACGTCACAAAATCCAGGTTCAAATGAAAATAATGATATTAGGACCACCCCCATCCCCCTCTATGCTTCCTCTGCTGCCTAGCGTGGGTGGAGCTAAAAGCTAAGCTAAGAATTCAGTTCACAGATTTGATCGTTTCTTTGCAGAACCAGAAATACTTCCACACACAACTTTTTGAAAGCTTTGGTGTCATGACTGTCACATTGCTCAGATTGGGACAAGACAGTATTCAAAGTGGATCCAAGGACCATGTGGTCATTCAGAAGGTCTGATGTGTTTCTAAGCTGTTGAATTTACAGCCGCCCATAGGTGAGCGCTGAGCTCATCGTTCTCTTCAAGCAATTTAGAGCATCAGCTTTTACAAAGCCACTGATTTAGGATTATAAAGATAAAAGCAGAAAATGCGGGATGAAACAGTGGTAGTGGAGGAACAGTAGTACGTGGGACAGGGATTTATTTCAGCTGTAATTATAATGAGCCTACCAGTTCTGAAGTTCACATATTTTTATGTGCACATAAGTCAAAAGACTTTCCAGCATCTCTTTCTAAAACCACGGCTGCACTGTCCACTCTTTACGGAGTGTGTTTCTCAAAGTTTTGCAGCCTGGCTGCAGAGATTTGTTCCACAAGGGGATTAATAAGGTCAGAGCCAGTATTGGGTGATGAGGTCTGGCGAACTGTGAGTTTTAAATTTCATTCCAAAGATGTTGGGAGTTTTGTGTAGCAGTGTAAAGTTCTTTCATAACAAAGAGGGAACTACATTTCCTCGCTGACTTGTACATGGACGTGTTCAGTTATGTTGAAACTATTTTGCAACCTTCCTGAAACTGCAGGTACAATCTTGGAGGAGCAGAATTTTCTAAACCAACACTGTGTAACAATAAGAATAGAACCACAGCCCCAGGCTAGATAGTACTCACAGGTAAAAGGAAAGGGCTGGTTCATAATGGTATAAATAACCCATCAGCATCAACCTCGTGTTTATTGGTCTATAACTCGCTACTGCACGATTTTCACATTAGTGTCTGAAATGCACCGAGGTCAATCAACTCGGATGAATCATCGCGGTTCAGGCCATTTACAGAGAATCCACCTGAGCTGGTCTGCTTTCAAACTGACCTTCTTATGTTTCTTTGGGTGCAATGATGTCCACAACAAGCCAAGTTCAACACAATCAGGATACTTGGATTATTAGAGGTCTGACTCTAAATATCATTGTCAAGCAACAAACGCATAAAATAAAATAAAACGGTAAATGAATAAAATAAAAGTGAAGTTCACCTTAACTGTCAAAGATACAGAAAACAAATCAATCCATAGTAAAGTATGTTTAAAGGAAGGAGGCAGCAGGAAACAACAGGGGCACAAAGCTTTTCCCTCCCGGTTTCTAGAATATAAAATAGAACATATGGACAGGAGAGAGAAGCTCATGCAACCAGTCATTGATTCCCAGAGGAGCTGATGTCTTCCAGTCTATGAGGATGCATGTCTTTGCCGGTAACATGTCCATTAATGAAGCTTTTTAAATATGTAGAAGAACACAGTTGTGTTTTCTGATGAATTGAATATGTGTTCTGTGTGGGAAGGAAAAATAAATCCATAATTCAAAGCAGTGCACATGCAGGCTTACTTTCACTTCTTATGAGTACACAACGTACAAGGTTTTAACGCCGCGAGCAGTCTCTGTTGTCGGATGATGTCAGAATACAAAAGCATGTGGTGAAATGGCTTCCACATCACTGCAGCTGACAAGGGACAAAAACAAATCAGAAACTGATGAGCATCATCTTGAAATCCACAAACTTTCTAAGATAATTAGTCAGCTGATGGTGCTTTCCTACTTTCCTGCAGCTGCATCGCCTAACGTGAACCCAAAAAGTCTGGTGTCCCCACACACCGACCACAAAAACACATTTTATAGGTGGTCCAGAGCCATGGTTCTCAAACTGTGGTAGCTGTACCACCCGTGGTAGGTGATCACAATCACACACAAAATCAGAACTCAATATCATCCAAATTGAAAATTATTTTTTAGTCCACCTTCAAATTCTTTAAGTTATTTATTACCAACACCCACGTTTGTTGATATTGGGATAGTTGTGCAAACGTATGGTTCACATGTTCATGTGTTTGTTCTTCTGGCCTCAAACCCAAGAGCAAGAAGCAAGAATATTACTCTCAGTTTAATAAGCATTTTATGAATGCAAGTAATGGTAAACAACAAGTAACCCATTTCCTGTGGCTACTTGAAACCCCTTATCTTGTGTTTCAGCTGAGGGATTAAAACAGTGACTCAGACCTCCTCCTTATGAGGATACAGCTACTCTCTGCTTTCCTTCAAGGATAAATTGACTTTGGAAAAATACAAATATTCCCCCGGAGCCTTCCTTTATATTGTTTCAAGTCACAAATGTATATCACATTTCTGAAACAAAGGAATGAAAATGCACCACAAGTAAACTAAACATGATGAAACAGTGTTTCAATACAGAAAGTTCACCTTATCATAGTTTGCTGTTTGTCAAACAAGCATACACATCCAAGTTGATTCAAGCAGTAATTCTAAGATCATTTCAATTTAATTCATAAAAACTGCCCTTTCAGGTTGAATCATCCGTCACCATGCACCTCTTTCTGTTACCTGAAAACTTACAAATGCAAGACAATGACAAAACATGTCCATAAATGTCCCCTTGGAACAGACCTGACTATAATACTTAGTCTTCACACTTAACAGTACTTAAAAACACAATCTGCCTCACACAGTGACTCACCAATCAAAATACAGACGTTAAACCACATTAACAAGAATGGAACCACATCACATTCACTGTTTTTCAGCTTTAATGACATCATTTTGGGTTTTCAAGTTGCTTTCAATGATCATTGACATCTAGCCTGAAAATAAAAAACAGTCTCACAGACGTGTGTCTACCGGGTAGTTAAAGAATATGGTCCTGTATGTAAATAAAATGTTTAAATAGAATTATTTGCATTCACGGACTTGCTTGCATTCACTGTTGCTGCCTGACCCTGCACCGTACAGGGTCAGGCAGCAACCAGAGTGGAGCTTCTTGCATCCTGAGAGCTTCTTATTGGATGATTTAAGTTGGCAAAAACTCAGAGCCAGAAAAAAAAAATCATCTAATTCATTGAGAAAAGCAGAAAGTCTCTCTCAGATCCTCTCCTGCTGCGACCAAATCCTAGCAGTTGGTGTAAAGTGGGTTCAGCACCTTGGACAGCTCCTGTGGTGCTGCAGAGGCTGAGGCTTCGGTAAAAGCCACGAGAGTTTTAATCATAATTTAACTATAGTTGCTGATATTATTTGAATGCAGCAAACTAACTCATCTTGGTTCATAATGTTCACCACTAATTAAATGAGACCCATTTGCCTGAATAAGGAAAAACTAACACCATGTTTTATGCACAGTATATTCTGCATATGCACTATGGCACAGTCATTTCTCGACAACGTTATTTTTAGTTTGTATGTTTTTTCAGTCAATTAATAATAATCTAACTTCACTGTCCAGTTCTGATAATATTACATCTAAGTGACAGAATGGTCAGTTGAATTCTTAGCTTCAACCTGTTTTGGTAAGAAAATCTAGAGAAAGTATGAACATTTACTGGCTCAGAGCAAAACATGAACCATCCTCAGTCAAAGCATACTGGCTCACTGCTGTGCAGCACAGTGACTTCACTGTGTTCATGGTCAGCCGCTGGAGAAAACTCTCCGTTTATCTGCTGACATGAACCAGAGTGAACGTGTTGGAAAAACTACAGGTAGGCAGTGTTCAGATCATCATACTTCCTGTCTTACTTCTTCTCCTACATCCAGATTTCATGTCTCCCTCTGACTCAGTCTCACTGTTTGTGTTTATTCCCCTGACTCACATTTTTTTCTTGTCCCTCACCAAAGTGAAGAGCATCAACTGCACTACTTTGACATTACCTGAGGGACCAGGTGGAAAAATAACAACTGATGTTGTTCTGTTGCTGACCAAGTGTAATATGTAACACATTTTTATTGTGTATATATATATATATATATATATATATATATATATATATATATATATATATATATATATATATATATATATATATATATATATATATATATATGTACACATATATATACACAATAAAAATCCACACAATTCTTCACTCATAGGCACACAGCACACTATTTACTGCAGGACTATTAAGGCCACACCCCCTGCATGCATGCATGGATGTATTACAAGACCTGGATAGAGTTCCTCCCCCTCTGACTTGTGGCTAATTTTTTCCAGTGGCCACAAGTGGTACTGCAACAAAAATGAGGCAATCATTTTCCCATAGACCATAATAGTAAAAAGAGACACATGTAAAACTGTTCACATGACACGTCGACATGGACACAGGCATTTATAGATCAATATATTCTATATTTCAATGAGTGACAACTTGGTCATATATGACAGTTTATTAATTTAGCCTGAAAATGACTTGTTCTATTTATTTAAATTTATTTTTTTATTAGTAAAATTATGTGTAAAACAAACAAAACTAAATTGGGGAGGAGTTTGCATGTCTGAAAACACAAAGGTGCTGAAAAAGTTTCACAAGTGAATTCTACTGCCCTGTTGCTGTATACACACAAACGCTCCCTCAGTCAGGTCTGACAGTATTGGAGGTTGGAATACAGAAGGATTTGTGCTAAACGACTGTAAGGATCACTTAGTCAGGAAATAAAGAAAGTGAAAGCGGCTGCAGGTCTACACCGATCTACACCGAGGCAGAATTCTGCTGCTTTGCTGCTTCACAGAGTCACTTAGTCAGCATCATTTAAGGCTACAGTTGCCCTGTCCCTCGCACTGAAGAGGAGCGAAGCGTTCATATATTTTATGTTATAGCAAGGACGACTTAATGAATTCATGTGTGTGACGACGAGGAGGAGGAGGAGGAGGAGGAGGAGGAGGAGGAGGTCATGACAGCAACTGTCCGGGCCTCAACAGTGATGCAGGAGCCAGTTAACAGGTCTGATCAAGGTTAACTATTTTTACCACTCCTTAAACATTGGCACGACACAAATGACCCCTGCACTTTGATTTCCACAAACACTACACAGTGTGTGCGCCTGTACGCTCTAACACAGTCACGCGTGGTCTTCACGTCGCGTATTTGAGGCGTACTTCAACCGTCACGCACCCGTCACGTAGGCGTATATGTGCAACCACGCGTGTGTGTGTGTCAACGCGCACGTTAGAGCTTTGATGTCATCGAAGTGCATCGAGTGCAGACGAGTGCGACCTTGGCTGAGGCATGTATGTGCTTTACTAAGTGCCATTATAGTTCCCTGGTGATGATATCAAGTTTTCTGACCTTTCCTGTCCTGGACACATTTTCCATATTATTCCACACTGCTGGCCTGTTATTAATACTTAAAAAGGAAGCAAAAAGACACTACCATGGGGAAATACCTATGCATTGAGTGCATGCTGTCCTGAGGGGAGACCTGATCACACAACCATTTACTGCACTACCTTACATTACATCCTTATACCTTATATTACATCCTGACATGGCCATAAATAGCCTGGCCTTGGACATGGTTGATTATATTTGTGCAGTCGTCTCTGAGGCCCTGAAGCAAACACGGGCTTCCTCTGGGACTTGTGCAACTGTGATTAGGGACCATAACAATAATAGTTGTGAGGGCCACGCAGAGGCCACCTGAAGTAAACTAACTAATCAACCAGAGGGGTCTGAGGTCAACACTAGTGTCCAGGGACTTGATGTAAAACCCACTGGGAGAGTCATCCTGTGTTTGTGCAAACGCTGCCTCTGAGCGCTGCTGTGTAATGATTAATGTACCATGTTTTGTATTAGTATTAGATTAATGTACCATGTTTTGTATTAGTATTAGATTAATGTACCATGTTTTGTATTAGTATTAGATTAATGTACCATGTTTTGATACCAATGTGATACCATTGTTGAATGGTTTCACATCAATGTGGACTAACTTATAAAATATAACTGCTTATTAATATAACTTATAACTGTGACAGGAGATCAAACATTTAGCAGCTGAATCTATTAAAATAAATAAAAAGCTTAACTAAGTCAAACACACAAGCAGAAATCAAAACTCATCATTTAGTGCAAAATAAATGAATAAATGGAAGTGAGCTTGGTCAGAGACACACACACACACACACACACACACACACACTGAGTGACCCGCTGTCACCCTGAACGTTCAGTGAAGCATCAACAGCAGCTTCTATCTCATGAAAACAAGTCTTTTTTTTTCTTTTCTCACCCCTGATGTTGGAGAAACAGTCTCTCACTCTCTACGCTCGTGTTGCTTTCACGCCGTCGGCTCAAAGTTCTCCCCGTCTTTACGGTGAATCAGCCAAAGTCAGCGGCTTCGTCGCCTTGTTTTCACGACCTCGACACGACCTTTAGCACGAAGCATGTGGAGGTGCTGGATTAAGTTTGTGACCTTCTAGAACATTCACCTTGCAGATATGTCAAGTACCTGTACCTGGTGTAGCAAGCACCATTATCTGATACTCCATCCACCTGTATAGTCAACATTGGGGCCAATATGGGATATAACACAGTGCAGAGGCTGCTGCTATTTGACATATTGAATCTTTCTGTCCCTCTCATTAGAGCAGGGTGAGTTTAACTCCATTGAAAGTGACACTATCAAGCTTACGGTGAACATTTCCACGAGCAAACTCCATTTTATCCTTCACACTCGGCTCTTACTTTGTTAAAATGGAAACATGCCGAGTGTGAAAACAGCTTTTCTGCCTCCGACAGGTCATTTAACTGTCCTTTCATTTTAATTGAATAACTTGCTGCACAATTACATGAACACATTAAACAAAGACCCCGCCTCTTAATTTGCCCACAAATGGTAACTTCTCTAAAGACGCGCGCCTGAATCCGACACATAATTATATCCAGTTTTAAAATAGAAGCTTTTCTTTTAATTATAACTGACCAGAAAATGTTTATATTCATAGATTCTTACATTTGTATTTTATATCGTAACATGTGTTGGGTAAAATGCTGAGTTATATTGATTGATTGTATTGATTGATTATATTGATGGTCTTGAATCAGTTGCCGCATAATAGGAGAATATTTTATGAATGACTGAGCAGATTTTAAAACCCTGTTTATAGCATTTCACCAAAACCTCAGGTTATCACTGAACCTGAAGCAGTTATTAGTTATGCAGCAGTGCCATCTTGTGGCAGCCTGTGAAAAGGACTGTTTGTTTTCTTTGTTTTTGCCTGTTTGGTGGAAACATTAGTTTACATAAAACCATTCAAGTTTTGTTTGAAATAAATCAGGTTCTTTTGAGGGCGTCGTCATTTTTCTGACCTGATTTTTGGGACCAAACGACTGATGGATTTATAAAGAATATAATTCACATATAATTGATAAGCGCACGACAACACAGCGACGCACAGAACCGGTGCAAACTGAGCAGTGCATGTGTGTGAGTGTGTCTGTATGATACATTCTATTGTGCCTCTATATTCAGATATGGTCTCTGACTGTTCTTCTGTCGACACATGCTCTCTCTTCTCAGTTCCTCATGTCAGGTGACAAAACACCCGCACAGAAAAGAAGTCACACTTTCCTCTCTTCACAGACAGAGAGGAAAGGAATGGACAGAAGGGCAGAGAAAGACGCATGGGGAAAACCAGCAGACGGATGTGAGAGACGATTCATCCCCTCGAGAACTAATTATGCCTTTGCCTCAGAGTGATGTTCAAGGCCACTTAAAAAAAACGGTCTTCTTCCAGCATTTTTTCTATCGTATGTGGAGCACGGAATTTAAAAGTGTCATCTGATGAAAAAGGTGAGATGGACCACTGATGCACGACAGAGTCAAGTGTCATAATTACTGAAAGGATTGAGAACAGGACACATACATACTGCAAGGCATTGTGGGAATCCACGAGCCACGTCTAAACTTCAAGTCGACAACATTTATTCGTGAGCTGCATCACTTTTCTGTGCAACTACAAAGTTAGTTTGTGATCGTCCTTACGGCACATGGTGAACGTGAGAAAGGCTCAGGGTCCAAACTTCCATCGTAACATCTCTGTTTAAATAAACAGTCGTTATGAAGCATTCATGAAGCAACTCACCAACAGGAAGCTCTGACTCCATCAGCCTGAAACAATGCAATTATCAAATATTGCAAATTTATGTTTTTGACTTCTCTAACTTCTCACTTAAAAATTCTGTGCAGAGACAATTGTGGAGCGTAGTAGTTGTGATGGTATCTCATGTAGGAAGTGAAGTCAATATTGATTTAAAAAGTTCTCATGCAGAGGAAGTTCCGCTCTGGTTTATCGCCGGTCTCACCTGGAGAACTGTGCTGCGTTCACTTTCCATTAGTCAACATAATTAACATCCAGTTTCCACTTCTGTCTCTGTGATGTCTGCGAGCAGGACAGTGACAACATGCAGCTGGGGTCAGGAAGAGGCCTAAGCCGGGTTTCCATCATGGTACAGTTTGCTTTAATACACTGCAGTCCAGTTTGGGACTGTAAAGCCCTCGGTCTGGCTCGCTCTGGTACCCCAAAATGCAACGGTGGGGCCAGTTGTTATGGAAACACAAAGCAATACATACCATACCGAGCCGTTGAGTAGAAACACGCCACTAGTTGAACTATTCTGTTACAGCGTCTCAGCCCACTCTCTCCTGGTGATGATTCTTAGTACATCAATTGCACATATACATACATATCTTATGAATATAAAGAGATTTATTATCTGCACGCTTCAGGCTCGCCGTGCTTCTCATGCTCGACACGCTGTTGTTAAATGCTTAAATAAACCTTCTGGCCCCTCATTTGCTTCACCAGCTGGTTTCAAATGTCCCTAATTATGTTCTCGACCTGAGTTTAATATCCTCGAAATTGCTCCTTGTTTGACTGAGAGACAGATGCTGAGGAAAATGACCTGAGGTTTCTAAATGTCAACCACGAGGACTGCTGGTTGTGTTCTCTAAATGCTAAGGGAAGGTGTTTTAATGCTTCCTTTCCTCTTTCCTTTAGGAGGCACTGAACCACCCTCTGGCCTGCTGAAATCCTAACTTCTATTTATTATATTAATGGCATATTTTTAATGCTGTTTCTATAAAGATTGAAAACGTTGATTCTTATGGTTTTATATATTATCAGACAACAGAGCAGCGTTGAATAAAAGCCACAGTGTGTGTGTGTGTGTGTGTGTGTGTGTGAAAGCCTCAGAAACATCAGATAAGCTGGATTCTGTCTTTTTTTTGTCAGTACCTTCAGTGGAAAAGACAGCTGCACAGTGGGGATTTAAATGTTTAAACAGACGTACAAAGAAAAGCCTACACAGAGACAGAAGTGTCTGTATCACTGGAAATACTCGCAGGTTTATGTTCAGATCAGAGCTTTGAATCAGCTCGACAGAGAAATATCACATTATTATATCACTTTTGAGATATTAAACAAATAAACTTACTACAACAATTAAGATACTATTGAAAATGGAATGCAATCCCCTTGAAAATAGTAGTTTTCATAGTTTTTTGACCAAGAAACTAGAAATAAACTCCAGTGGAACTCAGCATCATTATGTTTGATTATTTACACCTGTTACAATTAAACCAGCACACACACCACACACACACACACACACACACACACACACACACACGGACACGCAGGACATTAAACCAATACCAATTAAAAAGTAAACTGAGAGTTTCTCTGACTCACCTTCCTCCTCCTCCTCCTCAGGCTGAAGTGTCCTCGTGCAGGTGACCACCGGCTCCTCGTCATGTCCTGAAAATGTCCCGCTGTCGAGTCTTTGGTCTGTTTGTTGTCTTTGCTCCACTTCCGTCTAACTTCCGTCTTCACAAAGTTCCGTCTTCAAACTCTCGATGATTGTCTTTCCTTTGTTTACAGCCGTGTGTGTTGGAAGCAAACTTCTCCACGTCTCCTGAGCTCGGTGCTGCGCCAGAGGGCGCTGTGTCACCAGTCACTGAAAACCAAGTCAATTAAGTGAAGTGAAGAAGTACGGAAGCGGATTAGGACCACACAGGACAACTTGATTTGAGTTCTGACTCAGAAGAAGTGTAGAAGTGATAGTTCTGACTCAAAGGTGGAAAGAGTCCAACTAAAATATTCTACTCAAGTAAAAGTACCACTAATTTGACAAGTTGAAGTTGTTTAACATGTACTCGGAGTAAAAGTTACTCAGTTACTTTTTGAACAAGGTTCTTTCTTGTGTCGTGCAAAAAAAGAACAAGGGGAGACAAATCTCACATGAATTGTTTTTAATTAAAAGCAAACATGAATATTATAATAATACAACATGATATAATTAGAGCTGCAAAGATACTCAATTAACCCTCAACTATTTTGATCATGTGTTTAAGTGTTGTTTCCATAATTAAAACAAGCGTCCTGATTTTTCAGCTCCTTAAATGTAAACATTGGCTTCTTTGCTCCACATAACAAACAAGAACATCCTCATTTCTGTCTTTGATAATCAAGAAAATAACCAACAGATTCATCAATTATGAAAATAATAAACTAACTCTTAGTTGCAGCCCTAAATAAAATATAATATAATATAAATTCATTGTATTATGTTCCACATAATACAATGAAACACAGGGTAAAATGAGGTTCTATGATCTCAATAACTGGCAGTAGATGTCTGCTTCCACTTCCTCTCCTCTCCTCTCCTCTCCTCTCCTCTCCTCTCGTCTCCTCTCCTCTCTCTATCTAACATCTAATATCTAACCGTGCACTCTCCATTGTGTGGTCATCGTCTGGGTCAGCCTCCTTCTGTCCTCAGCTGATCTTCCTGACCTCCTCCATGCATCTATCCGAGCTGGAGTCATTTTGATATAAAGGTTTTACTGTTGGTGGTGTTTGGTTTTGTCTTTTTCATATGAGCACAGGGATCCACAGTGATGCTGCCGTGCACCCGGACAGGACCCGCGTGTCCTGCACATCCATCACTTATTTACAGCAGGCTTTTGTCTGAGTGGTCCTCACGTCAGTATTGCACAATGAAAAACCAGGTTCGATTATGAAATGTTCACATGTTTGAGCAGTTCTGTGGCCCAGAGAAGCATTGGCTGAGTACAACATGCTCACAAATCCATCTTTCTAAATAAGGTTTACACATATTTGATTTAATTCATATTAAATAATAATAATAATAATAATAATAATAATAATCTGTTGTTATATAATTTCCTACCACAAGGTGTCTCTCTAGCAAAACAAAACATGTAGATTGGGGACATGGCTTGAGGATATAAGAATATGCAATAAAGAGTGTCTTATATCCTTTTTCAATCTGATGAAAAAAATCATTTTCACCAACTACATAAACATAAACTCTTCTAATTATCATTTATATTAATGATTAATGATTAATGATTAATGATCTGAACCTGTCATGTGCCAGTCTGACAACACAGATATTCACAGCCGTGGATCGACCGTCGTTCAGGCCACTGAATGACTGCAGAAAGCCTTCTAAGAATATCTAAGAATCTAAGAATAAACTGATGCTCTTTTACAACAAACGTGTTCATCTCCAACATTTAGCAAATGAATTGTCTGAAATCTAAAACCTAACAGAGGAGTCTGGTGTATTTAACGACAGCACTGCCGAAAGCCGGCGAACGTGAGCCGAACCACAATCTGTTCAGTCGTACTTTAGTTCAGTGTCAGACGGAGTCTGTGCTCCGGTCATGCAGGAAGTACAAGTACCGAACAATCCTGTCAACAAATATGTTTAATCAACTGATTCTAATGATTCAGTTACACCAAAAACAACTGCACTAGTTTTAGACGACCCAAACTGTGTAGAGTCGAGCAACAACTGTACAAAGAGCCACAAGTGTAGTGATACTGAACTTTCTTTAAAGATTTAAGTAAATCAGTTTAATGACTTTGTTTTTTTAAATGTAAAACATGAAACCAAATGATCTAAGCTCAACACAATCTAGATATTTGAACGTATGTAGATTTTGTTAAATGTAAAATGATGTTTGCCATTTTAGGAAGATTGAGATGAAAAGTCAGCTTGTGTTGTTATTATGTAATTACATTTACTTATCACGAGTTTTTCAGGTAATAACTGCCACTTTCTCAAAGAAGGGTGCGGCTGTCGCCTGTGGCCACTCGCGACACGCCCCCTTCATAACCCCACCCCTGACCCTAACTGTCAGAGGGCGTGGCGTGAGATGCTTATTATTACTCTCTTCATATTTACACGAGTCAAGTTCGCGTTCACTCAGTAACGCCTTCTGTTGCACTTGAACCGCGTGGCCCCGCCCCTTACGCAGGCTCCAGTGCGATGTATGGGCGTGGATTTTCCGGTATTTGATGTGTGTGGATTTTCAGGTTCCTCAGTGAGTGGGTAACGCGTGTGTGTGCGCGCGCGCGTGTGAAAGTGACAGTGGGACAGAGTTTGTGCTCGTGTTCGTCCTCAGCTCTGCTACTGTTACGGCTTTGCACCACTGCAGGGAGGGAGAGAGGGAGAGAGAGGGAGGGAGAGAGGGAGAGAGGGAGGGAGGGAGACCCTCCGTGTGTTCATATGCGAGTTCACCGTCGCTGCTCCACAAGCACCGGCCAGCGATGACGGAGAGCCCCGCGACCAAGCCAGTGGATGGGGAGGCGTGTGAGCGGGTGAAGAACGGACTGAAACCGGAGAGAAACGGCTTGGTGAGGAGCCTCCACCGCTGCCACGAGCGCCAGTACAAGCACCACAGCCTCGCCGACGAGGAGGAGGTTAGGCCCGGGAAGGGGACTGGGGAGGAGAGGCTGCTGAAGCCGCGGCGTGAAACCCGGAACCGCCCGGACAACGCTGACATGTTGTTGTCATTATTCCGCTGTTATCAGGTTATGACGAGATCATCTGCTGCTGATAATCTCTGCGCAGTCTGAAAAGCAAACACCATCAAAAATAGTTTCGATCAAAGAGTTTTCGCGCGTCGTTGGCGTTAGATTCTCCTCTGAAACGTCAGTCAAACACTTTGATTGGCTCATTTTGAGACGTTCTTCAATTCGGCGTCATCACAATCGCTCCAAATGTTTCGTGGATGCATAAAAATGTCAAGACAACAACAGCGCGCGGTTGTTTTAATGTGGAGAAGGTTGTTTAAAGTCTGTTTAGTGCTTCATATCTGAGAGGAGGTGCATCTCAGAATGTGTCATAAACATGTTTGGAAACAATCACGCACACAGTCTTATGTGTGTGTGTGTGTGTGTGTGTGTGTGTGTGTGTCAGGGGATGTGTTTGGTTAAGTGTTTGAAAGAGAAGAAAATGAAAAAGGATAATTCCCTTTACATCTGGTAAAGTGACAGTGATCAGGGAGCGTGAACAAAGCACACTAATGAATTTTCCACCCTTGGGTGCACCCTCTGTTATTGTCCCAATGAATACGTCCCTGATGACGATCAATGTGTTGATGCTGTCACACACATGGGTTTTTACTCTCATAGACACAGTATGTTGTCATCAGGGTTGCAACGAACAGTTATTAAATAAAAATGTCAGAATATGGTAGAAAGTGTTGTTTCCCAAACTTCATATTTGTAAGTCTTTGGCAACATTTCCACGCTGCACGCGCATCACTGGAAACATTGCGTTACTGTTCAGCAGCTGCTTGCCACCACCACCGCGCTGCCGCTGTATACAAACAAACGCTCCCTCGCCAGGTCCACGCAGACTATAATCGAGGATAATTAACTCCAACAACAAAATCACATAAAGTCACACATTGTGGATTTAAAATGACAAAACTTAAATTGCTGTTACTGATTGGTTTTCTCCTATAAACATTTTCACTGACCAGTTTTGTGAAAGCAAAGTCATTCTTATCTGTATTTTGACATTGTTGAGTGAAATAAAGGGAAGGACACTCTTATCACACCAGTTTGTGCCGCTCAGCTGGGTCAGTAGACCAGGCCCTGAACCTCAGCTGATTACATTTCATGCACAAGTTAGTAAGTATTTGAGAGGCATGACCGGTCACATGTGGTGCCTCACAGTCACGAGCACAGAGACAAACGGTTTCCTGGTTCATGTAAAGCAGAGTTTTCTTGGTGCAGGTTAGAGACATGTCAGGGTTTCTTTATTGCATTATTGATCACTTAGCGCTGACTGAGTGCACTGATTTCCATCAGTGCAGTAATGCACTTCCCTTATTTGACAATGAAATCTTCCATGTGCTGTGACACACAATGTTATCTCCCCTGAACGTGCAGTAGCTCAGAACTCAATACTGTGCTCTTATCATACCATCACT
The DNA here is from genome assembly GCF_019176455.1 of Solea senegalensis. Taxonomy (NCBI): domain Eukaryota; kingdom Metazoa; phylum Chordata; class Actinopteri; order Pleuronectiformes; family Soleidae; genus Solea; species Solea senegalensis. The sequence continues at coordinate 20,688,634 of NC_058036.1, forward strand.
CACAATCTGCACAGACTCAAACCTGAGAGGGAGTTACAGAAACCACGGCGTACGTCTACATGTAGAATGACTCTGGGATTAGTGGGAATATTGGTTTTTCATGGGCAGACGTGACAAAATGGTTTCAATGGATTCTCATGTTCCAGCTGTGAACAGTGAAACACGAGTGTTTACAGACACACTGAAGGGTGTAGATGAGATTTTTCACGATGCATGTGTTTTTAACAGTTTGAATGTCTCCCTTCATCCCCCATGAGAAATACACCAATTTCACAGCAATCACAGTGTTTAACGGCGCTGCTCGGTCTCACAGTTCTATCACGACTCGGCTCTCCTCGGCTTTGGTACCAGGCGTCGTTTTGCACGACTTCACTCACAGCATCTCCTCTACATCAGTGCAGCTGAAGCTGCTGTGACGCGGTTTTACACACACGACACACACACACAGTGACGAGCAGAGCGGTCGTTTCCAGTGTAGAATCAGTACAGTTCTTCCTGCATGACTGATGAGTGGCATGTTGTGAATAAAATGACCTTTTTCCTTGGTGTGTGTCGCTCAGGTCCACACAGCCTCCCACTATGGCAGCCTGTACACTCAGCCCTTCCTCGAGTCCTTCGAGGAGACGCCGATGCTGGTGGCGGTTCTCACCTACATGGGCTACGGCATCCTGACCATCTTCGGGTACCTCCGCGACTTCCTCCGTCACTGGAAAATAGAGCGGTGCTACATCGCCCGGGAAAAGGAGGAGCAGAGGGTAGGAGGAGCACGTACACACAAGAAAAGTGCATTCAGTGCAACACACTTCTTTGTTTCACCAGCCAAATCCGTCACGGCTTTCCATTATTTATGTTTCACCAAAGAAAGAAAAGCCTCAGGCGTGTTGACTGAACAAACATCCCAGATATTGTCAATATAAAGTGGAGTATTTGTGACACACCCATGTCCAAGTGCTACACTTTAGGAGAAATAGCAAAAGAACACACTGAAAACACAATGAATATCACACTTTCTCTAATGGCACAAATTAGAGCAGCAGAAAGTGTGAAAGATAATAAAAAAAACCAGCGTTGGACACAGTTCTGTGTGTCAGCTCACAAAGCGTCTGATGTGATATCAAAATAAAACAGCAGTAAGTAGTAGAGCAGCATAAAACGGCGACATAAAGATCAAACAACCAAGGCAGTTCAGCAGCAAACAACAACTCTGAGAAAAGAATAAAAATAAATCAAATAAATCCAGATGAGTACAGTCAGCACTGAACAAGATGGAATGGACATGAGGGTCTTTTGATGAGAATTTGAAGATAGTAACAAGAAATCCATGGAAATATGAATCCTTTGAACCAAATAGGACATGGACAGGTGAGCGGCATTGACTCCATCTTCTCCTCGTGTGGAGGATAAAGCAGTAGAGAATGGATGCATTGACTTAGATTGGCACAGTTTTCTGTAAACGACTACAAAAAAGATCAGGAAAAGCCTGAAAAACAAAAGTGGAGCCGTTGTGCTGTTAGAATGTTATTGTTGTGTCTCACAGTGATAAAGCAGGAACAAGGAGGCGAAGGTGCTTTTCATTGTGTTGAAAACTGATTTGGCTGCTGTGTGTTGCTTGGTGATTTGACAACGAATGGAAAAACACAAACCCAGACCAGACTGAGCCAAAATCACATTAGTTTTTCCAGTGACATGAACGACGTGAGCGTTCTGTGGAAGTCACCGCCGCCTGTCAGCAGCAGAAGCTGAAACTCTGAAAACTGTGAGCTTAATACAATATTTGGAAAAACTGGCTTTTGTGCGAGTGTGAAGACTGAAGACTGAAGAGTGTGTTTGTTTGTGCAGAGATGAACGTGTTTGAGACATTTGTCCGTCACTCACACTGTTGTGTAACCACTGATAAACTCAAGCCCATTGTTCCACGTGTTGGCTTATGTTGAGGAAAGGAAGCTTGTGGGATAGATGTGGGGAAGTCATTAACCCCGCCCCCCCCCCAGGACATTGCACGGATCTTCCTCCAAGAACTAACTAAAGCCAGCTCTCTCAGTCAATATTCAAGATTATATTTCTAGACATGAAAGCTGGACGTGGTTGGTGTTTAGTTCTCTGGACAGATCCTGAAAAATCACATCAGTTCAGATTCTGAAACCACTGAATTATTCAGTATCGAAATAGTTGACGATTCACTGAGTAATTGATTCTTTCTGGTTCTTTGAAGTTATTAAATAGTTGTATAGACTGTAGAATGAAACACACACACACACATTAACACACTTCTCTGTGTAGGACTTTGTGCCTCTGTACCAGGACTTTGAGAACTTTTACACCAGGAACCTCTACATGCGGATCAGAGACAACTGGAACAGGCCCATCTGCAGCGTCCCCGGGGCTAAGATGGACCTGATGGAAAGAATGTCAAACGACTACAACTGGACTTTTGAGTGAGGGACAAACAACAGGGACTTTGCTGCTGCAGACACAGCAAAGTCAGACACATTGATTTTCCTCTTCCTGTCTCAGGTACACAGGTCGGGTCGTGCAGGAAGTGATCAACATGGGCTCGTATAATTACCTGGGCTTTGCCGAGAACACCGGCCCGTGTGCCGACTCTGTGGCCAAGGTCACCGCGGAGTACGGAGTGGGAGTGGCCAGCACCCGACAGGAGACGGGTGAGAACACACGTCGCAGCGCTCTCACAAATCCACTCTCACGCCTGTTTGTTTCATCTTTCATCAACATGAATATAAAGTGATTCACTGCAAACACAACTGTGTTGTTTTCACTTAAATATCAGAACTTCATTTATCAGTAATAATTGTAATAATAGATTATTAAAGAAGCCCTCTCTTCCCGAGCTGACCGTCGGTCCCTGAAGGTCCTTGTTGTTGGTGTGTGTTCGTCGTGACCTCGTCTGTGTTGATTCCAGGAAACCTGGACAAACACGAGGAGATGGAGAAACTGGTGGCTCAGTTCCTCGGCATGGAATCAGCGATGGCGTTTGGGATGGGGTTCGCGACCAACTCCATGAATATACCAGCGCTGGTTGGCAAGGTAGACTTTTCTAATCTGGACTTCCTCTTGTGTGCCATCACAGCAGATGTCTTTCCTCTCTTTCACTATCAATCACTCTCCGGATATGAAGTGAATTTACATTTTTATTGCTGTGCAAACTTTCAAAACAAGAAATGTGTTGAATAAATTGATAAACACGTTTGCTTGTGCTTCGTTGAACGCAGTAACAAAAACATTCCTTATCAGGTCAAATACACAGTTTCCAAACTTCCCTCTTGCTCCTTATCAAGAGGAAACTATGTGTTTGCTCAGGTGAAAAATACCAAAGTCTGCTTTGTCTCATTGCTGCTGATGTCGTTCCTTCACCATGTGATCACTTTCTACTGTTCATGTGTGTGTGTGGATGAATGCTTACATTCATCACACACACACACACATTCATGTATTTAAACTGGTAACTGATTATTCCATGTAGGTCACCAGGTGCAACCACACCAGGGTCCAAATAAACACTATTTCCTACGTATGAACAATTTATTCTACATAATGTTATATATGACTATTATTATAAGAAGTATAGTAACGACAGTTGTTCCGGTGTCCTCCTGCAGGGCTGTCTGATCCTGAGTGATGAACTGAACCATGCGTCCCTGGTCCTGGGAGCCAGACTCTCTGGGTCCACCATCAGAGTTTTCAAACACAACAGTGAGTTCTACACGCATCGTTATCACCTCATGAGATCACTTATGCAGTCAGTGTGTGTGTAGCTGTCGCACGTGTGTCTGTCAAACGTTTTAAATTAGATTCTGGAATATACTCTGACGTGAAATAGGAGAGAACATGTTTCAATTGATTGGATTCTTTTTAATTATGAACTGATATGTGAAGCAGTAAACAATCAAGTCCATAAGATTATTATTCCTTACTGTAGTTGCCATCACTGGTGTGGAAACATGTTAATAACACAAAGCCACCACTGCACTCACTTAACCACAAACATCCTTCATCTTCATCTGATGATTTCTGCCTCCTGTGGTGAAAAGAGATGAACTCAAGTCCCTGTTTGTGTCAGATATGCAGAGTCTGGAGAAGCTGCTGAGAGAAGCCATCGTTCATGGGCAGCCAAGGACTCATAGACCCTGGAAGAAGATCCTCATCGTGGTGGAGGGCATCTACAGGTAACTCACCTGTTCACTCTCTTCATGACATCGGGAACAAGAAGAGTCTTTAGAAATGTCTGCACAGAACAGGTTTCAGGAGGGAGCAGCTGTTTTAATTTCAAACAGATGATTCATGTGTGAGCAGCGTCATCACTCCTGAGACTGTCTGTCTGTCTGTCTGTCTGCCTGCCTGTCTGTGTGACTGACAGCACAGTCAGTGCTCTGTTGTAAGCGTCCTTAATTGCTTCCTTCATTCATTTTAAGGATCCACAAAACGAGTCTCGAAGATGCAAAAGAATTTGCAGTTTTTTTCCAGTCAAGCAAAACTATCAGAGCTGACTGAGGGAGTGTTTGTGTGTATACAGTGGTAGCACAAGGGGCGGAGACTTGAAGTTCTCATCAAATTGCTGAAGAGCCAAGTTTTCTGAGCAGAAGAATTCATTCTTTGTGTCTGTGTGCAGTCGTCTCTCTCTCGCTGTCGCCTCGTCTAACATGACATATTTTTATATATAAAGATTAGAAATGATCAGAAAGTATACGATACACACATTTGTCATGATGTACTGCAGCAGTGTGGGTCGATTGCTGTAAAATATGTAGATTATAAGGAATAAAACAAATCCATGGCATTAAAATGATGTTATTGTTCTTTTATCTGAGTACGGCAGGTAAATACATATAAACAGCAATATTGTGACATTTTATGTGAAGGTTTCAGTGTTAACATAAAGACCTAACACTGCTAACATGTTCATTTGTATATTAATCTGCTCTGAATCTTTGTATCCTCACGTTCACATGACAACAACAACAACAACAACAACAGATTTCAAAGTGGAACTAAAATGATAAAACTGATATAAACACTCTCTGCAGCATGGAGGGCAGCATCGTCCGCCTGCCAGAGGTCATCGCCCTGAAGAAGCGCTACAGGGCTTACCTTTACCTGGACGAGGCTCACAGTATTGGGGCCCTGGGGCCCAGAGGAAGGGGTGTGGTGGATTACTTTGGCCTGGATCCATGTGATGTGGATGTGCTGATGGGCACATTCACAAAGAGCTTTGGCGCTGCAGGGGGATACATCGCAGGGAAGCGGGTGAGGACTGTCGCTTCTTTTTTGATGTGAGCTAAACAGAGTCTGCAGACACACAGCAGTCCAGTGAACGCTGATGTTAACCGAGTTCATCAAATCAAAGGTTACACTTTCACCTGACCATGTTTGACACCTGTCATCTCAACAATGTGGACGAGCAGCACTCACAGTTCCTCGCTGTCAAGACATAAACAGCTGTGTGACCCGACGTCACCTCCGTTTACGTCCCTCACGTCTCTGTGAGCGCAGCTGTTTGAATCTCCAGTCTCACAATGTGTCATGTGAACACAGATGCGTGTGAGTCACACCCATGCAGGTAGATAGAGTTACACAATAATCACAGTAAATCCTTGAGGACTGCTTTATTTCTGTGAGTCTGTGAGTGCAGCTGCTCCGGTCGCCTACATGTGAAGAGATAATCGGACAAGTATGAATCACAGGATCCATGAAAACCTCCATGTGAGGCATTAAAGGACCAGTCAAGGTTATAGTAATGTTGTTGTATGTTGTTTAATGTTGGAGTGAATGTGTTTGTTTGGCTCTGACTGAACTCTCCTCACACTCTCTGTGCATCTGCTGGCTTTAGGAGCTCATTGAGTTCCTGCGCTCCCATTCTCACAGCGCCGTCTACGCCACCTCCATGTCTCCTCCTGTGGTGGAGCAAATCATCACTTCTATGAAGTGCATTATGGGAGAGGATGGCACAACCATTGGTGAGTCACATGCTTCAGTCACAAGAGTCACAACAGGAGTGTGTTTTTATGAATCCATGAATCCATTATTAGTTGATAACTTCAGATCAGTCGCTGCATCACTGCGTCGAAGGTAAATTGATTGGAAAATGCCCCAAAAAATTGAAAGTAAACAAACTTAATAGAAACTCATGTATTTGCAGCACAGTCAGCAACATCACGACTGAATTTAGAATAAATCTCGGGAGGTGTCATTCTTACCAGTGACCACCTGGTGTCAGTGTAAACCAGTAAAATCTAAACATCACAAGTAGTGTGTGTTTTTTTATATTGCTGTTCTCTTCTGTTGAGGGGGAACAAACACATTTACATGTGACGGTCAGAAGAACGATTCTCAGGCTCAGTTCATGAATGTTTGACAGGACGATTAAAGAAGAAGCTTCTGTGACATTTCACGGTCTGAGACTGTGACCCTCACACTTTAAACAAAGATCATCGTTACATACACTGGGCATACTGTAACTCCTGTGTGTGTGTGTGTGTGTGTGTGTGTGTGTGTGTGTGTGCGTGTGTGTGTGTGTGTGTGTGTGTGCGTGCGTGTGTGTTGTTCATGTTTAGGCCGTGAGCGTGTGACACAGCTGGCAGAGAACACAGTGTATTTCCGCAGGAGGCTGAGAGAACTGGGCTTCATCATCTACGGCAACAACGACTCCCCGGTCGTTCCACTGATGCTCTACATGCCGGCAAAGATCGGGTGAGCTGCGACGAGACTTTACCCAACATCGGCATCATCATATTATGGGATGCACACAGTGACTCTGATAACATCAGCGTTATCAGTGTCATTAAATAATTATTAGAAGTTTGAAATGAGTCTTAAAGTGACAAGAACTAAGCCTTTGTGAAGTCAAGAACTTCAGATTGAGCCGTGACGTAAACCCAGATTATAGAAAATAAATCAAGTCTAATTTAAATTATGATACGAATCGATTACTAAATGAAAGGCTTAATCGTTTCTTTGCTCCATTTAACAAAGAAATCATTAAAACTGAATCATTTTGCTTTTGATCATCATCATCATTTCCAGGTTTGGTAAACACTGATCAACACAGACCAGACTAGTGCTCCCGCATTTAAATCAAGTTTAGAGCGAATATTTTTTGTATATTGGTCGATGTAGTTTACAATTAATATTAATAATAATGATGAAAATGTGAGTCTTGGAAACAACTTACGAATATAAAGAACTCATAAAAACATTCTTATAAAAATACATATAAAATAATATAAACCACTGCATTCAAATGTCTTTGTTTATGTTTAGAAACTATTCAGTGGGTTCTTTTATGAGCCTGACTGTGCAGTTATTATTAAATACTATGGTCAGGTTTTTAGTTTCTCTTGTTAAACATGTGTCTGTCTCTGTGTCTGTCTCTGTGTCTGTCTCTGTGTCTGTGTCTGTCTCTGTGTCTGTGTCTGTGTGTCTGTGTCTGTCTCTGTGTCTGTGTCTGTGTCTGTCTCTGTGTCTGTGTATGGTGTCTGCTGCATGTGTCTGTCTCTGTGTCTGTCTCTGTGTCTGTGTCTCTGCTGTGTGTCTGTCTCTGTGTCTGCTGCATGTGTCTGTCTCTGTGTCTGTCTCTGTCTGCTGCATGTGTCTGTGTCTCTGTGTCTGTCTCTGTGTCTGCTGCATGTGTCTGTGTCTGTGTCTGTGTCTGTGTCTGTGTCTGTCTCTGTGTCTGTGTATGTCTGTGTCTGCTGCATGTGTCTGTCTCTGTGTCTGTCTCTGTGTCTGCTGCATGTGTCTGTCTCTGTCTCTGTGTCTGTCTCTGTGTCTGTCTCATCAGAGCGTTTGGCAGAGAGATGCTGAAGAGGAACATCGGCGTGGTGGTCGTGGGTTTCCCCGCGACGCCCATCATCGAGTCGAGGGCGCGCTTCTGCATCTCAGCCGCACACACGACAGACATGCTGGACCGGGTAAACACACACACACACACACACACACACATTCTGGCTCTCAGACTTCATCTGTACAAATGTGAAAGGTTGGTTCTGAGCTGGATCTGAGGACAGTTCACAGTTACACTGTAAAAAAACAACCTGTCAAACAACAAGATTTAAGTTTCTTGAGAAAATGAGTGCAGAGCCTTGATTAATGTTGGCAACACTCTTCTGACTTTCCTTTAAATGAGCTCAGTGCTGAACTGACAGCTCTTCCTTGGATTCTGCACTTTTCTGTCTTCTCTTACCTGGACCTGGTGAATCTGAAGCGAGTGAACTCTTCCTTCTCATATTTGAGATCTTATCATCTGTGAGAGGCAGACTGTCCATTCACAGTCTTAATAAGCTGCCATCACGAGACGGTGAAAGATTTCTTGTGTTTCACTCCCTCGTTCTTCATCTCATTCAGACATTTTTCTTCATTATTTATCAACTTTCATTTTTAACTAAATAGACAGTTTGTGTACTAAATGTGATGAGACTGCACAGGACTCCTCTGCTCACTCACTCCCTTTACCAAGGGCGTCGGGGAACTACGGTGGCCTTTATGTACCAGAAAGGATGTTACCTGTCTTAGATGCATCAAATGCCTTTTACTGACACTGAGCTGCTGGAACTGAAGTGTGTTAACCAGCAGTTAACATTTGTTTTGTCTTTTTATGTCGAATCCAACATAGTTTTCTAGCAGCTGCTGCCACTCACACACACACACACACACACACACACACACAGTGCTGTTCAGTCTTTATCCCACATGTTGTTATGACTTCTGATTTAAAAAGAATGCAGCACAACATCATTTTAACAATAAATATCAGATTGATGCAGGTAATCCAGTGTGTGACCACAGGTGAGCTTTCATCAAAGCATGACTCCGTATTCCAACTGTTCCCTTTGAATATTCCTCACAGTCTCTCAACACCGCTCTCACTTTTCCTTTAATTCCTTAACTAAATTATTTTCACCTTATCTCAGAGAACCAGAGATAATTCCTTCACATCAATCTGCGTCAGCAAAGACACAGATTGGCTGAGTCAGCGTTATATAAACTAAAGTAACATACTGAAAAGTTTTCCTTCACGTTGTTGAAATGTCTCCACAGGCTCTGAGTGTCATCAGCGAGGTCGGAGACCTTCTTCAGCTCAAGTACTCGCGACACAGAAAACGGCCCCTGGCAGCGCGGCCCTTCGACGACAGCGTGTACGAGGACATTGACGACTGACGACGTCAATCATCTGCGGGACATCTCGACTAAAACCCCGGGAAACACAGAGCGCGGTCGAGATGGAGAAACGGAAACAAACGCGCGTCTTCCACAAAAGACCGACATGTGCACAGGTGCCGCTTGTCACTCGCTTCGTCACCACAGAGAGAGAGAGAGACACTCTGAACACGCTCTTCTGCCTTATACACAAACACTCAACTCCCCCTTTATTTTCTCTCTTATCATTTTGTGCGCGTGTGTGTGTGTGTGTGAGTGAGCGTGCGTGTGTGTGTGTGAGTGAGTGTGTGTGTCCAGTGTTAGTAGAATTGTCACTTACTGTCAAAACAGACGTCAGTTTTCCAAACGTCTGAATCTGAATCTAAAGAAAATGATGAAAAACAAAGAGTGTCGGTTTGAAACAAAGTGAAAATGGATTTCTGTTACTGAGTCTTAGTCTTGGACGTTGGACGTTGGACGTGGACAAATTCCCACTGTGTGATTATTCTTGTTGTGTGAAGGTGGATGATCGTGGGACTCGTGGTGACAGTGTGCGCTCAGTTTGGTGCCTTTGTCATTAACGTAAAGGTTATTTTCTGTGCTCAACAGAAACATAGATGCTACACTAATAATAATAATAATAATAATAATAATAATAACACTAATAATCCTGCACTTTCCTGCTCTCAAATGATCTTAACTTTGTAACAAAGGGATCACGTTTGTCGCTGACGCAGATGAAGATAAATCTTTATGTGTGTGACCACGATTTGCCTCACACGTCCTGCTTGCATTGAATTGATCAGATTATTAGTCTCTGTCTGTGGATTATGGATTCGCTTGTTTCTGACGGGCTGTGCCGGATTGCCGGATGCCGGCAGAAAGCGCACACGTCGATCCAAACGTGCTGGATGACAGGAGGATGCAGGTTCTTTGTGTGGTGTGCAGGCTGTGCAGGGACTCACATGTGTTTATTGATCTTTGCATTATTATCAATATTATGAGGTGAATTTGGTGATAATGAGTCTCATCACAGTCTCTCTGTGTGGAATTAGATTTATATAACACACCTGCGTCCGTCAGCAGAGTTACATGATTCCACATAAACATAAAGATAGTTTATGTCAGTTATTGTGAGTGCTTACGTCACCATCATCCTTCAGTGAGAGTTTCTCTGAGCAGAACTCACTGTGTCATTTTTAACATGACACACAGCTCAGTAAATGAAAACAGAGTTGAATTCATATTCTCACGTCTCCAGGCCTCCAGGGAGAAATCAACTCATCTGGATCCAATTCAGGAACGTTGGTTATTTCCTGTGTTTCCTCTGAGTTCCACTGAGTCTGATCCTCTCTCCTCTTCTGTGTCTTTGTGATTTTATTCAGTGTGTGTGTGTGTGTGTGTGTGTGTGTGTGTGTGTGTGTGTGCGCGTGCGCGCTGTTGCCCCTTCTCTTTTTTTTCACTCTTCCACAAATGCAGCTGTAATAAATAAATAAATAAATGTACGGCTCATATAGAGCGACACTCGCATGTGTAAAGCTCACAGTGCTGCATGTTCAGACGTTCTTCATCTTCATCTTCTTCCTCGTCTGTTGTTGTTTTGAACTTTTAAATCAGGGGTCTCAAACTCACCCGACCTGAGTCTGGTCCAGTCAGGATAAAAATCCACTTCTAACGTTATTTGTGAAGATATTTCTAAGAATTTCAAAATAAAAGTAGTATAAAATAGACAAATTGAATCTGTAAATGAAGAAAGAAATGACGCGTTATACGTTGACATGAAGTGGCGTTGAGTTTGAGACCTCTGTTTCGTCTGAGTTAGCGTTTACTTTGTGTTCCGGGAGTTTTTTTCTATCTAACGTGTCATAGAAATGTATCTTTGTTTTAGTGAGTTACAAATGATCGACCTCGAGCTGAAACTTCATTTAGTGACAGTTTTATTTCTTACAGACGCACAAATAAAATCCTGAAATGTTTAAAAAAAAACAAAAAACAATATGTTAATGTTTGATGAAGGTAATTCTCGCACATGTTGGTCAGAGGGACTTTGGTGTGTTGTGTTTGTTTATCTACTCTGAACAAACTAACCAGGGAAACATGGCTCGTGCTTCTCTTCAAACACTGAAGCTGGAGCCGCTAACGGAGGCGATGGTGAGACATTACAGACACGAGAGACGACTATTTTCTCATTCAGTGCCTTTTAAAGCAGACGATTGTCAAAGAATCCTGACGACGGTGAAAGATTCAGATGGAGATGAGAAAAGAATGTTTTTTTGTTTCTTGGTTTTTTTGATCACGTGGATGTTTGAATCTTTTGCATTTACGTCAGGATGTCAACACTATAGACGACATATCCGCCTGCAACACGCAACTTCCACCACTAGATGTTGCTACATCCAACGCACTGTACCTTGGATGGATCCCTCGCTCTCTTCAAAACTCTACTGCTAATTAGCGCTGGGCGTGCTACGTATCAGCAAATAATCCAGTATGTAAAGTGTCCCCCGTGTTAATGACATTAGAGCATTAAAGAGGAATAAAGCTGTCTTTCATCTTCACTTTGTTTACGCTCGCTTTGAACACACAATCAGAAATATTCACTTTAAATTCACTCGTGATGAAAATACAACGTCAGTCATAGAGAAATCACCAGACGTCGTAGAATAATAACATTACAGTGAAAAGCTTTGATTATGATGCTGCTGACTGAGGAGAAACAACAACAACATTTCATGTAGAAATATAGATGTATTTTAATATCTAAATAGTGTTGAGCTTCAGTTATCTGGTTTGATTTAGTGCACAGTGTGATACACACATACACATCTGTCTTCAGCTCATCCCATAATAACACACACAGTATAACATGTGAAACTCTTGCTCAACATCTTTTTACACCCTTGTTTCTTTATACTGTTTGTCCTTTTATTTGTCCGTCTGTTAAAGTGAGTCTGTGCTGCAGAATAAAAGTCCATCCCATCTGAACTCTTGCGTGCGTGTGTGTGTGCGCGCGCGTGTGTGTGTGTGTGTGGTAAATATAAAGCCTGAGTTTGTGTGCGTTCGTCCTCACTCACTGGTCGTGCACCTGTCTTTATTCCTCCTCAACTTCTGCAGCAAACATGGCCACAGCTGGTAAGGTACGTACATGTTTTTAAGACTAGAAATGAAAAATATTTCTATCTTTGTGTCCGACATGTCAGGTCAGTGTCATAACCACGTTTATTTGTTTTTTTTCACTGCTTAATAAAACATATTGTAAATCTTCCAAGCTTTATTTGAAGACGACCTAGTGTGGCCTTGCTTTGTTTCTCTACTGTCATGTGATGCTAATGTTATGAACTGTAACATCCAGGTGATCACGTGTAAGGCAGCAGTGGCCTGGGAGCCCAACAAGCCTTTGGTGATTGAGGACATAGAGGTCGCTCCGCCACAGGTCGCTGAGATCCGCATCAAGGTGAGGAGACGTCCATTTATCACAACACACACACACACACACACACGGTGAGAGTGTGTGTAAAGGTTAGTAAATAAATGTAAATTCAGAGCAAAGTTCTTGAATGAACAGCTGTGTTCCCAGCTGGGTTTATAATCCCACCTCTATAATCCGTCACTGATTAACAAAGTTATACACTGATGTCAAAGGGAGTGAAGTTCAGTGTGTTCACTGTCTTGGAAAAATCACACATTTGCTTTTTTAAAAACATACAGACCTTTAGATTTGACTAAATAATAATAACAGAGGTGCCAGATGTTGCACTGGACAAAGAATGAGGTCAGCTGACCACCTGAATGTAATGAATGACCAGATTATTCCATCAATGCATTTGTTTCTTCCCTGATGACATGAACATATTCATCAGGGATTCATCAGGCTCAAATTGTGAACGAGTGATTCAGGGAGCATGAGACATGATTTTCACCACAGAGTCCAGACCTGAACCCCACTGAGAATCTCTGGGATGTGCTGGTGAAGGCTTTGCTCCGTGACCGGACTCTCCCATCATCGATACAAGATCTTGGTGAAAAATCAGTGCAACACTGGACGGAAATAAATCTTGTGACATTACAGTAGCTTATGGAAACAATGTCACAGTGAATGAGTGAGTCATCAAAGCTACAGTGAAGGCGCTCCAACCATGTGACCCTTATTTTAGGTGGCGACAGGCAGCGTAGTTTGCAACACAATGGATCTTTGACCTTCACTCAGAGTTGCACAAAAGCAGACTTTGAAGCATTGAAGCGGAACTTTGTCAGTTCTGTCCGTGGAGCCACGCCCACGTCAGTTAGAAATCTACATCTAAATGAACGCTGTTGCTGCCTTGATCTTACAGCCGTGTGTGTGTGTGTGTGTGACAGTAGATGACGCTGTTGATATTTAAAGAACCCATGTTACCCAAACTGTGTGTTGTGTACAGATTGTAGCGACAGCTGTGTGTCACACGGACCTTTACTACCTGTTAGAGAGCATGCCTAAAGATGGATTCCCAGCAGTCCTTGGCCATGAGGCAGCTGGCCTTGTAGAGAGTGTCGGGCCTGGAGTGACTGAGTTTCAGTCAGGTCAGTTCACGCTTATAAAATCTATCTTGTTGGTCCAATTGCTCACACTTGACTTCCTGTTATTCTCTATGTGAGCATCAGTTACAGCAGAACATGCTCTTACTGCTCTGAATTTCAGGAGACAAGGTGATTCCTCTGTTCCTCCCGCAGTGCAGACAGTGTCGCTTCTGTAAAAGCCCAAAGACCAACCAGTGTGAACTGGGAGTGTAAGTTCTTTTCTTTTACTTCTCGTCTCTCAGTCATTCACCATGTGTTCATCAGGTTACAGACGCATGTCAGAGAATACACAAGGCAAGACACGTTTAGTAATACTAAATACTGAGTCCCACTCAGATCAGTAAATCCCTGCAAACCCCCATCTCACCTCACTTTGGCACTAAGGTGTTACAAGGTGACAGAAACCAGAATATACTGAAGTTATATCTCATCAATCCTGACTCTCGGTCACCACTAGGTGGTACCATGTCCACCACTCGATCAGTGGGACAGCTGGTACAGTGGTGAAATGGACACGTCACCCGTCCAACACATGGAGACAAACAAGCATTCACTCTCACGGTCTCTTTACAGGGTTCCATTAGCCTGTGCATGTTTTTGAACTGTGGGAGAACACACCTGGGTCTTGCTAACAGCTAACATGTACAACTCCTACAGGGATGCCGGTCACGGTGACGTGATGGGACCAGAGGACTCCAGGTTAACATGTAAGGGAAAGAAGTTGGTGCCGTTTGCTGGAACCAGCACCTTCTCAGAGTTCACTGTGGTCAACCAGATTTCTGTGGCTAAGATTGACCATGCTGCTCCTCTGGACAAAGTCTGTCTCCTCGGCTGCGGCGTCAGCACTGGATTTGGAGCAGCGGTGAACACTGCTAAGGTGTGTGTGTGTGTGTGTGTGTCGTACTGTTGGAGAGAGCTCAGCATGACGTGATGAAGACCAGACAACTGACATCATATCAACGGTATCAATAACAAGGCTGTATTATTGCACAGAACATGAATAAACGTCGAGTGTTTGCTCCTCCAGGTGGAACCAGGCTCCACATGTGCTGTGTTTGGCCTGGGAGCCATAGGTTTGGCTGCAGTCATGGGCTGCAAGTTTGCCGGAGCCAAGAAGATTTTTGCTGTTGACATCAATCCAGACAAGTTTAAGAAAGCCAAGGACTTTGGTGCAACGCACTTCCTGAACCCCAAGGATTATGATAAACCTATCAGTGCAGTGCTGGCTGAGCTGACCGCTGGAGGAGTGGACTATGCTCTGGAATGTGTCGGCAATGTTGGAGTGATGGTGAGACAGACACACAGACACACACACACAGACAGACAGACAGACAGAGAAGACTTTTTCTTACAAACCTCTCTGACTTTCTTCTTGTAGCGCAGTGCTCTGGAATCATGCGTGAAAGGCTGGGGCGTCTGTGTGCTGGTCGGCTGGACGAACATGCACGACATCACTACCCGACCCATTCAGCTCATAGCTGGACGCACATGGAAAGGCTCCTTCTTTGGGGGTGAGACCCGAGTCGGTCAGACATGATTATCTCAGGACCAAACTGTGAGAGAGGAGGCTTGATGATGAGTAGATGAAGAGTAGATAGCAGTAGTTTAGTTGTATCTGTGGTCAAATGTGAAACACTAACTCAAGCTATTTTAAAAGAAAAGCTTAACTCTGCCTGTGCAGTAGCTGCTAATGCAGATGTGAGTGAGCTGTGATCATTCACTATGCTGATGATCATGTGTTGTTTGCTCTGGTCAATAGAATCCATATTAGTCAATCCTGAAGTCAGATTAAAATCACTGATCAGACACACGTCGACCGTCCGTGATCAGGGGAGCTTCTTTCTTTCCCACATGTGCACGTTCTCTGTGGCTCTAGGGTTTAAGGGTCGTGATGGCGTGCCTGACATGGTCAAAGCCTACCTGGACAAGAAGGTGAAGCTGGATGAGTTTATTACTCACAACATGACCTTGGCCCAGATCAACGATGCCATTGAACTGATGAAACAGGGCAAATGGTAAATTCATTCATACCCCACTCGTCACGTTTAATTACCCTGGAATACGACTCACAATGTTCTGTTTTGTTTGTGCTCCACAGCATCCGGACCGTCATGAGTGTTTGTCCACAATGAGACTGTGATGATGTTTTCAGTGAAGCCAACATCTGAAAACAATCTGCATGATTTCATGTGTTTCCATTTGTTTCACGGTGGTTTGGATGAAGCACATTACAGCTTTGTTACAAAGGGTTTATGTAGCTTGTGAATCAAATGGTTAATGAGCAGTAGCTTTGTTGTACTCACTCTCACATATCATAAAGACCTTCAATCATCAGGACCTTCAACTCTATAATGTGCACGTTGAGCATTCATGTCACCAAACATTTCACATGTCAATGGAATAAAATAAATAGTCTTCTGCACCATGTCATTAAAATGTGTTTTGCTCTGGGACCTAAATGTTCCTGTCAATCAAAAAGGTTTACACCTGCATTGTGACTTTGTATGAGATAATATGAGATAATTACTCTTAGTATGAGATAATTACACACTAACATTTGTCACTCAAGAGACAGCTTTAGTTTATTTTGTTATAAGTTCCTTCAAAGGCAACATACAGTATAATAATCTAAGCTCTCCAAAGGCTAAAAAGGCTCCCAAAGGGTAAAAACAGGTAAAACAACTGACAAAGCAAACTACAAACTCAATTTAAAATGAGCACAAACACACAAACCTGGTTCTAACCCTCAAATCAAGTCTCAATCCTTAAAAATCACTTTACAGTTGTGAGGACAGACTAGAACAATCCCAGCCCATCTGAATATTACGTAACTTTTCTTTTTTTTATTGGCGCTTCAGTGAGAGTTCATTCCCTCTCACACTCTGGTCTTGCAGCTGTCTTCATTTCTCTTCCACGTCTCGCTCATTCTCTCCTGAGAAGAAAGAATGGCCAGCGCTGGGAAGGTAAGTGTAAGATTCTATATGAGCGCGCTCACGTCATTGTGCTTCACAGGTAGATCTGCCTGTGTCAGGAACAGTGAGCGTAAAATAAACGTGATACGTTTGTGTATGTGATGTTAACTCAGTGTCGATGGATGTGACACAAGGATTTTCTGCTCTGGATGATTTATTTTGTTCAAATATTCTGTCCCTGACGTTAACACCTGTGTGGTCTCACAGCAACACACCAACCAATCCACACTTTAATGGCACATGTTATTCATACATGGTGACACATGTGTGGCTTGATCTTCAGGTCACTGACTGTAAAAGTAAAGAGACTCTTGATGTGACTTAATTCTGGCTTTTTAATGTCGGGTCATTGACCTCCAGGTCATCACATGCAAGGCAGCAGTGGCCTGGGAGCCCAACCAGCCAATGGTGATTGAGGACATAGAGGTCGCTCCACCACAGGCCAACGAGGTCCGCATCAAGGTGAGAAACTCTCACACACACACACACACAGAGAATCACTGGTGACTGGTGTCGTAGCATACCAAAAACTATTCAACAATCCAACTCACAGATCTTTGATAACATGGCCTGTAACTCAATATAATGCTCTGTAAGAGCTTCATTCATTCATTCATTCATTCATTAATGAACTGTTTAAATGAACACTGTCTCCTAGATTGTGGCATCAGCCGTGTGCCACACAGACCTTTACCACCTGTTTGAGGGCATGCATGAAGACGGCTTCCCAGCCGTCCTGGGCCACGAGGCAGCCGGTGTTATAGAGAGCGTTGGGTCTGGAGTGACCGAGTTTCAGCCAGGTCAGTTCACATTTGTTTCTCAGTAACGGGAACATTTCAGACACATCACACTCGCACACAATCCAAAAGCCAATGGAAAGTCTACTTGGTTTTTGTTGATGGAGCTCCTCCTCTGTCCTCTGTGTCATTATATACTAATGACAAAAACATGAGCCTACATTGACCTAAACACATTTGATATTTTCAGGAGACAAGGTCATTCCTCTGTTCATCGCCCAGTGTCGAGAATGTCGCTTTTGCAAGAACCCGAACTCCAACCAGTGTGAAAAGGGATGGTGAGCTCATCTTTATGTTCCTCAGGGTTCACACTCAGGTACCAGAGTCACATGGTACGGTCAGGGTGGAGCGAGACCCGCTCACAACGAGCTGCTGGATGTCCTCCATTGTTGTCTGTTGTGTCACGTGCGATGAAGTCCGTTCTTTGCGACGACACAGCTTTGATGCGACATTTCCTGACTGCTTGGATGACAGACTCTATACTGCCCCCTGGATTTGTGGTGGTCTGTCATCGTAAACTCTCCTGCTAAGCGCACACAGATGGACTCAATGAACACGTCGCCGTCATCCGTGTTTCCAGTGTCGATGCTCATGTTACATAAAACCTCTTGATGTTACTCTTCAGGGCTGCTGATCGCTATGATGTGATGTCAACAGAGGACTCCAGGTTCACCTGTAAGGGGAAGAAGGTCCTGCAGTTTATGGGAACCAGCACCTTCTCACAGTACACTGTGATGAACCAGATGTGTGTGGCTAAGATTGACCCTGCTGCGCCTCTGGACAAGGTCTGTCTGCTTGGATGTGGGGTCTGTACTGGATTTGGAGCCGCAGTGAACACGGCCAAGGTGAATGAGTAAACTGTAAAATGATTGTATGTTTGTATGAAACATCCATGAGTGCAGGTTAAATGTTTACCCGAGTGTTTGCCCCTCCAGGTGGAACCAGGCTCCACATGTGCCGTGTTTGGCCTCGGAGCCGTGGGTTTGGCTGCAGTCATGGGCTGCAAGTTCGCCGGAGCCAAGAGGATTTTTGCTGTCGACACCAATCCAGACAAGTTTGAAAAGGCAAAGGTGTTTGGAGCAACGGACTTTCTGAACCCCAAGGATCACGCGAAACCTGTCAGTGCAGTTCTGGCTGAGCTGACGGGAGGAGGAGTGGACTACGCTCTGGAATGTGTCGGGAACGTGGGAGTCATGGTGAGACGGGTGAGAGGGTGATCTTACGATCAGGTAAAAAGGGACTAAAGTGTGACTTTGTGCTGTTTGTAGCGCAGTGCTCTGGAGTCCTGTGTGAAAGGCTGGGGCGTCAGTGTGCTGGTCGGCTGGACCGACATGCATGACGTCGCTGCTCGACCCATTCAGCTCATAGCTGGACGCACATGGAAAGGCTCCCTGTTTGGAGGTAGGACACGTGTCAGTCAAACACTACTGTAACTGTCGTCGTTGAGACTTGTTATTTCAGATTCAGCCTCAAACACGTCTTATCTAGAATGAACTTAGAAGAGCGAGCGCGACATGACTAACCGTAAACATCACAACTGTTGTCAAGTCAAAGCGTTGGGAGTGTGTTCTTTAGTGGCGGTTGGGGCCATTTGTTTGGGATCATGTGACAAAAGCAGAACCAACACGTTTTTAAAGGTTCCAGATCTATGAAAGCGTTCGACTTTTGTTCCTGGGGTAAAAATCCCCCAAAAACCCCAAACCCTCGATGACTTTAGTCCTGTGGCTCTGTTGGTTTGTGTGAAGATAGAAAACAGCAGTTCCAGACTTGACTCTGGCCTCGTTCCATCCAACCAAAGCCTAACTTCTCTCCTTGTGTGGGCACTCACTGTAACCTCACTAACACTGATGCACCATAAACGTACAAACATGGATCATATTCACGGCTTTGCAAAAACAACCATCCATCAGCGTGAAGGCCTGACTCCTCATGTGAGCGCTCCATGTTTGTAACATTTCAATCTAAACAAATGATTCACTCAGTACAGCAGCGTCTTGTCTCTGTGTCTGTGGAGACACAGAGGGAAGAGCTATGCAAACGCTAGGTTAAAGAATTAACCCCGGTTCTCTGAAGCATGAGTGAGATAGTGAAACACATGTTTGAGATATCTGCAGTGACACAAGTCACACACTGGAGCTTTAACACCACGTCCATGCGGCTTCTTTAAGAGTTTAATCTCGACTTTTAACTGATTGACACTGATGTGTCACTCATGTTCATCTGCTGGTTCTGCTCATGGACGTCACAGTTAACATCATATCACATCTGTGCTGACTGGAGGAGGAGGAGGAGGAGCTTCATCATTGGACAGTTACACACACACACACTGCTGCACTGAAATGATCAACATAAACTGTGTGCTGGCTTCTCTGTTGCCATCATTCATCTGAGGTTCCACACGCTGCTGCTTTTCAAGGGAGAGTGTGATTAGAAACAAGCTCCAGCTGTGACTCCACCTCAGCTGAAACTGATTTCATGAGCCGCCTCCTCCTCCTCCTCCTCCTCCTCCTCCATGTCTAAACCCAAGGACACGATCATTGATTTCAAGTTGGCAGCAAACCCAACACTGACTGTTACTGAAGACGTGATATTGACCCAGTGGAGAGAAAAAAAGTGTGTGTGTGTGTGTTTGAAAATAAGCTGCCAATCAAACACACACGTCTGTGAGTTCATCAGTGAAGAAAAACCAAGTCTTTGAATGTTTTTCTGTCTGAAAACTTGAATCTGGCTCAGAGGTTTTGTCATGTTGTAACATTTGAAATTTAACATTAATATATTTGCACATGTGATCATTTAACTCTTTTCTTTCTGAGGGAAAGACAGATGAGTGGGTATCATGAATATAATACTATCATGATATTCCATCATGATACAGTAATAACGACATTGAGAGGATATTTTTCAAAATAAAAGTGTTTGTTTGATACAGAACGATATATAGTTTCAACAATAAAATACATTTATGATGAGGGGGGATTTTGCTTTGTCAACGTTTTGAATTTTGTCTGTCTTTTACGATGTGTGTGTGTGTGTGTGTGTGTGTGTGTGTGTGTGTGTCCTTTGCTTACTTGTATATGTTGTGTGTGTTCTCAGGATTTAAGAGTAAGGATGGAGTGCCTGAGATGGTCAAAGCTTACCTGGACAAGAAGGTGAAGCTGGATGAGTTTATAACTCACACCATGACCTTGGCTCAGGTCAATGACGCCGTTGACCTGATGAAAAAAGGCAAATGGTAATGATGTGGTTCATGCTCCACACTTCATGAGAGTAACCATGTAAAAGATTGAAGTATTAACAAGTGTCTGTTCTGTTTCTGCTCCACAGCATTCGCACAGTTTTGAGTGTTTCTCCACAGTGACATCACTGTGTTGTTGTCACCAGACTCATCACAGTTTCTTCTACTGCACTACTTTAACATGAAATGACCTGTGTTCATGTCAAATATACTACTAATATCATTGAATATTCTACCACTGCTCCTTATGATCATATTATGAATGTGTATTATTCCAGCAACATTAACACTGTGCGTCAGAAAGGTTGAATCAGACGTGTAATGAGCAGCAGCTCTGTTAGGACATGGACATGGAGGCAAAATAAAAGCTTTACACTATGGGCTGTGTTTGTGTGTCATTGCTCTCTCTGACAGGGTTTCACATGGCTCACTTTACTCTTAACGTCAATAACGTATCTCACATTCAGAAATAGGTTTTTTCTTATCGTAAGTGAAAATAGTGTTGGTGAAGATTTCAAAATTCCAGTTTCCAAAAATAAAAATGGTGCAAGTCTGGTGCAAGTTAGCTTCTTCCACATCTCATCTGTCATCTGTTATCTGTTATCCAGCAGCAGCAGCAGCAGCAGCAGCAGCAGCAGCAGCGGAGGTCACATGGATTCACTCACCTGTGCCTCTGACAACAGCCATGTTGACGCGTCACAGGTGTAAATGATCACATTAACGATGGCTGACATCGTTAATGTGATCACAAACACCTGAGCTTCTCATATCGACGTAACTGAAACATATGAATAACTCATCATTGACGTCATGATTGTGAGTGTGTTTATAAATGAAACATCGACGTTAAACTGAAACAAATGTTTTCAGAACATGTGACAGTCAGTCAGTCAGCAGCTGGTTTCACTGTCGCTGTGACGACGTAAAGTCTGTTCATACTCACAGAGTCAAAAACACTGTGTCGTGATTGTACCTGTGATGATGAGGCTGAGTGGAGTGTGTTCTGCAGCCCACTGGTGGCCTGTTGAGGTATTGCAGTAGGTTGTGTAAATTCATCCCAGATAAAAACTGTATCAATTCTTTGTGATTTAAATGAAATATAATCTCTTATTTTGTCACACTGTAATCATATATGTTTTATTCACATGTAATCATTTTTTCAGATTGTGATAAATCATGAATATTCATGGTAATAGGGAGAAAATAATCTGTCTGTGTTCTGCATACACCACATTTGTTTATACCACAAAAGCAAATAAAGTAAAAGACGCAGAGAATGAATGACTCAGAGTCTCTCTTGTCTGTGATTGGTCCACACTGTGATAAGACCTTTACTTGAACCTGAGCCTGTGAGCGAGGGTCTGCTTTTGAAACAACTATGGCGACTGTAGGGAAGGTAAGAGTGCTCACTCCTCCTCACATGCACACTAATAACGTCTGTACAGTCAATCTGAGTGAATGTTTGGATCTGAGTGAAGTCGGCACGTCTATGTTTACACTATGTTTACACTATGTTTACACTATGTTTACACTACAGAGACTGAGAGTTTCCTCGTTTGCTCTTTTCTTTCACAATCTTTGAAAGACAAACAAGGAGAGAAGAGAAGAGTTGGTTTCCTGTTAGAAGTCAAAGTCCTCGTTCAGAGTCGTGTGTTTGTGTTCACACGCAAAAGGTCAAAGTGGGATTTTATACATGTGGAGAAACAAGGATTATCAGACTGTTTCCACTGCAGCACTGCGAGGGTTAACTGTCAGAGGACGGATCACATTGTTGGATTATTGTGTTTCAGGTGATCCAGTGCAGAGCTGCAGTAGCATGGGAGGCCGGGAAAACCCTGAGCATGGAGGAGGTGGAAGTGGCTCCTCCTCGAGCTGGGGAGGTTCGCCTCCGGGTACGTTTGGTTGTACACTAATGTAATCACGTACCACATGTAATCTACATGTGATCCAGTGATCAAACACTACATGTAATCTACATGTAATCTAGTGATCACATACTACATGTAATCTAGTGATCAAACACTACATGTAATCTACATGTAATCTAGTGATCAAACACTACATGTAATCTACATGTAATCTAGTGATCAAACACTACATGTAATCTACATGTAATCTAGTGATCACGCACTACATGTAATCTGGTGATCACATACTACATGTAATCTAGTAATCACATTAAAGTATGGCTGTAACTAACGATTATTTTCATATTCTCGAGTCATTTGGTTCCTTGTGTTTTCAAACGTCTCGTTTTGATTTCATGATTTCTTTGTCAAAGAAACCAGAAGATATTCACGTTCATTGAATTGATAGATTAATAATCAATTCAATATTTTTGCCCAGGACTTAAGCAAAGTTCTAAGTGAACTTAGATAACAGTGTATCTGTGATCTCCAAATCCATCCTCATACAACGACTCCACATGGATCAAACCCCAGTCCTTTTCTTTCAGGTCGTGGCCACAGGAATCTGTCACACTGACTCGTACACGCTGAGCGGTTCTGACCCGGAGGGAGTTTTCCCCGTGGTGTTGGGCCACGAGGGAGCAGGGGTCGTGGAGAGCGTTGGAGACGGAGTTGTCAAGTTTAAACCAGGTTCTCCTCTTACATAAAGATACGAGACACGACTGCAAGCAAAGATCTAAGCTTGAAATCTGTAAACTGCTCACTCTCCTGCACCAAAGTCCAGAGATTTCACAGGGACACAGGATGGTTGTCTCTGCTGCCTCGTGTGGTGGGAACAAAGGATGGAGGCAGCAGTGGAACAGACTTAAAAACACAGTGTTTATCTCTGTCTGGACTTTGGTGTGGGGGGCGTGAGTTTACTGTCTGACACAAACTTTAGTTTAGAACAAGGTAAGGTCATGGATGTTAGACTTAAACAGGTGAGACTTTAGAGGCTGAACGTCTGTGTCTCGGGCTGATAATGTGCCAGCACCACTTCTGAGAGGTGACTGCAATAAAATGGTTAAGATGTAACCTTGACCTTGCTGTTTAACAGGTGTGAGGCGTGTGTAAAAGCGTGTGCTTGTGTTGCAGGAGACGCGGTCATTCCTTTATACGTCCCACAGTGTGGAGAGTGCAAGTTCTGTAAAAATCCCAAAACCAACCTGTGCCAGAAGATCAGGTAAGTATTCTGGAGCGAGAGGTCGTCTGTGCTGCCGTGTTCCACCTCCGAGATGTTGGATCTGTGTCTTGTTCTCCAGACTCACTCAGGGCAAAGGTTTGATGCCCGATGGGACGACACGTTTCACCTGCAAAGGCAAGAGCCTCTTCCACTTCATGGGCTGCAGCACGTTCTCTGAGTACACTGTGGTGGCCGAGATCTCTCTGGCCAGAGTGGACGACAGGGCCCCGCTGGACAAGGTCTGCCTGCTGGGCTGCGGCATCACCACGGGTTATGGAGCTGCTCTGAACACAGCCAAGGCAAGCCCCGCCTCCTCCCTGCACATCACAGCCAGGCTCCAAACATTATCATCTTCCCCAAGCAACTGAATCACAAGTGAATGAATAATGTACAATTATAATGCGTCATTGTTTATTTAGTATCTCAGCTTTCATTTTTATTTGCATCTTAACCCCTCCCACTCAAACACTTCATCTATTTTTTTATAACCTTACCTGCCGTATAACTGCAATAAATAGAGCATACAGAATGAACTGGAACATAACTGTATATATATATGTATATATATATATATATGTATGTATACAGCATTGATACTTTAACAAACTATATGCATGCATACATAAGTGAACAGAGTTTGCAGAAGTTTCCTCTCGTGTCCTCTGAAGCCTCGTGAAGTTCAGTTCAGATGATTGTCAGTGTGTATTATTCATCTTTGGTTCCTGAATGAACATTCTTTGAAATATGGATGAGATTCTGTGCTTCACGGCTCTCTGATGATGTCACGGCTCTTTAAAAAGGTCCGCTGTGCAAAATATAGGTGAAGAGGTTTTCACTTGGCAGAAACTGAAGATTTTCATGACCTCGGTGTTTACGTCAGGACCAGGTTCAGACTTCTGTGAAGACACTGGAGGCAGAATTCAGGGAAGACCTCCAGCCTTTCAGCTTCTCCGTTCAGAGATCACCACAGTGGACCATCTGTCTCCATCCTGTCCTACTCCAAGTGTCCTCATGTCCTCCATCACAACATCCATGAACCTTCCCTTTAGCTGCGTCCATGATTTGGATGTTTGACCGCAGGTCATCCACTCTCTCTCTCTCTCTCTCTTCCTCCACTCCTCTATCTATCATTTTTAATAAAGTACAAAGAAGAAAATCCATGTCACAAAACTACTCCAGCAGAAAAAAGGGAGATGTTTGTTTGTGCCTCTCTAAAGTCTCCATGAGACATCCCAGAATATCAGCAACATGATGGAGGATGAAAAGTAAAGAAAACAAGTCCTGACATGAGCAGTGAGCACAGCACAGTCTCTGTGATGCTTTTAATGATTGTGTCCTGGTCCTCGTCGTGCAGGTGGAGGCCGGATCCACCTGTGCCGTGTTCGGCCTCGGGGCGCTGGGCCTCGCAGCCGTCATGGGCTGTAAAGCGGCCGGAGCGGCTCGGATCATCGGAGTCGATCTAAACCCCGACAAGTTCCCCACTGCTCGAGAGTTTGGGGCCACAGAGGTGGTGAACCCCAAGGAGCACAGCAAGGCAATCCAAGACGTCCTGGTGGAGATGACCGATGGAGGCGTGGACTACTCCTTTGAATGTGTGGGCAATGTGGCGATCATGGTGAGGAGACACCAAACAAAGACAGCAGTGTGATTTAAAGCAGCTGCTTAAACGTGGTGTGTTGGTGACAGAGAGCAGCACTGGAGGCCTGTCACAAAGGATGGGGCACGAGCGTCATCATCGGAGTGGCAGCAGCCGGACAGGAGATCACCACCCGGCCTTTCCAGCTGGTGACCGGACGCACCTGGAGAGGCACTGCCTTTGGAGGTAAGTGCACGCGGAGACTCAGGGGAAGACCAGGATCACCTTCATTCACCTGTCACTTCAGCTGGGTTCAGTCTGGATCTGTATGACATACACTCACCCACTCACTGTGAATTCTCTGGAGACCTGCTGTGTTCTCACATGAGTGCAGTGGGGATTTCTCCAGAAATGTGACTAGAGAGCTTCAGGGAAAGATCTGGAGAACTTCCCACACACAGCAGTTTAAACCACTGACTCACATCAGACTCACACACACACACACACACACACAAACTTCAGTGTGAGTGTGTGTACGACACGTTTGCTTGTGTCTCTAACATGAATAGAAGACAGGAAGTGGGCGGGATTTATAGACTTTGGCTTGACAAGGACAGAGTGGAGTCAGGTGAGCTGCTGGTTGTAGGAGGAGTGGAAATGGGCGGAGACAATGTCGAGTAGCATGGCTCTGTAACTTTCATCAATCAATAACAACAATCATTCAATAACAAAGGAGCCAAGGTGAATTGTTATTATTTTCCTCTGCATGATTTGTAGGTTATTCATTCATATTTGTGGAGCCAGCTCTCACACACACACAGACACACACACAGACACACACACACAGACACACACACACACACGGTGTAGAATCATTGTCCAGTTCACGGCGTTGTTGAAACCTCAGCACTGAAGCTTTTTAACTTCCCTCAGGATACAAGAGCGTGGACAGTGTTCCCAAACTGGTGGACGAGTATATGAACAAGAAGCTCAAAGTGGATGAGTTTGTGACTCACACTTTGCCCTTTGAGAAGATCACTGACGGGTTCGAGCTGATGCATGCTGGGAAATGGTACGCCTGGATTTCAGATAAGCTGTTTGTTTGTTTGTGTTCATGTTTGTGTGTCTCTGTCACGTCCCTCTGCTGTCTCTGCTCCATTCTGTTGGACAAAGCCGGGACGTGACGCGAGACCTTGACGGTCAAACACAGTGGTGCATTTTAAAGATTCTATATGTGAGATTTCACACAACAACTAGAGCAGCTTCTTTCTGTGTTTGTCGTGTTTTGTGTTGTTAGTTTATTCCGTTGTAGCACAAACAAAAGTCTCTCTCTGTGAAAACTGTTCAAGGCCTTGAACATGATTATAAAACCTGAGGACTCACAAACTCTGTAAAGACTTCTGTCTTTAGTAGTTTTACCTTCATGCTACACAAAGCACCGCACAACTGTGCTGAAAACACATTTACACGCTCAAGGCTCGGACACTGACACTTCATTTTACGTGTGTGTGTGTGTGGTATGAAAAGAAAATATCTCCACTTTATCCTCACTGTCCGTCTGACTCCAGTCCGGTGTCTTCCATTAACAACGATTTTCTTGGTTTCTTTTTTGCTCTGTTTTTTTATAAAATGTGATATTCACAAATGAATCATAAGTCATTTTTTTTGTTTTCCAGCATCCGCGTCGTTCTCCACTTCTAGACGCAGAGAAGCGACGAAAAACATGATGGAACTCCATGTTTGCTCTGCTCAGATTAATAAAAAAGTTCCCTGTATGAGTGTTTTTCTTTTAAAAGAATGAAACTTTATTTTGAGCGCGCGCACACACACACACACACACACACACACACACACACACACACACACACACACACACACACACACACACACACACACACACACACACACACACACACACACACACACACACACACACACACACACACACACACACACACACACACACACACACACACACACACACACACACACACACACACACACACACACACACGCAAACACAGAGAGAACATGATGAGGAGGACAAAGATTCACAGAAACCCTTTGATGGAGACTGAATAATAAGACAGTGTTTGAGGCGTTTCACTGAGTGAGATGAAGTTGATTAAAGGTTGATTAAAACCCTGCACATGAAGTCTCACCTGTTTAGATAATTCCACAACACTGTGATTATTCTTCCAGGCAGGGGCAGGATTTTGGGCACAAGGCTGTTTTTAGACTTTTGTTTGGTTCACAAGTTTCTCACTGTAAATATAAGTGTCTCTGAGCTCGGGGAACGCTCGCTCTCCCCCCCTCTCTCCCCCCCCCTCTCTCGCTCTCACTCTCTTCAGAAATGTTGAGTCAGGCTGTAAGTGAGTTGAAAGAATTACCATGCACTCAGCGATGTCAAGCCTAGTTAGGCAAAAAGTTTGTTTCCCCAACAGCTCAGTTCACTTTCTATAAAAGTAAAATAAAAGGAAAACAAAAGTTTACTTTTTCTCCTCGACGTAGAGAAATGGATGAATAAGAATAAGAAATAATAAAAAAATAAATGAATAAAGAATGGCTTTTGGAAAAATAATATTCTGACCAAAGACAAAAGGTGAATTTCTTTAAAAAGGTTCCATGACATCGAAAATGAATCGTAGCTGATGATGTCACTGAAGTGGGATTTTGGGAATTCAGGCAGTTTCTTTGTAAAGTTGGAATAACAGTTGAAAACTATGTGCTGTGTTAGTTATGAGCCACAATGTCAGCGTTCTATTGGGCCATTATTGTTCTGTGCGGCATCAATTTACAACGAGACACTGGAAAGTGAATTGTTCATGAGCAGAGTTTGGAGTCCTGTGTGTGACCTTCAGGGTCACGTCGTCCCTCTGCTGAGGTATGAAACTCAACTCAAAGACAAACTCACCCAGAACAAGCTACAGAAGAGGCGTTTATTACTCCTTTAGAAGAAATAGAAACAAGGCAGAGTGACTGTGATCACATTAGTCATCTGAAAGAGTAGAAATAATGGACTCTGCTCACACCAGAGGAAACTAATCCCCACATCAAGGTACAGGGAGACATCTGGGCAACTTCTCTAGATCCACACTTAAAGGCTGGGTTTGCTACAACAGGGCTATTAAAAACAAGACAACAGAGGAGAGACCAACACGTTCAACACTGGACTGACACTGTTCCTGCCTGGACTCTGTGAGCAGCTACCATCCACGTCCTCAACAGCTACGATGTAGTGGTCAGAGGGAGAACATGACAGTGACACGGCACCGTCCTCCAGCAGCTAATATTATCCCTCATTAACACACATGAAACCAAACATTCAACAGGACACATTTGCTTTCAAGGCAACAACTCAATGCCTCTCACATCTCAGGTCCTAGAATATAAAAGGTTTAACAACATGGCTGCAGCTCATCAATGAATCTGTTGATTGTTTTCCAGATTAATGATTAACATCTTTGTTATATGGAGCAAATAAACCAGAAAAGATTCACTTTAAGAAGCTGAACAAATCAGAAAGCTGGTCATTAGAAACTCATTAAATGATCGATCAAGTAATCGATCATTTAGTGATCGATTACTTGAATAATTGTTGCAGCCCTGCAGTAAAACATTAAATGAATGTATTTTGTTTGTTTTGTGATGTGATTTTTTTGACCTCAGTAAAAGCACAGTACGTAGGTTTGCCGGTTTGCTATTTTTATACGAGTCAAAGCTAAACTAACGATCTCCCACAGGTCCTAGCTTCATATTCAAAAATGCATTTAAGACAGTATCCATTCCTGATGCTTAAAATCTGAGTGATTTATGCATTTATTAACATACACGTACAACTTCTACTACTCCACTTTCATTCATTCTCGTAAAACACAATATTCACGTGATGGGCGTCCACAGGAGGAGTTACAGTCGCTGATAAATACTTGAATACGTTTGCTTAAATCTCCACCAGAGTGTGTTCAAATTAATTATCCTACCGAGCGTTGGTGGTTTGTAAGTTTGGACTTGGTGAGCTGAGCTCGTCTTTCCCCGGGACTCTGCTGTAACTCTGTCTCTGTTGTATCTGCTTCTCAGTTGTCACTGGAAAACTCATATGAAGTCTTCAGTTAGTAGATGATGAAAGAACAGAAGCACAGAATGGAACTGCTAAGTGCAACTACAAAAGCCAAAGCAGACCTCATAAATAGAATTCCTTCAAAAGAGATAAGTGTTCACGGATAAATCCATATTTAATATAAGACACATTCAAGTACTTCCATTTCATTTGAGGAACCACAATTTAATAACGCAAAGAACAATGAGAGCCACAGTTACACTGAGCCCTGGGAGTGGTGCCCCTCGTCTGAAATCTGTGTGTGTGCGTGCGCGTGTGTGTGTGTGTGTGTGTGCGTGTGAGGCCCAGACGTGCCGGGCGTGTCTGTGTCAGCAAAGTCCAGTCCGTGGTGTTACCCCCGTCTCCGCCTACATTTGGTTCAGGAAATGAGCGCGACCGTTCTCCTCCAGGCGACGGGTGAGGATTTCACAGCCGGTCTCCGTCACCAGCAGAGTGTGTTCGAACTGAGCCGAGCGCTTCCCGTCTCTGGTCACCGCCGTCCAGCCGTCGGGCCACGTCTCGTCCTGCCAGCCACCTGAAATATCACACACACACACACACAGTTCATTACACGGAATAACAACGATTAATAAAAAGAAGGATTTCTTAAACTTGTAATGTTTGGTGGCTGCAAATGTAGAATGACCTGAATTATACTTACTTGTTTTTATTGACATAAAGCAACATTTAATGTTGTATGTTCTGACTTAAAGGCACATGAACACAATCCAGGAGGGTTTTTTCATTCATTTAAATGAGCTTCGTGATTTCTCAGCTTCTTAAATGTCTTTGCTTCATCAACATCATTTTCAGGTTTGATAAAAACTGATCATTCATCAACATTTTGTGACATTTAAGGACCAAACAAGTCCTGGATTCATCGGTTAATCAATGAAGAAAAATAATGGTTATTTGCAGCCCTGGAACACAGTGACCTCTGATGACCTGTTGTAAAACATGACTGCTGCTGCATGTTACAATAGAATCAACAGCCACATCCTTCATTCTGAAGCCTGCACTTTGTCTTCAGTGAAAACGAGGAATAGAACGATCCTATTTAGGTTGAGAAATCTCTCCCATTAATTCAGCTTAATGAACTATTTAAAAACACTTTGATTGTCTAATAAATTGAGGAGCAGGCCTGTTCCCTCAGCTCTGCTCTGTTCTCATTCCTCCATATTTTATTGCCTCGTGAACACATTTATTTTACAACATTGCTCAGACTGAACGCAGCAATTCACTTATATTTATTGGCTCAAAACATAATTAGAGCTAAACTTAGCGTCATTGTTCACTCACCTTCACATATCATGGGCTCGATGGTGAACACATGGCCGGGCTTCATTACTCCAACAGCTTTGTTTTCTGGTCAATTAATAAACGCAGAAACCACGCGGTGTTAAAAGGGCACATGGTGAACGTTCAGAAACTTCAAGGTGACTGAAAACTCACTGGCATAGTGTGGCACGTTGGGGGCAGTGTGGAAAAGTCTGTGGATGCCGTGGCCACAGTAGCTCCGCACCACGGAGAAGCCGCTGGCCTGAGCGTGCTTCTGGATGATGTTACCTAACTCTCTGTAACGGACACCAGGCTTCACTGTGGAGACGTCAGCACAGAAGAAGCAGTAAAACACATGGTTCAGCACAGAATCTCACGTCGACCGCCTACATCAAGCAATGCAGGGCATGAAACACTAGGTGGCGCCATAACAAACAAGGAAGACATTTACCTAAATAATAAACTTCACTTCTTTCTTGCTCAAAATTCAAGCACTTTCAATGACCTACGTCTATTTAAGGCAACTTTCTATTTTCTCCCAAATTGAAGTAAAAGTTAGAATTGAAAAGTCAGCGTTGACCTTGAGAAGAGACGAGAAAACACTTTCTCTAACTGACAGTTCTCTCAGGAGAAACTTCACAACACAGACACGCTGCTATTTAAGGTCTCTAATTTATTCCAATACAAATGCATTTACTGCTGAAGCCTCGTTACAAAGTCTCCATGGTCAAATATAGTAAAACACATGTTTAGATTGTAAAAGGATAAAAAGAGTGAATTCCTACCAGAGTCGATGGCTTGCATAAGGCATTCATATGTCGTCTGGACCAGCTTCTTCGCCGCTTCTTCCACCTCCCCGATGAAGAACGTTTCGTTGAGGTCGCCATGGAAACCATTGTGGTAGACAGTGATGTCCACTGTGGTTAATACGTCAGAGTTACAGCGTTATACAAACAACAGAAACAATAGATGACATGTCAGCCTCACTGGTGAAGGTTAGTGGAAACTATTCATCTTTTCATCCACGCAGCGAGAGATGAGTCGCTGGCACTCGCTCGATCAGACGCTCTGGGGGGAGTGGCAGACGAAGGACGTCTCCTTAGCACAAATATTCAAAAAGAGGCTAAAAATGGCCAAACTCCTGCTGACACCATTTTCAGGATGCTGGTTCAGCCATTAGTCACGGAGAAACAATTCATCAGCTCTCCTGAATAAAACATGTGCCTACATCCACACTTAGCTCTGAGCTGCTTTGCTCTATATTGTGACTCTAGAACACTGATGAAGAGTGTTTGGGTGGTGAAGTGGCTCTCAGTTACATCTAGAAGAAGACAACGAAGGCGAAAACCGCTCGAGCCAAAACTCATGCAATAACCAGCAAATGTGAACTTACCGTTGAGGATATCTCCTTCTTGGAGCTGCCTTCTGTCCGGGATGCCGTGACAGATGACTTCATTGACAGACGTACAACAGGATTTGGGAAAGTTGTAGTAGTTGAGAGGGGAGGGGTAGCAGTTCCTCGCTGTACAGGCCTGAGCAGACAGAAGACAAGTGAGATGACACTTCCTGCCTCATGTAGAACTGTGAACAGTGTTTTGTGAGTGGGCGGGCCGTGGATCAGACAGCGTGACTGTATTCCACTTGTCATCGAGTAAAGACTTAAACAAAGCCGAGTCGCTGTGACACAGCGGGGGGTCTTGTTTGCATGTTCAATTATTCATCAGCACTGTCTGCTCGACAAGAATGATTTCACTATTCAAAGCAGTCTACAGTTAGCATGTTAGCAGGTCCATGAAGCTGCAGTTCTTATGGGTGAACACCATTCTGGACTCACAGAGACCAGGATCATGAGGGCTGAGGTTTAGCAGATAATGGCTGTAATGCTCATTAGTCTGGTGACGTCACGCCGTCACAGAGTGAACAACAGTTTAAACTGCATTAAAAACTAATGTGGGTCTTAAATTCAGCTGTACGCACAAAACACATGCACCTTTAAATCTCTTAATGATGATGATGATGATGCCTGGACTAGTCAGTCAGTTATTACTCAATGAAAATATGAAATGTACCAAATGCACAGCGTGGTCGATTTCCTCTGTTGTGACACCTGGCTTCACCATCATTGCTGCGATGTCCAGGACCTCCCTTGCCAGCTGCAAACAATTGATATGTCAAAAACCAATAAATGGAAGACAACTGTAAAAAAAGCAGTGATGAGCGTCAGTGTTGTTACCTTGCTCACGACTCTCATGCCTTCAATGTCCTCAGGACAAAGGATCTTGATCTGTGACGTCCCCTTCAGGAACTGCTCCGACTCAGACATTCCTGTGGGACGGCGGCGAGGACAAAGGAGCGGCATCATTCACACGTCAATACTCAGAGACACAGCACAGACCGGGGGCCTCGCGCCGAGCAGCAGTCACGGGACAATCAATGATCAGACGTAGTTTCTCCTTTTTTAAGACTTTATTCCTGAAACAGTGACGAGTGAATGAGTCATCCGAGTGTGAGGAGGCTCACACACGCTTCGCTTAAAGAAACTGGAGTTACCCAATAACTCAAACACATAGACGCTTTATATCTATCAACATAATTGAGTTTGAGATGAGGCAAATATTCTATTTGCCCTTTCTGTTAAGAATTACCTTCTGTGGCGTCTGAGTCCTAGCAGCGTCTACAGGTCAAATAATACATTTTTAATTCCACTTGAAAGACAGTACAGAGGAAGCCTGAGGGCTCTACTGATGCTGTGTTGCCATCGTGATATGGTTCAGTTTGGAATGGTAAAGGTGGAATAGTGTCGCAGTGGTTAGCACTGTTGCCTCACAGCAAGAAGGTGCTGGGTTCAATCCCTGGTCTGGGACCTTTCTGTGGTGAGTTTGCTCAGTTTGTGGCTGTTTGTCTGAAAAAGACGTGAATCTTTGTGGACTATGTGGACATGTGACATTTTTCTGTCACCCAATCAGCTGTCATGGGTGGAGCTTTCCTTTCAGGGCAGCAAGAAAGGAAAGGTCATTTTGGTACTATTCCTAATGGAAACACAAAGATATACATACCACACCGGACCGCACCTTACTGTACCAAACCAAACCATTCCACTGGATGGAAACACGGCGTATGTGAACTATTCTGTACCCCAAGACTTTGTCAATGAACAGAAAACTCCAGTGACAGACTAATGCACAAATGCTACTTTCTAGAGCAGAAGCAGAGTCTACTCTGAGTAAAGCATGTCTAGAGTCTAAAACCACACCAGTGAGCTGTGAACGTAACAACATTCAAAGGTTCACACTTGGTCAGTGCTTGGTGCTGTTGATTTTGCTCAGACATACGTGTGATGCATTATCTTAACCATGTTAAATTCTGACACTGCAAGCAGAAGCATGAATGGTTCATTTCCAACCAGAGCATCCAAGTGACACGAGGACTCGCTCACAAGCATCCTGGAGAACAGAGAGGTTTGGAACAATGTTCAGAGAAACAGAGAAAGAAATGAAAGTAGGCTAATGCTGCGTGGCCATTTCATCAATTTCGATACAGCTCCTTTAAATCTGCATAAATGTAATTCAAAGGTGAGGAACTGACTTCTTCTCTGACTTTATATGAGAACTGTGGTTCGAAGTCGCCGTGTTCGGCTGCACCTGCTTTACAGTTGCTCTTGGTATGCAATGCCAGCATCGTCTCTTTAAATCCTTATCCTTAAACGGACTCATATTCATCTTTAATTTAACCTTCGTCTCTAATGATTAATACAAGCCTAGCTTTTAATATTTACTTATTAACCCTTTTCTTTTAGTCACTGGATTTCGTTTTTATACAGTATGTACATACACTGCATGCATTATTTTTTCATGACACTCTTTGCACTTCAATCCCAGAGTCCCAGAAAACATCACATCTTCTTGCAGAGCTATGGAACTATGGGTAACTAGCTGCTCCTGCAGAGAATACTCTACAGTGTCAGCACCTGAGCAGACTCTAATGACATTCACACTGTGGACTCAGAGGAGCAGAGCAGGACCGTTACACCAAACAACGGAGGCTCACATGTCTGTGCGTTCAGCTCCACAATTTATTAGACACCCATTCAGCTACAGAACGAACAGGGATTCATTTCTTTGTGTTCTTGACTGAAAAGCATAATGCTATAGTATTTAAATATGTGTTGGTCAAAGGACCCGAGTCATCAACAATTCCGTAATTTATAATTTATTAACATGACAAGATGATTGCTGGATGAGCATGAACAGTTGCTTAGCAACAGACTTTAGACAGGTCTGTGTACAATTCGAACACAGCCCTTCTTTGGAACCCATGAGCCTACAGTGCGAGTGCAACCATCATTTAGAATTACTCACGCTCTGATACAGCTGCACAAAGACACAGAATATGAGGAAGAATCAGTCTGTGTGCATGTTACATCTTCTGGGTCACTTGCTTGTAACTACGGAGACTTTAAACAAGTCAGATAAAAACACACATTTGACTCGAGCTGAATGAAAAACACCAGCCTCGAAACTATTGTGCCTCCGTCCCTGAAAAGGCATCGCAAGAGAATGAAAAGAGACTGTAGCCATGACTACCCGAGTATGGATCTATGCAGTCAGATGACAGGGATGTAGCGGTTGCCATGGTTGCACAATGAATGGCTTGCCCAGAGAATTAGACGTAATTTCATGTTTTAATTATGCCTGTCAGACAATTAGCACAAAAGAATGTGGTTATAATAAAACTGCAGTGTCTGCAGGCGTGTCTATTTATTTCTCCCTCCAGTGAAGCTCTTTGGTGACAAAGTCAATGTCGGCATCATATTGTGAGGATTACAGTTGAAGATTTGGAAGAAATGTCACCAGCAGAAACACTGACCTACATAAACAGAAATGATTCCTAACCAGAAATTAGCCTTAAAAGTTTTTAATGTAATATTGGATTCAATCATTCTTATGAAATCCATCATACTGGGAATCACATTATACTGATGGTGTGCTTATCTGTATGTTGGTTGTAAATGATAAGACCATATTCTGTAATGTTTGTGGCTTTAACTATGTTGTCTTGAAGAAAACAAGAACAGTTTGTGTCTGAATGTATTTGCTTCTGGGTAATTAAAAAAATAAGCAACAGAGCATCATTTAAGATCTTAGACAAACTATTCTGCTCGTGTAGAGATATTTGCCAACAAGACGAGGCGGACTGGCTCATATTCAAGCACACTTGTGTATCCATTCATTACATGCATGGCTGACCACATTGTGCAGGACGACAGGACACGTTGACTCTCTGAATGTGCCCCCGTTTGTTATCATGATGCACACATCACATGCTTAAGTCATCCAATACTCAAATTTCTTACACTTCATCTGTATACAGGCGATCCTGATTGATTGTGAGGTTACTGGTGATACCACGTTCTACACAATGTAAATGTGGTACAGTGTGGGTGGTGGCCCCTGAGCTGGCAGTGATTGGTTCTTCTTATTCATCGTTACCACACATCACAGTTTTTATGCAACTCATTTCAAAGCCCCACTGACAACAGAACATTAACATGATAAAGAACTGATGATTATCTTCACTAATGCTTTCAGCGGCATGTTTGTTCAGGGGGACTACGGCCCAATCCACATGGAAACAGAGCCAAGCGTAAACAATCTTTTTCTTTGGCGTTTTGAAAAGGTTTTCTGAAAACAAGGCATCATTTCAAGAAATCTCTCCATCACAGGAAATCCCCTGAAACGATTAGAAAGGCTGGTGTAGACACGCCAGGCCAGTGAGCCAGAGAAGAAGACGGTGAACATGAATAAAAAAAATATATTATCAATATTGATGTGTGTGTGTGTGTGTCTCTCTCTCTCTCTCTCTCTCTCAAACAAGTACGTTACAGTATACAATGACAGAAATGAGACGGAATTAAATCTCCAAACACAAGAAGACAACGACAAAGACAGCAACAGCAAATGCAAGCACAAGAAAGGTGGGATTATGACATCATCGTTTTCCCAAAGTGGTGCATTGGTTGTCAACAAGAAAACACAAGGGTAGTTTTTAACACTCTAGGACCCGTTTTCTAAAAAAACTTAAGCAGATTCACCTCGACTGGTTTTTGGGTGGACAGCCCCTAGAAGACCGGTAAAACACTTTCTGTAAATGTTGGTTCAAATTTGGATTGCCCCAAAAAAACACATTATATTTTTGAATGGATTAGGGGGATGGATACATGAATTTCTTTCACTTTCTTTAACAACGTGGGGCAGGGTGTTTTTACAACATCATTTTGCTAGTATGACGGTCAGTAACGCAAACAGGAACTGGCATTTTCATACATTATATATGTTCATTCAGCCAGTCCCTCCTGACTCCACTGGATCCATTTCTCCCTCACATACGTCAACAAACCAACACCGTGACATAGGACACATGTTAACTCAGACGAACTCAAACAACATCATTGACTATTGATGACAAAGGCCTCTGTATCAAAGTGGAGATATACAAGAACAAGTGTATCTAGTTATACAAAAGCCTTCAAGATTAGATGTATATAGTGCTATTCCTGGGAAAAACACTATAAACACTTAAGATACCAAGCAAGGGTTAAAATATCACAGTTTCACGATGTTGCATTATATGATGTATCACAATTATCATCACCATCACTAACAATGAGCCTTTAAGTAAGAAAAACTTTGTTTGATGACAGTAGTCCTGCATTTAAAGAAGCAAAGTATATTTACCTCTGGGATGATCAGCATAGTCAGGTCTTTGGATGTCACTAGGTACGAGCCTCATAGGAGTCTACACCAGGGAGCAAAAAGATCAGACCGTTACATGGGACATTCACAAAGATCAGACAGTTACATGGAACATTCACAAAGATCAGACAGTTACATGGAACATTCACAAAGATCAGACAGTTACATGGAACATTCACAAAGATAAGCCACTACACGAACAAAACTTAAAGACTCAAATAAACATTTCCTGTTCCTCTGTTTTCACAGTGATGCATCCATATCATTATTATTATTAGTATGACATGCACAAAGTCTGCAAACTGACAGAAAGTTGTTCTAGTTATTACATAATTACCACAGTTAGTGGTAAGAAAAATGTGACAAGAATGTGAATTTTGCACCACTGATTATGACAAATGGAGAAAAAAGAACACCATACCAGGGGGTAGTGAGGGCGTAGATTTCCTGTGTAGCGGTAGCCAGGCCATGGGTCTGTGTTCATGTCATTCTCCACACAGTTCTTGGGTTCATTCTGGTTCTTGTCCTCCTCTGACAAAACATTACAAGTATGACATTATTAGTTTTCTGAACCACTCAGCATCACGGTGTCAGCTCACAATCAGGACAAAAAATGCATGGGTAGGGCTGCAAATCCAATACAAATACAACAAAGTAAGCAACTGACAGTGATCGGTGATACCTACTTGCTTTTTTGTGCAGCAACTTGTGAGAAGCCCAGCTCCCTTTGAAACATTCCTGCAAATGAGAACACACATCCAAACCTCAAAACAAGGCAGTGCAGCGACACAGAGACACATGCCCCAACCGGGCAAATTCAAAACCTCACAGGGTTAGCTCAACTAACGTATAATGACCATGTGCATAATAATATGAAAATCCTGTGAAAAACATGATATATTATTATTTATGTGATGTGAATAAAGTGCAATTGAAACAGACAAATAAAAGATGACATTTTAGAAGTCACGTGACAGACACATCACTCGTAAATCAACATGTCACTGCACTGGAAAAAGGCAGAAAAGGTGGATGAGAAAACAGTCCTTGAATTAGTGCAATAAGCAAATATTACTACAACAGTAGATGGAAGCAGTCACCTCATGTGACCGTGTGTCAACAGCCAATGAGCTCTTTATGTGCTTTTTTTTATTCCTCTGCTGTTGTGACCTGGATTTTTAAATTTGCACAACCTACTGCTCATCTCATTGAACCATCGACTTAACAGCTGTCAAAGAAGAACAAAATGGACATAAAGTTGCATTATATTTTATCCAGTTATAAATTATAGCATTAAAATATACAGTCAAGGGAAACCATGTTGATGTATGTATTATTATCATCATCACTTTGGCCCTTTGTTGTTAACTTCAATATATATTTGTAAGATTCCTTAAATGGACAAATAACAGCACAAAGTAAGTAGAGACGGGGTCAAGTTGCTCATCCAAAAGTGCATTCACAGCAAATACCATGGCACTGCAAGAGCACAACCCAACTATTTATAAAATTAAATCTACTGCAATGTACTTAACTAATCTGTCTACTGATATGTAGACTTAAGTTCAAATAACAAATCCTGTTCAACTGATCACCTACACACTGAAAGTCTTAATGACACCTGGAACAGTTCATCTTGACACATGTGTGAGTATGAAAGTAGGACATCAGTGTCAAACATCAGTCACACAACATTAACTCGGTCTCACTTTTCAACGTCAGTGTCTCTATCAGTAGAATAAAGACTTGTGGTCGTTTCATTGACTGTTTATGTCTCGTAAACACAACTTCGCTCTTTATTTGACTCGTTCACTTCTTGCTAACGAGCACAGAGGTTGCTAGTTTAACGTCTACCTCGGCCTGGTTCCACAGACACCGCGTCAGTAACACTCACCGACAGCGTTACTCATAACCAGCTGTTTGTGTGATGTTCCGCGGTCACAAAGCATCCGTTTGAGTTCGGCTAATACACGACTAATATTACCGGGGCGCGCACACACTCACGCACACACACACATATGCCTACCTAGCTTGACACTTAGCGTTAGCAGCCTCGTGAAAAGAGAGGGGGGCCTTTGAGCGGGGGTTCGGGGCGACATTTCACGCGGGCGAGCCACGCAAAGAGCAAAGTACCTGAGAGCAGAAGTAGGAGCCTTGAATGCCGAGCTTGATACATGTCGGGCACTGAAGTTTCGCGTCCTTGCTGCAGTCTTCTGTCTCACACTCCCTCCTGATCTCGGTGCTCGCCATGCCTTCGTCTGCAGGGAGGGGAGGGGAGGGAGGGAGGGGTGGAGTCGCCGACAATCAGCCAGCCAGCTAGTGGCGCCGCAGAGCGCATGCGCGCAGCGGGGGCGTCACGTTGTGCTGCTCGGTCCAATCAACAGAAACTTTCCGAACAGAGATTTGTAAGATGGCGACCGCCGAACCGGTGAGCACTTTCCCCGAGGAACCACGTATTTGGAGGGGCTTCTTGTTTTACTTTACGGGTTAAATGTGGTTTAAAGTTTGTGTACAATCTTTAGCTTTCGTCCTCTAATAGAAAGTTGGCCGTCGTTGTCTTCATGCGTTGTGTTTTTGGCCACTTTCAAGTTTCAAGTGTGCCACGACCGAAGCTTGTGTATGTGTTTGCGTGTGTGAACGTCCCAACTTTAAGGCTGACGTTATATCTAATCGACGCGCCGTTAACTTTTGCGAGGAGAACCACGCTGTCTTTCATTATAGAACAAGCCACGTTGTTATCAAACTACATATCAGATCAACATTTTTCCCCCTGACAGATCGATTATTGGTTAATTCGGCTTTAGGAATAACATAAGATGGTTAAAGTCAACTGTCAAAAGTGGTTGACGCTACTCCCCGCTGACTTCATCAGCTATTTTAGTAGCTGAGGCTAATGTTACTGCGCTTGAAGAACAAGTTGGAGACAAACTTTGTGCGTTTTTCCCCTCATTGAAAAATAGTCGTCGCGTAATATCAGTGCCGAATTATAAGAAAGACCCAACTTTTGTTGTTAAACGTGTTAAAGTCGTGTCATAGCGGACAGATAACGCTGTAACAAGTACGTAATAATAAAAGAGTCAGACAAATGAATGGTGTCAGTCATGGTGCTCGAGTCAAATATGAACCAGATGTCCAGATCAGGTTTTATAAGGAAACGCCCAGTTTTGTTTTATCATACAAGTCTAGAAACAACAGTATTGTTTTGTCACATCATAATGACCATGGCTAAATCCAGAAGTTATTCATTATGATATTGCCACTACAGAATTACTCCTCTGGTTCAAATCAATTGTTACCGGCGTTTGTCACTAGGGCTGCATTAATTATTCCATTAATCGATTATTAGCCGATTATACTAACTTGTCAACTATTTTAAAAATCAATTATTTGGTTTGAGTGGGGTTTTTTTTAACAGTTACAACAGATTCTCTGATTTTTCAGCTTTTTAAATCTGAATATCGTGTGGTTTCATTACACGTTGTGTATATAACAAATACATCTTTAAAACTGAATTATTGATTTATTGAGAAAACAAGACATTTGAGAACATCATCACTTCCAGGTTTGGTAAACACTTATTAACATTTTCTGCTTCTTTGGCAATAAAATGTCAGAAAATATAAAGTCTAAAATATTGATTATGAAAACAATCTTCAATTGCAGCCCTGATTATCACAATAATCGTGAAAAATCAATGACTGAGTTTTGGTCGTGATTGAAATGTGAAGATTACAAGCATCATTGTGGACAGAAAATGACAGAACATTAACATTTCACATCAATTATTGTGTTGTGTCTGAAAGTATGTTTGCACAGTGCATAGATAGTGACATTGCACATGTGTTACATCGACACAGAAGGCAATTATATCATAATATATGTTGTTACTGAATTATTGCCCAGCCAAACCGGATTATTGTACCTCACTTCTACCAAACTGTTTTTTAGGAAATTAACCCAAGTCCACCCCAGCCTGATGAGGACGGAGCTGAGGAGACAGGCCAGGAGATCGTGAGCCCAGATGCCTACATCAAACACCCCCTCCAGAACAGGTCAGGCTGTGAGACTGACGTAACTTTTATTACAGCGTTCAGAAACATTCCATTAATAATCACCTAGTGCACGATAACCCGGTTCTCACTGCGACGCAGTAGTTTGACAATCCATTGTGTTTTGCAAAAGATTATTGAGCTGTTACATTGAGTTGGAATGAAAATATTTATTAGATTTATATTCTTTGCTCATTTAATTTCCATTAGGTGCAGTCAAGTCATTTTTGTTTCTTTATTGATTATTTGCCACAGAAAATAATGGTGAATAATATTATAACACAATCATAATAACAATATCCAGTTCCTCAAAGCCCATGCTGAAATACTGGTGTTTGTTTTTCCTAAAACCTGAATATTGGGTTTCATATCTCAGAAGACAAATGATTAGTCATTTTTGTGTAGAAACGACTTGAATGATGAATTGATCGTCAAATTCCTTTAAAACATGTGTCAGTTAAATGGATGTTATAATTGCAGCTGACTGTTAGTAGACAAATATTACAAGAATTAAATGTCGTTTACATACACGGGTGTTTGGAAAAAGTAAATGACATGAACATTTTAGTATTTGGCTCAAATATTTCTTTCCATGAAGACAAAGCACACACATGGTCATTGTTTACATGTGGCATTTGGATAGTCCAGTGCATCAGCTGGTGTCCAATTGTTTGATGTTTGGGCATAGTTCAAGAACTCAGTGACCCTCCCTCTACACAGCTGAATGAGCCTTCTGATGAAGAAGTGAAAGTAAGACAGAAACTGCTTTGTTCACTGACAGCAATTTCCAAAATAATACAAAATGCAAACGTCACATGTTTACTTTCTAAATAGGTGAGTATATGTTCAGCAAACTCTGTGACATTTCTCATATGCTTGTATATTGTATGTTGGTACTGCTTCAAGTCTGATTTCACCAAAATATCGACGATAAAAATGGTTTAAAGTGATTTTGTCCTGGCTCAGAAACACAAATAAACCACGACAGAAACAACATACTTGTAAGATCCATGTTGTTACTGCACCTGTATGAATTAGAAGCCAAAGACATCGTCAAGGTCCATAAAAGGAACTGTATAACATAAAATGCATAATTCATTTGTTCATTTGAACATCTACGACTGTGTCACACGAGTAATTTGACCAATTTGCTCAACAGTGTGTGTCAGTGTCAGTGTCACCCAGGTGCATCCATATATCACTCACTTGCTCCACAGCTCAATGGCTTTTGGTTCATTGTGTTTACCTCGTGTTTAATTAGGAGCTCGTTACATTTATGCAAATTTGTTTTCACAGATGGTCTCTGTGGTTCTTCAAGAACGACAAGAGCAAGACGTGGCAGGCCAATCTGCGACTCATCTCTAAATTTGACACAGTTGAAGATTTCTGGGCGTAAGGAGCATTAACTGTACAGTGTTTTTAAATGACATTGAAATCTGCACGCGATGAATGACAATGTGAAGTTAAAGCTGTGCACTCGTCATTTCTAGTCTCTACAATCACATCCAGCTGTCAAGCAACCTCATGTCAGGCTGCGACTACTCTCTATTTAAGGTAAGTGTCCGTCTGTGCTGATTATGTGAGGAGTTT
The DNA here is from genome assembly GCF_019176455.1 of Solea senegalensis. Classification (NCBI taxonomy): domain Eukaryota; kingdom Metazoa; phylum Chordata; class Actinopteri; order Pleuronectiformes; family Soleidae; genus Solea; species Solea senegalensis. The sequence goes on from NC_058036.1 coordinate 20,731,815, forward strand.
TAATAATGAAACTCTTCTCTGCATGTCTGTATCCTATATGTCGTACAGCGTTTCACTGGATTCCATAACTACGAATGTTTTACTTAAAGGGGAGAATCACATTTGCATGGACATGAGGTATAAGAACAATGATGGCCCTGAGTATCAAGCTTTACATTACTAATTTATGTATTATTTATTAGGATATTATTTTACTGAGCGGTGGTTGTTTGGAAAGTTGGTGGCGGTGCCACACTTGTGTTTCCAAGGGATCTTTTTAATAATTCAAACCTATTAAAATGTTTTTTATCGGCAGCTTTCTCATAAAATCAAATTGCTTCATTCTTTTAAGACATCCGATTCAAATAAAGCTCTTTCAAATAGAACAGAACTTATTAGCAATGTTGACAAAAATAATGGTGTTGAAAACAGCAGCATGGTTACTGAGAGTAGACGTGATCTCAGCTAACAGCTAAAGATTATTTAAAGGATTAAAGAGTTCATTTATGTGCGTGTGATGATAGAAAAGGAGAAGTTTTCTGATAAGTTGAAAATCATTAGCGACGACTAATTCTACATTTTGTGAGATGAGTAATAATAATAATGATAAATGGATCCAGCAATCATCAAATATGATATAACCACAGGCTGTGATCAGTGCGCTTTATATGCTAATCCCAAACTGTGTCACCTGTGGCGAGGATTAATGAGTGAATTGTATTCACAGCAGGGGATTTAGATTATCAGCACCTTAGCAATTAAAGTTTTACAAATTTTACATTTGAAATATTAGTGGGGAATATATATACATATATCAAATATTACAATGTGAGGTCCAGCTCCTGTCGACGGTTACTGATGCAGCTGTAGAACCAGATGTTGACCTTTTATTGTCTGGCAGAAAATGTTATAAGTGTGGAAGTGAAAAGTCATGTTGTTCATGTTCATGCAGCGTTTGAGGACGAGGTTTGTGAACTATGACTCCACTACGTCATCCAGTCATTAAAAAAACACTGGAGAGAAAATGTCGCTCTTTATAATTCGTTACACTTTTTTCAAAACTGGGTAAATGATGTTACTTTAGATAATGTGCAATGAAAATAGTGAATAGACCGCTTTAAATTCAACAAACTCCACTGTCATGTACAAAAATACCAATGCAAGAAGAATCAATCATTTAGAATGTTCCTGATATATGATGTGAAAAGGAGAAACATGGTCTGTAAACAAATATTGAACCTTAACTGGATTTATTATTCTGGCTAAAAAATGTCTTATCAGATTGAAAGAAACCTACAGAACTTTTAAGGCGGTTTGGAAGTTTGTGTGGTGACAGTTTGAACCATCGCTGCAGGATGGCATTGAACCCATGTGGGAGGACGAGAGGAACAAGCGCGGCGGCCGCTGGCTGATCACACTCAACAAGCAGCAGAGGAGATCAGACCTGGACCGCTTCTGGCTTGAAACGGTAGGTTTGGCAGCGGCTGCTGTGCTGTGTGTCACTTTCAGTGCTGTTACTCAAACAAGGGATTCTATTAATAATTCCTCGTGGCTTGAGGTAACACGTATTATCTGAGGGCGGCTGTAACTGCTTGTGCCCCTCTATCGTTACACGTGTCACAATGCTGATAAGAGTCATCACGGCCTCGTGTAGCGAGGGCTCTGTGCTGAGCGGCTGATGGGGGTCACAGCACAGTCAGATGAGAGCAGCAGAAATCTGCAGTCCACACACACACACACACACACACACACACTGTGCTAAAGGTCACTGACCATGATACAGACGTGGAGCAGCCTGTGACTGAACAAACAGCTACGACTGTACCATCAACACTGAGGCTCCTGGCCCCTCTGGGGCCACAAGGTTTCACTAATTGTTCTGACCACATGTTATATTAGAATGAATCATGAGTAAAAACTGTATGTAAGTATGCAGTATTGATTTAACAAAGAAATCCTTCAAACTGAATCGTTTTGGTTGGTGGATGAAACATCGTCATTTCCAGGTTTGACAAACAAAGATGAGCGTTTTTCAACATTTTCTGACATTTAATGGACCAAACACTAGACTGACTGATTCACTGAGAGATTACAGTCCATCTAAACCACATCCACATACTCCAGATATTTACAAGGGCAAAACAGAAATAGAACTCAAATATCTGAGCTGAAATCAAGACAACATTACATTTAAAAGTCACGATGAAATGCTGCTACAAGACGTACAAACTTGAATTTGTAAGAAAATAGCATTTGACCCTGAAGATGAAGCAGCGGCAGCAGCAGCAGCTGTGTTGACAACGCTAACGACGTGCGCGGCCTTCCCTTCTTTATGACACTTATATTTAAAGTGAAGCAGTGACTCATGGAGGTTATTGTTGCCGCGCTCTCTCCCCTGCATCAGCTCCTGTGTTTAGTGGGCGAGGCGTTTGACGACTACAGCGACGAGGTCTGCGGCGCCGTCGTCAACATCCGCACAAAAGGAGATAAAATAGCCGTGTGGACGTCAGACTTTGAGAACCGAGATGCCGTGACACACATAGGGTGAGTCAGTGTCAGTCGCACAGTGTCAGGTGATGATGATGATAATGATGATGTTTTTCCTCAGGAGAGTTTACAAGGAGCGCTTGGGGCTCCCCATGAAGATGACCATCGGCTACCAGTCGCACTCAGACACGGCCACCAAAAGCGGCTCAACCACCAAGAACAAATTTGTTGTTTGAGGAAGTGCCGTCTGCGTCTCTTTCTTTCTTCATTTCTTTGTCTTACTCGTTGTCGGTGCCTACGTTTACTTTGCTGCGAAGACTCTGCGGAAATGCAATCTGGAGGGAAGAAAAGGAAACTCAATTCATAACTTTTTACGCCAAATGTTTCCATAAACTGTCCAAGACTTGAACCACAGGAAAGAACATGAATGTTCCACGACACTAATAACGACGTTTAGAGAGCGGCAAACTCAGCTAAAGAAATCTTTGTTGATTTTGTTTTCTTTTGTTTTTAATGGCAGAGAATGGTGAAATGCAAACACAATGTATATTTCTCTCCCATTTTCTACAGCAGTGTTGATGTGCTGTAATCTTAATGACATTAAAACCCTTTTAATTTATTACATTAATTTGCCTGCATATTATTAGATCGTTAGACCTTTGTTTTATGCCCTTTTTGCCTTGTACTGTTGCACATAATCACCCTTTGAAAGTATTTCATGACTCATTCATTTGAGTGTTAATATAATTAAATCATTGGTTTTGCAGTTATTACCTGGTCAATTGTGGAGTCCATTTATTTGAGTAATTATTGCATATTTCACTGTAACATCAGAAAAAAGAAGCATAAAGGTCTTTGTACGTCAACAGTGACGAGAATAAATGGCACAAAGTTTGAATTTGGAGCAGAACTTTGACACAAGCTAACAGACGATATACACCAGGATAATGAGGCGCCAGCGTCCAGCATTAATGAGCTGCTGCTCAGTTTTACTAAATAAAAGAAAAGAATACCTGGATACAGTTAACACTGAAGGAGAGACAGATGTGACAAGTTTTACTGTAAATTGTTCCAGCTGTGTGAGCGTTTGCTTATTTTAATATTATTTTATTAAATATCAGCTCGTCAGATTTGTTGGATGTGTAGATGTTGGAAGAGAAACTGGAAAAAGTCGACCTTGATCTAAAAATATTTCACCTGCATTCATTTATGTCCTTGAGGGCTGCACACAGGTTTGATATAATATATATATATATATATATATATATATATATATATATATATATAATATAAAGTGCGAGTAAACTGTGCCAGAAACAGGATTTGATGTGCAAAGGCTTTAAAGTTGCATCCACAGTTTTGGTTTTTGATTGAACAAAATGCATAAATGATACTATGGATACACCTGCTGGAGTGTTTTAGAGCCACAAACATGTTTATTATGTTTAAAAAGACTCTGACGCATTAAAGCTCGTGTCTGCCAACGAGAAATTTGGCCAGATAATCTGTTCAAACTGAAATTATCCTCCAGTGTGTCGTCGCAGGTGATTTCAGTAAAAGAGGAAACGTGTGAAAGTAGCACACTCAAACCCCGCCCCATAACATTAACTCAAGAGCCGTTAAAATGTCAGTATGAGAAGAACGTTGAAAGAAAAGGTTACTGTGGGCAACATGGTTCCCATCTCACTGCACAATGAAAAATGTCACATCAACAACACGAACACAAATGTCATCACATGTTCAAGGTTTACATTCTCTGAGCCAGCAGGCGACGCCTCCTTGATCTGATGGAGCGTTAAGTGGGCGTACAGAGGCTTCATTAGGTGCTCGCTGAAGTTCTGACACGGTTGTGGTTGTAACCTTTAAAGGACAGCTGATAGATATATATCTATATATATATATATATATATCACGTGAGACTGTTTCCAAACATAAAGACAAAACATCACAGAGTGCCTCACAGTAACAGAGGAACTGTGGTCCTGGTAACACCTGGGTAACGAACCCCGCCCCCCCATGCACATAAGTAAATGAAAGGTTTCCTCAGTTATCGGTCGAGTTAATGTCGGATCATCATCCACCTACGACCAGACATCTGTCCAGATGAAGTGGCGAGGTCGTCTCGAGGTCGTCTCGGGGGCTGGGTCACTTCTTTTTTAGTAAACGTATGAAAGGTCCTAAAATGTCATAAAATACTGAATGTTTGCCTTGAATAATATATGTCATCTTTTCCGAGGGCAAAGTTGTTGCAGATAACTCTGAAATCCATGCACCTGTCCTCGGCCTGTCTGCCTCCTCCGTGTTAATGCAATGATGACATGATGACACTTTTGGCCGAGATCTAAGAATATTTTTGGATTATTTCTATGATGACGGGAGCTGGATATACACAATAAAAAAGAGGTCAGGAGAAATGTTAATATATCCTCACCTCGTCCAAGAACCGTTTTATTTGTCTGTCACTGTTGAATTTATGAAGCTTCTGTGTCGTCAGATATGAAAGTGTGGTTTTAATATGAAATCAAACCACTCTTACTTATTTATTATTATTAATAATAATAATAATAATAATAATAATAATAATAATAATAATAATTTTAGAATAATGGGGCACAAATACATTATTTTATGTAACCTGTAGAGCGCGTCTGCTTCCCTGAGCTTTCAGCCTGTCGTCTGATACAAAGAAGTCAAAGTGGTCCAGTCTGAAATAAGCTTTGAACTTTCATCATTCAGACAAAGCTCTTGATTCAGTTGGTGAAGGAGGGGCTAAACCCAGACACGGCTCAAACACAAAAGCACTGCCGGTGATCCATGGTGCCTTTCTTTTGATTTCTGTCGTTGTTTAACGTGTTTATTAATCTGTCAAAATGTTGCTGCTGTGTTTAGTGGGCGAGTAAATGCAGGGTTTGTCTGCACCTTCACCACACACACACACACACACACACACAGCTGAATATGACGTATTCTTTAATCTGTCTGCTGAATATGACGTATTCTTTAATCTGTCTGTTGTGCAAATGTCCCGGTCTGCACAGACAGGTAAACACGAGGCCACTGACACGGTCACTTTATTAAATGGGGTTACACACTAACCTTGGCAGCAATGAATGCAATCAATGTGGCAAATTGAATGGAGCACAGTCTGTCAGTCTCCAGGTGGCTCCTGTAGCTGCAGGGCTGCAGGGCTGCAGGGGCCCCTCGTCCCCCACTCATCAAAACCCCAAACCCTCCAGCATGACAGTGCGTCCAATCAATCGGCCACAAGGACAGAATGCAGCAGGGGAAATACAAAACACAGACTTTAAAAAAGAAAAGTTATTTGTTTCAAAGCAGAAAATGTTATTATTATTATTATTATCTATTATTAATATCTGCTGACGTCTTGTGGATCTGCACTGGATGTTTCTGTTGATTTGGTGGCAGATTAATAATCAGTGAGCTGCATGAAAGCTGCATGAAACTCTCGGTCTCTGTGTATACAGGATGAAAAAAGGACCAACGCCTTTGGAATCGTCTGCATTTGTTCTTCATCTAACAAAGAACACAGAGAAGTTATGAAACACACTCAGCCTGGTGTTCATACATGTTCTGGAGGTGTGGCTTATATATGAAATGTATTCGGACAAATACATGCAGGAAACCAGGAAGTCCTTACTACATGAGATCATGAGATCACCATGAGATCACCATGAGATCACATTACATTACATGTCATTTAGCAGACGCTTTTATCCAAAGCGACTTACAATGGATTTGAGTACAATCAACGAGGGGTGGAATCGAACTTGCGACCATTGCGACCATGATGTTTTTCGCACATAGGGTACCGGTCTTAACCACTGAGCCACTCACCATGAGATCACCATGAGATCACTGAGATCACCAGATGAGATCACACCATGAGATCACCATGAGATCCACCATGAGATCACCATGAGATCACCATGAGATCACCATGAGATCACTGAGATCACCATGAGATCACCATGATCGAGATCACCATGAGATCACCATGAGATCCACCAGATGAGATCACCATGAGATCACCATGTCCACCACATGAGATCACCATGAGATCAGAGATCACCATGAGATCACCATGAGATCACCATGAGATCCACCTCACACCATGAGATCACCATGAGATCACCAGAGATCACCATGAGATCCACCATGAGATCCACCATGAGATCACCATGAGATCACCATGAGATCACTGAGATCACCATGAGATCACCATGAGATCACTGGTTACAACCTGTTTTCTCCCACACACTAAAACAATAAAGTGAATCATTTCAAATGTTTATATGCAACAATAAACAGCAGTCGTAGGTTTTTGTTCCTATTGTCACAGAGTAAAAACTGTCCTGTGTTTCCAGAAAATCAAAACCAGTAAACTCTATTTTGGTGGTATTCCAAATGGAAATGCAAGTTTGGTACCGAACCGAAGCGCTCAGGCCTTCGTGGACTCTGACAGTGGAACAGAAAAGCCTTCACTGGATGTCTTCACAATACTTTAGGAACATCAGATGAATTTGTGCATGTTGCCAGTCGACTATAATTACTGCTTTTACATTTTGTAACGCTCACACAATTCAAGCATTGCGGCTTCAGCTGTTTGTGAAGCTGAGAGTTTCATCAGCTGATCACTCTGTAGATGTTACAGCTGTAGATTTCCCCGGGGGCTGAACCAGGTTCTCAGTGCTTCTCCTACAGCTCAACAATCAATGGCAGGATTTGTTCACCCAGACTGGATGAATGAAGGCGCTAATGAGACAGCCAATTAGGCAATTATCTTAGTTAATGGCTCTGTGAATCACTGGATTACATTTAAATCACTCTGAAATGTTTATGTATGTATATATATATATATATATATATATACATATATATATATATATATATATATATATATATATATATATATATATATATATATATATATATATATATATATATATATATATATATATATATACATAGAGAGAGAGAGAGAGAGAGAGATCTCATGAGAATATGTGCAAATGAACACAGAAATCATTGATGCAGCATAAAACACTGTGGTGTTTTCATTATTGATCTGAACTCCCAGTGTTTCCGTGTTCCTGTGTTCCTGTGTTTCCATGTTTCTGTGTTTCTGTGTTTCTGTGTTCCTGTGTTCCTGTGTTCCCATGTTTCCGTGTTCCGGTGTTTCCGTGTTACAAGACAAATTTTGACAACCAGAAAAAAAGCAGCATATTAGTTCCACGTGTTGGCTCCCACTTTAGAATAGATTTCAACATTTGACTGATCACACAGAGGAGACACTCATTATTATCATTTGTATTCATTAATATATGAACGTCTTTTTATTTGTCTCACTGTAAAGTGTCTCTGAGTTTAGAGAGTTCATGTCTCTTTGAATAACTTTACAAAATAATTGGGCAGATTTGGTCCAGCTCTGCCTTCTGATTTCAACAGAATATCCTGAAACTCATCCCTCAAAGGTTGTTTGTGGCAAAAAACCAGTGGATCAGTGAATTATTGAGCATTTTTCAAAAACCTTGATGATATCCAGTCAGTAGAACTCCTCATTCATGTGCGCTGTGCCCATATCTAAACTAAAGCTGGTGAGGTCAGGTATAGCAGCAGGTTTGGCTCAAACTGAAGATTAAATTGGCTGCTAATACAAACCCTCTGTGCTCCTCCTGCGTCGCTCAGCTGGGACTGATGCAGTCGTCTTTAATTTGACTGTTTTTGTTTTTATTTCACCACCGTCAACAGATGAAGAACAGACAGTTGTATGGCTGCACTAAATCAAAAGCAATGATAATAACTTTGATTTGTTGTCCCCGTGTGTGTGTGTGTGTGGCTTTTCTCTGGTTTCCTCCCACAGTCCAAAAACATGCAGATGTGGGGATTAGGTGTGAGGCTGTGAGTGGACAGTTGTTTGTCTCCATGTGTCCATGTGATGGTCAGACAGTTCTGTCATCATTAGTCTTTCCCACCAGCTGTTACTGACACCTTCACATGAAGCCTCGAGAATTGAACCCTTTTCTGAACCAAAGCTTCAACGCTTCATGAAACTTAATCTCACCACAAACCCACAAACCCACAAACCCAGGGAGCATAAAACGTGTCACAACACAAACGAACCACAAGAGCGCACAACAAAGACGAGCTGGCAGAGAGCGTCTGTGGCAGAGGAGCTTAAATACAGAGACGTCAATTGGTAACAGGTGTGGTTGAATAAAAAAAAAAAGAAAAGCTTGACAGGAAATGCTGACTTTGCACAGGAAAGAGAGCTGGTTTCAAAATAAAAGTGTTCCTACACACTGGCTATGTTCAGATTCTGTGTGGACACAGATTCCATTTTTGAAATCAGATTTGTGTGCTCCTAGATTAGATGAGATTAGATTAGATTATGTGTTCAGCACTGACGTCATCAACCTGCAGCAGCTGTGCAGTAAGAGTTGGAGCTTCTGTTTCTTATTTCTTTTTCTCTGACGGAGAACCAGTGATCTTCAATCTTCATTTATCTGGTATTTTAATAACAAAGGGTCGCCTTTTTTTTATTATTATTTGATTCAAAACTTTATTTAACCAGAATAAAAACTCATTAAAATGAAACATCTTGCTTGCAAGAGTGTCCTGGCCATGGTTCTCAAATTGTGGTACGCATGGTTCCTCTGGTGGTACTTGGAGGAAAATCGGAAAATAACTAAAATTCCTCATCTCCACTGAAATGCAGGACATATCAGAGTGACAGGAGTCGCTTTGTAAAGTTTTTATTCTTACAGGTCATGAAACCAGTGACGCGATGAAAGTAATTCTGCTTTGTTAACAAACTTTTCAGCTTTTTCCTTGCAAACTTAAATGCGATACATTTTAAATTCTAATCTCAAACACATGTCATCATTAACTTTTGTACATTTAATAACAACAGATGTTTAATTCACAAGCAGCAAAATCAACTATTTGACACTCAGTAAAATCATTTCTAAAGTCATTTTCTGACTATTTATGGTGAATAATCACTGTTTAATCTGTAACAACATAAAATATGTAAATGAATCTGTAAATGGTAAAAACAGACTGATATTAAGTGGCGAGCTGCATGAAATTGAATAGTCTGAGACCTCTGAGTATATTCTGTTTCTACTGATGGATTCCTCCACCAGACAATGAAAAGAAATGACGCGAGAAGCATCTCAATAAACCCTCGTACATTAAGTTGTAAAGGGAGAGGACAAAGAAAATGTCTCGTACAGTAAATAAAAGCCCTTAAAGATTATCTAACCAGCCTTTATGAGGACGTGAGTCATGTTATTTCTGAGTAACCTTTCATAAACATAAAGACGAGCTGTTCCAGCGCTGTTACGTCAGCACACCATTTATAATGGCTCTTCCCAGAGGGAAACCCTGTAATCTGAACACGAGCTTCTGCTGCTTCTCACTGAAATAAATCACATCCATTATTTATTTGTGTCGGTGTTGCCTTTGTAAACACATGATAATCATATGGTTTTTCCCCTGCACTGTGCACCTTACGTCGAGTATTGATTCTCAATCATAGTTATTTTGTGAGAATGGAACCAGGAAAGTAAGAATTTCACATGCTGATAGATTTCCTGACTCTTGAATCCTCCGCCGTCTGCTGCTTGGCTTGTATTCACTGACTAATGCAGCCTCCAAACATTCCCACAACCACCTTGCAGCCACTTGTCATGTTTTCACGGCTGTTAGTTTGCAGAAATTCCCCAACCAGGGCTTTTGTGCAGCACTGGATCGAGAGGCGGCTGCTTTGAATTTAATGCACACGATAAATTGGCTTTGTGTTTTTGTTTAATTGCTCCTCGAAGGCGTTTTACGGTTCTGAAATTTACTGGAGTAACACGGTTACAGCTGATATTACACAGTATTTGGAGCATAAGTCAGGATAACGAACCACTGACGCAACCATGAACACTGTCATGCTGCAAATAAAGAAGAGTCATTGTTATAATGTTCCAATTATCAAGACATCATCACCACATGAACAACAGACTTGGTCCCTGGACATTGGTCCCTGTCACTGCTGCTGCTGTCACTGCTGCTGCTGCTGTTACTGCTGCTGCTGCTGCTGCTGCTGCTGCTGCTGCTGATACTGCTGCTGCTGCTGCTGCTGCTGTGACTGCTGCTGCTGCTGCTGTCACTGCTGCTGCTGCTGCTGCTGTTACTGCTGCTGCTGTCACTGCTGCTGCTGCTGCTGTTACTGCTGCTGCTGTCACTGCTGCTGCTGTCACCGCTGCTGTTGCTGCTGTTACCGCTGCTGCTGTCACTGCTGCTGCTGTTACTGTTGCACTGCCACACTGCTGCTGCTCACTGCTGCTGCTGCTGCTGCTGCTGTTACTGCTGCTGCTGCTGTCACTGCTGCTGCTGTGCTGCTGTCACTGCTGCTGCTGTCACTGCTGCTGCTGCTGTTACTGCTGCTGCTGTCACCGCTGCTGCTGTCACTGCTGCTGTTGCTGCTGCTGCTGCTGTTACTGCTGCTGCTGTCACTGCTGCTGCTGTCACTGCTGCTGTTGCTGCTGCTGCTGCTGTTATTGCTGCTGCTGCTGTTACTGCTGCTGTCACTGTGTCACTGCTGCTGCTACTGCTGCTGTTACTGCTGCTGCTGTTGCTGCTGCTGTTGCTGTTGCTGCTGCACTGCTGCTGCTGCTTGCTGCTGCTGCTGTTACTGCTGCTGCACTGCTGTTGCTGCTGCTGCTGTTACTGCTGCTGCTGTTGCTGCTGCTGCTGCTACTGCTGCTGTGACTGTTACTCACTGCTGCTGCTGCTGTACTGCTGTTACTGCTGCTGTCACTGCTGCTGCTGCTGTTACTGCTGCTGCTGTTGCTGCTGTTACTGCTGCTGCTGTTACTGCTGCTGCTGCTGCTGCTAAGGTGTTTAAAAATATTCATTTACCAAGGCTTTGGTGTTAAAGGCTTAATTAAAATATGCAAAGTTCAGAAATAAAGTGGACCGCTTATTAATGAAAGCCTTTATATTGATGGAGATTTCTGGGCGTGTTTCCCTGCTCTAACAGCTGATTCTAATGAGTGGCTCGTTGTCGTTGTCGTTGTCTTCTGCAGCTGATGAGGAGCGTGTGCATCAGGTGACCCTGCAAACTAAAAAGGTTGATTTTCTTCCATAGACTTTGGTACGAGAGAGTGTTAGGAACACATGTAAAAACAAAACTGAAGGAAAGAAAGAAAACTTTATTCTCAGTTAATTATTCATGTTTACACTCTTGTGTGTGCATACATGTTTGAAACATGACAGACAGAACAAGTGTCTCTCTCTCTCTCTCTCTCTCTCAGGTTCTCGCCCCCACACTTCAGCTCTGAGATCTCAGTCCTCAGATTAATCATCACTCTGGGGGTAAAATAAATTCATTAGACGTGTCGAACACGCAGCTGCTTTGTTATTACATGACGTTCACTCACTGCAGTCTCCTGACCACAGCACGCACACACACACACACACACGCACACACACACACACACAGATACTGTATTCATTAATATAACATGGAGCAGCTCTTTTGTTGTAGAGTGAGAGAAAATATTCCAAAAAGCGAGACCCTTCTTTATCTTTCCTCAGCGCTCTGAAATACGTGCAGATTTTACATCATGTTGTCAGATTATTGTCACGACGCCTGGATTATCCAAGGATTATTATTCAGTTTGGACTATTTGTTTTTCTTGTTCTCCTGTTTGATTTTAGTTTTCTTTCTTGTGTGTGTGTGTACCTTGTTATGTTTGATAGTCTGCCCCGCCCTAATGTCATTCACCTGTGTCTGAATTGTATCACCTGTGCCTGATTGGCCCCGCCTCTCACCAATGAACCCTTTAACACAGAGCGTATCACAAACGGCACTTTGCATTACCACAATTCTAAACACACAAAGTTTCACATTATTACGGTAATTTCACTCACGCTGTCTTTGTGGCCACAACTCTCATAGAGACGCTCATAATCTAGTATTAAGTCACACATTGTGCCTTTAAAGTGTTTGGGTCCAGATCTATTCCAGATTAAATCACGTGTATTTGACTGTTCATTTAGTGACAGATGAATAATGAAGTCATCCTGTTTGTTGTTGTGTGATCAGTGGAGACGGCTCTGCTCTGTCTTGGCCGTGCTGAAGCTGTGATGATGTAACAGTGTTTGCTGTATTTAGCAGCTTAGTGTCGCGTGTTGGCTCGACAGCAGATGATCTGCAGCGACGTTACCAAGCAAACAAAGCAGGAAGTGTGTTAAAGCGAACTTTTTTTCTGCTCGAGTTTAATTCACTGAAGATGTTTAATCACACGTGAGCTAGATACATGTCACACATTCATAACTGTGATTTACAGTCAATCAAACATGTAGTAGTTTGGTTTTTTATTCTTCATCAGGATCTAAGAAGGTCATTTAGTCAGGACTTCAACTTATGATCATTTTCTACATTCACTGATGAGTTGTTTGGTCCCTGGTCAAATGTTGACTTCTCACCAGGTTTAGAAAATAAAAACCCTCCCTGTGTTGTGTATTTACTGTGAAGCCTGACCTTCAGCTGATACACAACCGGACTCAGGTCCTGACTCAGGTCCTGAACACCAGATCAGAATGAGCAGAATCACAGCACGCAGGAGTTGTTCATCCACTGCTGCCTCCATCACTACGTTCTTCACATTTACACAGACTGACCATGAGCTGAAACATCAGAGTTCTCCTGTGGTCTTTGGTGCAGGACAGTGAGTGTTTTACAAAAGGTCGTAACACTGTGCGTCCTGTTGTGTCCCTGCTGACAGCCGTGTGTTCAGAGCTGTCTCTGCTGTCTCATACGTCACCGTGTCACAGATCCAGCTTGGTTCCAGCGCTCCGTCAGTCACAGCATCATCAGGATCTCAGAGGTGAGACCACATGGTTTGCCTTCAGTCCCTGTTGTTTCTGCCTTTCTGCACAACCTCTGCATGACTTCAGATGACATTTCTGATGTAAGCCAGATGTTTGGGACCCTGAGGCTCTTCCACGCTCTGGCACAGAGGGACACCAGTGTTTTTACATCTTTGAGATGAGTTTTCTTACTTAAACTGAATTAAGGGAATAAATGCATGATTCTGATTTCATAAGAATGCTTTAAACGTGTGCTCAGGTTTTCTGCTCACTTTCCAAACACCTGCTCCTTTGAACCTAAAGCTAAATCAAGATTACTATGTTCTCATTTAAAAACTGCGTCCTCATGAGTATTTTAATAGTACTTTGAATGTTAATATCATACATGACACAGCAATTCTGTCTGGTTTTTGTGAGCTCATACTAAAGTGCAGCCCCAAAGGTTAAAAGAAACGGAGCTTCTTCACTTTTTGGGCTCTGATACTCTGGAGTGATGTGGATGACAGACATATCCAGAGCAGAAGTCCCAGATTCACTGCTGTGAACTGAGGAACCAGACTCTGCTCACAACTGACCTCTGAGGAGAAGGTAGAACTTGGAGGATAAACGCTGATCGATGTGGTCCCGACTGTTCCTCCGACTCAGCCAAGTGGCTGCAGGAGAGCGTGACCTCAGGAGGTGAGCAGAGTGTTCTCTGAGGGTGATGATGCCAGCTGGACTAAAGCTGCCAGATCACCTGCACAGTAGGAAGAGTTGGGAAGTCCCAGACCCAGAAGATGGAGGATCTTTATGGTTGTTTGTGTGACTGCAGGTGCTTGAGTTATGTTTCTGTGCATTTTCAGCTATTTCCGGTTTTATTTTGGTACTCACAGTGACCTCTCTTTTCAGGTCACTTCACTTCCTGTGCCTTCACGCGTGTCCTGATTGTCTGCCCCGCCCTGACTGTCTGCCCCGCCCTTATTGTCTGCACCTGTGCCTCGTTAACCCTCCTCCCCTTGTGGTTTTATAAATGATAATCTTATACAATCGACATCAACATAAGAACTTAAAGAGTAAGAGACTTAGACGTAGATTCACATCATTCATTTATGGACTGATTTACTTTCAGGACATTAAAAAGCTTTTAATTTCATTTTCAAAACAAGCTGAAGAGGGTTTACTGTTCCATTTATTTTTACTATGTGATATTTACCAAAAATGATGACTACGTTTTGACTAACATTCATGTAAATCAACTTATTAAAAAAGAATTATTGATCTTCAGATTTAACCAGCTTTATATACAGTATATCTATCTATCTATATATATAGATATACTGTATATGTGCATATATCTCATCCCAAAATGACATAGTAAACGAGCAAGAGAAAAATGAATGCTCAGTAGTGTGTTGAGTTTGTCTTTGAGTCAGAGAGTAGCAGCAGTTTTCTGTGTCGTTGATGAGGATTCAGCTCCTTTACCTCAGGTTTCTACCTTTGCTCAGACTTTTCTGTGTGCGCTCCTAATTAAACAGACTTGTGTGGAGTCCTGACGATGCGGCTGTAACCTGCCTCTCAGCTCAGGTCAGCTGGGATTGGCTGCAGCCGCCCTGACTCCTGAAGGATAGATCACATAAATGGATGGATCATCAGTGCTGGGACACATGGACACGACCAATTTACCCACGTTCAATCAATCAAACATGATCGAACAAAGCAAACGTATATTCTTATTTATTCTTCCATTCATCAATGAACGTATGTATGTAGTATATTGTCATTTATAGTCCTCCACTGACATTTGGAGATGTAAGATGTGAGGAGAAGAAGAAGTCAAAGGTAAGGAAGAGAAGGAAGTGAGGAAAGGAAGTGAGGAAAACACTATCATCAAACACTGAGAATGAACTACTAATGTGTGATGTAAACAGGAAAGGTCAAAGAAGGTCAAAGAGAATTAAAAACATAGTTACAGATCAAATGTAATGACATAGATGAGGAATCAGTACTGGAAATAAGTAAGTAAATGAAATCAATCAATCAATCAATCAATCAATAAAGCTTAACTGGAACATGATGAAATAATGGGTGTCAGAAATGAAAGAATACAAATGAATAATAATAATAACAGTCCACGTGAATTCAAATCATTTTATAATTACTTTAAAAATGCAGAAGAGTCATATTATGGATTAGCTCAGTTTATCATTAGATTAGTACATTTACATATTAACACTCTATAAATTTGACATTTTTGGCTTCACAGGGTTTTTCCTCCCTGAGGCACAGCTCCTCACTAATGAGTCTGCTGGGAAAAGCAAGTGAAGCAAACAGTTTGGTATTAATTCAGGACAAATGAGATGATTGTGAAAAATAACGTGTACATCATCAGGCATAATTACTGTTGTCCTGATCCTCACTTATCAAATCACTCTCATTAACGTTCGTCTCCTCCTCTGACCTTTGAAGTGAGATTAGAAAATCTGAAATGTCATGTACCTTACGTTTTAATCATCATATAAACGCACCAATGTTTCCTGTTTATCAGTTTAAAATGTTAAAATGGAAGTCGTGTGTATTTATAGCCCCGCCTCCATCGTCACTGATGTCTGTGCTCGTACACACATGCATGTAATGAAACAATCAAATCACAATCAAACAGCAATGCAACTCTCTCACTGTGTGCTCCATGCAGCACACCTGATTCTGATGATGATGATGACGATGACGATGACGACGACGACGATGATGATGAGTCAGGTGACCTGCAGGTAAAACATGCAGGTCACCACGACCACGACTGTTTCAGACGTTTCGCTGCTCCAGCACACCTGATTCTGACGAGAGGCTCGTTATCAGGATGATGATGACGATGATGATGACGATGATGATGATGACGACGATGATGAATCAGGTCACCACGACCATGACTGTTTCAGACGTTTCCCTGATTCTCCGAGCTCTGCAGAAGTCTGATGACGACACATTCGTTTGAATCAGGTGTGTTTGAGCAGGGAAACGTGTTCCCTGAGGACCAGGGCTGGAAACCCTGTTGTAGGGTTAGTATACGTTGGCGTTTCCAGTCGGACTTGTACTAAAATAACCAGTTCCAACTGATCCGTTTTTGTGCACCCTTTCCTTGGTCTTGGACCATTCCAGACTGAAGTATTCACAGAGTATTTCTTTGAAATGGATAATTGGTTTATTTGTGCTCTTCTGAGCATTAACTCAGTTAACTCAGGCCCAGTGAAGATCTCCACTTCCTGGACCTTCATATAAACGGTGCAAGTCAAATTAAAGAAATGACTTTGAGGAAAAGCAAATGAGTGGATTCATTTGCTTTGTTTGGTCCCAAAGTTTTTTTTTTGTTTTCATTTCAATAATGTTTAGTTAATTCAGTGAAATGCTTTTACAGAGGCTGATACAAGTTATTGTAATGAACTTATTTATTTTGATGTGAAGATGACAAGTAATCCTCCACTTCCTCCTCAGCATGGTTGCCATAGATGCCAGAACTGTGTGTTCCTCTTTGGTATTCTCCCGTCTTTACTGCTTCTATTTTGGTCCCGTCTCCAGTCCAGAGTGTCAGGCGGCGCTGGGAGGGAGTGGCGAGCCAGTCATTCACCACAGGGAGAGACACGGGTTGTCTAGTCAGAGCCCCCATGTAGATATTAGCCCCACAGGTACATGCTAATGAGGACAGGGAATCAATATTCCTGCCATCCAACACACACACACACACACAGAGGGAGAGAGAGAGAGAGAGAGAGAGGGGGTGATAAGGTTTTTAAAACCCTTAACCATCGAGCGTATCAACAACAAGCTACCAGTTGTATTTCCAAAATCAATGCATGTCAGTCATTGAGGGACAGTAGTAAATAACACAGGCTACATTTCTACATTCTGTTGCTCCTGCTAATAATACATTGAATACGAGTGAACTAGAGCTGTAATGAAAAGCGCCGACACAAATCAAATCAAATTCAGCTCAGGGGCCATAAAGACTTTGGCCAGACAACAAGTGACCACTGCTCCTTTTAGCTCCTTTTAGCTGTTTGTCTTCATCAAGACGTCTGGGATGAAAAGAGTCTTAAATGTTTGTTAGAGCTGTAAAAAGATCCGATTTCCTCAAATGATCAGAGGTTGGACGTGTGTCTCACTCCTGTGACTCGTGATGACTCTATGAACAACAACAAAAGAAACAGAGAGTAAAGATATTCATTCTCTCCTCACTGTTTTTTCGCCTATGATCATCTCCTCATCCTGTCTCCTAATCTGTAATCTCATCTCCACTCCAATTAGAAATCTGTGCAGCCAGATAAAGTCACTACATGTGATGTTGGGATTTTCTTGCCTTTTTTTGTTCCCACAAGGACAGAAGTGGAGGAGAATAATGTCTCACATATTTCATGTCTTCATTACGCCACGTGTGAGTCGCTGGTCTCTGGAGACTTAGTTAAAAGAGACAGAAGAGTGGAGTGAAGGATTCCAGCATGTGTGTGTGTGTGTGTGTGTGTGTGTGTGTGTGTGTGTGTGTGTGTGTGTGTGTGTGTGAGTGAGTGTGTGTGTGTGTGTGTGTGTGTGTGTGTGTGTGTGTGTGTGTGTGTGAGTAAGGGAAAAAGCTGAACTTATAAAAAATATAAAAAAAAGAAGAAGAACTGAAGCTAGAAACAAAATCATTCAGTCCCACTGGTTTTACTCTTTCTTTCACCTCATGCTGTGAGATGCTGTTCACCAGTAAAAAACTGATTAACTTGGAAAACTCAGTTACCATCCAACAAGAATATGACACAGGACTTCCTGCAAATCTTTCAAAATAAAATCCTTTAGCATTTAAAAAAAATACCACACAACAAGAGATAGAGGAAAGTGACTGAAGGTTCAAATAGATTTGGAGTTCGACTGAGTCAGCAAAGTCAGGAAAAAAGAAAGGATTTAATGTCACTGTTTCAGTTCATTATTCATTCATTACTGACCATTATTACTTTATATGTTCAGGTTTGTTGTAAGATAAGATGTTGCACACACAGCTGCCAGAACATAAACACACAGAAACTAACTAACTTATGTTGTCATTAAAATAAATAATAAATGATGGATATACAGTATATATATCATTTATTATATATATGATATGTATGTTAATTTCCCAGAGGGAACCTCCCAAAGGGATCAATAAAGTCGTCTGTCTGTCTATATATATATACATATATATATATATATATATATATATATATATATATATATATATATATATATATATATATATATATATATATGTATATATACTGCATGTTTATGTGTTACACAGTCATTCATGTCCTTAGTTAAATGTCTATTGTGTGACATTATTGTAGACCAGTGGTCACCAACGAGGTGCCCGTGGGCACATTTCACTTCACCTCACTTGCATGTATCCATATGATCACTGAGAAAAATGTCCTTGATATTGTTTATACAAACTGTGATAATCATTAGGAGTAAGCACTGGAATTAATGTGTATGCAATTGAATGCATAATATTCATCATTTAAATGGTAAATTGCACAAAATAATAAAAATGAATATGGTAGCCCTCCATATTATTCTCTACCCTTCAGGTAGCTCTCGGTCTCAAAAAGGTTGGTGACCCCTGGCGTAGACATTGAATATACTACAGATGTGTTTGCATTGGTGCATCATTGCTTTAACATATAACTTGTGGTTTCTGTAGCCTGGTGGGCAGTTTGAAGTTTGCTTTGGTCAAAAGAAGAAGATCGAAGAAGACGAGTCTGTCGGATGTCGACGGGGAAAACTTGGGGAACGGGTTCCAGACTCGGACAGCGACTCCAAGCACGTGACATCCGTAAAGAACATGAAATACAATATTTTAGATTTTATGCTTCAAATCTGATTCCATACAAATGTGTATGGTTTTGGACTGTGGGAGAAAACCAGAGAAAACCCACTGACATGTGGGAGAACAGTGTTTCCCCTGCTCCAACACACCTGAGTCACACCTGAGTCACACCTGAGTCACACCTGAGCACCTCGCTCTCAGGCTCCTGCACAGTTTGATGATGAGCACTGTTACATCTCTGCGGAGAACATGCAGACTCCATGACTTTTACTTTGAAGGCGTCTCCTCACTGCGCTCACAGCTGCGCACTTGACGCATCTCTCTCTCTCTCCCGTCTGTGTCTCTCTACCTCTCTCTACCCGCCGTCATCTAAACGCGTTACCGCCGCCGCTGCCGTCAAACCTGGAGCCGCCGCCAGGAAGGATTAGCTGCCTGGTGACTGAAGAGAGACACACAGACAGACAGGCAGACAGAGAGAGAGAGACAGGTGAAATGATCTCATTTTAAATCATCATCTTAATAATAACAGATTTTCACGAGGGATAGTTTGTTTTTCCATGGAAGAGAGAAAGAGATAGACCAACTCTGCGCGCGCGCGTGTGTGTGTGTTTGTGTGTGTGTGAGAGAGAGAGAGTGCGCGCGCCGCGGACTCCCACTCAGTGATGGAGAGAACGTGAAGGTGGATTTTGGCATGTGGAGGAGCAGGTAGAAGGTAAGACCAGTCATTCATTCATCTTCATCCACATCCTCATCACCTGAGCCTTGAATAACAGCTGTTATATTGTAGTGTGTGTGTGTGTGTGTCAGATTCATGTGCTCACTATGACAAATATTCACTGACTGAGCGTTAATGAAAAAAGACACTGACACTCATTGTTTCATCAGCTGAAGACCTGAGGTGAGAGGGTGTGTGTGTGTGTGTGTGTTTGTATTGTATGTGTTCATATAGACAAGTACATACCATAATATAAATGAATGGATGAATAAGAGAAGTGCTGCTGAGGTCGCCACAAGTGTCTGTGCTGGTGATTTGTGGATTTTTTTGATGTGCTGCATTCATTCACTGGGAGTGAGTTTTGGGTGGATGACGACACAAGCCCCACAGCATCAGCACCCTGGCACTGCAGGATAAAAAGAGGAATCAGTAAATGATATTAAATGAGATGTTAGTGGAGAAAGAGTTGAGAAAATAAATGTGTAAAAATGTTTAATCTTCAATGTCAATCTGACTTTCTTTAGGTTTAATGTATAGAATGTTGATGTAATAAAAGATACAGCACAGTGTTTGTAAAGACGTCTGTGCTGGCGTTTAAAAACCACCATGAAACGCTTTCTCCAACTTTCACTGACACCAAACTAAATATTCAACATTTTCACACTTTCTCTGTAATGCTGTGATGATGTTTCCTGTCACATGGGCTCAGTCAGTTCTACCTGTGACTGTACGTCCTCAATCTGCAGAAGGTGGATGAAGCCGCGCTGAGCTGCTGGAGACACATGCACATGTGCACATGCACTCCCAGAGTGGACTAGGAGTGAGCTGCTATATTGAGTAGATGTTTCATGCAGATGAAAAAGAAAGCTCTTCTCTTCACACGTCCTGACAACAAGTATGTGATACATTATAAATGAGTTATGCTCCAGCACAGAGACTCAGCTTCTGTCTCTGTCTGACTTCCATGAGCAATAATTGAGGATGGCGTGGCCTCACTAATTTAATCTGCTCCTTATCTTCATCGCACAGAGCAAAAGTTCAAGAGGAAATGGCCGGACCATGTCTAAAAATATAGAACTCTGTTGTTTCACTCTGGCCAAACTGTGAACATCATACAGTGCAGATACATCAGCGTAGAGTGTGTGTGTGTGTGTGTGTGTGTGTGTGTGTGTGTGTGTGTGTGTGAGTAGGGGTTTCACAAGTTTCCTCTTGTGACAAATGAATCCAGGTGCAGGAGCCTCAGGGCTTCGACAACTGCCGTCTCTAAGCAAGAGGGATGCTAATGGAGGAGAGAGGATACAGAGAGAGACAAGAAGAGAGGAGAGTGTGTGTGAGGCGTTTCCATGGCAACATGTGAGGGGTGTGTTTGGTCCCCTGAGACGGTGAGGAACGGAGAGTAGAAGAGAAAGAGAGAGAGATGAGAGGCAAGGAGAAAACTATCGCTCGTTAAGGGTGAGAGGGGGATGGGGGAGGAAGATAATGGAGGGAGGAGTGAAGGTGCTGCCCCTTTTTCCACCTATTGTTTGTTTTTTTCCTCCGCTCCTGCGTTGTGTTCTCCTCACAGGCTTCCCTCTCCTGCTGCTCACGCCACCTCCTCGTCGTGTGTGTGTGTGTGTGTGTGTGTGTGTGTGGTTCATACTCATTAACACGTGTTTGGCGTGTTTGAATCTGCAGACATTTTTAACACGTTCACCAGCCTCCACTCATCTGGAGGAATGAGTGAACTAAGCACCCCCCATGTTGACACACACACACACACACACACACACACACACACACACACACACACATTATTTGCTGGTGTTTTCTGGAGCTCAGTCTGACGCTCTGTGGCTGTTACTTTGGACCAAATCCAGAGCCGGCTCAAAGTGTAAGCCAACTCAGCAGCTGCTTGGGGGCCCCCTGATCACCGGGGGGGCCACTCATAGTGTGTGAAAGAAATCTTTAGATATTTTACTGTTTAACCCTTAGAACACTTTCTCTTTCTATTTTAAAACACATGTTATATACAGAGAGTCTTATCTCCTTTTTTTCTGCACAACGTATGAAATCTTATAAAAAAAACATTTTCACCAACCGTATAAACACAAAGTATAAAACACACCTGAGCAAAAAGGATTGAAAATGTTTAATGAATTTGTGAAATGTGTAAATACGTCACCGTTCAAAGTTCATTTGACTCGTTTTTATGAACAAAAAGAAACAAAATCGCTACTTTATGTCACTACTAAAAATGTGATATAAAATGAATCATAACTTCGACTCAGCAACACATAAAAAGCCTGAATATGTAACTTATAAACACACACACACACACACACACATAAGGAGTTGTTGATAATAAATATTTTCTATGCAGACACTCAAAATATAGAGCTAATTTAGCAGCATCATCATTATTACTATATTAGTAGTATGAAGGAGTCGTACTGTAGTGTTGTATTTCATTATTATTGCTTCTTTTTTTATCCTATGATTTGACAAAAAAAGCCCACGACCACCTTTGATCCATGGGTGTGGCAGCATGGTGACGTACACGTCACCAGAGTGTCAAAGATAATCAAGACAAGAAGACACAGTTTTTATTGTCCATTTAAACTGAGAGCGTCCTCCAGCGTGTCTCTGTCTCACGGTGCAGATGCAGAGAGAGAGAAAACAAAGGTGTGGTTCATGTGAATCGAGTGCACAGTGTTAAAATAATATCTGATCTGATGCTGAATCAACTCACCGCAGTCAGAGTGGACGTGTGCGTTCACATAAATTGACGCTTGCTGTGCTGTTTTGTTTCCCTCGCAGCCAGAACACAATTATTTTGGTCTCTGACTGAACCTATTCTTAGGTGATCAGCGCTGCACATTAATTAAAATCCCTGCTCTACAAGCAGCCATTAAAACAGCAGTAAAACAGCAGCTGGCTGTGGAATCCATTATTAACGCCATTCCACACACACAAGTTTAATTGTTTAATGGGTACGTTCAAGTCTCACATCCCATGTTTTCTTATGTCTGATACTGATACCAATTATCTACTGATACTGATACCAATTATCTACCAATACTGATACCAATTATCTACCGATACTGATACCAATTATCTACCAATACTGATACCAATTATCTACCAATACTGATACCAATTATCTACCGATACTGATACCAATTATCTACCGATACTGATAATCATCTACCAATACTGATACCAATCATCTAATACTGATACCAATTATCTACCAATATACTGGATACAATTATCTACTATACTTATCTACCACTACACCAATACTGATACCAATTATCTACCACTACTGATACCAATCATCTACCAATACTGATACCAATTATCTACTGATAATGATACCAATTATCTACCAATACTGATACCAATTATCTACCACTACTGATACCAATTATCTACCGATACTGATACCAATTATCTACCGATACTGATACCAATCATCTACCAATACTGATACCAATCATCTACCGATACTGATACCAATTATCTACCAATACTGATAATATGGTTCCAACAGAGTCTTTGAACAAAACCACCACATCACTCTCTCTCTTACTCTGGACTCATGACTTGTTTTTTTCATGTGTTCTTATTCTGATATCCAATAGAAAGATTTTTTGTTAACCAGTGTTGGACTGATGGAAGGACAGTGTTAGTAAATCATCTTGAGTAAATCATTAAACACTAAAATAAAAGATACTAGAAGATGTTAAAGATGTTGACAACATCTGTTTACTTTACTCTACAATAACTAAAAACTGGACCACCAGGAGATTACATACGTCCTCTTCGTGGATCAAAAGCAGCATCAACTGAAAACATTGGATTACATTACATTACATTGAGAAGATGATACAGAAAGGTAACTAAATGTGCCTTAAGATAACAAGTCACCAGGTTTTATGTTTAAACCCCAACTTGTTACAGAGACTAAAAGAAGATTAAAATCTCAGAAAAAATAATGCTTTAATAATTGTCATTTTGAGAATGACTGCTTTTCTTTGAGCTGTTAAATCATATGAGTGATTTATGGACGTTTACTCTGTGAATGTGACGACAGAAGTGTTTTATTCTCATATTTCAAACTAAAGAATCGTATACTGGGCCAGATACTGATGTCGGGTCCATCACGAGGATCCTTGTTGAACTTTTGCTGAACTGCAGCCATCCAATAATAACCCACACGTCATCCAACAGAAGCATCATTTCCTCACAGTCCAGAGTCATCGAAGCCCAGAACCGACCTGGATGCACTGACACGTCACAGTATGCACGAGGTTTTTATTCCAGCTGAATTCCTTCTTCCACAAACGAGGAAATAGATGCAACAAGTGGAGCCTAAAGGCAAATCCGCCGAATTTTGGAGAGCTACGATTTCTGAGTGCTTCAAATCGCTGGGATGAAACCACTTGTTAGATGTAGCTGCTTTTAGGTAAAAATAAAAGCTCTCAGAGACGATTCCTCAGAATAGACACAGAAACACAGGGTGCGTCTCAGGTTGAGATGAGTCCCTTAATCTCTGCACTCTTACTCTGAATACAGATTTATCTGAAGTAAGAGGACAGTGTCTCCACATGCAGACCACGTGACGTTCCGTCCCGAGCTGTTGTTGTGTTGACAGGGAGGGTGGGGCCAAGTCTGGGAGGCTTTTTCTGCGGAGTGTGATTAGCATTGCAGATACAGGTTTCTTTCTGTAGGCGTCGGTTTCAACAAACTCAAGGTCCCGCCCCCGCCCACCCCCGTCTCCCATGCATGATTAAAATGTAACAGTGATGCGTGGGAAACTCACAAGAGCAGAATTCTGCTCTCAAAGACTCAGGTGTGTCACACCACCTCCTGCCTCGCTCTCTGCACATAAATACACCCGAGGGCTCGACCCGCTTCGGATCTGAGCCTAAAGTGGATCAAAGCTACCGCAGCCATTCTTTTCTTTTGGATATTCATTAGATATCAGAGAGGATTGTGTCAGTGGTGTCTGGAGACATCCACACTGATGCACTGAGACCGCACCAACACTGTTGCCTGGTTTCTGTCATGCTACGGTTGGACTGTGGACTGGGTCTGGTGACCGGGTCACAGCAGCTCTATTGTTCCCTGTTTGCTCTGTGGCTGTTTGTTGTCAATCTTTGTATGGACACGACACGTCTCCAGGGACGAGACCATTACTCTGCTCCCCCGGAGGAAGAGAGGGTGCCGACAGTGGAAGAGTTGGGGGCAGTTACTTTGGCAGAATGCACCTGAACTGTGTTTTAGCCTGGACTGACAGTTACCTGCTGCCATGGTAACCGCTTCATGTGGATCAGCTGTGAATGAAAAGCTCAGTTCACACTTACTTTCAGTTTCATTTTCAGCAGAGTTATTTCTAGTATTAGTGTTATTTCTAGCAAACAGCTGTTTCAGGTGTGTTTGTTTATGTTTATGTCTTATTTATCTCTGATGTACAGCACTTTGTTTTTTAAAGGGCTTTTTAAGTAAAGTTGGATTGGATGGTTTGAAGACACTGTGGATGTTTCCAAATAAAAGACTTCAGGAACATTTCTTTATCTGACTTTAAATGAACCACACTTACACACAGTAAAACACAGTATTCACTGCTGAATAACACTCATGTACAGTGTACTATTACTACTGTGCAGTTAGATATTGTGACCTGTGAGTACAGGGAAATGTTGCTGAATCACACTGATTTCTAGCAGAATTATGAAGTTATGAAGTTATGAAGAGAATAACAGATTTAAAATGATACAGAAAGTGTCAAGAGTGTGAAAGTAATGCAAATATTAGCCAGTAAGTCACTGTTAATGTAAAGTAAGCCTTTACACAATAACACCATTATTCTCATGTAATGCAGCTGAAACTTGACTCCGCCCCCACAGTCAGTGTGCTGCTGTGTTTACATTAATGAGTTCATTAGCTGCAGTTGTTGAGCGTCGTCTCATCTCTGTCGGCACGCAGCAGAGGGAAGTGCTGCTGGTTGCCCTGGCGACCGAGAACACCTTTGAGGTGCTAAGAGTCAAAATGTTTCCAAGCGCCTGTCACTCACACACGCACACACACACACACACACACACACACACACACACAAACATGCTCAGCTTTCAGCGATGTCAAGAGCACATAATAGTTTTCATCCTTTCCCGCTGAGAAATGAGAAAACAGAGCAACAGGCAAGTCTCAGGAGGAAGCACTGGTGTGTAGGAGACATCAGTGTAATGGAGGAAAAAAGGCTTTCAGCACAGCACAGTTCTCATGTTGATGTTGGTGTGAGCTTTTCCTTCCTCTCGCATTATTACCAAGGACCCAGAGGAAGGTGGACGTTACTTGTTGCTCTAAAGTGCTCAGTGGAAGGAAGCTGGGCGCAGCCAGTGCCGACGTTTCAGATGTTTTCCTCCATTTCAATTAGAATTTCCAAATGTGAGCTGATGCTGCCTCCCACACTCAAAGAAAACAGGATGTGTGTTGTGAATCCAGTTCGTTTGAGTCGTGTCGTGTGAGGCGATCACACACGTCCTCTTCATCTCTCACAGGTTTCTGGGTCGTCCACGGCCGGCAAACCTGAAGACTTCATCCCCCTTTTTATATACAGGCGACAGTGACATGGGAGGAATTAATTATATGACAAGCCAAAGGTCAGATTTGATATGAGTTAATGTGCAAGTATCTGTCTGCCCTCTCACCCACAGCCTCATCTCACTCCCTTTCACTGTTTATCTCGACTGTGAGTCCTGTAACCCTGAATCTCCGGGGGATCTACCTGCATCTGCCACAGATTCTGTGATTAGCTCCCATGACATCCCTCTCTCTCTCTCTCTCTCTCTCTCTCTCTCTCTCTCTGTCGTTGTAAACCTGTCTTCATCTCTGCTGTTCTGCAAATTCACTTCAGTCACAGACACAGTAAAACAATGATGAGAGGAAAATGGACAACACAGTTTGATGGAAATGAAAGTCTGGAGAGTTTTAAAGGAGTTGAAACAGAAAGTGTTGAATTGGAAGCAGAAATCATGTCAAAGAGAGCACAGTGTGACATAAACATGAGAGTGAGAGCAGTGACATCCACTCATCAGCAGAACTTCGCTGTGCACTCGTGCAGTGATGAATATTGATTGTTTTTAATGCTTCAAAGATGTTCAGCAGCAGCGAGTCAGACACAACCAAGTTAGATGTGATCACGTGTGCTTCGGCCACGCCTCACGCCACAGTTCATGTCAGAAAGCTGTCATTGTTATTCTGTTCCACTCAGCGGTGACATTTAACATGACGTATACGTCTAGTTACTTACATCACGAGTCATTTTACAGCCCTTCTGTGGCTCCACTGCAGAAATGCCAGTCCACTAATAAACTTGGTCTTATCATAAGCCTCTGTACCCAAAGTGCAGTTGGAAAGTTACCGTTGGTGGGAAACTACACACACACACACACACACACACACGCCTTCGACTCACAGCACCAGAGATACCATCTCCTAGTGGAAGTGTAGCATCAGCATCAGAGCTTTCATATGATGACGCTTAGATCACGTGACCCAGACCTTATTGCACTCAAGCAGAACTTGTGAATTCACTACTTCATTGTGGGAAGTGGTGAAC
This sequence comes from Solea senegalensis, assembly GCF_019176455.1. NCBI lineage: Eukaryota > Metazoa > Chordata > Actinopteri > Pleuronectiformes > Soleidae > Solea > Solea senegalensis. Next base: position 20,759,301 of record NC_058036.1, read on the forward strand.
GGAACATCCTGAGCTTTCAGAGCTCATGAATATATTGTCTTATTGATTATTAATTATTAAAACACAGCATCACAGGATGTGTGGGTGTGGTCAGTGCTTTTCATTTCATGTGGCGTTTCAAAGCGTTTCACTGTCGCGTGAATTAAGAAAAAGCCAATATCTGCACTGCAGTCGCTACAATGTAACGTGAAATTTGTTTGACCAGCAAAATAAAACTGGAGTTTAAATGGATAGTGTGTGTGTGTGTGTGTGTGTGTGGCTCACTGACCCAACCAGGGTGTAATAAATGACAGCAGGTGATAGACACACACAAATCAAAGTGTTTTCCTATCATCATATGCGCCGTAATAAAAACAGCTGCTGATTGCCTGTCATGTATGACAGAGGGAGTGAGATTGCTTTGTGTTTCGTGCTGAGAACAAATATTGTTCCAGTGTAAAAATAATAACACAAACATCAGCCAGCTTGTTTGTTTGGGTGTGGAACAGAGCAGCAGTCCCACGACTTTAGGAACTGACCTGTCAGTATGAGCTGTAGTCGTACACGCATGCACTCTAAAGCCATCATCGTTAAAAAGCACTTTAAACAACGCGTAGGCAAATTAAAGTCTTTGTGGAGCCCAAGGCCTCTCAGCTGTGCCAGCACTCTGACTCTCCACCAGGGGGCAGTGCAGCTGGTTCACCCCCAAAGCCACAGCTTCACTGGCTTTTCAGGACAACAACAGCAGAGCCGGAGGTTTTAAATAACCTCGGTCAACAGGTGAGTGTCGGACACAGATGCAGCACGCGCTACACCAGAGGTCTCACACACACACACACACACACACACTGACACAGGCAGGAACCAGGTGTGACTCAGGGCCAGGAACTGGTTAAACTGTGTTTGGATATCAGTACAGGAGGTGGTCTGGCCACGCCCACAACTGCGTGAGCGGAAATACGTTGGTGGCTCTGACAGCACTCGTCTCACTCTCTCCTCTGCTTTTGTTGGTCTTCTTCTATGGTGTCTGCTCATCAGTCTGTAATGCTGGGATCAGACTTCATCATTATTATTATCAGATTATCAATCTCAGTGGCAGTTGTCCATAGGTCACTGTGCTGCAGGGGGGGGGGCGGGGGGGCGGGGCAATCTAAGATACCAAAGTGACTGAGTTGCTTTAGTGCCTCAGCTCCCTTGAGGAGACATCACAGAGGCAGAGGAACGAAACAGCAGCAGCAGCAATAGCAGATCAGGTTGTGTGGACCGTCCCAGACACCACACTTAGGTTCCACTACACGTCCATCATCAGGTCACGACCACATCTCTGAATGTGTCGTCTGATCCCAGCAAACACTGACTGAGGTAAAGAAGATCCTGGCAGTGAGTGAGTGAGTGAGTGTGAAGCACAGTCTTTATTCTGGGCTGATTGCAGATGCAGAACAGCTGAGTGAACCAGGTGATGAGGTGGGCGTGGCTGACTGAGGATGAATGATGGAGTGAAGTGGCTGCACTGGGTGAGTGTGATGGTGTTTCTGTTTTTCACACTGCGTCGTCACACGAAGGAATAACAAGCTCCGTGAAAATGTGATGTCTGATGGAAAAACAGAGCAGACAAAGAAGAAATGAATGTTCAGCAGAGGTTTTAGGGAGTTAATGACAATTAAACAAAAACAAGAGTAAGATAAAGTTCAGTTTAAGTGTAAATCATGTGTAAAACAGTGGATTGCTGCTCAGATGCTTTACCATCATTATCCTGTGACTGACAGAATCTTCCCCACACGTGTAAAGGACTCCAGGCGACCACCAGCTGGAATTTGTCCACGGCACCTGGCGTTCTTTTGATTCCCCGTAGAAATGAGTAAGTGACCTGACGTTACTTCATTTCACTTCAATAATTATGTCGGGAAATTGAAAGCAACTTTTTCCACTGAGACAGGAGACGCAGAGTTTTCCAGATGTCTCTCAGTGACCTTCACAGGGGTTAAAGGTCCACAGAGATAATAGATTAAGATTTCCAGATGTGTTTAATCACTTTGAAATATAAATCATTTGGTGTCCGTGGCCTGAGATGAGACCGTTTATATGTGCTTTACACACGGTTCATGTTTTATGGGAAAGTCAAAATACATTGTAACTAAAATAATCTGACGTGAAAGAGTAAAACGAGATGGTAAAAACATTTAAACATTTTATTACACGCTCATATTAAACTGACATTAAATGTAATGTGATAAACTGTAGTAGAGTGAGCACAAAGACTGTGTCGCAGCTCCACATATGTTTGGTTTCTACATCAACATGTTGCTGAGGTGAAGTTTCAGTCATTTTTGCTGTAAAGCTGTGAGACTCTAGCTTAAGCCAGCTGGCAAACACACTGGAATAAACCGAAGCTTTTCTCTGTATAATTGTTCAGGAGTGTTTTAATGAGAGCGAGAGCTTCAGCACACATGAGAGAGAACACAGAGCTGTTGCATTTCCCGTTCTTCCTCAGAGTGACGCTCCACCACTGTTGGGATTCTTTGCTTATTGAGGAAGTGAATCCACTGCAGGAAAAAGAAGAAAACTCCAACCTGGAAACTGTGACACTGAGCAGGAAAATGACAAACACTAATGAGGCTGCAGCTAATTTATGTCAAATTCAGATCCTGAACTATCAGGGGGCACACGGTAAACTAGTGGTTAACACTGTTGGCTCACAGCAAGAGGGTCACCAGTTCAAATCCCACTTTACTGGATGGAGTTTTCATGTTCATGTTCATGTTCTTGTGGGTTTTCTTTGGGGACTTCAGGAAACATGCAGTGAACGGTTGTTCATCTCTGTGTCTCCTGTGTGTGAGACCCTCAGGTGAGTGAGTGAGTGAGTCAGTGAATCATCAGGTGTTAAGGTGTGAATATGTTAATTCCAGTGCAAAGAGTTTGTGGTGTGAAAACACACTCTTCTCTCTCTGTAGTGAGACACGTTTAAAAATAGAAAAACTGTCACAAACAAGATTCATTGGACTTTTTTAAAGCAGCAACAGTCACATTTTGTACTTCCTTTGTTTGGTCTCATCATGAAGACGTCATATGTGACAATGCTTCTATCTTCTCTTGCTGTTATAGAGTGTAATCAGCTGTAATAACAAGTTTAAGACGATCTCCCCACAACAAACCAACCATCACTGTGACTTCTGAAGAGTCAAAATCCTGCAGTTCTGCTTTAAATTCAAGTTATTTGGTTGTAACGATGATTAGAATAAGAGTTCCTGCCTATCCTGATTATCTACATATGTCCCTCATCTGTGTCTCATTATCGCTTCCATTTTTGCTTCTCTGATTTGTCTTGTTTGCTTATGTTGTAAACAGCTTTTCAGTTTTTTTGGCTGCATTTTGCAGCTTTGACGTTTGGATGGTGAATAAAAGCTGCTACTCTGCACAGTTTGCCACATAATAATAATAATAATAATTACAGCATTATACAGCATAATATATAAATAAAATGCATCTCTTGGCTGAATATTTGAGAACATATTTAGCTTCACCATTGTAACTCTGCTTGGTTTATCAGGTTTGATTTCCTGTTTAAAATGTATCATGTAATATCAGCCACAGGGAAAGGATTTCATAAAGACGTCACACAAACATGTTTCCTGCACATGATTTTCATTCAGTTTGTGTGTTTGTGTGTGTGTGTGTGTGTGTGTGTGTGTGTGTGTGAGAAAGTGTCTAAAAGAGATTGAGGCTTGAATTCATGTTGATCTGAGCAGAGATGGAGAGATGACCTCACATTTGAACCAGGAGTTCAGGACTGTGATGCCAGTCATCCTGCGTACTGCTGCTTTAATAGGTGAAGGAAGTAGATTTGAATTCAAACTTAAAAAAGTGCTTTTGTGTTTTGTGATTTTCTCTTTATGTTGAGACGCAGTTACTCAGAAACCTGGGCTTCATTACAGCAGAGTGATGGCCGCAGTGTTTTTACTCAAATATAAATCCACTGCTTCACTTTAATTTTCCCCAAGTTAGATTTCTTCCACGACGATTCCTTCAAATTCCGTCCCCAGAGCTTTGCAGTGATGGGCAGTTTGTCATGACTCTGTTCCAGGAAGTACTTCTCCTGTGATGCAGTGCTGTATTTTACCCTTTTATTCAACTGCCTCAGCTCCTTCCCACTTCACACTGTAAGCGCACCACATTCATTTCCCCCAAAACCTTTGACTTCTGCCATGAATGTGACATGATCATGAAGCTATTCAGCCGTAATGGAAGTGCAAAATGAGCTGAATTCCAGCACATGGGGAAGAAAACGTGGTGATGTTTTCTCCTCAGAGTCGCTCACGATGACCTCTTACCAAACACAGCAAACAGGACATGGCTGCGCTGAGCTACACAATCTTGAAAGAAATGAATTGGGCAATTTGTTGATCATTCTCTAAAAGGAAAAAAAAAAAAACTATTTCTGTGAGCAGCTAAGTGGTTATAATGTTTCCGGCCATTTCTCAGTTTTAATGGATCATTAGAGGAGAGGATGCACTCTGCTTTGCCAAAAGTATGTGCTAAGTGCACTCAGCATTTCCGCGTGACCAGGATTTGGATCGCTGAGCTGGGACACGTTTGGCCTGCACAGCCGCTCATTTCTCCTCAATCAATACCTCTGTGGTTTGTCTTATTTACAGTTTCATCAGCAACCCCAAAAAAGTTCAGTTGATATGAGAAATATCGATTAAAAATGGCAAAATCAATGTTCTTATCCATTATGCCCCTTTTCATGGGGCACGTGTGATATTGTGCTCGTGAGAATGCACAAGAAAAAATAGGAAAAAATCTTTTTATTTGCATTTATATTCACGTGTATCATATAAAAATAAATGCATCGTTATTCGTCGATCAGAAAACCCTGTGCTGCTCCCTGCACGCTTTCATTTTCACGTGGCTGCATTGAAAGCACTCTCTGCAGGCAAACACGGTCATGAGACACAAACACTCACCTCCACTGAAAACATGGCAGAAAAAACAACATCCATGCGCGTGTACCACATTTATTAGTGAAGTTACGTGATGTTGCAGCTCAATATCACCTCACTCTCCTCTGGAGCCTTCAGTTTGTCCATTCTGGGCTTCTGTAGAAACAAAGTGAGGAGTCAAACCGAACAATGCCGAACTGTAGATCAGTTAAAGTTAAAGACTTTGTGTTCATCTCCAACATTTAGCCTAATAATAACATATGAATATATATCTATATATATATATACACATAATGCCTAAAACGGTCATATTTAAGAGCCGTGCTACAACTGTATCGTGGGAAAACCTCCATTACTGTATGTTCCATGGTGGAAGTAAAGCAGAAAGAAACCTGTGTGCTGTGCAGAGTGGTTTGACCCAGGATTAAGAATATTCCCACTGGTGTAAAACCAGTTTAAACCCAAGATTAAAAGATTTCCTGACTAGTGGGAACGGACTAGACGTGTCGAGCACCTCTTACAACCATGAAAAGCATGAACTGTGCCTTTAAGGTAAAACAAAGTCATGGCTTTTTAAGAGAATTCCTCAGCACATCTATTATTAGAGCGACTGAGCCGAGTTCCTGTAACGGACTGACTGAATTCGATTCAACGCACCACTTACAGTTGTGTTTGAGCTCTTCATGGTCACATCACACCAGTGTTCAAAGCTGCTCAACATATGTTTAATATCCAGGTTTGAAAGACTCGCTGCAGCAGCTGCGACGTCTTATTCTGCTTCACTGATGGAAAATAGATGAGCACTAATGGATGTGTGTGTGCCACCAGTCGTTCTCCGTCCCATGTAAGACACGGGCTTGTCCACTGATTCCTCCTTTGTCCTCGGCCTCTGGTTATTGATTTCCTGGCATATGCTTGGATTTCTTAAACGGTACAATTTGTGAGTTTCATAATGGAGGACGGCTTAGCTCCTGCTTACAGTCAGAGTCTGCAGAAGGATAAAAAACACATTGCTGCATTGCCAAAGGAGTGGAGCTAAATGATTTTCTGTGCTACCTCCTCAGCTTAACACTCTTTAAACTAGCTTTCCCTGTGGAGATTTGCTTTTTACACTGTCAGACACTGAGGTGACTACAGGAGGGAAACATAATAACAGTTCTATCCACATCGTACCTGTTTCCAGCAGAGACACTTACTGTGCTTCTTCCCACTTAGTCACGACGGTTTCACAAAGATATCGGACTGTGTAGAGTTTGATGGAGTATTTATGCATGCATGTGGAACTGTGAGTATGAGTTAGTCTGGGATTGCATTGAGTGAACATTTAACTGGTCCAAACTAGATTTCTGTCCCCGAAGGCTTCACGTTTGCCAGTCGCTGGCTGTGTTTACAGGCAGCCAATTATAGAGCAGGTAGAGACGACAGGTAATATCCTGTGAGAGCAGTCAGTAAAGTCTCCTCTCAGTCACTCCGTCACACACTAATTTGATGCTGTAAGTGTGTGGATCTGCATTCAGGCGAAAACAAATCAAAGGCGAAGGGTTTTTGTCTCAGTCACAATGAGCCTCGGGGCTTCTGTCACAACTTTAGTTAGAAATGCACGACACTGCGGCTTCACAGCGTCACCTCAACAGTCAGGAGTTACTTCACTAATCAACAGCAATCGTCAACATCAATTATTCATGGGACTCATTTAAGAGGCAAAAGACATGGATGTGTTTGTGCATGTAAAAGTTACAGAACTGTCTGATTAACCCTGTGTTCCATTATTTCACCATTTCATTCCATGTTGGTGATAATGATGTCACTTCAAGAGCTCAATATTTTCTCAGGTGATAATTGGTACCATTTTTATACATTTCTTCCAGAAGATCTTTAAATAGAGCGTTAGGATGAAGGACACAGCATATGAATCATGTTAAATGACACATTAACATTAACAACAGACAGAACTGCTGTGCACTCACTGGAACTACACTAATTGACTTTTATATCATCAGCTGAATGAAGTTGAAGCTGCGGTTGTTTGGGCCTCACTGGGACCTGTAGTTAATCCAGTTAAGTGTGAGGAGATGCTGTGAAAACACAACGTCGTTACATATCGAGCGTTCTCTCGCAGTTATTGTCGACTTGAATTTGAATTGAATTGTTCTTGATGTGTGAAGCTCACCTGAAGTGACCCCTCGTCCACCGCTGACAAAATCCCACAGCTCGTCACCGATGTTCATCACGTTGACTTGCCCCTCTCACTCCATCGTCACCCCTGGCTCTTGCTCTGACTTGAATTCCCGGGAGTGACAGAGGACGTCACTAATCCGTCAGAATGATTTGGTGACAGGCGAAAGTGCTAATCCTCCCGTGTTATTCAGTGTCAGTGAGGACTGCCAAATCCCTCACTGACGACGTCTGATGGAAAAACTCAGCTAACTAAATGGCTCTGTGGGAAAGTTCACTGTGATCGTAACACAGTCAATATTTACCGTTGCTCTTATAAATATCTTTTGATTCTCAGCCAAAGTCTGAGTTTCTGTGCACACTCAGCAGCGGAGAGGACAAATACTTCTGCTCTGCACATGAACACAATCAGGGGTTTGAAACTTTGTCAAACTTACTGTCGGTGGAGAAAATGACCCACTTTTACAATGTGCTGAAGTATGAAGGGATTGAAGAGGTTTTACATGCACACGTGCACAGCTGCAGTCTGTACACATAATATTTAACACTTTTGCAAAAGATTAAATTCATATCAGTCAGGAGACAAGAGCATGAAAATAATCGCTCATCACAGATTGTACAAAGAATTCAAGTCTTTTATTGAGCTCGTCCACATGTGGTCGTCTCTCTGGAGGCTTCCCAGTGTAACTAACTAATAACTAACCCAGCCACAGAGTTATCTAAGTGCAGACTGATTGTCTTCTACTATAATTACCTTGAACGAGCAGATATCACTGCGTTCCTCCACAGTCATACTTTGAAAACTCAGTGGCAAACTTTTTCTTCCTGTAATCTGTAAAACTTTCATGACCACAGTCGTTGAATGTATAACGAAGTCTGGAACCTGTTGCCTCTTCAAAGAGGATTAGCCCATAAATATTTCACTGTGGGAACAGATTGGCTAGAGTCAAAATCCCCACCAGGATTTTTGTATCAGTCGAGCCGTGTTTATTGGACTCTGTGCAGTTTTCAAAATAGTGGAAGTTCCATTGTTCTCATTTGCAGTGAAGTCCGTCTGTTGAATCTTAAAATCAAGGATGGACCTTAATCAATACTCGATCCATACGAGCACCACATAATTGCAACAGGCTTCTTCTCGGACAGTATAAATACCTCCCCTGACTATTGTGGCAAATAAGAATTCATAATTTTATTTTACAGATGAGGGATAAGTGATTATTAATTATTAAGTGGTAATGCATTAGTTTTAGTTGCACACACACAATCAGTGACTTTGACCATTGCATTAAACCCATCACACAGCAACACACACACACACACCAGGTGCAGGAGCAGCACTTGGGGGTCAGGACACCCCAGCCCCGGGATTAAAGCAGGATTTTTATCCTAATTTAACGGCTTCCAGTCGTTGTGATGGTTAAACCGTGTGTTGCAGGCAGATTGGGGCTGTAACTCCTCCCTCAACCTTCTGTTAGTGGTAAACCAGCCTTGCAACAACCCGGTGTCCTCAAGATCAGGAGGTCTCGTCAGAAACACACATAGCTCTGGATAGATCTGGATCCTGCAACCTAGGGCACGCGAGAGCGAGGAGAGGAAGGGAGGGCACAAACAAGGGAAGAGCAAGAACATAAAGTCAGATTCAAACTCTACTCACTGCCGAGTGTGAGGGAACCACAGGAGTTCTCCAGCAGTCTCGGTCTAAGCAGCATGTTCTAGCATTACTGTAAGCATTACTTACATCACAGAGAGCTCTGCTCTCCTCACTTTGGCACATATCATTTGATCATTTCCCAGTTACTGTAGTACCACCTCCTCAGTGTGGGCGGAGCCCGGACTCTGTCTGACAGTCACTGAACGGAAATACCACTGAACGTGGTCGTGATTTCAGCAAATACACCAGACTCCTCTGTGAAACACTGACATTTTACACGTTCACACAGATGAACACATGTTTGATCTACAGGTCAGCATTGGTCAGTGACCGGCAGTCTGTTGACGGTCTTTGTGACGTCATGATACGTCTCTTACATATATCACATATCACTGAAGATAATCCTAAACACACATAGTACTCACACAATAATGCTAAAACACGGCTGTAAGCGTGAAGGCTCTTCTGAAGCACGTTACCTGGAACTGAATGTTCAAATGTTCACTGAAGATAATGGAGGCAGGAACAGTCTTGTTAGGATCAGCTAACACAAACCGTGTCGTGGTGAAGCGGGAGCAGGGGGGGGCGGGGTCAGTGAATTGGTGGTGGAGGTATACACATACACATACCATGAAAAATGGATGAGTTCCACCTTCTAAGACTAAAATTAGACAGAAACCTAATACGGCGAGTGTCCTTCAACCCACACTGTGGTTTATGAGCAACATGAATAGAGAGAGGGAAAGTGTGATTATTCCTCTCAACTGGAGCAGTGGCGTCTTTTCGTACGCTGTGATTACTGTGTGGCTGTGAGACAGAGGATAAACGTACAGTGTAGTATAGTTATTAGCTGCAGGTCTGAGTGAGTTGGTTAGTTTGTGGCAGAAGGCTGTAGATAATCTGGAACAATGAGCATTTATTAATAACTCGGTTTATGGGTTTAAGAATGAAAGGGAATTATTGCAGATACTGAACTCAAACCTCCACTGAGATTGTTTGTGTTGTCTGAAATATTCATCTTTATGATAAATACTTTACGATTCTTCTGATTAAACTATAAATATTTGCACAAAGCATCAACATGTTGGCACATGCTGCACAAACACTGTCCCAGAGAAGCGTGTGTGGATTTATCACACGCTACATCTTTGTGTTAGTTGTTGACGTGCGGTCATATAAGGTATGGAATCGTTGTCAGCACTGCACTGTGTGAGCGCCCCCTGCTGGCTGCCTGTGACAACATGAATGATGGATGATGCTGCAGTGATTAACAGGAGCTGGGCATTATTACTTTACCTGCTCATTTACAGAACTTATATTCGCTGAGCAGAAGAATTATTCAGAAAATAGTTAGAGACACTGCCGTGTTTACAGTTCTACACTTTAGTGACACTATTTTTAGTTTCAATAAAGTGGATTCAGTTAGTGAAGAATAGTCATATAACACATAATGTAATGTATTATTAAACTAGTCAAACTAATGACTAACTTTCCAACACAAACTTCATTCATCAGCTCTTTTCTGTTTTCCACACCTTGAGTTTTTAGTTCTGTCTGGTTTTCCGTTCCTTGTTTCCTGTTTTATTTTGAAGTTTCTCCTTTGTGTGTACCTCGTCGAGCTTTGCTTCCTGTTGATGGTCTGCCCCGCCCTAACGTGTTTCACCTGTGTGTGATTATTCTGCCTCCTCACTGTTTGTTACCTGTGTTTCGAGGTCTTTCTTTTTTGCCTGTTAGTCGTTTTATGACAGTTATGGAAAATGAGTTTGAAGTGAGCTTGAATTGAGAAAGCATTAAAGTGCATTAACTAACTCTAACTTTGTCTTGTGCTGGGCAGGTGCTGGTGTGTTGTGAAGTGTGTGAATCAAGACAATAAAGTTGTCGGCTATAAAACCAAAATGTTAGTGCAGCGTCGAGCTGAAAGAGACCTGCAGAACTCTTGTTTTCTTAAGTACAACCCAACTTTACATTATGTATAAGATTCTGACCGACTGGAATCATAAAAGTGCCAAACAAAGCAGCTCTAAGTGAATTTATATAGCTTTGTGTTTGCTGTGTACGGCATTGTGCTGGATAGAAAATGCGATATGTGTTGGAGCTGAAGATGTTTGCTGCTTTAATTATCATTACTTTTGTTTTATCGTGATCTTAACGAGGCAAACACAAGGAGAATGTGATTTCTCTCTGTCTACATAAGAGCTGGACCACATTAGCATGAAATGTTCAAATCAATCAACATAATCAGTGAGACACTCATTTCAAAAATGAAGTGATTTTTTCTCTTTTTTCTGTGTGAATGTTTAAGAAAACAGAAAATGAGGTCCACACTTGTGTTTAATGTAGAAAACGATGTATTATATAGTTATTGCCTCATTGTGCTGCAGCACAAGTGAAGAACACTTTATGTGTCATGGACGATTACAACTGTGCGCTTAAATGAAGGTTTACTTTTACTTACTGGAAAAATGTTAAAGATGAGATAATAAGATTTGTGCGAAACAGAAACACGTGAGTGAGATTCAGCACTGCAGATTGATGACTGTTCTCACACATGACATGAATATTTGTGACCATATTTGACAGAATTCCAAAATAAAAGTGTCTGTGTTGATATGGAACGATATATTCTCCATGATGAAATTGTATTTACGATTAAATTAATCCTTTCATTTAAAAACACATACAAAATATCATTCTAACTCAATACTAAGTGATGGACCTCTAAATTTACAGTGTCTAATTAACCTCTGCCTCTGTGAGGCAATAGTGCGAGCCACTACTCCACCGTGGGGTCCCACATGGTAACATATCAGCTTTATATCACATCTAGGACCACATACTGTGTCAGATTTGTCACATCAACATGTCAGGGCACGGCAGGAACAGGAAGTCATTCCAGTGTAAAAGTAAAACAGGAAATGAACACAAATGACGTTACACCTTTTTCTGAGCTAGTGGAAAGAGAACTTGGCTTTGGGAACTTGGTTAGAATCCCTGCAGAGGTCTGGGCTCGGTACCAAGGTATCCAATCCCCATTGGTCGTTGTGAATCGGACACTTCCTTGTGCTGGTCTCACGCCTGGATAAATGGGAGGCTTGTGTCAGGGAGGACATCTCTGACAACTCCACACACACACACAGAGAGCGAGCGACTGAAAGACAAGAATCTTAGCTGAGAAATGATCAGGAAAAATACCTTTAGTGTCTGATTCACTGCTCGTTCTATGAGTCAGGAAGAAGTGAAGGGGCAGGACCGTGAGACAAAAGACATACTGTACCCATACTGTCATGTTCACACATGAGACCAACATGTAAAAGTGTTGTCACATGTCACATGTATGTAACAAGCAGCATGCCTGGAAGGGCCTTAAATATGAATCCCATTATTTTAATGTGACAAGTGTGAGGAAGAAAAAAACTGGCACAAGCTCCTGTGACATAATTCAGCTGGTGGGAGGAATATAATCTGCACATTATTCATGTCCACAGCGTGGAAGCTCTGTCACTAACAGTGTCAGTGTCTCGGCTCTTTGTTTCACGACTCAAGGCGCTGGTGTAGGATCACCGCGGCGCCGCACCTCCTCGTCTTCCTCTCACCACCAGCACAAACATCCACATCACACTGTCGATAGCTCGACGGGGCACTGTTGTTTCAGAGGGAAACATGGCCACTGGTGCAGGAAGGAGCTGTTTCATGCACGGCATTAATTAGACGACGGTTCAACTTCTGAATCCAAACGGCCGCATGAAAAGTGACATTTAGCTCGCAGCGTGGTGGTCAGTGGGCGTGTCACACGTCCAAAAATAGAATTTACTGTTTGTATTCAGCTTGTTAACATTTGTAATGACAGCACACAGTTTTATGTCTTGGGGCTTTTGTCTTAAAGTATTTAGTGACAGGGAGGTGATATTAACATTATTCATTATTTGGTAATAATGTGGTAGAAGGGAGATGATCTTAATATTCCAAAGATCAATAATAGAAACGCTTATGATCCATGATTGTGAATCAGATTTGGTAATTACCGTATATACACACACACACATACTGTATGTATATGTATATGTATAATTATATATATAAGTAGATGAGTTGATGAGTCCCACACACATTTCCCTTTGTTATTACCAAGCTATTACTCTGTGATTAATTGCAATTGAATTCATGATAAGTCGAGCTTCAGTTAGAGTTTAAAATGTGATGGATTATTACTACATTCATAATATGAACTCCTACATAATCTAATCCAATAAGAATCTAAAGATTTGAGGTTATATTTAACAGTTAAGTGTAAACGTTTGGTTGGATTTGCTGAATTGCAAATTGCTACTTACAAATTACACAGTGTTGTGCTGTGATTCATTTAATGTCAAGACAGACGGAGGCAACAGTAACATTGTGATGAAACGTCGTATGCAGGAATAACGTTTTCAAAACCAGCGCCCCTAGTGGTTGTATACATGACAGCAACCTGGTAGTACCTTCGCCAAAGATCACCACCGGCAGTCAGTGTGGGGTTCGACTCCAAGGGTTCGACTCCCTATAGCAACTTTTTAATTTTTACTGCCTGTCTTTTTTTGCCCTAACCCTGACCTCTGTACAACATATGCATATTTGAGTTGAAAACACCGCACCAGAAAACGGAGATGTCTCGTTTTCAAAACCAACGCCCAAAACGACCCATAGTTACGTTTCAGTTGGTGGACAGGTTGTGAGTGAAATCACAAAAAAAACAAAGCATTTCAGTTTCAAAAAACCCTGACGTTCAGCCGTTTGATGGGATGTAGACTTTTTGCCCCGCCTGTCTCTGCACTGCTGCTGTATACACACAAACGCACCCCGCTACACTCAGGTCTGCTAGTATTGCTTGACAGAGCACATAACTACTGCGTCGCTCCTCTGCTTCTCATGTGGTTTGTAAATAACAATCTCGTCACTTGTGCATCGCTCATGTTTTCTTAATTAACGGCGTCACGTCAGCCTTCGTCTGTGCATTAGCATCAGACTCCATGTAAAACACTGTCAGCAGCACTCACACGTGTTTGTGCTTCAGTGATGTATGTCCTTTCAGGTCATTTGTAATGCGGAGAATGTTAAGTCAAATGCTTCCACTGCGGCAGTAATCGTCTACATTTGAACTCATTCATGTGAAATGACTCCATTAATCATGCCATTATATTAACAAACAGTCGGCTTCTATGTTTAATAGATGAAAGGGAAAAACACCGGGAACTTCTTACGATTCTTAGGATAATAAATGTGTGCTCTCACAGAAAACACCTCTTCTTAAAAGCCATGCAAACAAGAGTAAAATGTGCATTAAGCGTCTTTTGCAGAGGTTGAAGTGGGAGTGAACCAAGTTAAGATTTATGCTGAGGAAAAATAATGACTTCTCTCCGAGGAGCTGGGTGGGAAATAATTGCAGCTATGTAAATGAATTCAAAGCTTCATGTTTGCAAGACTGTGGGAAGAGGGAGAGGATTTATGGATGAGATTATGATGCAGCCAGAGCACAGAAACAAATCATCCTGCTAATGTTACGTATATATCCCTCAGAGCCGTTATTGGCATTGTTATAATGATATTAAAATTGCAGTGGGATTCTCACATAAGCATTGCTCTGACGGACACCTGAGGTCAAAAAGGTATTGTATCAAGTATCAAGTACAGTCCTGTCAATATAACTCAGTAGTAATCTTGTTGTGATCAATAGTTTAATTTAGTGCAGCGATGTCTAAATTCCTGTCTAAGGCCGCAGATTTGGACAGAAGACAGATTAGAAGCAGCGTGTGCTCACAGTTTTTCTGCTTAAATATTACAGATTCCACAGCTTTACTCAGGTTCAAATCTCATTAGAAATCACAGTCAAACCCAGCAAACAAGGGTTTTATCTAATCTCCTAAGCGCAGCTTTCTTCATTTCTTCATGTTTCTCGTCTCCTCTCACAGTGACTCATGTGTCGCCCCGTAGCTTCTTTTCGGCTGTCGGATTTTCTACAGTTACACTGTGACTCTAATCCAATTCTGAAAACAAGAAAACAAGTTAATATATGTAAGTAGACCTCCATAACATTAGAAGCGAAACTTTTACAAGAAAAGTTGATTTCTTCTTCTCAGTCATGACCTCATCCACACACACGTCTGTTAGATTCTGAAATCACGTTAAATCGTGTGACTTTCTGAGAGATCCCAAATCCCTGAAATCGTTTGACTCAACGTCAAGTGTGTGGTCGTGCATCTAGACTGGATCGCCTAATCTGTCAGGATTAAAACCTGGGATGGAGGTGAGGAGAGCTGAAAGGAATCACGAGTTAACAAAACGAGGGGATGAGGCCATGTTCTCCACTGTTACCATGGTTACTACAGTCATTGTCATAACATCACCACTGTACCGAGGTCAGAGAAACATGCTGCACCTTTTTGGCTTTCACTCCCCGCTGCGTGATCCAAGGAAACAAGGGAAGGAAACAGAGAAGGAAAGGAGGGTGAAGGTTAAAGGTTCAGTTTGTCAGTGACAGGGTGAGGAGGGGGTGGCTGCTCTCTGCTGATGAACTGATGAACTCACACAAACAACAGTCACTCTCAAATATTTAAACCGAAAGCATTAATGAAAGCATTTTCTTTGAAAGAATAATGAATAAATAAATGAACGTGTGATAAATGCAGACTAACAACACTTTTGTGAGATGTTTATTTCTTTTATTTGTTCCACTGCTGGAGAATTCTCATCGTGTCATCTCTAATATTGACTTCATACAATATCACGACTCATTTAAACACCAGAACGACACGTGACTGATGTGATTGACTTAGAGAATATTAAAGATCTGACCTCTGACCTAACGAAAACATACACGTATTCCATTGTGAAATAGAAATGGTCAATAAAATAAAAACTTTGGTTTGTCTCCAACTTATTACTCTTTTTTTACTCTAACAAATAAGAGAAATATGAAGATGAATGAATATAAATGAACTCATTAAAAACACACAACAGAGATTGTTCTCATCTATGTGCTTTGACTGCACGGCCATCTTTAAATCTTTAAATATCCACTGTGGATCTGCATCAATGAATGAATGAATGAATGAATGAGAGTGCTGTGTAAAAGTCAAGCACTGCAGCTGCAAAACCAGGTCACATCGTCCTAACTTCACTTCAATGATGACATTATTGCGTGCGTGCGTGCGTGCGTGCGTGCATGCGTGCATGCGTGCGTGACTCACCAGTTTGGTGGACTTGGGCGTTTCCAGGATCTCTGAGGAGATACAGACAGAAACGATCAGAATCATCATAATAATCAGTATTTATTATGATTTACTGACAACGTACAAAGTTCCACCGATCCAAATATTATAGATAGATATTATTTATATATATATATATACATATATATATGTAGTGAGAGTGCACAAGTGTGAAGATAACACAAATCTATTTTTATTATTCCTCTTCATTTATCTGTGTCACATTAACCTGAAACACCTCGTTGCCAGGTTACGTCTAAATTAGCCATTTTAAGTCCTCTCTGCATCAGGAAGTTACAAACTCAACAATGAAGCGTAACCATGGAAACAGACTACAGCTCAATCCCTGTGAGCAGATGTGGAAAAAAAAGGGTACTTCATTTTAAATAATAACAATTTCACATTAATAACTGATGGTCCGTTTATATTAGTCTTCACATGAGTCACATACGTTCTAAATAGAAAAGTGTAGTTTGACATGAACACAGACAGACGTCTGTCTGTCGTAAACCTCGTGTTTCTGAATAATGTCAACGTATGATTTTAAAAGTGGGCGTGTCCAGAGAGTCATTTACCTCAGTTTAGTTTGACGTTGACACACAGGTGCACAAAGACCACACCCTGTACATGAATAATGAACATAGTCTGAGTGACGCCAGTGCACAAGGGTCTACAACCTGTAATCTCCTGAATGGCCAATAGGGGGCAACCAGTGGTTTCATAAATCAAGTCATTTTGTATAAGTGTACAAGAAAGTCACATGATTTATAACTTTACATTTGAAAGGACACACTGAGGAAGCAGCAGGGTTACGCTGCCTTGCTGAATCACGGTGAACACAAATGCAGAAAAGTGTCTTCACCTCGTTTGGGAAGTTTGCCGGTGCCAGGCTCCGGCGTTTCCGGGGACGTCGTTTCTGCTCCATCGTCGACCAGCTGGATCTGAGACGGAAGACATCACAGATGACATCGTTCTGCTCAGTGCTATCACACAAATATAATAACAATACCAATAAATCTATTAATGAGTAAACGATGAAATTCTCAGGTTTTATTGAACCTAAATAATTCTATAATTTTAAGGATTTCTTTGTTATGGAGAGGAAAAAATAAATACACTTGAAAACGTAACTGCTGATAAATTTAGTAAGAATAAGTTGTTGAGTCTTAGTTCAAACTGTTTTCATCTCACACACACAGGTCGTCTTAAGCGATTTTTAAAAATAAAGACATTATTAAAACATAAATGTCTTTGCATGAATGTGACGTGCATCGCACACATTTACTCAGAGTATTATAGTTACAATAACAAGTTTTTATCACAACATAAAAACCTGATTATTAGTTTTCTTGAAAGGTTTTGTTGTTGTTGTTGTTGTCGCAGAGTTTATAAAATATACATCACATATTCAAAATGACATAAACTTCACTGTATTTAAACATTTCTTTGTGTAAAAATGTGATATATCAAATAACTTTGTAACAATGTGATAGATCAGTGAAGAGTCACTTCAGCATCATTTCCATTTACCTGTGACTGTCTCACAAAAATGCCATGACTGTCGTCACAGGTGAAGTAGCGCTTGCCCTGCACCGTGCCGTCGTTCTTGCCTTTGGCCTCGTCCAGAATCACTCCGACCCATTTCCCCGATGCGAACAGTGTGTTTCCGATGTACGCCACCGTCCCGCGCTGACCCTTCCCGATCACCTCCACCAAGGAGCCCACTTTGACGGGACGCCCGCCACCGTCCGAGCTCATCCTGCTGCTGCCGCTGCTCGTTGTCTGAGTGAAGACAAGTAACACTTTATTATTATTATTATTATTATTATTATTGTAGTGTTATTTATGAGCCCTAAAACCTCTCTAACCTGACCCTAAATCCAGCGAGCTTTAGGCACAGGCTCCACATATGTCTGTGGTGGTGTTACAGTGCCACATACAGGCCTGGCATATGTACTACAGCATTTAGAGTTGTTTTAGAAGGTTTCATGTTCATGAAGACATTAGTTTCAAATTTTAAAGCATTTATTTTGAGCTCAACTACTAACAATTTTGAAAATTTTAACTTTAAAACCGCAGAATTGGAAAATCACATTCCCAGGCTTTAATCATTTGTCTCAAAGCTGGACTAAACTTTATCGCAAGTCAAATAACATTTGAAATATACAGAAAGATTGAAATGAGTTAGGGTTTTTTAATTTTACTCAAATTGTTAAGCTCAAAATTCTAGAGAAACAGAAATTAAAAAATGTTCTAGAATATGATTTTATAGGATGATGTGTGTGTGTGTGCTTCACCAGCAGCACCAGCACATTTCTCTCACGACTCCATGACAACACGTGTCTGAATGACACAGCAAAAACATCTCAACAAGCAAAGTCTGAAAGACTTGAGCTGCGTCACTTTGTGATTCAACCGTCGTCAGTGACGTCCTGAGAGTGAGAGTGACTCGGCACAAGTGAGAGAACCACACAACACCGTCTTCTCTCAGCTCGTGTAAATGTACATGAAGGTACATGATATTATCATTACATACATGATATACTGATTATACATATAATGTGATTGTATAATAAGATAATAATATTTGATCAAGTTAAACAATGGTCCCAGAACTAAAACAGAGGAAAAATTATGAAGAGAAGGTTGAACACTAAAACTATAGTTAATGACATCCTTTTATATTAGGGCTGTAACTCATGGCTGTAAAAATGTCGATCAGTGTTTCCCAAATCTAAAAATGTTGACGTCCAAAATAAAATATTCAACAAACTCATGTGGTTTAAGGATTTTTCGTTATAGGAAGCAAACTGGAAACTAAAATAGATGGTGTACATAACAATAATGCATTTGCAGATGACATCAGTGTTAAGATATTCATCTGTTACACAACACCCTCAAAATCTAATTAACCCGGCGTATTATTTATAAGCAACAAGATACATTTCAATAGTTCTCAAAGGTTTGGTTTTACATCAAAATCAAATTATTTATTCATTATGTTTTCATGTTTGTTCTGTTAACGTTGATCACCATGTTTACAGCAACATTTGAAATGATTATTTCTGCTGTTCAGTGTTCACCGTGATGAATGATTTAGTGTCATTCTACTCTTACAACACAAGCAAGTTTAAACAGCAGAGACACAGTCTCAATGCGCTGCATTACAACAATTATGATGCCGCTAAAACTGACTGACCTGGAAAAAAACACATGAAATGTTGTTATGCACTTATTCTTATTATCACCTCTGTTAAGGAAACATAAGTTTCACCCTCTGTTAAGGAAACATAAGTTTCACCCTCTGTTAAGGAAACATAAGTTTCACCCTCTGTTAAGGAAACATAAGTTTCACCTTCTGTTAAATCCCACATAGACCGGAAGCTCCAATTAACGCTGCGTTTGTGTGTGTATCTGCGTCATTACCTCGTTTATGAAACCCTAAAGTTTCAGAACAAACAGTTCAGCCACTGCTGAGAAAATAGTGTTGTATTGTTTTCCTGGGCTCTGCGAAGCGGATCGGCACTTCCTTAATTTGATGTCGTCATCAGAAATCCTCACCACTCCTCTCACTCAAGAAGAACTACTCTCGTTGTAGCTGCTGAGATGCAGAGCATCCACCATGCCAGAGGGGGAGCTGTGTATCTGAGAGCTGGCCTATCTATCACGTCACTTCCAGGTACCTGGCCAATCACAGGACAGTGGGAAAGCTCTCGTTGGCTGGCCAATCACAGCACAGTCCACGTTCTGGGGGTGTGGTTTTGGTCTGAAACAGCGCGGCTGACTAGAGCGTCAGTGAGGAGATATTTTGATCGGCTCATTTGCAGCGATTACAAGGTTTTTAACCATGAAAACAAGTTAATATATGTAAGTAGACCTCCATAACTAACATATATATGTGACCATGAAAACAAGTTAATATATGTAAGTAGACCTCCATAACTAACATATATGTGACCATGAAAACAAGTTAATATATGTAAGTAGACCTCCATAACTAACATATATGTGTGACCATGAAAACAAGTTAATATATGTAAGTAGACCTCCATAACTAACATATATGTGTGACCATGAAAACAAGTTAATATATGTAAGTAGACCTCCATAACTAACATATATGTGTGACCATGAAAACAAGTTAATATATGTAAGTAGACCTCCATAACTAACATATATGTGACCATGAAAACAAGTTAATATATGTAAGTAGACCTCCATAACTAACATATATGTGACCATGAAAACAAGTTAATATATGTAAGTAGACCTCCATAACTAACATATATATGTGACCATGAAAACAAGTTAATATATGTAAGTAGACCTCCATAACTAACATATATATGTGACCATGAAAACAAGTTAATATATGTAAGTAGACCTCCATAACTAACATATATGTGACCATGAAAACAAGTTAATATATGTAAGTAGACCTCATAACTAACATATATATGTGACCATGAAAACAAGTTACTATATGTAAGTAGACCTCCATAACTAACATATATGTGACCATGAAAACAAGTTAATATATGTAAGTAGACCTCCATATCTAACATATATGTGACCATGAAAACAAGTTAATACATGTAAGTAGACCTCCATAACTAACATATATGTGACCATGAAAACAAGTTAATATATGTAAGTAGACCTCCATAACTAACATATATGTGACCATGAAAACAAGTTAATATATGTAAGTAGACCTCCATAACTAACATATATATGTGACCATGAAAACAAGTTAATATATGTAAGTAGACCTCCATAACTAACATATATGTGACCATGAAAACAAGTTAATATATAAGTAGACCTCCATAACTAACATGTGTGACCATGAAAACAAGTTATTATATGTAAGTAGACCGTAACTAACATATATATGTGACCATGAAAACAAGTTAATATATATAAGTAGACCTCCATAACTAAAATATATGTGACCATGAAAACAAGTTAATATATATAAGTAGACCTCCATAACTAACATATATATGTGTGACCATGAAAACAAGTTAATATATGTAAGTAGACCTCCATAACTAACATATATGTGTGATACAAGCATTCGATGTCACCTTTAAGGAAACATAAGTTTCACCTTCTGTTAAGGAAACATAAGTTTCACCTTCTGTTAGCAACTTCAACTCAACACCCCGTCTTCGCTCTAGTTTCTTTTGGATAAATGTGAATATTTTGTATATGTTCAAATACGTCGTTATACATAATTACATGTCGTGCTGATGTCAGATGCTAACAGCTGATCTATAAAGATCCTGTGAATGAAAATGGAAAAATGTGAAGCACAGTGATGTAAAGGAATGAAGAAGACTGATGTCATCCTCAGCCTGACTCACAGACACAAACAGACACAAACAGGAAGTCTGAGTGTCTGCTCATAACAAAACAAAAATCATCATCATCAACACCTTTACGTTAGAGGGTGAACGAGTGAAGTCATGAATCCACCGTCACAGCACAGAGCCAAACACAACATTCTGCTTCTATTCACGGCAGCAGACATGGACACGCAGGAGATGACAGGGTGTCTGGTTCATTCATTCACCTCACCAGTGTTTATCACACTCACCCGTGTGTATGTGCTCCTGCTGCGAGTGTGAGACATTTTCTGCTGCTCGTCGAACCCCGACCTTGTGATGGTGATTAGGAAGAAGCAGACAGAGGAGTGGAGGTGGTTTGGTGATGCTGCTGGAGCGTGTTTCTACCTAACAATCACACCATCCTCTCCTGATCCTTACAGAGGAGGTGGAGGGCTTCTCAAAAAGAGTGTTTTGCTCAGTGGGGAAGTTTGTGATGGACAGACACAGCGATCCGCCTCCGATCAAAGGACCAAAGAGAAACAGTGGATCAAAGGAGAGGAAAAAACATCCAGGTCTGCTACGAGAGCATCAGCAGAGTCGTAGCACTGCGCTGCTGCGCTGCTGTCTGAGGGAGGGAGGGAGGGAGGGAGGAGGAGGATGAGGATTTAGGCCCAGACAGAGGTGCTGGGTCCTAAAGCCTGCAAAATGATTGGGGTTCTCCCAAGCATGACATGATGACATGATGCAGAGTTTAAGAAAACAACTCATCTGTATTACATACGGCTGAGCAACAGAGTCAAAAATGTTGTCACCATATAAAAGTCTCAATATCAGTCGATATTCATAATTAAAGATTTGATTTTCATGGTGAAATTTAAGAAACCTTTTTTTTAGAGTTTTAAAATGATCTGTGGACACTTAATCACAATCATGTGTAGTTGAAGTTTGTTTGCACAGTTAAAAACTGAAGATTACATTGCCATACTTTTTAAAAAAGAAACGATTGTTATAGAATTTCATCCCTAATAATACAACAAAAGATCAGAATGATGTCATATGTTTTCCTGACATATTACAAATGTGGTTTGATGTGCAATTTAATTCCTTTGAGTGAAAGTTCACTATGTAAAAGACACACATTTAAAAAGTTTTAAAGGTGACATAGAATGCTTGTATCACACATATATGTTAGTTATGGAGGTCTACTTACATATATTAACTTGTTTTCATGGTTAAAAACCTCCTAATCGCTGCAAACGAGCCAATCAAAATATCTCCTCACTGACGCTCTTGTCAGCCGCGCTGTTTCAGACCAAAACCACACCCCCAGAACGTGGACTGTGTTGTGATTGGCCAGCCAACGAGAGCTTTCCCACTGTCCTGTGATTGGCCAGGTACCTGGAAGTGACATAATAGATAGGCCAGCTCTCAGATACACAGCTCCCCCTCTGGCACGGTGGATGCTCTGCATCTCAGCAGCTACTACGAGAGTTGTTCTTCTTCTTCTGCGGTTGAATGTACGCAACCGGATGTGCCCGGACTAGTGCCCACACCGGGAGGCGCTACGGTGGTGAGGATTTCTGATGACGACATCAAATTAAGGAAGTGCCAATCCGCTTCGCAGAGCCCAGGAAAACAATACAACACTATTTTCTCAGCAGTGGCTGAACTGTTTGTTCTGAAAATTTAGGGTTTCATAAACGAGGTCATGATGCAGATGCACACACAAACGCAGCGTTAATTGGAGCTTCCGCTCTATGTGGGCTTTAATGAGAAGAGATTTGAAGGCTGCTTTGTTTAAAATTTTAATTTTACCAAGAAAAACAGCCATAGTTCAGCCCTAAATAAAACTCACATAAAATGACTTTGAGTGTTTTGTGCTAATGAAGAAAACTGAATGTAACTCAGTGTCAAATGATCATGATACGTGTCCAGCCCTAACTTCATCTAATACTGTACTGTAAATATTATGACACACAGCAAATACTGAGAGACAAAATGTAGAATATTCTGCTTTACCTACACTGCAGACTGCGTCACTATACTGTCAGCTTTCTATATATATACATATATATAGAGAGAGAGAGAGAGAGAGAGACAACAGGACAGGAGGAGGAGAACCAGTGAAACTCTGTCTGCTGCCGTTTCATTGTGCTGGAACACAAAGGTCCAGGTGATGCTGTGCAGACTGCACGGTCTACAGCTGTGGTGAGGATTATTCTCTTTTATCAGTGAACTGCATGCTGGAGCTTTTTTGTAACATCAACTTTTTGAGTTTCTGTGTAAACGTGTAAAAAAAGTGAGGAGAACAAAAGCTACTTTCAGGGAAATAATCATCCATCTCATAAAGATGTGCTTCTATACATTATATTACTGGAGGCTGTGTATTTTTTATTTTCAATTCATTAACCTAGCGAATGTCACTTTTTTCATAAAAGTGCACAAAAACTTTGTTGCATCCAAAAGTTTTTTATGTGCTTAATACTGAACTTACATATAATTTAATAACAATATATAAAATGTTCTTCTTTGTTAAATTATTGTGACAAACTGTCAATATTTACATGTTAGACAAACACAATCAAGGCCTAGTCTCATCATCACTATAACAACTACTATAAAAAAGATAGAAAACAGAATCTATATCGACTATTTATCAATTAGTAACTTAATCGTTAACTACTTTGATAATCTATTAATCGTTTTGAGTCTTTTTTATTCATAATTAATACAAGTTCCCTGGTTTTTCATCAAATCAATCATTAACACTGTTAGATTTATTGTTGACATTTGAAAACATGATCATTTTAACATTTTCAGGACCAAACAACTAATGAATTTATTGAGAAATTAATCGACATTGATTGAATTGTTTATATAAAAAAGAATGGATTTTCTCTAGTCTCCATCAGATTAGCTTTAACAAACATGCGTGTACAGTCAATTAAAAACAGCTGGGGCTTATTCATAATTAACTATGTCATTTGGTGCCATCTAGAGACGACTGCTCACACACTCTACAATACTGTTATTTCTGTCATTTAACGTACTAAGGACATAACTGTACAGTAATATCTGATATTTTAAGCCACTTCATGTCTGTAGTGAATCAAAATAAATCACAGCATGGGTGTGGCTTCATGCCCTGTCATATCATCATCATCATAATTATCATTATTATTATAACGATAACAATTATTATTATAATAATAATAATAACAACAATAATAATAATACTACGAGGAGAGGATGGCGGAGAACCAAACCTCAATAAGTGCTTTACATGTACAAATAAAATATTTAAACATTTAAAAGCATCAGTTTGTTTACTGCGGCTGCGCGAGACACTCCCCGGACACCTGCTAGCAACGGTAGCCGTTAGCATCGGAAAAACAACCGTTATGGAGTTAAATTTCAAACGACGTGCTCATAAATCACCACAACAGACGTGTGTGCGTGTTTAAACGTTGTTTTTTTTCAACAATGTCAGGGACAAACAAGAGTTTAATCTTACCTTTTTACGTGCTAAAATCCGGCTAACGGCGGCTCAGCTCCGTGCCCCGACCACAGGCGGATACATCCACCGGACCGGACCGGACCGGACCCAACGGGCTGAGGTGTCCGAGATGCTGCCTGAGTGAGCCGGCTGAATCAGTGCATTAGCACACATTAATATACTGTTATATTCACCATGTACAATTCTGTTCCACATACATTTTTATTTAAAAGTGTAAATGAAACGAGTGAAATTATTATTGTAATCATATATTCCTTAATCTCAAAATTTTTACACCAATTTTGTGGATAAATAAAGAACACCGGTGAAGATTTGGGTGGCATTGTAGAAGAAAAGGTGAAGTACAAGGTTTTTTTTTATGTCGACAATACAGGAGCAGATTATAATCCAACATCAGACCAGCGACTTCAACTCTAAAGTGCATCATCTTCATGTTCACTGGTTCACAACAGAATGTCATTGTACAGGCCACAGATGAATCACTTCACTCCACGGAGTGGGAGTGAAGTATTGTTTTTGGTGGGTCTGTCTGTCTGTCTGTCTGTCTGTGCTTCAGCACTTGCCAACATATCCAACAGGCTCCAGAGGCTTGTTGCGTGAATGGGGTTTAGTCTGCCATCTCTGACTGCCTTGTGATCAAATTTACTTTAACGTAAGAGCAAAACACAACGACCATTTAGTAAAATAAACATGTGTGTCACTTAAAGGTTTTAGGGATGCACAGTATGAAACATCTGTAACATGGAGCCATCTAATGTGTTCAAAGCACACGTTCCACTGCCACAGTGAACACCATTATTTCAGTAATTCAATTAAAGCAATAATAACCTGATTAAATCTATACCTGCGCGAGTCTGAAATATCTTAAGAATGTGTTTCCCCTTTAATCTCCACCATTAGACATCCTTTTTAAGTTTGTAAACCTAACACTCTCCTGCACCAAACCCCATGGAGAAAATCAGCATTTATAGCTTGCAGGGACAGAGGAGCTGCTGCTCCACGGCTGCCTTATTTGATGAGTTTGTGTCACTAAGATAAAAACAAACTAACACATTTAAAGTTAATGACGGAAGCAGCAGTAGATCACTTTATGTATGGGCTTTGGTGTAGGAGAGTGAGCAGTTTACAAAGTGACACAAACGTCAGTTTCCAGTCGGAAAGAGTTTTTCCTTGTGCCATCGGTGGCAGCTGTGTTTTTAGCGACTGTGTCAGTGCCTCATACAACCACGGGGAACTTAACCTTCAATAACTGGTGATGGGCATAGCAGACTATTTTAAAAACCTTTTACAACATTTTATGAAACAATAAGTGATTGATTCTGCCCTGAGTGTTTGGTTGTGTCGTGTCAGCAGGAAAATTAAAAAAAAACAACTAGAAAGTTAATGTCACAGTTCCCCTGAATTCTTGATGCCAGATTCAGTTTCTTTGACCTTCTCTCTTTAAATCCAGTCTGTACTCAAACAAAGTGAAGTTCATGATTTTGGCTACAAGCTCAGACACAACAAACTCTCTCATCTTCTCAAAGCCCATGTTCTCATAGAGCTTCTGAGCATCTGTCTGCACCACAGAGGTGTACAGGATGACTGCAGGACATCCCCTCTCACAGGAGAAGTCCACTACTGTCCGACACAGAGCCTTAGCAATGCCCATCCTGCGGTGACTGCGGCAAACAGACATGCGTTTCAGCTCCAAGCATCCAGGCACCGTCTCAGCAGGGAGGCACCCCACTGTGCCGACGACCCGGCCGTCGCTTTCAGCCACCCAAAAACACGAGTCCTTCTGCTTCAGGTAGGTCTCGCCGATGTTCTTGAGGTCAATCCTGAGGCAGGTGTCGATGTATTTCTTAAACATGTAGACGACTGCCTGTCGCACTGCGGCCAGCAACAGAGTGACAGCCAGGATGGGCAGCAGGAAGGACTTTGAGCTGGTCAAGAGAGCACAGAACACGCACATGAGCACCATCTGCGTCGGTGGCTGTTTCAGGACAAGCATGAAGGATGAAGGCACATGCTCGCTCATCCCCAAGGTGAAGGTCTCCTTCACTGCCTCCTCGTCTTCATCACGATATTTCCGGATGTGAAAATCAGCCATGGCCCAACTCTGCATGAAAATATAAGAAGAGACAAAGTGCAACAAATGAATATTTATCTTTCTTTAATGTCTCTACATAAAAAGTGGAAAGAAATTGTGAGAAAACCATTTCCTTTTAAAGGTCCAGTGTTTTCTTTTCATATAAACCCAGCACTTTTTACATCAGCGTCACTGCATTGACTTCCATTCATTGTGATCAATTACGTAAACAAAGCCTTATCCCCAACATTAACTGAACCACAGTTCAAATCTCAGTCCTAAACTTAACCCTAAACCTGAGGTGCTGCCTCATGAGGACTACTGGTCCTGATATATATATACATATATACATATATATATATATACCGTACTCCCCCCTCCACCATCATCATTTTAACATGTTAAAAACATTCAAGTGTAGGATTATTAATCATGCTGTAGGGGGAGCTAAAGCTCTTGTCCTGATATTGTCATATTTGTTTTGTGCGATGTGTTTAAATGATTTAAATTCTGTACAGAACACTTCTAATAAACAGTGACGAGGTTATTCCGAACTACAACAATAACGTCAAACTATCCCCTCTCTTATCAGTCAATGAACGAGACCGTTTCAATGACGATGTTTCAACGTCACATTATAAATCAAATTCAGATATTAAACAAATGTCTATATTGTCCATAAAGGACCAGACTGTCTCCTCTGAGGACCAGACTGTCTTTTTGTTCGTCTTCTATGAACAAATGTAAACGGATGACTGCTTAGCTAATAGCAAGTAGCACTGGCGTTAGCATAATAAAGCTGCGGATTTGAGGACACATTTGCTTGGAGGAGTGAAACACATAGTTATACTTCTTAGAGAAAATGGTTTACCTGTTTTGTCTGGACGCCAGACAGCGCTGTGTAGATGTGCTGTGGGCAAAGAAGTGAGTGAAAGTCACAAAGCCCGTTTGTGTTTGTCTGCGTTAGCCCGAGGCTAGGCTGCTGATACATGCTGCGTTCAGGGGATGTGGGGAAAATGAAACTCACTTGATACAGGGATTTACTTACTTAAAAAAAAAAACTTCCCAAAAGATCCTTAATGTATCTGATTTGTATTTATATATTTAATAGCGTTATTATTAAATACACGGATGTATTTGAAGTAAACGCTTAGAAGGCATAGGTCAAGTTTTTTTCTGTTACGCACTTTACGATGTGACGTGAACGCCCCTGTATTGTCTGTATAACGTTGCTTTTTTTTAGTATTTTTATTATTATTAGTTTATGTATGTTACGTTTAAAATCATTTATGTCAAATACATTCTGTTAGTTTGTTGATTTACAGGCGACAAAACACAAAAGAGTAAAACTTTAAAATGCATATATCGAGGTGCGTGTAAAACACACTGCAACGATTCATTGTTTACTAATCGATTACCAAGTTACCTGCTAACCAAGTTAATATTCATGAATGAGTTTCTATGACACTACATTGTATATCTTTGATTTGTGGACAAAAAGTGGTTTGAGGTCATTATTTGTGAGGTTTTATGGATGAAACGAAAATAATGTAGAGATTGCTCGGTTGTAAAAAATCATTATTGTAATAAAAATGATTGCATTTTAATCATCGTGTTTGTTTTACTGTAGACATGTCAGGTTATCTCAATGCCACATGAAGGTGTCGTTAAACATTTACCATAAGAACAAAGTCTAAAGACACTTTTAAGTCCTATTTATCATCACTGGTGAGACAGATTTAAACAGACTTTATGTCTTTTAAACGTTTTGTTTTCACAGAGACACGGGAGTTTTTTCATGTGTGACCCTGAGGTCAAACTCTGCTGCCATAACAGCTTTAAACAAAGACAGTGTTGTCACAACATGTTTAGTTTACAAAACAGCACCATATTTCACAATATATGAAGCCTGACAAAATAATTTAATAAAACAAATTTGTGTAGATTTCATACCTGAAATGATTCTAAAGATTTTCCCTTTTGTTATGAAGTAAACATTCTACTCAAATGATAAATGAAAAACATTGCATCTCCTTAAAATATTCTTTCTTACTTTGTTTTTGTATATAAAAAAAAATCACCTTGCATTCATTTATGTAGCCCAGCCTAGTGAGCACAATCAGCAGCTCAGCACTTTTGTGAATTTCCAGTTTGTGTCTCCTCCTCCTGTGTGTGTTTGTGTGTGTGTGTGTGTCTCAGCCCAGGTGGATTTGTCCAGCAAACATGGTGATGAGCAAGATGATGGTGAAGCCTGACAGCAGACCAGCGTTCTGGATCAGGAAGAAGACGATCTTTGTGGAGGTTTTCTTCTGTTCCCGTGCGATGTTGTCCATCTCTGGAAACTGTGCACACGCACACACGCACACAGGGACACACACACAGGGACACACTGTTATATAAAATGAATAATTAATAATCAGTAATATAAAAATGTTTTAGCAATGAATCACAGGACATGTAATAATAATAATATATGTAATATTTGATTTTGTTTTACCAATCCATTCTGTGTTCCTTTATGTTTAATATCCCATAAATAAAAACTTTTAAAAAAGGAAAATCAAAGGGAAGGGGATTGTGCATCGCTGGTGAATTTCTGTCATTTGGAAAGTCGTGAAATTGTTTAATTTCAAACAAACAAAACATCAGGATTTTCAGTGAATCAATAACACAGAGTGTGGCCCTCTGGTGGCCATTAATGGTACTGCGGGCGGGACCCGAATAGAATAGAATAGAATAGAATAGAACAGCTTGCTCCTCTTTCATTCACGTTATCCTGTGATGGAAATGCAACGATTGTTGTCATGTGACTCACCATGTCCATCTGTGATGGATCATGTGACTCACCATGTCTGCCAGTCCAATATACAGGAACATTCCTCCAGCGATGGCAAAGATTACGTTGGGGGCAAAATTGCTGCCCAGGAGAATTCCAAACACGAGGCCCACGTAACACGACACCGCCGACAGCAGGTTGAAGAAAATGGCCTGAGGGACGCTCATACCAGAGTTCAGGAGGATCACAAAGTCACCTGCAGCCGCACACACACACACACACACAGATCTCTTCAGCCAATCACATGACAGCAGTCAAAATCACTAGATTAGAATAAACTAGAGAAGAGTAAGACGTACATGTTGCTGCTTTAAGGTAAAGACTTGATTGATTGACACATTGTCAGGTAGAGGGAAATAAATAATTAAGGCCTTCATTGTAAAAACAGCACACACTTCATTTGTTTAACAGACATGAAGATGCAGGTTTGACTGGAGAGTGTGAGGTTGTGAAGAGGTCACATGATGGTCACATGATGGTCACATGATGGTCACATGATGCATGTTCACCACTCACCCAACTCATGAGGAAACTCCTCACACACGATGGCAGTGGACGTGCTGAATCCCGTCATTACAGAGACGGTGAAGGACGCTCCGATGGCCAGGCCGTCAATGAAGTTATGCACGGCGTCGCTCAGCGTGATCATCCACGCAACCGTCTTTATGCTGGACACGCGCTTCCCGCGCAGCCACTGACACATCACAGCAGACGAGGGCTCGTCCTGAGGACAGAGGAGACGACGGAGGAGACGAGATTAAAGAGCAAACATCACAGCAGACGAGGGCTCGTCCTGAAGACAGAGGCGACAGAGGAGACGACAGGAGGGAGGCGGCGGAGGAGACGAGAAGATTAAAGCAAACATCACAGCAGGCGAGGGGCTGGAGTCTGAAGACAGAGACGTCAGAGGTGACGACAGAGGAAGACGACAGAGGAGACATGATTAAAGACCAAACATCACAGCAGACGAGGGCTCGTCCTGAGGACAGAGACGACAGAGGGGAAAGGGAGGAGACATGATTAAAGACCAAACATCACAGCAGGCGAGGGGCTGGGTCCTGAGGACAGAGGAGGTGACAGAGGAGACAAGAGAGGAGCGACAGAGGGAGGCGAGATTAAGAGCAACATCACAGCAGGGAGGGCTTGTCCTGAAGACAGAAGCGACAGAGAGACGATGAGGAAGGCGACAGAGGAGACATGATTAAAGACCAAAAGCATCACAGCAGGCGAGGGCTCGCCTGAGGACAGAGAGGCGACAGAGGAGACATGATTAAAGACCAAACATCACAGCAGGAGGGCTGCGTCCTGAGGGACAGAGGGAGGCGCAGAGGAGACAAGAGAGGAGAGCGAGATTAAAGACCAAACATCACAGCAGACGAGGGCTCGTCCTGAGGACAGAGGAGGCGACAGAGGAGACAAGAGAGGAGACGAGATTAAAGACCAAAAATCACAGCAGACGAGGGCTCGTCCTGAGGACAGAGGAGGCGTCAGAGGAGACAACAGAGGAGATGAACGTAGAGTTAAGTGAACAACAGTCAAACACACATAACGACACACACAGCATGTGTGTTTAGTGAGCAGCAAAGATAACACACACTGCTGCAGTATCTCATGTGGTCATCAGCTCACTCTCCCACACCAAAGTCCATAGAGAAAATCAAGGTTTTTATCTCTGTTGCCATGTTTGATGTGTTTGTGTCACTGAGGAAAATCAGAACAAACTAACGTCACAAAATGACATATTTGAACAATATATTATATACATCTTTGTAAAATTGCAAATTTTCTCAGTTTAACACGTCAAACCCAGAGAAAGCAGCTTGTGATATGTTGATATGAGGTTTTATTAGCTGAGCCTTTTGTTCAGTGGCTAAATTGTAGAATAGTGTCCATGTTTTCAGAGAAACTCGGCTGTTCCTCAGTAGACAGGTTACTGACCAACCCTGTTGGCAAAGTGTCATTCACAGATCTGACTCACTAAAATAATCCAGCAAATGTAAAATACACAGACTTACAGGAAGTCACTTTCCTGCAAAGTAAATGTTTTAATTACAAATATAAAGGGACAACTGTTGTTGTTGTTGATGTGAAACCAGAGAAGAAGCAGACTGAGTGTGATTCAGCCTGCAGCGACAAAATGTTCTTTCTTTCAGTCAAACAAGGCGTCCTTGTGCTCGACTTAGACAATGTCCTCCTTTACCAGAGGAGGACGGATCTGAAGACAGATCCTGTACATGTTCATCCGCTCTAAGTCAGAGCACGGCTTTCACCATTAAATATTAACAGAAGCTCTAATCACTGTGTTGCTTCCCGCCCGGTGACTCACAGAGGTTCACTCACAGCTTATCATCCCTCACTGTTTCTTTTTTTTACGAGCTTATCTGTTCAAGATTAAGCTACTTAGTTCAATGAAAGATCAGTGAGTACAACAACGACAACGACAACAACAACAACAACAACAACAACAACATGGTGCGAGTGAAGTGAGGTGTGACATGATCAGAGTGTGTTTCCTGTACCTGAGGAGACGTCATGTTGGTATGTTCCAGACTGCTGACGGTGCTGATGCTGCTCACAATGACCGAGTCCTTCTTCTCCACCACGTCTCCGTTCTCCTGAGAGAAGTGACTGTGGCCGTGCTGAGGACACACAACAACACGACAACACAACAACACAGCACGACAACACAACGCGACAACACAACAACACAGCACGACAACAAAACAACACACATCACAGCACGACAACACACAATATAAATCAAACTGTCATTTCATTTGAACAATGAATACAGAAAAGTAGAAAACAATAAAACATGGACTGATATTTAGACGTTTGAAGAGTTACTTGTTCAGTAAAAATAGTGACTAGTTTTTCTTGATAAAAGTTTGTCATCTTTATAAAAACAGTTTACAATAATTCAAATGTGTGAACATTTATTAATTCTATTTTTTAACATTTATTTCAAAGTTTCAAAAATGAGGTCAAGGTGAAAAATACCTGACAGTAGCAACTTGTGTGGCATAAAACATCTAATGTCATAAAGAGAAGCAGAGCCAATAAACCAGGGCAGGTCATTGATAGATTTGATAAAAGTGACGTTACCTCATGGTCCATGCGCAGAGTGATTTTCAGAATCTTTTCCACAACAAACAGGATGTAAAAACCCCCGAAGATTCCAACTGCGTTGGACACATAGTTATCAGACTTGGGGTCAAAACCCAGAGCCTGTGGATTAACAAAATAAAGTTATTTCCACTCTTTTATGGTAAAATATTCTTTTAAAACCTCTTCTCTGCACCTCTGGAATGAGCTGAAGCACAGCGTTGGAGAAGAGCGTCCCGATGGCCAGGCCGATGAAGTAGGTCAGGATTTTAGGGAAATAAGATTTCCTGGTGAAGGGAATGAGGAACAGGCCGAGCAGAGCTGCGAGGTTGATGACAGTCACCGCCAGAAAACCATAACCCCACACTGTTACCAAAGAAAAGAAAAGACTTTACACTGTTACCAAGGAAAAGAAAATACTTTACACTGTTACCAAAGAAAAGAAAAGACTTTACACTGTTACCAAAGAAAAGACTTTACACTGTTACCAAAGAAGAGGAAATACTTTACACTGTTACCAAAGAAGAGGAAATACTTTACACTGTTACCAAAGAAGAGGAAATACTTTATGCTTTACTTGACACTCTTATTTTTCTTGTGCCTCTTTCTCTCTGGACTTTGGTTTGGGAGAGTGAGCTCTTCACAAAGACTTTGTTGCTTTTCCTGTTAGCAGAGTCATGATGAATATAAATAGAAGAGTTTTAATGTGTTTAATACATTTTTATATTTCTTAAATCTTTTGTGTAACGGCAGTAACCAAATACATGTGGAGCTCAAATACACAACACTATTTATTTGCACAGTTCTTGTGTCCACACGTCCAGTGGAGGAAACAGCATGAGCCACGAATATGAGAGTGAACAACAGTCACACTGGGCTGTAACTGTGTCAACAGAGTTGGACCTGGGACAGGAGGACAGTGCCTCTGTGGTCCATGAAGGACGGTGTCTCAGAGGTCCATGAAGGACAGTGTCTTCGTGTCTCTGTGGTCCATGAAGGACACTGTCTCTGTGGTCCATGAAGGACAGTGTCTCTGTGGTCCACTTCACATCTGAATGAAATGGAACTTCAGCTAAGTGTCCACAATCTTCCACGTCCTCCTGGTTTTTAGGGTTCTAAAAAACACAGAAATAATGTCTTCCAAGACCTCCCCTACACTAGATGGCGACATGCTCCCACTTCAGCTGCTTAATATTTGGCTTCTACCAGCAAGAAGTGACATATGAGACCAAAACAACTCAAAACTTCATTCTTTACGCTGACAGAGCATAAATTCAGTCTCTCTCTCAGTCCAAGAGTAGACTTTAAAAAGTATTATTTTGAGAAAGTATTATTTTAAGAGTAGACTTTAAAAAGTATTATTTTAAGAAAGCATTATTTTAAGAGTAGACTTTAAAAAGTATTATTTTAAGAAAGCATTATTTTAAGAGTAGACTTTAAAAAGTATTATTTTAAGAAAGTATTATTTTAAGAGTAGACTTTAAAAAGTATTATTTTAAGACAGTAATATTTTAAGAGTAGACTTTATAAAGTATTATTTTAAGAAGTAATATTTTAAGAGTAGACTTTATAAAGTATTATTTTAAGAAAGTATTATTTTAAGAGTAGACTTTTAAAAGTATTATTTTAAGAAAGTATTATTTTAAGAGTAGACTTTAAAAAGTATTATTTTAAGACAGTATTATTTTAAGAGTAGACTTTAAAAATTATCATTTTAAGAAAGTATTATTTTAAGAGTAGACTTTAAAAAGTATTATTTTAAGACAGTATTATTTTAAGAGTAAACTTTAAAAAGTATTATTTTAAGAAAGTATTATTTTAAGAGTAGACTTTAAAAAGTATTATTTTAAAAAGTATTATTTTAAGAGTAACTGCTGCTGCTATTGGTGCTGCTGCTACACTCTAATGAATGAAGATTATTGAAGTACATCTACTCTGTTCTATATTTAATTGATGCTAATAAATAAATCCATGGTAACCTTTAAGATGAGTCTTACATTCACAGGAGAGAAGAGGTTTGACCATGCATTCATGTCTGTGGATGAGTGAAAGAAATTAAAGGAAAGTAAAGTTAAAAAAAAAAAGTAAAGTGAACTAAGTAAAGTAAAGGTAAACTAAGTAAAAAAAAGTAAAGTGAAGGTAAACTAAGTGAAGAAAGTAAAGTAAAAAAAGTAAAGTGAAGGTAAAGAAAGTAAAGTAAAAAAAAGTAAAGTGAAGGTAAACTAAGTAAAGAAAGTAAAGTAAAGTAAAGACAGTAAAGTAAACTAAACTAAGTAAAGACAGGATTCATGAAATAAAACCTCCATGAACTCTGATTTAGTAGAGCAGACAGTGTGTGTGTGTGTGTGTGTGTGTGAAGCAACTCACCAGAGTAATCCAGTGTGGAGGGGGGGGTGGGGTGGACATAGGGGCAGGAGGGCAGCAGCACCTGGGTCAACACTGCAGGACAGATCGTGTCCAGATGTCCCACAGTCAGCTGACTGTCATTAGAAAGTCCAAAGTGAGACAAGATCTGTGCAGCAGAGAGACACTGGAGAGCAAGAAGAGATTATTAGAATATTAATATTCAAATGAATTAAAAAGATCAGAGCAAAATAACAACAAACTAAAGTAAAAAGATCAATCACCACCTTTAAGTCAAACCTAACTTATACCAGAGAATTCATTCATTTAACATCATGTTTTATTTATGAGCATTAGTACATTTGGAAATTGAAAAAACTGTAAAAACTAAATTAGGATTGAAATAAACTCTATTTGTCATTGACGTAAAAAGCATTAAAAAATATCAACTTCAAGGGAGAAGTATTAACAACTAATACACAGTATGTATTGTTATTACGTCATATGAGAATGAATCAAAACCAAGGAGCTGTTTAAAGACACGTAATGATCTGATATTAATGTCTGTGACCATGTAAAGAGTTCACCTGTCGGTCTGACAGCGGGTTTCCTTCAAACACGGACTCGGATCTTCTCTCTGAAATCAGCTGCAGCAGATTCTCCAGATCCTTCGTGGAGATGGAAGAGTTTTCACCGTAAAAAGTCAAAATGTTCTCCAGGAACAGATGAGCGTCTGTGCCGTGGAGCAGCGCGGGGGAGACCGCCTGGATCCACGCGACGACGACGACGACGACGACAACAACAACAACAACAAGAGGAGGAGAAAATCTGGAGGGAAACATCTCTGACTTTGTTTCCTCTCGTGGATCAAACCGCGTGTTCCTCTGAAGACGTTTCACACGAGAACTCCCACTGCAGCATCGGCTCCATGGCGCACAGGGGCGCGTGGCGCGGGCTCTTGTGCGCGTGTTTTCAAACTTTTCCTTCCTGTTGCTCTGTGTGTGTGTGCGTGCGTGTGTGTGTGTGCGTGGACCAGGTTCAAAGATCACTCTGCACAGTCATGGAGAGGAAAAATGGAGCGCTCACTGTTCAAAGCTTTGTATTGTGTCATCATACGCACAAGCATACACACACTCATTGACATAATGCATTCCATAGCTCCTTAACCTTAACCCTGAACCCTAACCTGAACCTCATTAGAACCCTAATCTTAAAACCAGGTCTTAAAGGGGGCAATTCAATCTATTCATTAAAAAAACTCTTCATACATTGATATTATGTGGCGAACCTAATGAAATCCATCAGAGGTGCATGTGCACAACACAGTCTGACTAATGCAGGTGTCTTCAGACAGAGACGGACAGACAGACACACACACACACAGACACAGACACACACACACACACAGACACAGACACAGACAGACAGAAGTCTAAATGTGAATTACAAAGTAAAACATCATCACTTTTATGACACATTTAAATATTGATAGAAGAAAAAAAATATGTTGACTGAATTTTGTAAAAAGACAAAAGAATTGTCTTTCTCTTCACGTCTGAGGCCATCTGCAGTATCGTCACGGTCCACCAGTGGGCCTCGGCCCACACTTTTGGAAACATCGGGATAACGGTTCCTAAGCAGGGGTCTCACACTCACATGACCTGGCAGCCAATGAGCGCCTCCTCTGGTCAGGAGGTGCAAGTGAAAAAAGTGGGAAGAAAAGTCATGTAACGTCATCAGACTGCTGGCCTCTGACTTTGGTGTGTAAATTGTGGTGTGGAGCCATGCAGGAATATCTAGAAATAGCACATCTTACTCTCACACCCTCACAACAAACACACAGTAGCAAGAGAGAGAGAGAGGACACAACATTGCAGCTGAATAATGCCATCACACAAACAATGCCAATCTGATGACATGTATTATCATATCAATAGCACCACCTAATGGCATTGTTCACAATCTCACAATATCAAATCCTCAAGATAAAAACAACAATGTGACAACAATAACAACAATGCACAACAACACACACACACGTATCGCCAGTTACACATTACAGAAATTCCACTATAATTCAAACAACATGTAAACTACATGATCAATGACAAGTAAAATAAATTAATAAAAATAATTGAGAGCGACGCTCTGCGCTCCTTCATGTGCACAAACCAGTGACCGCCCTCGCTTCAAATCAACCAATGAGAAGCGTATCAAAGTGTTTATTTTGGTTGATCTACCTCACAGAGGGGAGAGAAAGCTGAGTGAGCTGCATCGAGTTTGGGGCCAAGTTCTCAAACTCTACGTTAGAAGTGAGTGAAGCACACTGAGTTGATAAAAATGCAATTTGTTTACAGTTATTAATTGAATTCACCTATATGAGTTATCAATCGATGCATGCTGTTACTGTGAATTATGTGTTATTGTAAAATTACTGAACTGAGAGTAGCGAGAAATGTGCATTTTGTGTTTCTTGTTTAGAAAAGGAGACAGCCACTACTGTTGTTTGTTTTTAGTGGTCAACATTTGTAAAAGTGAAGCCAGAGGGAAAACAGAATTTTATTTTATTTCATTGTTTAATTTTTGTATATGGCAATTTCACCCTCAAAATTAAAACCTTAATGCTGGGCTTTCTTTTTATTATAAGTTCAGTCATGGACTTATAATAAAAGTCACACACACACACACACACACACTCTCTACAGGAAAGGCAGCCTTCAAACACACGATCAAGAGAATTGACCATTAAAGTAGTAATGGATTAATCTACGCACCTTGTGCTCAAACCCTAATAATCCAGCCCTAATTTATTATACTGAATGAATTTGTGAAATACACTTTAAATATTATATGTAAAGGTTTGATAGTCCAGAGATAAACGTGTGTAGAACTGTATCTCCCTGTAAATATAAGAAATGAACGATATTAAATGATATTATATTGTAAACATCTCAGGTCAAACTCTCTCACCTGCGCAGGACGTCCGAGCTGTAAATCAGCTCATAAATCAGCTCATTAACCATTAACTAACAGCGGTGACCTTTGCAGATAGAGCGTGGAGAAGTCACTTTATTTATGTCATAACAAGCAGAGGAAGAAAGCTTTAAAAGACTTGAAATGTCACACTTTAGGTTTCATTTTATTGATATAACATCAATAACTGGGTGTTTGTTCTGGACGTCCTGCAGAAGACGCTCAGTGGATGGAATTGCCTGATGAAATAAAGATCAACTGTGTTAATGAAATGTTAGTTAAAGTCATATTATAGAAGCAAGGCTGCAACAATTCATCCATTCATTAATCAATCTCAGCTCATCTGTTTTTTCACATTCTTAAATTAGAAAAAAAACGTTTTTACTCCATGTCTGAAAAACGATGGACGACTGTAGATTTACCGTAAGTGATCGCTCATCAGTCAAACTAACACTTTTATTTTTCCCTCAAGGCCACATGGTGGTGTAGTGGTTAGCACCCTTGTTTTGCAGCAAGAAGACCCGCGTTCTGATCTGCACGGAGGTCACATGATCGCCGCATGTGCACGTGGGTTTTCTCCGGGATCTTCCCACAGCCCAAATATATAATAAAGTAATATCTTATATTTTATTACTATTATTATTATTAGTGTTAGTAACTGTGTTCCACTAAGGTCAGAACATGGAGTCGCGTTCTCTCAGCGAGTCTAAAACCATCAGCTGTTAATCAAACGCTCACAACCAGCAAAGTAAAGATTAAACATTAAAGTGATGATGACGCAGCAGGAAACAGAGACTCACGTGTGTGTGTGTGTGTGTGGAGCTCAGTACACGTCAGTTAAAGACGTGACGGTCAGCGACGCCGACAGTTCCTCCGCGCTGGTCGGACGCCACGCGTCAAAAGTGAGCGTCATGTTTGTGGAAACCATGAGGAAACCGTTAGAGCTGAAACGTCCGGGGACTTTTCCCACATCGAGCCAAACAAATGGAGCCACGCAGGCAGAGAGGAGGGTGACGCTGATGCCGGCGGCGTTCTGCTGCACTTTGACCTGCAGGGACAAAAGCTTACATCACAGCGACATCCCATAATCCCGGCCTAATCAACTCTAACTACATGTTTGACTGTACGTGGGAAGAGAAGGATAAAAAAAGGGTTTTTCACTATTATGATCAGAGTAGCTGAGGTTGTATGAGGTACTGACGCCCCCTGCTGGCCAGTCTGCAGTCTTACTATAAACATAGAAAAACAGATTCAAGACAAAAGAAAACCACTCACTCTCCCACACCAAAGACCCCAGAGACAATCACAGCACACAGGAGTTGGTGATCCACTGCTGTAACACAACCTGACCACCAGAGGCAGCGGTGAGTGAAGCAGCAGCTCTTTGCTGGGACTGAGGAAGCAGTTTAGAAACTTCTGTTTCTTCTTTTTCCTCCGCTTGTCACTGAGGCAGAAGCTGAAGCAAGATTTCTGCAGAGCAACTCTTCCCAACTCCTCAGGAGGATTCCAAAGTATTCCCAGGTCACACGGATACCACATGGATCACACATGGGTCACACATGGATCACACACGGATACCACATGGATCACACATGGGTCACACATGGGTCACACATGGGTCACATGGATGACATCATGGGTCACATGGATCATACATGGTCACATGGATCACACATGACATGGGTCACAAGGGTCACACATGTCACATGGATCACACAGGTCACACAGGTCACGGGTCACACATGGGTCACACATGGATCATACATGGGTCACATGGATCACATGGATCACACATGGATCACACAGGTCACACATGGATCACACAGGTCACACACGGGTCACACACGGGTCACACACGGGTCACACACAGGTCACACACGGGTCACTGGGTGATTCTCCTTCCTGTGGCACACAGACAACAAAGACGTAGAAACAGTGACTGACTGTGATGTTGGGTCTCTGAAGGCCCTCGGCGTCTTTGGGGGAGGAAAGGAAGTGGTGGTTGGTCGGACCCTGCTGCGCACCACTGCTGCTGTCCTCCAGGTGGAACGTTAGCACGCAGGTGAAGCGGGTGCAGTGCCCACATCCTGCCAGCAGGGCGGCGACTGGCTGTTTAAAAATGGCCACTGCGCCGCCTCCGGGGACCAGGAGCGGGTCAGACTTCAGCGTGCACACGGGCTGGAGACGAGACCAAGAGTAAACGCTCACCTGCAACACAAAAACAATCCGTCCAGGGTTTTTATACACCGCTCCACATGACAGGGTTGTCACAGGGTTGCAGGTTGTGTGGCCCTCTTCAAACTTCTATTATATTGTAGACCTAAAATCCAAGTTACACTGGTAAAAGTTACTTACCTAAAGTAAACTTTAAAGTTCAAATTAAAAATGTTAAACTATTCTCTTAATCACGTTCCACTTGATGTAAATAGATGTGTGCATTTAATATAATGTTGTGTCTCTGTGGATTAAAAGCCGTTTCTTCTATTTTCCATTTATTTAATGTATTTGTCGTGTGTGTGTGTGGTTTTTTACACAAATGTAATGAAATGACTTTTCCATTTAAAACAAACCACAGCTCTGAGCTTCAGGTCGTGACTCAGGTCTGAGACGGCGTAGATCAACAGTGTGTCTGCATCTTCGAAGGCAACAGGAAGCACGGCGGCGAAGAACGTCTGTGCAAAATAATGAAGCATTTTCCACTTCCCACCGAACTCTGAACACAACAATCAAAGATTATTTTATAACACTGACGTCTATCACCAACAGAAAAGATCAGAGTTCAACCTTCACTCACCGATGGATGACCAGGAGGGCGCCTGCCAAATATCATTGAGCTGCCAGTAAAGAGCGCCCATAGTGTGACCTTTGCCCTCTATGATCTCGGTCCGACTGCGGCGATAAAACTCGGTCTGAGTCTTCACACACTGAGCCTGCATGACCTGCACACAGGAAACATCCAACTACTACATGCACGTCGTCATGGAGACAATGTGACGATGTCATTACAAGGAAAACAAACCAGTTTTACTAAATCTGAAGTCCAACCATGCAGACTGTGGTTGTGTGTACCTGTGTGATGTAGAGAGTGTGTGTGAATGCTGTGAGCGGGTCAGTGGAGTTGGGCAGGTTAAAGTGTAACGCTGCCTGCTCTAACATCTGCTCGTTCCCGCTCTCATGATGCTGACGATGGGAAACAAAGTGGCTGCTGTAGCTCCAGTCTTCTTCTGTGGAAACCTGACACACAAAAACATGAACATGAATGTGTCATGTTCTAAATATGTGTCTCCAGTTACAACCCACTGCTTTAAAGGTAACATTTGTTTACTCATTTTTTGTATTTCTCTCTAACCTTTGGCCTTATTAACATTAGGGATTATAGTTGTTGTTAAATGATCCACAAATTGTTCCTCGTAGAAAAAAAAAGACATGAACATGTAAGACAGTTGAAAAAGACGGCTGCACTGACCGGCTGCAGGGTGGAGAAGGAAGGCCAGGACT
This sequence comes from Solea senegalensis, assembly GCF_019176455.1. Classification (NCBI taxonomy): domain Eukaryota; kingdom Metazoa; phylum Chordata; class Actinopteri; order Pleuronectiformes; family Soleidae; genus Solea; species Solea senegalensis. The sequence goes on from NC_058036.1 coordinate 20,800,966, forward strand.
GGAACCCGTATTCTGAGGCCAAGCGTGTGCGGGGAAACGTGCGCCAGTCCCAGCAGTCAGAGACGTAGTTGTAGAAATGAGTGTCACCGTAGTGAGGATCGTAAGGATTCTCTGAAAGCCATCCCTCCTGCTCTGATTCTACACCGTTTGTTGGACTAGAGACAATAAAGGGACGACTCTGGTCTTCCTGAACACAAAGAACACTGTTTCACTTCATCATAATCACCACCCTTTATTTTTTAAATTGGAAACTTTCCACGTGAATTAAGGGGAATCAAATGTCAACTGTGTCTCACCGCTCGCACGACCTCCCTGATGTTGTCCACGTACAGCGTCACATAGTCTCTGGCGTACAGCGGCTTCTCAGCGGCTGGAATGTTAAACCAGTTTGTTGCCAGCGCAGCTTCATTTTCATTGTTTCCACTCCAGATTATGATAGAAGGATGAGACTTGAGCCGCTGTACCTGACCATAAACCATAAACAACACACGTGCACCATATACTACATCAACATTTCATTCCAAAGGCATTGTTAAGTGAGTGTGTCACTCACCTGCTGGACGACCTCCTCTCTCACTGTGTGAATGAAGTCGTCGTCAGTGGGATACGTGGCACACGCAAACATCATGTCCTGCCAGACCTGAACACAGGAGACACTCAGCTGTTTCCTCTCTGACTCAAAATAAGTGTTGAAATGTAAACTTTGATGATGACATCGAAACATTGTTGACTTTCTGCCCTTTCGTAACTTTCTTGTTGTGATTGCTTAGTAAATAATGACAAAAACATGTTTCCCCAGGAGCATGAATGAATGAATGAATGAATGAATGAATGAATGTATGTAGGCTTCACAGTCTTCACTCACATCATCCGTCTGAACATCACTTGTCTTACATTTTATTTCATGTATAGTAAAGTGCTGCTGTAACACAAACATTTCACACTTTTTAGGGAACAATAAAATACGTTTATCGAGTAAAAGCTTTGGTGTAAATGTATTTGGTATTTGGTGAGTTGGTGTATATACACACAGTAGGACAGGATTCAACGTACCATGATTCCCACTTCATCACAGATGCTGTAGAAAAGATCCTGCTCATAAACTCCGCCTCCCCAGACCCTGAGGGCATTCATGTTAGCGTCGACTGCCGACTGCAACAAGTTCCTCAAACTGCACGACAAAGACAGACGATCTTCAGCATCGGCATTTTTCACACTCACAGCACAAACCTTTTGAAAGAAATCTCACACAGCAGGAGAGATCTGGTCCTGGAAGGCATGAGCTGGGATCCAGTTGGAGCCCTTGAGGAAAATTGGTTTCCCATTGATGCGGAAATAAAAGCTCAGGCCTGGAGAGTGGACGACAGGCTCCTGGACGAGCTCCACGGTACGGAAATAGACCTGCAATGAAGTTTTGTCTTAGCTCAACAAAACCATGTGATCTTTAAACAATGAGCCAACTCTGACCTTTGACCTTGAGTTCAGGATGAGAAGCTTGTCCTGCGAGACTGAGACACTGAGCTGATAAAAAGGCTGCTGCCCGTGTGTGTGAGGCCACCACAGCTTCACCTCACTGCTCTGGAAGAGGAAGACGAACCTTCTCACAACTTCTCAACAAGACAAGTATGGAAACATGGAAACGTTGGAAAAGCAACCTTGTTGATGTGTAACACAACGGTGTGCGTGGTCTGTCCACAGAGAAACTGTGTGTGGACGTCCCGCTCTGAGTCCAGCTCAGGGACGGAGACGCTGATCTGGACACGGGTCGTCTGAACTGCATCAACGACCAGATCCACCTGGAGTCTCCACTCGGACAGGCTGGAATCTGAAGACATGTGAGGACATGTGAGGACACACAACTATGACAGAATTAAAACAGAATTAAGACAGAATTAAGACACTACTATGACAGAATTAAGACAGAACTATGACAGAATTAAGACAGAATTATGACAGAATTATGACAGAATTAAGACAGAATTAAGACATAACTATGACAGAATTAAGACAGAACTATGACAGAATTAAGACAGAACTATGACAGAATTAAGACAGAACTATGATAGAATTAAGACAGAATTAAGACAGAATTAAGACAGAACTATGGTTGAGGGAGGGTTTAGAAGGACGTACTGTACAGAGGAACAGAGGAAACGTGGAGGAGCTGCACGACGTCAAACGCCTCCACTCGAACACTTTTCCACAGACCCATGGTGGGAAACGCAGGCCCCCAGTCCCAACTGAAAGAACTCTGCTCCTTGGACACAGCAGTGATTGAATATTTACACAAACGGTGAAATAAATCACATCCAGTTGCAGCAAAACTGTTTGATAAGATCATAAAATGAGGGAATTCTGCACTGTGGTTTTCAGTGACTTTAAAGTTGAATCTACATACACCGTCTTTATTCTAATATCTATTACTTTTACAAAAACAAAAACAAAATGTATCAATAATCAGAATATTATCCTGAGAATTATTCTTCATCACTAAGTTCACTTGTGTTATTTTGTGCCTTCAGAGTTTGAAATCATTCATTTGGTTTTGACTTCAGTGACATGAACAAGGACTTTGGCGCAGGATAGTGAGTGCTTTCTAAACTGAAGATCAACTTACTTTCCTGATGAAATTGACATGACAAAGTCCCTTCTGAACGTCTGGAGGACATTCAGGAGGAACTCTGTAGGCAGAGTGAACTTTGCTTCTTTCTGAAGCGTAAACAACCGCAGACTGGAGACAAACTCTCAGCACATTGTCTCCGTCCTTCAGCGAGTCTCTGACCGTGAAGTCCTGCACAAACCCAAACAAACGCTGTTTCAACTCAAAGCAAACAAACGATTGACATCTTTACATTGTGAACACCTACGTATCTGCGGAACATGTTGTCTGTGCGTCCCACGCTCACTCCGTTCAGCCAAATGGACGCGACGGTGTCCACGCCATCGAAGACCAGGACGACCTTCTGTTTGGTTCTGTTCCACACACACAAGTGAGTCAGAACCAGGACTCGAGACAAAACAAGATCCTTTATTACACTCACCTCAGTGGATGCATCACACTGAACGTGGTCGTGTACGTCCAGTTATCAAAAGCAATCCATCGATATGACAAATCATTGAACCTAAAATATGGGTCCTGAAAAAGAAAAAGTAATAATATAACTAATCATTTCACCATTCAAATATAAATCATTACAATTATGAAAAGATAAACACATATAATATAAAACAAAGAAAACTAGAGACTTTAATTCAGTCACCTAAAGTTTACTTTAAGTTTAAATATTGATCAATTATTTTGATTACCATTTTACAGCCTTTTAAATGTGAAGATATCCTGGTTTCTTTGCTTCATAAAAAATGACATAATTCAATAATTCAATTGAATGGTTTGAGAACAAAACATGAATCTCACCTGTGTGAATCTCACCTGTGGTGAATCTCACCTGTGGTTTAATCTCACCTGTGGTGAATCTCATCTGTCTGAATCTCACCTGTGATTTAATCTCACCTGTGGTGAATCTCACCTGTGATTTAATCTCACCTGTGATTTAATCTCACCTGTGTGAATCTCACCTGTGATTTAATCTCACCTGTGGTGAATCTCACCTGTATGAATCCCTGTTTGAACAGAGCTGAGTGGACACATCCGGGAACCTCCGCCGACAGCGACAGTGAACCGTTAGAGTTTGACAGACTCCATTTACCGTCCAGACTCACGATATTATTGTCCACAGAGGAGGAAAGTCCCGATAAAACCGCGACAAACAAACACGACAAACAACCCAGAGCTGAAAGACAAACGTTTCCACACAGAGCTGTCATAACTTCACGTAATAATCCTCAGCGTCTTGGTTTCTTCTTCTTCTTTGATGACAGACGAGACGCATCAATGGCGCGCTACTGCCCCCTTCGGTCTATATATAGCACATACGTTCACAGGATAAACAAATTCTTATTTTATGTTGATAAATGTTTTAAAAAAGCTCTGGTTTCTGTTGTGTTTAATACACGGATGTGGCTTCATGAGCAAGACCAGACAACCGAGTTTCCTGTTTGCCCGTGACGTAACGTGACCAGAGAGTCGGCGGGAGGAGGGGAGGCGGGGCATTAAGGCCATGATTAAGGCGGAGTAACCATAGATATGGGTGTAACCGAGGTGCGGGGCGGGGAGGTCGCCTGAACTTTACATACGATAATAATAACCGTTTCCCGCTCTCACTTTTATTAGAGCGTGGAGCAAGAACAGCGGAAGTCCGCCAACATCACGTCATCACAGAGAGCTGAGAGAACAATCTGTAACAGCGGGAAACCATTTAAATGGGTCACATTTTCCAAATAAATGTATAGGATCAAATTATATTCAAATTAAAATCGAACACTATTGTACACAGGTGTAGAAACGTTCTGATAACAAATCCATGATAAAACGTGATTAACTGTTAGTTAACTTCCAGGTGTATTTTCTTCCATCTCATTTGATAATCAAATAATCAAAATTGAACTGCGAGTGGAAATTCAACACACCACTCACATCATTTCATAATCACTTCAATAAAACTCACAAGTCTCATTCTTTTAGTTTAAGTAACTTCTTTATTGGAGGGAAAACTAAAAAGAAACAGGGCCACAAGTTGATTATCAACCATTAGCTTTGCATTGATATTTAAGGGCTACAAGAAGACAGTGTTCAAGTCTGCTCATTCTACTGGCTTCTAAGACAAAGAAAAATAGAAACCAAATTTCTCCAGCTGCTCAGCCTCACAATCCATTGAATTTGCAGAAACATCAGATATTATCATGCATAAAATACAACAATGAAGTTCTTATATGTTGTTTCCTTAACATTTATATATACTGTTGTGCTTCCTGTACACACACTTTGACCATGAGTGGAAGAAGATACACTTCTTTCTTCAGGTAAGAAATCCCACAACAGTCCAGGAACCACTTTAACACATACTCTAAGGAAAGATTCTAATTTGACCTCTTTCAACATTGGTTTGCCAATTTTAAAAATGGAGAATTTCTGGAATCTAAGCCAGGACCGAACAGGAGAAGAGAATCAAGCCAGTGGATCGTCATAGGGTTGACTTTCTGTTCACAAGAACAAAGTGTGTGTAGAGTAAATGACCAACATCACCAATTCTGGGCTAACAAATAAAAAATGGTCACTGGTGCATGCTCAAAACCATGTGGTTAGAACCATATTGACTCTGTTTTTTCTTTTAATGTCCAAACAAAAAGGGAATAGAAACCTGACAGAAAGTGTCATGTGTCCTAGAGAGAACACTATCTTCTTATGAGCACACAAAAGAGTCGGGGTAAAATGCTCCGATTAACAAATAAAAAAAAACAGAATCCAGGAATTTTGAGTTTAAATCAGCAACATTGTCGACCAGATTTTCCACACGACGCCATTACATTGCATATTTTGATGTCCATTCTTTTGCCAGTCTGGTGTATCTGCAAAGACAGAAACATTATCACATCAACAGATCCACACTCATTCATTCATTACTTATACTAGATTAATTTAACACATGCGTCTGAGCATTTTTTTTGAAACGACAATGCAAACACTCTTGATAAAATCAGACCATAAATGCAGAAAAACAAGTCTGTGATTAGCAGATTATAACAAACATCTTTACACCTCAGCACTTGTCTTCATGCTCAAATTAGTGGCTACATTTACATGCACAGACATCCGTTTCCTGCTTATGTAACTCATTTGATGTTTGTGTGCGTGTGTGTGTTAATGTTACAGTGAGTTCCGTATCTCATACAATCACAATTTATTTACGTAATGATGAATTTTCTCAGTCAGTACCGAGCGTGACAACAAACAGGCAAAGGCTCTTTGCCTGTGAACTGGAACGACAGCGGCTGGTGGTAAAGGGACAAACTGACTGCAGTAACAAACAAGAGTCACTAGATGGCGATGACTCTGAAACTTCTTTGTTTACTTGATCTTACGCAATTTGCTCAAATCTAAATATAACGATTCCTTGACCTGACTCGTTTTACATCTTAACAAATTTTAGAGATCTAACTTTTTCGTCTCAAACATTTTTTCTCAATTGGAAAGTGAGATTTTCCAGGTCAGAATTAATCAAATAATTGCAATAATTCCACAGCCATGCTGACAGTTTCAATGACAAATTTCTTTCCCTTGCTACACTTTGAACTTTTACATTTATTTCCTTCACTAAGCAGGTTGTATTTTCATCGTGTAAGGTTGACCTATGAACAACAGTCTCAGGTTTTGATGAAGTACTCTGAATTGCATTCTGATGGGCCAACTATGTTCCCAACAATCGCCTCACCAAGGACGTAAAGAGACATAATTATTTGTACATGCATACAAAAACAAACATCTGTTCATGTATTCCTGCTGTCATTTACATGCTCATGTTTTTGCACAGTCCCTGACAAGCTACTCAATAAATCAATAAATCAATAAATAAATAAAAGAGACGTGAATCAATCATTGTGCTACAGCAGCAAAACCTTTAAGTATTCATCTATGTAACGGCCAAGCTGGCGTGTTTGAAAGACTTGAGTTCCCTCCACATTAACAGGAGCAGATTCACAGTAATATTCCAGCCTCTGGTTATGTCATTGCCATCAGAGCGTCAGATCACAGCACAACCAACCAACAAGCCACTCCCACTGAACTTGGCAAGATGCAGCGCAGCCTCTTGGCCTCTCTTACCCTAAAGCATGGCATACTTCGCTGTCCACTCCTGAGCTAGTTTATTGTACCTGACGGAGTGAAACTAGGTTACATGCTCGTTACGACCGTTATACAACTACTCCTGTAAAGAAAATGTTCTTATCAAGGATGACGCAGCATAAAACCCATGTACACGGTCATCTTCCTTCTGGAAATGAAACCTGTTAAATTAGTTTCACGCGTACAGATTAAAACACACTTACTTCAGATTATCTGTTTTGTAGATTCGTGCAATCTCTGGCACTAGTGGGTCATCAGGGTTTGGGTCACATAGGAGTGAGCAAATGGAGAGAAGAACTACAAACAGAACACACATGTTCATGAACCTTAGTCTGACTCACTGTGTAATATTTAATTACAAAAAAATTAGGCAATTATGAAGAACTATGTAAATAAAACAAAGAAAACAAAGACTTGTCAACTAAAGTACAAGCATTGGTCTTGGGATCGGCCTTGTACTCAGTTTGTGTGCAGAATCAACGTTTGTTCTTTAAACTTTGGTAAGAAAATAATAAATCTACAGTAGACTGTAATAATATTGGCCAATAGGGAAAATTATCCAGTAAAAAATTATTCAACTTGTGTCAGACTCCACTATCAACTGTCTTCAGGGTACTTTTCTAATGATACTTACCTTTAGAAATAGTAAGTGCAGGAGACCACTGAGATCTGAGAATATCCAGACAGATACTGCCGTTACTGTTAATATTTGGGTGGTAAATTCTCGTTGTAAATGCAACCTAAAGACAAGAAAAAACAAAACATGTTTGTTTAAATGGTTTCAAAAGATTTTGTTCAGTAACCCTAACCCTGTTGGCAAACTCAAAAATACCCCACAAATGAATCCATTATGAAAATAATGATTAGTTACAGCCCTGGTCGGTGGTAAATGCCTCAGCACAAATGTGCTCTAACAGCTTCATACATTAAAAGGTGTAAAATGACTATCAGACATGAAAGGTGAAGGAGAAGTCCTCCATTACACGTGCGCTCATACAGTGATTATCTTAGCCTCGTGCTGAGCAGTGATTCTTGCTCTCCCTCTCAGTCTCATGTGGGTGAAGTCAAACACAACTGCTGAAAAGAAACATAAGACGGACAGGTGGAGTGACACGACAATCAAGTCCATCTCTTCAGCTGTGTGTGTGTGTGTGTGTGTGTCGGAGGAGGGTGCAGTAAAACCGTGGTGAAAGTTTAAACGTGACAGCCCTATTGACAAGACGTCTCCTCACCTTGGGTGGTTTGAAGGGGTAGTCTGTTGGAAAATGAATTGTCAAGAAGAAAACGCCTCCCTGATACGGACTGTCATTCTGAAAAGAAACACAAAAACAAAATGTTTTACATGTGTTACAGATCAAAAACCATCCAAAGCCACCTCCACAGTTCCAAGTCAAATATCAACCTTCATCGCATACAAATACAGAGATTATACTGTGTTCATTAACATATGATTTGCATGTAAATACAAGTTAAATATACACTTACAGGCCCCATGATTGTGGCTTGCCAGTGAAACACTGCAGAGAAGAGAAAGCAAAGGTTATGAAAAACAGGTTGCAGGTATGTGATCCAACAGGATTATATTTAGTTAAAACAACTACTCGATAACCTATTCATTTAGGTATCAAATACGACGATTCAAGACTTATTTTCGGGTGAAAACGAAAGCAGACAACTCATAATGTATTCTGGATGACAATAAAGTCAACATTGATTCCAAATCTACACCAGATTAATTTGATGATGCTATATTCTTATAATCCACATTATTTTACTTGCATTGTTTTTTTTTTTACTAGTGTTAAAAACCATTACAAGTGATGCTACATCAAAAAAAGATTATTCTGCTATTTTTCTATCTTTGGATGTTGGACTGGTTTTGGACTTCAAAACCAGTTCAAACCACTCTTATTTGTACCCAAATGTTTAAATGCACTTTTGTAAGTCGCTTTGGATAAAAGCGTCTGCTAAATGACATGTAATGTAATGTAAAAGATGTCATCTTCATCTAAAGAAATCTACACAGACAAACCTACATTAATAAAACATTAGATTAATGGAAATAAATTAGTTTTGGTGAACTCTTGGACACTTACTGTCATCACCAACTGGGCCGGCGGAGCACTGTGATGGAGGGTCACGAGACAGATCATTGAGCTCCTGTAATGAAGAGGTTTAGAACAATAACCAATTAGAGCACAGAAAATCTGCAAAGACAAAACAGACACAATCTGAAATGCATGCGCAGGGGGAAGCAAGAGTGAACACACTGAGTGTAAATGTCAACATGGAGTAGATTGTGGGGAAGGAGACAACACTTGACAGGTTGTATGCTTTGTTTATTCCACAACACTCTCCCCTTCAGCCAGTTTTATCTGGGGGCTCCTCTTGTCCGAGTTCAACTAGTGTGCACTGACTAGAGAGTTGGAGAGGTCACCGAGTTATCGTCTCTACAGTAAATGCAAGATGAGACCTAAGCGCACATATACACACACACACACACACACACACGCACGCTATTTTTAGGTCTACAACTATTTTTGAGAGTGAGGTGGAAGCCGCTGCCCCACCCTGGCCTTCTGTGACATACACAACTTCACAAACAAGTATACAACTTCCTTAGTGGAAGATTGTAGTAAATGGCAGAAGGTGGTTAAAAAAGGTGTTTCTCCAGTCTCTTCCACAGCTGCCAGCTTCCTTCATCAAGTGCCAGAAAACACACACACAGTGGTGTGCTCGGAACACATAGGCTACGACCACATACCAAGGTAATGCATCATGAAGTTGACTGACTGCAAGTTCAGATCCAGTCAATTGTACGAGTCATGAGTTCTCATAACACTAACTGTTTGGACAATAAGAGAAAATACTTGATTTAACCGATTGAAGCTGATTCCATTTAGATGCTTCACAGTGACAGGGTACACTCCTCCTTAGTTTCACACTTTATATTAAAAGGAATTCAAAATAAATATGCTCAACACATCCATATAGCACTCATGAAACAATAAATAAAGAGTATGGTGCCGGTCATCGATGTTCTTGGTTTATCAATTCGCTTCAGAAAATACTAAATGGCATCTTTCCCATGACTACCTAAAATAGTTTGTTTCGTTCAGAAACCGAAAATATTCCGTTCACCGTTACAGCAGGAGCAACGCAACCAGGAAATACTCCCATTCAAGAAAGTTAAATGAAAGTTGTTCCCGTTTAATTCAACTCAACACACACAATAATATAATGTGTGTATACAAATATATATACACACACACATATATATATATATATATATATATATATATATATATATATATATATATATATATATATATATATATATATATATATATACACACACACACACATATATGTATATATAGATATATATATATATATGTGTTAAATATATATATATATATATAGATATAAATATATCTATATATATATATATATATATATAAATATATCTATACATATACACATATATATACACACACATATTTTTATCATTATATAAGCTGCAGCTCCTGTTAGATAGCAGGCCTATTGAAGAGCTTTAAACGTGTTTCAAGCGGCCTCGTCTCCTCAATAAACTCCAACCTGCGGAACCGCTACCGACAGCTAAACTAATATAATGTCATTTACATGAAAACAGCCGCTTCGCACGACTATGAACCCACAAACGGAACCGAACAGTCGTGGTTTTCGTGAACTTGGTGGAACCAGGTTTCACCGCCATGTTCTCACAGCACAGCGCCCCGCTAACGTTGTGGGAGGCTAACGCCGCGAGCTAACGCTCCGTCGACGCTAGCGTCTTTACCTTGTGGATCCTCTTCAGAGCCATTCTTCTCTGGGTTCAAGTCGACGCTTTTCCAATCCAAACGGGGGCAAGAAGAAGGTAAACTTTGATATGCCAGGATGATGATTCACTGCTTATTATAAATGTGTGACGCGAGGTCAACTCGGCGGCCTTCTTTCTTCCTTCTCCAGTTAGCTTAGCAAGCTAACCGACCAGACGAGCTCAACCTACGTTCGAAACAAAGCTGCCTTTGATCCACGGGCGTCACGTCGTCCTACGTTAAACTCACTTCCCTCCTAAGTTTGTTTTCAAACGCCGTGCAGTATTCTGTGTTAGCTGCGTCTCTGACCGCTGGGCTGGAGGGGGAAGAAGTGCTACACCCGGTTTCTGTTAGCTTCTCTCCAGCGCTGTCGTTAGCCAACTGGTGGCTGTCTAACAGTACGTGACGCTTTATGTTGAAGGCGGAGCTGTGACGAAGCGGATATGACGAGATTGCTAACAAGCCTGCAAGGGTGTCAAACTCGCGGGCCGCGGGCCACATGCAGCTCCCACTCGATGTCCTGCGGACCTACACTTATTTTAAAATGATCGTGAAAACTGGCGTCAACAATATTTTTATATTAATCACACATTAGCTGTTATCATTATAAGCTAGTTGTTTCTGATGTGAGAGTATATTAACACTTAGATTTGACAAAAACAAAGCGTGAAAACTGTTAACCTCCACAGGAGGAATCTCCCCCCAGTCTAGTTTCTGTTTTAATCATTTATAATGTGAATATTATTTTGTTATTACTTATTGTCAGTTGCAACTTTACATTCTTTGAGAACTTGTATAATTACATAATTAGAGCCACCACAAATTGTGTCACCAAAGACTTAATTCTATTCCAATTCTTTCCTTGTTTTTGATGTAAATACTGCACTGCTCAACTCCCAGTCACAAATAATGATAATAAAATAGCAGCCTTTTTGTACAATTACCTTTATTAGAAGTAAAGTTCTGTTTAGACCTGACATATCTGACATATCACACTGTCAACCTCACTGTTGTGATTTTATCAACATACAGACTACAGTTAAAAAACAAGCTTTAATTCAATACTGGGAGGCATCATTTATTCTGTTGCTGAACATGTGAAGTGTTTTCTTCTGTCACAAAAACACAAAGGACCCAGAGAGTGGACAATTCAACTATAATAAATCAAAGGCCATTTAAACTTAAGTAAACTTGTATATCTTTAGTCATCACCTGCTAGAATGTGGTAAATAATGATGCAAGATAATTTTATTATTTATAATTTCTTTCTGTTATAATTGTACAATAAGGGTATTGATTTCCAATCCAGTTGCAGGTAATTGACTTAAGTGAAGCACATTCATTCCACAGTCTGACAAATGATAGTTTTGTTTTCCATCATAGTGAGTCACAGTCTCTTGTCTCAGGGCAGTCTTTGTTGTCCGTCTATCCATATTACTATTTCCATTCGGGCTTGGTCATGTCAAGTGAAATGATCATTTCAAGTCCTTTAGTTAGTTTTATTTTGTTGAAAATCTGATCTGAAACCTGGAATAAATAGACGTATAACGAGTAAAAATCATGGATAACAAGCAGAACGTGATCAGTGATTGATCCAGTGTGGACCCACATTTGTCATTTGCCGTAACCATAATTACAACAAGCAAACAACCACTTTAGTGACAGTCAAAGTACTGTGTCGGGTTCGGGTCGGGACCGGGCACAAAATACAAGACACATGGTTTTGGGGCCGAGTCACTCTCAGTCCAGACAAACATTACAGCTGTGACTCAGCAGAAATCTGTATCCATGATCATGCCGATGTTAACAGAACAATGTTGCGCTCCTTTGTAGTTTTTGATGCATTCTTAGAAAGTTCTACAATGGTGAAAACTAAGAGCACGTATATGTGATACGAGGTGAAACTGAAAGTGAAACTGTGAGTGAAACTGTGCGTGGGAGCTTTTGATTCACAGCTGATCGAGTCATGGCTGATAAGAACCCGTCAGGAAATGAAAGTGGGCTCAGAGTTGTTTTTAAGCTTCTCTGTCTTTAAAGCTCTAACATGCCAGGTCATGGCTTTTATTTTTTAAACAAAAATGAAAAAAGTAGTACGGATGAAGGTTGAGCCTGTGTCCAGGTCAGTGTACCAACAATTCACTTCTTCCATTCAGCCCAAAATATTGTACTGCGTGATTTTTGGCCGTCAACAAACCTTGTACTACGTGAGGCAGTCTCTTGATTCTATATCAGACTTGTTTGACTGTGGTGAATTAAGGCTGCTCCCTGATGGCAGTGTACCTTCACAGCCGTTGCCCTTTTGTATCACTCTTGGACAGACGCTCGTCCCGTCCTCCAGTGCCGACTCTTCATAGTCACGTTGGTCCTCCACTGTGTTCTCTGTTACTTCATTAGCAGAGTCCTTGCCACTCTCCTTGACGTTGTTGTACATGTGAGGAGAACTTGTACAAGATAAAGAAAGGCCCTCTTCAGTGTTGCTGGACACTGGCTCCACAAATCCAACAAAGTCACCATTGGAGCTAAAACAGAGACCTTCAGCAGCTTTTCTCTCAGCTTCAGCTGGTTGGTCATTGTCCTCTGTACCACAAGCGTCATCATCATCCCATGGTTCCCTCTCCTCCTGCTGCTGCTGCTCAGTGCCATCAGACATAACATTGTTACCGTGTGATTCTTGCAAAGTGTTGTTGACTTGTGATGCAGCCAGATCTGGTTCCACGTCTCTCTCGTTGGCTGGAGTGTGGTCTATGGTTGGCTGGACTGTTTGGTGGCACATGGGACACGTCTCCTGCACATACAGCCACTTGCGGAGACAGTTTCCATGAAAGAAATGTCTGCAGTATGTGATCACACCAGAGCTCATTTCCTGTGAGGAGACGTAAGGATATGTTTTTTAAATCGGATTGAACTAATGCTGCTGCACATTCATCACACCTGTATTATTATCATCATCATGTCAATCACAATAACCACATGTTATCTATTATGTTCATCATCCTTCTCTCCATCATCTTCTCAATCAATAGATTCATGTTAAAAAGTTATTGATCACAATCATGATGTCTACAATCCAAAATCTGTGACTGAGTGACTGTGTGACTGTGTGACCGTGTGACTGTGTGACTGAGTGACCGAGTGACCGTGTGACTGTTTGACTGACTGAGTGAGTGACCTGGAAGCAGATGGAGCAGACATCGTTGTGTTGCTGCAGCTGCTGAGCCGTGGCTCTGGGGAGGGAGTTGATCTTCTTCGCCGCTTCCTGTCTTAGCAGGAAACTCCTCCAGCCAGACTGACCTCTGAGCCACACGTTGAAGTAAGAGTGGATGATGATGACGGAGGCGCCCATCCAGCTCCACTCCCCGAACAGCGACTCCCAGGTGCCATAGGCCACCACGCAGAGCGCCACCACAAACTCCAGCACCCTGCTGATGGCGTTGACCCAGTAGATGATTTCGTCCAGGCTCTCGATGGGATCGCTGCGGAACAGCTCCACCATGAAGAGGCCATAGATCAGCATTGTGCCTGTAACCTGGAGAAGACAACAAACAAACAGCAGGTTTTATAAACTGTTTTCATTAGTTTTATTATTTGTTCTTGTTCATATGTTATAATATTGATAACGCATGTGTTTACTGTTTATTATCTTTAAGGCTGGTTTTAAGTCGAAACTTTTCAGCTTCTTAAAAGTCATTTTCAAGTTTCCTGCTGTCATTTCCTAAAATTCAAGAAGATACAACAAACAAAATGAAATATATTAATTTTGTTGAGTTTTTATTGATTGATTATTATAGACATTACACCATTAAACAGTATATAACACATTCTTTTGTAGGTCTTTATTAACCTTGGTCACTGCTCAAAGCCCTACCTGAAGAGAAGTCAGCATGCAGCTGGACACCAGTATGAGGAGCCAGAAGTCCATGTGGAAGAACTGGGAGATTCTATAAGCCATAAACACTGGGAAAACCAGCAGAAGCAGACACATGCTGAGGCCACGAAAGTGTTTCCACGAACTCCTACAAACACACAGGAAAAGGGAATTCATCTTCGGCCTCATGTTAAACAAAAACTGAAGTCCCTCTTCTTGTCCATACCTGTTGCGTGACGCACCCAAAGCCAGAATGATTGGATCGGTAATTTCGACCATCGACTGCAGGGTTGAAGTCACAACGATGAAGAGGATGATGCTGAGGAGGAAGGTGCGCTGCAGTGCCTGCATGTCTAACAGACCGGTCTGCAGGGCCAGGAGCAGCAGAGTCACGCCCTCAGTCACACCTCTGACACAAAAAGTCAAACAACTGTACACCTATGCCGTGTTTCCATCATGGTACAGATTAGTACAGTACGGTTTGGTTTGGTACAGCACGGTTTGGTTTGAACGCGACACAACAGACGACAGTGTAACACTGGCACTTTTTTTGTTTTTCCACAAGAATTCAACAAGAGATCAGAATAAACTGCGGGTGTCGAAGAAACACCAGTTGCAAGGGAGTGACGCTTTTCTGTCACTCAATCAGCTGACTGCACCCCAACGGAAGGTTACAGAAAAATGGAACGGTTGGGGCCAGTTATTTTGGTACAATTCTTAATAGATAGGCAAAAAAATCTGTATTGTACCAAACCAAACACCAGTGAGAAAGAAGACAAAACAGTAACCTGGTGTTAAATATAAAAGGTGTACTCATCTTACCTGTGCATGACGTTCTCATTCTGAACAGCTGCATAACCTCCCAGGTAGAACTTGCATAGGTTGAGCAGCCCGAGAGCCAGATAGGACACCACGAAGGTCAGACCCAGAAGAGAGTATGGTGTGGCACAACATTCAGACACGCTGAAATGACATCAGTGTATTATTGTCAGTCATGCAGGGTTAGGGTTAGGGTTAGGCAACTGAATTTGCTTGAGTTCAAGTGAAGACACTGAAGAAGCCTCTTGGACGAGAAGGTGAAACGTCTTCACTTGATCTCAAACAAGTCCAGTTGCTACAGGCAAACCCACAGGAAAACGTGTTACTAGTCAACTTGCCATATTACATAATCACATCACACCTTGAAAGGAGGAGGAACATGATTCCCTGATGAGATGGTGAGGCAGAATTGCTGGACATGATGTCAGAACACAGCTGGACGATGAAGAGAACAAACCAGAAGACAGTGAAGAGCACGGGGACGGCAAACTTGTTCCACAGTGAGATTCCTACAGCCAGCAGTCTGTACAGTTCAATCACCTGAGAGACAGAAGTAACAGTGACGGGATGTTGGAGGGTCAAATCAGGTCACATGATGCAAAAAATATGAGCGTGAGAGGGAAATTTCTGAATAAGAGTACCTCCACCTGCAGCAGCTCTGAGTAGGCAGCCTTCGCGAGGCGATATGGCACAAAGAGGTGAGAGAGGAGGAACACAGCGATCCCTGCTCCAGTCAGTCCCATTGAAAAAGTGTTGACAGTTAGCAGCGTGGCATGAGGGACGGTGCAGAGTCTGGCCAGCAGGGGGAGCATGTGAGCAGAGAACAGCCACACTTTCTTCGTCTTCATCAGGAAGGCACAGAGTGTGCAGAGAATGATCTGACCTGAGCACAATTCAAATACAATGACTGTGATTACAACTGCAGAGCGTAAATATTATCACAACAACTGAGGGCTATTGTGTTGTCACATGTGGGATGTGGGACTCACTGGTCAATGCAGAGACAAATCTGTTAAAGGTTGAAGAATCACGGAAAACTGCTCCTTCAAAACCAAAGTGTAGCTCTTCACGAACATAGTCCCTGTAACAGAGGAAAAAGAGGATTTCACAGTCATCATGTTTTATTCATATTCTTATTCCATTCTATCATCGTTATTATTATATTTTGTGTCTTACTAATGTGATTACTTTTATAACTGTTTAAAATCATGAAAAGTGGGACTGTCAGATTTTCATTTGTCACTTAATCACATTAATCACAACAACGTAAAGCAACATGAATCAGTGTATCTTAGTGTTGTCAACGGGTCGGGCCAGCCTGACAAACCCGACCAGACCCATGGGTTCGGTCCGAAAAAATCTGCAAATGAGGCGGGCCGGGTCGCGCCTTGGGCTTCCAATTTTCGGCTCATAAAACACATTTCTTACAGTTTGTAAATGATAAGTTGTTTGTCGTAAATCTGGAGAGGGGTGGAGCTGACGCCCTGTTAGTGTCATTTCTGGAGCCTTTTATGATGCTCAGCGTGAGGACAAATATCCAATTCTGCAGAACCACTCAGACATCACTGCCAGCAAAATGCCAACAATACTGCACCGTGCGTCAGTGGCATGCGCAGCGGTTTCGCGCACCACTCCACAAAGTCGCAACATTCCTGTGGCCGAAATTCAACCAGCTGTGGATGCTGCTGCTGACCAAGGGACAAACTAGTCAAAAGTCCCGCCTGAGGCAGGTGTTTATGTTGAGATCCACTATAAGTAGTTGAATTGAAGAAAAATCATATGCTGCCTAAGGAAACATAAAATGTACACACTCTTCATAAAATAGTTGACATCTTATTTTTGTGGTATTTGTGGATAAGCTTTTATATTAAGTTTTTAAATAGTATCTCATTCACTGTTCTCATGTTACAAGATGAATCTGAGGGAAAGTCCAAAGACTGTGATGTGTGGTCTCTGTAACAGTAGTACGACATCTCACTTAGAAATCTGATGCCCCATGTATAAGAGAAGAGCAGCCAGGATGTGGAGGTAGAGCATCACAATGTGTCTCAGTGGCAGAAGCAAAACCACAACATTGATCAGATGACCTGGAAGACAAAGGACAACACACACGTCATGTCAACCGCGTAAACCCAAATATACTGAAGAAAAAGCCCTTTGATTATAACGACCTGGACTTTCTGACCGCTCTCACTGATTATATTGATGTAAACATTTGTCTTCTCCTCTCTGTCTGACTTCTGTTTCTTTATGTTTTTGTCCCATCTTAAAAAAGAAAAGAATGAAGACTCATATGTCATGACCTCAGAGAATTCAGCACAGGACGCACATTTGTAACAGGGCCAGTGAAGGAGTGGAACAGTGTTCTGAGGACTCTCTTTATGATTTCTCTGAGGTAAACATTCTGACCATGTTGTTTTCAGGTTCAGTCAAGTGCACCAGAATTCACACTAAACGTACAATAAATGCAGTGAAAGAGCTTTTTCAGAGCACCCACATCTTAATCTGACTGGATTGATTGGATTAAAGATCAGATTATGCATACACAAATTGAGGATGGCAGTTGATGTCTACGGGTCAAACACGTCAGTCTTATTAATGCACATGAAGCACATTTAATGACTGCAATACTGCAAATTTCCTGATTAATTTTTGTTTCATTCTGTTCCATTTTGGGGAAAACGGTGGAACAATGTCTAGCATTGTTGTCTCACAGCAAGGTGGACACCAGTATGGATCATAGTTGGAGCGAGTTGCTGTGTTGCATATATGATATCATGCATACCATAATATCATATCAGATAGTGTTCATACGTACCAAGGTAGTACAGGTTCCAGATGACATATTTGTATTTGAAGAGCATATCCTCATTTTTGGCCTTGAGATGCTCTGTCAAACCATCAATGTCACATTTATACAGCAGGTCCAGCACCAGGATGCTCGGCACCCTGAGGGCAACGTTGGCCAACTCCTCCAGACGAGGCATTTTGATTTAAATCACAGAGGCTCTGTCTGTGTCACATGATGCTGAATGATGTCTGCTGAAAGTTTCCAGCTTCTTCACCGCTATTTCAATTGTCTTTTTGTCATCTGAAACACACACACACACACACACACACAATCACAATTCAGATGTGAAATCGCTACAGAAGCGATAAAGCAGCAAACTAATTCTTAATATGTGTTAGATATCGTTTTCTATTACTAAAGTACCTCCTCAACGTGGGCAGAGTCGTCATAGTGCGGCTGCATGAAACTGTCGTGACGTCATTTTACACACAAACTAGTGACTTGTAAAGCAGGATAGTAACTGAATCATTAGAATCAGTTAATTAAAAAGATAAGTTCAGTACTTCCTGCATGACTGGAGCAAAGTCTCCGTCTGACACTGAAATACCGGCCTTCAGCAGTGCTCCTCTGTTAAATATTTGCTAAATAAAATGTTCAGGATTTTTAACTCTTTAACTGATCTAGACTTTGGCAATGGACGGCAGTCTGACAACGTCACGTTTTAGTGTCGGCTCAGCTCGCTTAGAACCTCACCAGAGTAGGTACTAATGAAAGCACCAGGTACTATCCCTAATGGAAAAGCAAAAACAAACAAGTAGATTTGAGCTGTGCCAGAACTGTGTATTGGAAAAGCACCACAACGTAACATAGTTCTTCGTGCCAAAATATCATCTACAGCAGAGTTAAGTTTCACAAACTTTATATGTCTTGACTTGATTAGATTCAGGCTGTTTAAAATTCATGTTTTGTCCTCGTGTACGTCCCCTAAAACTTTGTGTATCCCTGAGTGTACAAGCGCCCCAGTTTGGGAATTACAGATCATTTAGAGATGGAAATTTTCAGAAATGATTACTAAGTTTTGCCACCTTCAGTGGCACCAACGAATGGACTAATATCGTTAATCTAAGATTTGAGTGGGAGCGGGTCGCAGCAGTATTTCCTTTCATGGGATTCGATATTTCTCACAGGCCGTCGTTAAACTGTGAATAATAACGTTAATGCCCAGTGTGAATTAAAATAGCAAAGCACAGGAGGTGCGTTGCACATTAAATTGAAAGGTTACATATATGTATGTATATATATATATATATCTATACATATATATATACATATATATACATAATACATGTGGTGAATCCAGAGACTTAGTTTCATGACTTACTCCGCACTCCGGCAGACTGACAGCTAACTGTTAGCTTCCTTAGCGACCAGGAACATGTTTTCGTGTTGCTCTGGGCAAAATATGAAAGTTTTCCACAAACTCCCGCTTGTCAGGGACACTTTCAAACGCCCGTCATTGGGAAAGTGACGTTAAACTGCGTAAATGAAACGATACGACAAACAGGAAAGAGATTTTAGATTGAATGTTGTGATTCCTCTCGCCTGCGTGGCCATTTTCCGTGTACGTCACATCTACGGAAGCCAATCAGGTTCAACTACTCTGGATTTCAAAATAAAAGACGGAAGAAACGTAAACAATTTAAAAAATAAAATAAAATACTGTTTTATAATAGTTTGAAATATGGTAAGCAAGAAGCAGGCAGATCATTGTAAGACAGTAAGAAAAAAATATATTAATTTCACTCCTTTCAACGATGATTTTTATTTTCTTCTGCTTTCTTTTGTTTCAAACTAGTTTATGCAATAAAATCTAAATCAGGGGTGTCAAACATATGGCCCAGGGGCCAGAATAGGCCCGCCACCTATATTTGTAAAATATCTCACATAATGATTAGAATCTATGAGTTCTATATTATTCAGCTGTGATGTGTGGATCCACTGTGATGTGTGGATCCACTGTGATGTGTGGATCCACTGTGATGTGTGGATCCACTGTGATGTGTGGAGCCACTGTGATGTGTGGATCCACTGGGATCTGTGGATCCACTGGGATCTGTGGATCCAGAGGTTATTTTACTGGTCTGACCCCTGAATTAAAATGTGTTTTAGTTTTAGAGCCCTGTTCTAAATGAATCACACACACCTATTCTTACTTCATTTTGTTTTTATTGTTTTTATTTTTATTTCTCCAATTCTTACTGTTAAAGGTTTGTTTAAAGCTGCCTTGCCTATAATTGATGTTTATTTCCATGGAACAGCTCTTTCTTAACTGCAGCTAAATCAGAACCAGTCATTTGTGACAAAGGCCTTCATCTTTCAACTGATTTATGATTTATATTTAGGGCCAACAGTCGCACAAACCCAAATATTTTCACCAAATGATGACATGAAACCATCAAATATTCACATTTAACAATTAAAAAAAAAGTTAAGATTAAAAAGACATGCAGAAATAAAAGAGTGTTAATATTTATGATAAATGTTTTGTCAATTTAAACCAATAATTTGATAAAAATGACATTATGTACATTTTGCTGGTGATAAATAATCAGTATTCAGAGGGTAAGAAGAAAATATGAGACTTAGAAAAAAGATGAGACGGTCAAACTTGTGATTTCTTGTTTTTCTTAATGTTGGACAAATTCACTGGAAGACGACAGTGTGAGTACTGTAGAAGCTGAGTTTCACAACAATAAAACTGCAATACAACACAGATGTTGCATTCAAGTGAGCTGTGGATTCAAGTCAGCACTGTGTGTGTCTGTCTGTGTGTGAGTGTGTCTGTGTGTGCGCCAGTCTGTGTGTGTGTCTGTGTGTGAGTGTGTCTGTGTGTAGTCTGTGTGTGTGTGTGTGAGTGAGTGAGTGTGTCTGTGAGTCTGTGTGTCTGTGTGTGAGTGTCTGTGTGTGTGTCTGTGTGTGTGTGTGTGTGTGTGTGTAGAGTGAGTGAGTGTGTCTGTGTGTCTGTCTGTGAGTGTCTGTGTGTGAGTGTCTGTGTGTGTGTGTGTCTGTGTGTGCTGTCTGTGTGTGTGTCTGTGTGTGAGTGAGTGTGTCTGTGTCAGTCTGTGTGTCTGTGTGTGAGTGTCTGTGTGTGAGTGTCTGTGTGTGAGTGTCTGTGTGTGAGTGTGTGTGTCTAGTCTGTGTGTGTGTGTGTGTGAGTGAGTGAGTGTGTGTGTGTGTCAGTGTCTGTGTGTGTGTGTGTGTGTCTGTGTGTGAGTGAGTGTCTGTCTGTGTGTCTGTGTGAGTGTCTGTGTGTGTGTCTGTGTGTGTGTGTGTGTGTGTGTGTCAGTGTCAGTCTGTGTGTCTGTGTGTGTGTGTCTGTGTGTGTGTGTGCTGATAGTAAGTGACTTTTCCGGAAATGAAATGAGCAGAGGACGACGTGTCACAGATCACAGGGTCACAGAGACGACGATGACGTCACAGCAGTTACTGACAAACATCAGTGTCGACACAAACTAGAAACTGCTTTGACATTTTAATGTGCAGTGATGAACAAAATCTGTTCTCAATTCATAGATTTTCCCAAGACTTTGGCTGGAGTTGTGGGAGGGAGGAGGGTGAGGTAAGAGGGGAGGGATTGATTAAGAGGAGGAGGTCTGGCTCTGTCATCTTCACATAAACTGCAGCAGCAGCAGCAGCAGCAGACAAAGAGCAACATGGGGAAGTCACTGGGCTTGTTGGCTGCAGTACTTGTTCTGGGAGGTTTTTCTAACGATGCAACGACTGAGAGAGACCCGTCAGTCAACCACACACACATGACTGTAAACTTCTCTGAGTCTGTTACTGTGCACGGTCCGAGCACAGACCGAGCCTCTCCCACCACTGCACTGTTCCTCGGCGGCGGCGGCAACAGCAAAGAGAAGAAAGATAAAGATGACAACAAGACAGAAGATAAGAAAAGTGAACTGGGTGAGACTTTGATTATCGTCCAAAAGACTTCAAGCTAAATATAACCTATCATTTTCATTAGTAATTAATTCATGGATTAATTGACAGTAATGAATGAATGATGCCTTCAGGGACCCACTGAGCCTCAGAGTGTTATATTAAATATGCTTTGTTGGCACTCACAAATTCAAGAGGAGCAGGGCAGAAAGAGCTTCTATGCAAAAAGTTATTTTGTTATTTGTCAATTCATTGTTTGTAAAATGTTACATTTTTAATATAAACGACTGTAAAACTTACAGAAAACTGTTTTTTGTCTCTTACAAAGTGCTTTTGGCTCTAAATAGGACTGATTTCATAAAAGAACTTTTGTCTGAGTGAGCTCTCTTCCTGGGTTAGGTTTAAACTGAAGGAACAGACCGTTCTCTAACTGCAGCAAATCAGAACCAGACGTTCTGAACAAAAGCTTACATGTTTGATGTGGAGAAGAGATTTAGAAGGTTATGAAACATCAAATAAGAGCAGAGGAACTCAGATTCATGTTTCAGAGATGTTTTGAGCTTCAGGGTTGTGAAATAGCCTGCAGCTGCAGGCCCCTAAACCTCATCTCAGGTTACATTCAAACCCTCCAAAGACTCAGAGGAGGAGGAGGAGAGGCCTCCAATCTCTCTACCCAGACCCAAGCACATTAGGGTTATTCCAAATAACCTCATGTTACATCAGGAAAAACAGAGACGTTGAACCCTCAGTGTTCACTCCCACGTCTGTTTCTTCAGAGGATTTCCACACAATTACACAAACAAGAGATTTTATCTCATGATTTCTTTTTGCTCTCTCTTGCAGAGTGTCCTCCCCTCGGACTGGAGTCCCTGCAGGTCGATGACAGCCAGATACAAGCTTCCTCCTACCAGCGCACGGGCCTGGGTCCTCACAGGGGGAGGCTGAATATCCAGGTCAGTAAAACAAGATCCAAGACATCGCAGACATATCTTCGGTAAAAACTAAAGACTAAAATATAGATGTTGACTTGACTCAGAGGCCAGGAAACATGAAAATATGTCTAAAGATAACAAAAGCAAATACCGTTGTGCTACATTCTTTCCAGAGTCATTGTTAAATGTTGCACACTGAGAAAGTTCTAACGTTCCCAAAGCCTAAAATGACTTCAGAGTTTAGAGTTCATGCACGGAAAAGAAAGGTAGTTTTATTCTGTACATGGATGTAAAAATCCATCCAAGAATTTCCACAATATTTAAATTAAAAACATCCATCCATTTATTAACAATATGACTCATTTTGAACAGGGTTAGACTTATGTTTTCAATGTACTCAGAGCATATTATCTGTTCCTTAAAATGTCGTCTAAGACCATATTATCACTTATTTCAAAGCATATACAGTACAAGTGTTATAGAGCTTACTGCTTCCACTCTCTTTTCCTTCTTTTTATGAATAAAAACAAACAAAAAGGTGTCGGAACATTTTTGTGTGGAGTAAAGTCGTGCAGCTTGGGATGATAATGGATTCTGCAGAAGACAAAAAACTGTTCTTATTCTTATTCCATAGTCTGGTATTGCAGATGGGGACCTGTACGACGGAGCGTGGTGTGCACAGCATAAAAACCTGCACCAGTGGCTCGAGGTGGACGCCATCCACATGACCCTGTTCACTGGAGTCATCCTGCAAGGTCGAAACTCCATCTGGAGGTCCGGTAGTCTGAAGACTTTTAACCTGATTGAGAGTCCTTTGCATCCTAATTCTTTCTGTGTATTAACACATGCACGTGTTCTCTACAGTTGGGACTGGGTCCACACCTATAAAGTGCAGCTGAGTAATGACTCTGTGAACTGGAAAAGCTGCATGAATGGGACAGAAGAGGCGGTATGACACCACTTCTTTGTTTTGTGCAAATGAAAAACACATTTTGGCTGGAGAATGTGTGGGCAGGTAAATGCACATCACACACACATATTCTGGTACTGGGACCAAATATGGCAGCATCTGAAAAGAATTATGGGATACCAGATACCCAAAACTTGTAAAATGATGTATTTGGGATGTTGGACACACGACATAGTACTAAAGGAAGACGAATATATGGTTAAAGCAAAAAATCTATCACCAGACTGTGGTATAAAATGGAACCACCGACTGGGGAGCAGTGGGTGTGCACTGTCGAGGAAATATTGGTAATGGAGAGACTCACGCACAGATTAAGACTACAGGAAACGCAATTTGACGAAAAATGGACCGATTACAGGAGGACAGAAGAGGACGCCCACGATAATAAGAAAGGGACAGACGATTGCAGTAAATGTCTTGTTACCCTGTGACTGTAACGGTTGAAATTAATACAAAATAAGTTATAAAAAAAACACATTTTGGAAGTTAGGACAATGGAGGAAGAACCTGAAGCTTCATTTTTAAACTGTTTTGAAATGAGAATTCAGTGATTGCTTTGTAAATGAAAGAATTCACTCAAACACAGTCACACTTGACTTCATCATCAGTCCAACGTTCCAAAAGACCTGTCAACTGAACATCGTCATCATCGTCATCATAGCGATACTACATATTCTCATATATACGTAAGAGTTTTGAAGTTGTTGATTTGTAATATCACATTGAATTCACAGATATTTGAAGGAAATCAGAATCCCGAGACTCCGGTGCTCGGGCGCCTTCCTGTTCCCACTGTTGCCCGTTTCATCCGAATCAACCCGCAGACCTGGTACCCCAACGGCACCATCTGCCTCAGGGCTGAGATTCTGGGCTGTCGTGTGAGCGGTAGGCAAAGACACGCTGATATAGATGTTATCACACAGTGACACTACAATGGTGGCTCTTTTAAACGTTATGCTGTTCCTCAAACTTTCCTTGTAGATCCAACTAACATCTATGCCTCGGAGCAAGCACGAGAATCAAAGGATGCTCTGGACTTCAGACACCACAACTACAAAGACATGAGAATGGTTAGAGTGTGATGAATGTGTGAGGCCACACATGGACCACGAGGAACTTTAGTTTCCCTCAAGCTGCTGCCAACAGTTTTACTCCAACCTTTCCCTCTTCAATCTGCAGCTAATGAAGTCTGTGACTGAGGAATGTCCAGACATCACACGCATCTACACCATCGGAAAGAGCTACATGGGCCTCAAACTCTACGTCATGGAGATCTCAGATAACCCTGGCAAACATGAACTTGGTAATAAACAATCAAGCAACTCGTAGTTCAAGAGTTTCGCTGAGTTCAGCTGCTCTAGGCTGCTGTGTTTACACAGCTGTAGCAGCAACACAGGAAGGCAGGAGAGACTCGCAGAGGAGGCCGCTCTTACATAAACTAACTGACACATTCACACATTTCTTTGTGACAGGAACTTCTGGAAAACGCTGCCTGCCACTAAATTCAAATGAACTACGTTAAATGCACTTTGTCTCAGACAAATGCATCAAAGCTGCTTCCAATGATTTCTTCTTCCTTTCTTTAAACAGCCGATTTAAATGTTAGTGCTTTCATGGTTTGATTTGAAGCCTAATCCGAGAAACAGACAAGCACTGAAGTGTGTCTCTCAGTTAGAAATGACAATAAACACTAGGATATCAAGTCTGTGTGTGATCATTGGCAAAAACACAATACAAAAGGATTCATCTGAGATTTCAATCTGACCTAAACTACAAAATCATGAATGTGAATGAATGTGTGACAGGTCAGGTGACTCTCACATGTGACTGTTTCCAGGTGAACCGGAGTTTCGCTACGTAGCGGGGATGCACGGGAACGAGGTTCTCGGCCGAGAGCTGGTCCTCAACCTCATGCAGTTCTTGTGCAGACAATACAAGAAGGGAAACCAGCGCGTGGTACGACTGGTCACTGAGACACGCATTCACCTCCTGCCCTCCATGAACCCTGATGGTTATGAAGTAGCTTATGAGAAGGTGGGTAAATGATGAATATGTTCATTCTCTGATGTTTTGTTCAGTGAGACAGACCTCGTCATTGTATTGATTATCGCAGAATCATTGTATTGGTACCGTGATCGTGAGGTTCCCTGTGATTTCCAGCCCTAACTAACAAAGAGTAAACCTTTGATAAAACATATTGTTATTCACGTGACAGTATAATATCACAGACTAAAAGTGACTGTGACCCTGTGATTGGCTGACCTGCTGCAGGGCTCAGAACTGGCCGGCTGGGCTGAAGGACGCTACAGCTTTGAAGGAATCGACCTGAATCACAACTTTCCAGACCTGAACAACATCATGTGGGACACCCAGGAAAAAGCAGCTAATCCAGCCAAAGTCCCCAACCACTACATCCCCATCCCACAATACTACACCGAGGAAGACGCTACTGTGAGTTAAAAACCTGCTCACACACACATGTGTTAAAAACCTGCTCAAACACATGTGTTAAAAACCTGCTCAAACACATGTGTTAAAAAGCTGCTCACACACACATATGTTAAAAAGCTGCTCACACACGTGTTAAAAAGCTGCTCACACACACATCACACACACTGTTAAAAACACACACACACACACACACATACACATCACACACACATATGTTAAAAACACACATCACACACGTGTTAAAAGTTAAAAACACACACACCCCTGATTTACTACTGCTCACACACGTGTTAAAAACCTGCTCACACACATATGTTAAACTGATTTACTAAACTATTAAGTATGAACACCACTTCTTTAAATGGTTTAAATGTGTAAATTGACTGTCTAATAATGTCATTTACTTGAAGTAAACTTGAATTATATTTCTGCACTTTGACATAAATTTGATTTTAATGCTACACAACAGTTAAATGAAGTGTAACTGTGTCCAGGTTGCACCAGAGACCAGAGCGGTCATCAGTTGGATGCAGGACATTCCCTTTGTGCTCGGTGCAAACCTCCACGGTGGAGAACTGGTGGTCACTTACCCCTACGACTGCACCCGTGACTGGGCGCCTCAGGAAAACACTCCCACAGCAGACGACGCTTTCTTCCGCTGGCTTTCCTCCGTCTACGCCTCCACTAACCTGGTGATGGCCAACCCTGACCGACGCATCTGCCACTACGAGGACTTCCAGTCACACAACAACATCATCAACGGCGGAGCCTGGCACACAGTCCCTGGCAGTGAGTGTCACCACTGAACCACTACACATGCAAAAGAAATCATGACAGCTGAAAATGTGACAGTTAATGGTCCCACTCACACACAAGTGTCTTTCCACATTAACATATAGACTAGCACAACCGGGAATCAAACTCAAACACACACACTGTGTGTGTGCGTGTGTGTGTTGGCTGCAGGTATGAACGACTTCAGTTACCTGCACACTAACTGCTTTGAAGTGACGGTGGAACTGTCCTGTGATAAGTTCCCTCACGCCAGTCAGCTCCCGGTCGAGTGGGACAACAACAAAGAATCTCTGCTGGTTTACATGGAGCAGGTCAGTGTCTGTGTCTGTGTCTGTGTCTGTGTCAGTGTCTGTGTCTGTGTCAGTGTCTGTGCAGGTTTCCATGGTGATAACACAGTATCAGTGTGTGTGGTGCAGGTTCACAGAGGGATCAAAGGTGTTGTCAGGGACAAGATCAGCAAAAAGGGAATTGCAGATGCGATAATCAAAGTTGAGGATCATGATCATGACATTCGATCAGGTCAGTAAATGTGATTGCCATTATTCATTTAAACATTTTGGACAATATTAGATATTTTTTAAAAAAAGGTTCAAATTAGCTTCTTTTTTTTCCCACTTCCTGTAGCTCCTGACGGTGACTACTGGCGTCTCCTGAACCCCGGTGACTACAGAGTGATGGTTTGGGCACTGGGCTACTTACCGTCCATGCGCACCTGCCACGTCGGGATGGAAGCACATCCCACTATCTGTGACTTCACCCTCACCAAAACACCCATGCAGGTGCTGAAGGACATCCGAGCCAAAGGAGGGAAGATCCCTCAGGACCTTCAGCTGCGTCTGCGAGCGCTGAGGCTCCGCAAGCTTCGAGCCAGCACCAAGGCCCTCAACCAGCGCAGGGAGAGTCAGCGGCTGCAGCGGCTGCAGAGGAGGGGAGCCCGGGACGCCCGGGGGGGGTGACGGGGCCTCACAGACGAGCTGGATAACAAAGTGACGTGATTCTACTGTGACGGCTATTAAAGGGTCAGTCCATCCAATATACAAAAACATGTTTTTTTATAACAAGGTAATAAAAGAGAAGTGCTTTGTTTGGATTTGCTGACCCTTTAAGACAAACGACTAAACAAAGATAGTGAAGTTAACTGATTAAAGAACACATTCCTACAGGCAGGCATCCTTTATTATTAATGTCACTCATCTGTTATTTGTTTCCTTGAGGTTTTAAGTGTCAGCTGGTCTGATCTGTTTTTTTATTTGACTGATGTCCAACAAAAGGACCATAAACTCAAATCAAATGAAAGTCTCTGTGTGTGGTTTTTTTTATCTCGTTTTAAAGAAATGTCGACTGCAGCAACAGAAACTTTTTCATTCAAAGTGATTTTACACATTTGTTGATATTGAAAGTTTTTTTTCACCTGCACATGAAACTGCAAAATTACATCAAAATTTGTAGTATTATTTTTCTTTATTCACATTATGAAGATGCCATTATAAGCCATCATGCTCACATTGGAGATGACATCTGGACAAAAAGACTGAGCGATAAAACGATAACAATTATCGCAACATAACATTAACAATTATCGCATAATCGCAACATAACATTAATAGCACAAATGCTTTCCTTCAGATGAGTGAATCCAAAGTTAAAATGTTTTGAATGACCTGACATTTATCGCAATAATAACCAATACTGACTGATTTGAGGTTTTGATCGCAATAAATCTTTGTCTCGATGTTACTTATGAAAACTAAAAAAAAGTCCACACACAAAAGATTTTTCAAGATTCTTTTTCATTATGAAGCAAAACTGTGAAAAAGACAAGAGTGAAGGTGATGCCAAGAAGTGGGCTGAGCTGAGTGAGGGAGTGGGGATCAGTGCAGGGGGGTGGGGTGAAAACAGAAAAGCGACAAAGGACACCTGCAGCAATGATAAAAGTGGGAGGAGTCTGGGACAAGAAGCCATGCACTGAGAGGAAGGAAAACTTGTGGATGCCAGTGAAAGCGTGGAGGCAAAGTACCTGGATCAATAAATAACATTATTATAGAACCATATCCACGGGCTTACAACGGGTTTAGTTACACTTTAAAACCTGGTTTATTTTTTACTCCTGCTACTGAATCACACACTGCTCACCTGTGATTCTGAAGAAACAGGAACAAATCATCCCAGCTGGTAAAGACAGAGAAAGTTAGAGCAGCACAATTAATCCCTAAATAATCACACTTTTCTAAATGAAATTGGAATTTAACAAAAAAAATGAGAAAAAAGGTTTTGTTTGATGACAAAATCCAAATAAACGTCTAATCTGTTTTTCCAAGAAAATGAGACTTAATGCAAAAATATTTCAGTTTCAGGTGGATTTGTTTTGCCCATATGAAGCAGCTCGAGTTAAGGCTGCAACCACTCATCAATTATTAAATGAATGGTTAAAATAAGTTTCATTTCAACTCAACCACAAAACAAACAGCATTTTTTCGACCAAATTCACAGGTTTTTATAAAAAAAAACAAAGTGTGGAGAAAAAGCACAAGTGACAAGACAAACGGCGCACAGCGAGAACAAGTGACGTCAACACACAGAAACAGGACATAATGCTGGTGAAGGACGTGGAAAGGTTAAGATTGGATGAGCAGAGAAGCACCAGTAGAAGAAAAGGCAGAAGCAGAGCACAGTCTGTCTCACCATAATTCACGTGTTCACGTCCACTTGCATCCACAAAGACGCGTCCACAAAGTTTTCTACTGCTATAGAATCCAACGTGAATATTGAGTGTGTGGACGTCCTGCAGACGCCACGATTGAACGTCTCCTCAACGCTTCGGATGTTTTTTTCTTGGATTCAAGTTCAGAAAAGGTTGAATGTTTAAATCCACTGTTGCAGCCAAAGTCTCCGCCTCCTCTTCCTCGTCCTCCTCCTCCCCCAAACAAACTGTGTGTGCTTCCCAGCTGCAGACCTGGGTCATGAGGAGCTTAAACATAGCTATTTTAACTTTATGTTGCTTCTATTAGATGCGTGGAGTTGTCAATACAGATAAAATGACAATATTTAAGTCAATGGCGAAGATATTTCGCTGATTTTTCACAGCCTTGAGAATTTATAGATTCTTTTTTTTTAACAGAAACACAATTATCGGGTTTTTTTTTTAAACTTAACATATAAAAACAAAGTGTGTTCACGGCAGCGGAGACAAACGTTTGGCATTTTATTAACCAATCAACTCATTGATGATGAAAATAGTTGTTGGTTTTTTTATGTTTCCAATTGTGCGAATGATTTGGATAAAATAACTTATTGTTGTATTTGTAATGTGTCGTTACGGTGAAAATCAATAAAAACTGTTAAATATAAAATAACTTATTGTGCTTATAGATTTCAAACAAGGTTACAAGATGTAATATCAACTTCTATACGCATGTCATTCTTTTATTGGCATAAAATGTAGAATAAACAAAAAATAATCAATCATTATTTTTGGAGTCTTTGTGATTTGTTTTAATTGATTTGTTTGAAAATGGGATTAAATGGGAGTGGTTTAATCCCAAAGCACTGCGACACAAAGATGGGTTAAAAAATGTTCAGATATTTAGTGAAATGTAATTTGCTCAAATGGATTTGACTTATATTTAGATTCTGTATTCTTGTGTTTATATTTTATGATAGTGAGTCTAAAATCATAGAAAATATACAGGTGTTCAAACAATGTTATGGGGCAGTGCAATATCTGACTAAACCTTTGTGCAATTATCAAAGCTGGAAACAGCAGAAATCTTATCTTAGTGCTTCTGTGCCCAGGTCTACTGCAAATCTGACGCAATCTGACGCAGTGGACGCAGTGGACGCTAAAACTTTGGCTGGTACAGGGACACACGTCCACTCAGGCAGCCTGAGGCCAGCTGACAGTGCGTCGGGGAGAACTTGGTGGTGAGCACGACGTCGCTGTGCGAGTAGATGGAGCGGATCTCCCTGAGGCAGCTGGTCTGGACGGGCAGGCAGTCGGCCAGCTCACCGCAGTGCTCGTCGAAGGCCAGCAAGCGGACACCGTAGCCATACGGCGAGCAGATGAGGCGCCCGTCCGGGCTGAAGCACAGCTCCTTGATGTAGCCCCGCCCCACATTGGCCTCCTCAATATAGTGGGTGAGACGCAGGGAGCAGCGGGGGGAGACGAGCGGGCGAGGCGGCGCCCCCTCCTGGAACTCGTACACACACGTCCACTAAGGAAAAAGAAAGATTAAACACAAACGTGACATAAATGACAAATCTAGTTCAGTGCCAAAACTATGGCTCCACTTGAATTTGTAAAAACTTTATTTGTTCAAAGACGCAGTTGCTACGCGACGACGACGGACCGAGTGCACGAGTTGCACATCATTAGAACACAATGCTGTCCATGCGTCAACAACACATTGTTATTATTGTTTGCAATTGTTTGATTTTCCCTGAAAATCAGGGACCGTCTACAAATATGTTTCAGATCATGACATAAAACCAACCATCCGAGACTAAACTAAACCAGAAATCCTAGACTAGAGTAAACCAACCATCCTAGACTAAACTAAACCAACCATCCTAGACTAAACTAAACCAACCATCCCAGACTAAACTAAACCAACCATCCCAGACTAAACTAAACCAACCATCCTAGACTAAACCAAACCAACCATCCTAGACTAAACTTAACTAAACCAACCATCCTAGATTAGACTAAACCAACCATCCTCGACTAAACTAAACCAAACCAACCCTCCTAGACTAAAATAAATCAACCATCCTAGACTAGACTAGACCAACCATCCGAGACTAAACTAAACCAAACCAAACCAACCATCCTAGACTAAACTAAAACAACCATCCTAGCCTAAACTAAAGCAGTGGAAAAACAGCAGCATTAGGAGAATGGTGACAGGGTTAAATTTGTCACCTCCTGGTCGTCCATGTTGCTGGAGCAGCGGATGAGTGTGGCCCAGCCTTTGGGATGGAGCTGCAGGGAGGTGATGCAGTTCCCTCTGTCTCTCTCTCCAGGAATCTCAGGAGTCAAAACCTCTAGACTGTTCCGTGGAGAAAGGCCTGTGAGGGAGGGGTTTAACATTTGATGAAGTCTGATAACTCCATTATATGTGCTGTTTTAACACCGGGACTGTCTTACCTTCTCTGTGAGGGTGGATCTTACTGGAGTCATTTCCCTGACGTGGAGTTCCAGCTGATCTGGAGGCTGAGGTGCCTCCATCTACAGAATCACATCAGAATAAAAACTAGAAACAAGAGCAATGTGTCTGTTCACTTACATTATACAGGAATACAACCATGGGAAACCTGAGGTGAGCGGAGTGCGTCGCGCTCGCAGCATGCGGTAACTGCCGACCTCCAGCGACTGCGTGAGGTCCAGGTCGTGGAGGATGAGCAGGTACCCAGAGGACGTGGAGATGAGCATCTTGGAACAGTCGGGCGTCAGACGCATCCTCATCAGGTATCGGGTGTGAAAGAACTTTTTGTGTGGACAGCCGTCTTCTGTAAACCTGCAGAAGAAAGGAAACTTTTCATAAATCGATGGAGCAGTTGATTATAATCTCATAAAATGATGATTCTTTTTAGGGCTGGGCGATATCCCGATATTTTAACATATATATCGATATATTTCTGAACGAGACATAACACGGGACAATATCGCTTGATAATAATATCGATATAGTTCATTTTGCGTTAAAATGACAATATATAGGCTGCAAGGTCTCACACACACACACACAGAACACACCTCCCCCTCCACTCTCACCTACACAGAGACAACATGGAGACAGTGCGCCGCAGAAGTGAGTGGGTCAGTAAATGAAAGAACAATAACTGGATCATTTGGAGCTGGTTTGGTTTTAAAGTGTCAGACAAGCAGCAGCAGAAGGTGTCTGTAAAGAACGTTAAAAACCTGTTGCAGGGTCAACAGTCACGTTGTTCAGTGTATAATATAAATTTGTCTGGCTATAGAACGAGGAGGAAACTGTTCTCATACACATGTGCTGCTCGCCTCCTGAGCAATGCTCACTTTAGCAGACACTCCACCTTGTGGCCAAAAAGAGAAAGCACACCTCTCTGTATGTGCTACTTCTTATCACACAAAATGGAGCATTGATACTATTTAGTGAGCGACACTGCTACACACAATACATCAAAAGACTCTGAACATTTGAAATCAAATAACTTAAAGTGGACATATTATACCCTATTTCCCCATTAAAAGAGTTCCCTGGTGTCCTAATGAACGTGTCAGTGACATGCTTTGGTCAGAATACCATAAGGATGAAGCACCATAGCAGTTCAATAACCCTGCTAAACCCGCCCCTTTCAGAACGCTCGGTTTTGTGCATGGTCCCTTTATATGCAAATGAGACACAGGCAAACACACGCCCACTTCTCCCAGGGGGTTTCTGATTTGTCCTCTTTACAGCGCTCACTCGCTCATCTCCTGTTCCCTCAGCTCCATTTCTCTGACAATATCAACATGGCAGCGTGCACGGAAAACAGCGAGAGTGCCGTCACAGGAAGAGACGTCCTACATAAGGATGGAGCCAAACACTGTCCAACTGTAAATCAGTTAAAAGCACTTAGGGACAACACCACTGATCCACCGCTGATCACTGCATAAACTGCCGCTGTATGTGACTGTATGCTCCACAGCTGGCGATCAGTCACATACAGCTCCCAACATCGCGTGTTTTATGGCCTATACTTACACTAAGGGGGACCACGAAAACAGGACTGAGTATTCTTTATCCAAACTTTGGCGACTGGTAGGGCCTCCAGAGTCCCAAATATAAGTATTAAAATGGTTAAAAAGTTGATTTTGCATGTCCCCTTTAAGAAA
The DNA here is from genome assembly GCF_019176455.1 of Solea senegalensis. NCBI lineage: Eukaryota > Metazoa > Chordata > Actinopteri > Pleuronectiformes > Soleidae > Solea > Solea senegalensis. The sequence continues at coordinate 20,834,962 of NC_058036.1, forward strand.
AATATAGGAAGTGGGGTGTGTGGCTTATTCTGTTGTCATTTCTTGTCATTACACTAGTGGAGTCATATTTCCATCATCTGTTTCTTTTCTTTTTGAAAGAACAGTTTGCAGGTGTAGTAAACACGTCAGTGGAAAAGTGTTTATTGTTACTGTTAAAATTGTAACAGTATTACATTTTTGAATGAATGACTGTATATTATTGTCATGCAGGAAATAGATTTCTTTTATTTTATTCATTTCAGTGACGTCTGACATTTGGCATGTGGTTTAAACTTATAACGGAATGTTTGTTTATTTTTTTAAAGGGTTTGTCTCTGGAAAGAAATGTAGGTAATATGCTATAATGCCCCAATGACATCACAGAAAAATATCGATATATATCAAGTATCGCCAAAAATATGGAGCTATGACTTTTGGTCCATATCACCCAGCCCTAATTCTTGTTTTATCCACAAACCCATAATCAAAAGAGTTGACGATTCATTTATTAATCGATTAATAATCAGTGAATCAGTCAGACTACAGGATGGAAACGGAGGATTTTCAGAGTTGAATTTCAGCCAAAAATCAACCTTTAAAATTTAAATCTCCATTTGAATGGAGTTGAACTGGCGACCATGAAGTCTTTTGCACGCAGGGTACCGGTCTTAACCACTGATAATAAAACCACAAATAAACATTATTTTTTCATCCAAAAGTTGACTTTATATTAAGTTTATATATTGAAAATAATTGGTTTGGGGTAAGGTCACCTCTCACTGTAACACTAACTAACTAACCTGTTAGTGTCCCATGTGATGACGTTGCCGTCAAAGCCAGACGTGACGAGGAGACGCGTGTTGGTGTCGTACTCGATGTTTTTCACCCAGCTGGCGTGGCCGTGCAACGAGCAAACCTTTGAGTTCAGTTTACGGAGATCCCATAATGCAATAGTGGTGTCGTCAGAGCAGGTGGCAAACAAACGATTGTCCAAAAACCTGCGATGGCACAGAGGGAAAATACACTGCATTCTTAAATGTTTACATGTTCACATTGTGTGGAACAGAACGTCGTGATCTGTCCTCGTAACATGAGTTAAAGAAATGTAGGCAAAGAACCTGATGTTGTTGACACAGTCCTCGTGGGCCTCCGTCAGCGTTTTGATGTGTCTGGATGAGATGGGATCGAACAACAGCACCTCAGTCTGTTCACAGGCCACAGTCAACACAGACCTGAGCACAGACATACACAACTTTATTCATTTAGAATGGATTTAGGTTTAAATCACTGAAAAACTCCATTTTAGGTCTGGTGAGTAACAATTAGTGACATCTAATGGTGAAACTACAGATAATAACATACCTTCACACACCAGAGAATATGATGTTGTTCTCCTTTGATTTGCATATGGTGTTTTTCTATTATACACTCGACTAGACTCTACTTGTTTGTTTGTTCTTCTCCATCAGTGATAGAACCTGATGGAGATTCTGATGTTTTTCTTCTTCATCATCAGTGATAGAACCTGATACCTGCTGTTACTCTTCTCCTTTACCAGTGATAGAACCTGGTACCTGCTGTTATTCTTCTTCATCATCAGTGATAGAACCTGATACCTGCTGTTACTCTTCTCCTTCATCAGTGATAGAACCTGGTTCCTGCTGTTTATCTTCTTCTCCATCAGTGATAGAACCTGGTACCTGCTGTTTTTCTTCGTCTCCATCACTGATAGAACCTGGTACCTGCTGTTTTTCTTCCTCTCCATCAGTGATAGAACCTGGTACCTGCGTTTTTCTTCCCCATCAGTGATAGAACCTGGTACCTGCTGTTTTCCTTCTTCATCAGTGATAGAACCTGGTTTCTGCTGTTCTTCTTCTTCTCCATCAGTGATAGAACCTGGTACCTGCTGTTTTCCTTCTTCATCAGTGATAGAACCTGGTTACTGCTGTTCTTCTTCTTCTCCATCAGTAATAGAACCTGGTACCTGCTGTTTTCCTTCTTCATCAGTGATAGAACCTGGTTTCTGCTGTTCTTCTTCAGTGATAGAACCTGGTTTCTGCTGTTTTTCGTCTTCTCCATCAGTGACAGAACCTGGTTCCTGCTGTTTTTCGTCTTCTCCATCAGTGATAGAACCTGGTACCTGCTGTTTTTCGTCTTCTCCATCAGTGATAGAACCTGGTACCTGCTGTTATTCTTCTTCTCCATCCGTGATAGAACCTGGTACCTGCCGTTTTATCGCTGATGGTTCTATCACGGATGGAGAAGAAGAAAACAAAAGAGTAGTGGAATCATGCTGCAAGTGTAAAATGGAAGTGCCATTTGTGAAACCAAGATACCTGAGGGCGAACTAGTCCTCCCCAGATATAAAGGTAATAGGGTTAGGGTTAGGGCGAATTGTAAAGTTTCTGTCACACAGCCCATCGTGGACCTCTGCAGACACAAGGACATGCATTGTTTTTTAAATTGTTTACAGACTCTGTCCAATTGATATCAATGTTGGTAGAAACCTGATGTTGTGATATCGGTATTAGACAGAACTGGTATCGAGACAACGATTGTGCACACTGTGCCTTTTACACGTACATTAAGTAACTAAATTAAAGCCATTTTCACAACAATATTCAACAGTGGCGATGATTAATGGGCCATTTTTATAGTCTTTTCTAAACATTGTAAAACCTGTGGACATGAGCTCCAGACAAGAGGCCTAACAATGTCTCACCCGTCCGGGGAATACTCCAGGTTAAACACCGCTCCGTGGGTCTGGGTGCTCAGGTTGACAGACTCCACAGCCGGATTCATAGAGCAGTACAAACTGGTCATTGTCCTGAAGTTGTCCCGGGCTGGATCTACAAACACCCCTCGCCTAATTGTCCTGCGTTGCAGCCATGAAAACAGTCTATTTCCCCCGCAAACGCCGTCGCAGCTGCGCCCTGTCTGCGGCGCGGTGCTCGGTTGTGAACAGGACTCCCGCTCATCTGACGCCGGAGACCTTGCACTGCGCTCCGGCCGCTGTCCACCGCTCCCGGACAGTGAAGCTGTATCCTGCCGGGCGATGTCATCGTCCTCCTCGGAGTCTTCGATGTCAGGGTCTGCCTCTTTGTCGCCGTCGGGCCTGTCCTGCGACTCGTCGGCGTCCTCGCTGGGGCTCCGGTGCTCCGAGCTCATTGTAGCAGCGACCGCAGAAGCCGTCTGGGTTTTTCGGGGGAGAAGCGTCTCGGATCAGCGGTGAAAAAGTGCACTAACTCCGTTCACCCTCCGAGCACGGACCCGCTTCTTCCTCCAGGGTTTTAAGGCGCCATAGCAGTGGGTTTGAGCAGCATTTGGGATATAAAACACATTTTATTTAGGTGCCAGACTAAGCAGCGCCTTATCACCGTACATCCAGTGAACACGGTGAGCATTTATGCTACCGGAAGTGTTTGTATCTTGCCTTCAAAGTAAAGTACATGTTTAGTTTTTCAGGAAAATATCTCCCTCTGAACGCAAATAAAAACCAATTTAAAAAAAAAAAAAAGTTCTATTTGGCTTTTGCGCGTGAAATTACCTCTCGAAAAGGTATTTTTACTCAATAGCTTAACCTGAAGTGTATCATTGAATGTTCACTACGTGTATTTCCTTTAGCGTGACACTTTTTTCTCCCCATCAAAACAAATGCGAAATAAAAAGAAGTTACGAAGTTCCGCTTCCGCTTCTGCGTTCACATGCACCCGTAGACCGGCTACTGCCATCTGCTGGAGAAAGCGCGTAACCTCGTCATTATTTATTATTTACCTGTTATTATAACCTGTTTATATTTGATACGTGTTTGTGTTTTCGCAGTATTAAAAATGTGTCTAACATTCCTTAAGTGGAGGTTTACTTTTTCTGTTTAAAGTACTGTATGTGGAATATAAGTCACAAGTCAGATATTTTTAATTTATGATTTAATTTATATATTCAGAGCAGCGACTCCCTCTGCTGGGCAGTGCAGGTACTACAAACGGACCACGAAGTCATTAAAAATAAATGCAACAGTTTTGAAATTTTAATATATTTAATTATTCAGAAATAATAAAGTCATTCAATTTCAATTCTTGGTTTATCTGACCGAAGATTAGTTTAGTTCACACAGTATTTGGCCAAAAATTGTGAAGTGAAGAACACGATTTTTCAAAAATACAACAGTCTATTTATATTTTATTGCTGTATTAATGGGTTAGGGTTAATTAATAATATGTATATATATAAGTAAAATGTGTATTTGAATGAATCTGAATGAAGCTGAATCTGTTATTAAGACATAAGAACATATAATTATCTTAAATGAATTATACATTTTACACATTCAACTTTTTTGTTTTGTTTGTCACTCAAACGGGGCAGAGACTGCGCGCGTCACGCACCTCTGGCTCATACATAAAGGAGAGCGGACAGATGCAGATCTGGGCAAACAACATGGCAAGCACACAAGATGCCGCGCTCCATCCACGCGGAGGAACCGGCTGTGCGTCTTTATGCGCCGCGGATCCAGGAATGAGCTCAACCAGAAACAAGCCGAGGACTCCCGATTCCATCCCACTGATCGTGTCAGTGATGCTGCCCCTGGTCCTGGTCCAGGTCCTGGTCCAGGAGGCATCAGCTCATCCTCAGTGTCTGGACTTCGAGCCGCCTTTCAAACCTCAGTGGCACCTGGAGTTCTGCAGGCAGTACGAGGAGTTCGGATGCTGTGACCAGAAAACGGACAACATGATCGCGGAGAGATACTGGGACACCGTGGAGCAGCTGGAGGTGGCGGGTCACGAGCTCTGCGCTGACATGTTGAAGGAAATTATGTGCCAGGTACACACGGATTTTCTGTCTTCTGTTTGGAAAAAAGTGTGCAACTATAACAATAGAATTATCAACATATTTGAAGAATTCAAATGACTTCTCTTCTGACTTCTCTCCAGTTTCTTACTGTAAATGTGAATGTTAAGTGAATTATTTGCTCCAGATCACAAACAAGTGAAAGTGAATAATTGTGGTTGAGAACGTCTTGATTTCCAGGTTTGGGAAACAAAAATCAACTGTTTGTGATGAATTGATTATAAAAATAACCATCAGTTGCAGCCATAATTGTGGAGAATGTTTATACCCCTTTTTATTCCCTGAAAACTTTAATTTGTTGTAATTAACAGTTTTCTTTGAGTCAACGTCTATTTAATACAATATGAATTAACAGTTGGAGTGAAGACAGTTTAGAAAAGGTGAAGTAATTTGGTAATTATGAGTTATCCAAAGTGCAAAGAGAGATTTTATTACAGGAATAAGGTCCTGAACCAATAATTCTGCAGAGAAAACTTAATGAAGGTGTGCAAGTCACAGGGAGGCACAGGATGTTAAAATTACATTGCAGGGGGAAGGCAAGAGGGAGTTTGTTCAGAATGGGGGGTGAGGACCCATTCTTGGACGACTCTGTGTTTAAAGCCACAATCAAGTGAACACAAGTGCTTCTTTAATGTGATGGTTGCAGTTTTTGAAGTTAGGCTGAAGGTGGTGCTGAAAGTTTGCTGCACTTTTGCACACAACTACACACGCAGAGTAATGAAGTATTTGTACTTTGTTACATTACAACACTGCACGGGGAGAACATGCAGAAAGAAAGGTCCCAGGCTGGAAATCAAACCTAGCACCTTCTTGCTGTGAGGCAACCGTGCTCACCACTATGCACTAGTCACCATGTTTTCACAGAACACCTCATAGCACTGTGATAAGACTGTAGTGTGTCATGTTTTGTCAGGAGTGTTCTCCTTATGCCGCACACCTTTACGATGCCGAGGACCCGTACACACCTGTCAGAGAACTTCCTGGACTCTGCTTCCACTACTGCTGCGACTTTCACAGCAAATGTCGCCATGTGCTGAAATACCTGAGTGTGAACCAGGTGCTGCAGGACGCTGCCGAACGGGACGCGTCCACGTTCTGCAGCATACTGGACCTCTCCGACAAGGACTACTGCTACCCCAACGTTTTGAAGACGCCTGACCTCAACAGCAACCTGGGTCAGGTGGTGCAGGACCCCAATGGGTGTCTGCAGCTGTGCCTGACAGAGGTGGCCAACAGTCTCAGGAACCCTGTGCTGATGTTGCACAGTGGTGATGACACACACCGCAAGTTCATCGCCGAACAGGTGGGCTTTGTGTGGGTGTACCTGCGCGACGGCAGTCGGCTGGAGCAGCCGTTCCTGGACATGAGCGGGGAGGTGATGACCACGCCCTGGCTGGGGGACGAGAGAGGTTTCCTGGGGATGGCGTTCCACCCCAAGTACAGGGACAACGGACGCTTCTTCATCTACTACTCCATCCAGGTCGATGGCAAACTGGGGAAAATCCGAATCAGTGAGATGAATGTGTCTGCCCATGATATGAACCTGGCTGATCATCAATCTGAGAGGTACACAGCACAAACTGACCATGGGGATTATTTAAAACACTAAAATACATTGATTTAACCATAGAATACATTCAGAAAGGTTAGTGGCAGTTTAAAGGCTAAATGTAGGGATGGCACAACACCACTTTTTCATGTCTGATACCAAAGCAGTGGAGCTGAGGAATTTTGACCAGTGTGTATAGAAAATGAAGCAATAATAATAATCATTAGAGTCACATTATCTGTCGCTCCATCTTAATCGGATTTCATTTTACCACTGTGTGAAGTGTATGTGAGGAAGAGGACGACGAGAGAGAGCAAATGATCTGATCAAGAATAAAATCTCCCTCCTGTGAAAAGTGTAGCTGACTTTGCTCAGATTATTTACCCCTCTGTGTTTTAATGTTGGCGATAAAGGTGTCAGTGAGAGAGCTCATGATCTCAGGAGAGCTTTGGTATAACAAGTTAGAGAGCGCATATACAGTATTATTGGGGTTAGGGTTTGGTATGAGATACTAGATAAATATTATCCACTATGTTCTCATCCTGCAAGGATTATGAAGGGATTCTAAAGTTTATGTTTTTCAGTTTTTTAAATTGTCAAAGAACGTCTTGGCAATTTGTGAATGGCATGTTTTCAAATGGTGGTTTCCAAGCACAACTGATGAAGTGTTCAGGTGGTTGCAACTCCCATTGTTTCACGTATCGTTACACGTATCTTGTCTAACAATGTTGTTGCTCTCAGTCCTTTTCTATACATGCATGAACCCTTTGGTACCAGTCCAATCTAAACATCTACCTCTGCCATAAAGTTAATAGTAGCTCCTAAAAACGTACTTCTCCATGGACAGAAATCAAATATAGAGACGCTATATGTATATATAGATATACATATACATAAACAATGCAAAAAACATCCTTCTTTTAAGTTAAGAATGTAAAAGAAGGATGAAACATGGCCTGAGGGCAGAATGAAAGATTTACACATATTTGTGTATTATATTTGTTTTTTTTGTTTTATACCTACAGAGTCATTTTAGAGATTGAGGAGCCGGCTGCAAACCACAATGGAGGCCAGTTGCTGTTCGGCTTGGATGGATATTTGTACATTTTCACTGGAGACGGTGGAAAAGCCGGTGATCCATTTGGGAAGTACGGAAATGCACAGAACAAGTAAGATTCCTCAAGAGTGTGAACCAAGAGTGGGCACAGGTTTGTCAGAAAAACACCTGACCTTTAAATGTGAAGCACCTGTCCATCATGATTTTGAATAGAAAACCTTTACACTGTTGCTATAGTAGCCTAGGATGGACAAACATAATGGCCACCAAAGGTTATCTTACATGCGTGACAAGGGTGAGTTTAGCCGAATAGTTCACTCATGTCTACACACCTACACTAACTTTTTGACCATTTATTTACCACTTTTAGCTAATTATTTAGGAGGCATTTCACCACTACTTTAACCTAACAGTTAGCATTTGACAAAATCTTTTGACTAACTTGTTTTTAGCTTAGGTTGTGATCCTTTTTAGTTGTAATTGATGATTTCATCGGACGCTTGTATCCACAGTCTTTTTGTTTCGGTCCTGACCCATCGCTCATGACCAGTAGATCGGTCTTCCTTCAGTGCTGTAGAGCGAACACAATACCGTATATGGAATGGTGAACTGTTCCACAGATTTGGAGCGGTCACTGAAAAAGCTGAAAATATTGTTGTTGTTTTCCTGTCCAGGAGTGCTTTGTTGGGAAAAGTACTCCGGGTTGATGTGGATGTAAGGGACCCCAGAGGGAAACAATACACAATCCCCCACGATAACCCTTTCATCGGTGACCCAGACGCCCGGCCAGAGGTGTACGCATACGGGGTGAGAAACATGTGGCGATGCTCTGTGGACCGCGGAGACCCAGTGAGCCAGCGTGGCCGGGCCAGGATATTCTGTGGAGATGTCGGTCAAAACCGCTATGAGGAGATTGACATTATTGTGAAAGGAGGAAACTACGGATGGAGAGCTAAAGAAGGTTTCGAGTGCTACGATCTGAAACTGTGCCACAACCCCACACTGAGTGAGTATTTTTCCACTCACCACCTGTTATTTCTGCCATAATCTGCCTTGGTATTCAGTCTATTACTGACACGCCAGATCTGAGTTAAAACAGCGTTTCATTCTGTGCCACGACAGACGACGTCCTGCCTATCTTTGCCTACAGTCATCATGTTGGGAGATCTGTGACGGGGGGATTTGTGTACAGAGGATGTGAATCACCCAATCTCAACGGCCTGTACATATTTGGAGACTTTATGAGTGGGTAAGATTGTTCTTTCTGTCAGCGGTGAATTTTTAACTTTATTGAGAAACTAAGGAATTCAAATGACTTTGTATAACAACTGGACAATGGGAGTCGAGCCATAACTTTGTTATGTTAAGCTCAGCTACCTTTGATTTATAGATGGTCAATGGTTTTGTATTTATATCACAGATGACCGCTCAAAGCTGCTTTACACTTTTCTATCACTCATCTTTCATATCCAGCACTGTCTTGCCCAAGGACACATCGGTATGTAGAATAGTGCAGCCGGGAATCAAACCCGTCAGTCAGTCAGAGATTTACCTTCAGTGCAGAATCATGCAGAATTTAGTTTCAGTGGGAAGTTTTCACATCAACACATTGTTTGAATTTTGCAGTCGAATATTTGCACTAGAAGAAGACAAGACAACGGGACACTGGAAAGAAAGACGCGTGTGCATGGGAGACACGAAAGCATGCTCTTTTCCTGGACTCATCAATCATCACCACAAGTTCATCATCTCATTTGCTGAGGATGAAGCAGGTGACACATCCTCCGTCTCTTCTTTTGATTCCATGAATGTGATGGGAATGAAAAGCCTGTTCTGTTTTTCAGGGGAACTGTATTTTCTGGCCACCGCTTACCCGAGCTCCTCGTCTCCCTTTGGAGCGGTTTTCAGATTCATGGATCCCTCCAGGTAGAGTGTCTGTGATATCAGTGGTTTTAATGGGTTTCACTGTTTGGGATGGATTTGTTACTAACACAAGAGGATGTTGCTGAGGTCCTAAATGATAGACTTATCTATTTACTGCATTCAACACCAACTCTGAAACATATCCCTGATGATACAATGCTGCATGGTTGTCATAGATTTAGATATGACCCAAAGGAACTTCAGACCGTGCACACATTCAAATACACCATGTTTGGTCTTGTTAGTGGCACTTTAGGTGTGTTTTGCCTTGTACTAGTTTCAGTCTACAACCATGACAAATTATATGTTGTTTGAGCAAGCGTTCAGTCTCCTGATTCTATTTGTGCAACAACATTTAAAGTGCAACCACTGTCTTGCTTTTTGGAGTCTGGTTCTTTTTTGAGGAAAGACAAAGTTAAAGTTGTAAAAACGCCACACAGAAACCACACTTTGGTCCAATCAACGTGTTGTTATGTCAAAATTGCATGGTTGCTTAATTGCTTGATACTTGGGTTGTGGCTGTAATGAAACAAGATGAAGATCAGTAGAGGTTTTTATTTTGGGGCTGTGTCTGCTTATGTTTTAATCTGTGCAGGAGAGCTCCTCCAGGGAAATGTAAGCAGAAGCCAGTGCCTGTCAAAGTGAAAGGGAAAAAGATTCCATTTGTGCCCCAGGAACGTAAGTCTCCTCCTTTTTCCTTACATTTTAATCTCCTCCTTTTCCTCTTATAGTTTGAAGTGTCATTTGTTATGGTTTGCACATACCAGACTCGTTGAAGGAGTCATTTGAGAGGCAATTTTTTTTTGGACTGAGCTTGTCTGACAAACTGACATGTGCATTTCATTTTGGGATGAAAAAGCAAAGTCAATGTGGACAAAATACAACCTCTTTCATTTTTACAAACTAAGATGCAAGATATTTGTGTTTGGTCACCAAAGAAAGATTTATATGTAAAGTTGTGCATAATTCACCAAACATCTCTGGTTTAATGACTCAAAATATTAATGTTTCACATAATTAGCCGTTAAACAGTCAGAAAAGTGATAATCTGCACAATTTCTGAATGTTCTGTCCTAATTCATAAAATTCAACATACTCGTATGTAGCCGCAGAGATAAATCAATAAAAGTTATAACAACGGCTTCTGTGGCATTTCAGTGACTGTGCTGGACACAAGTGAAAAACCTACGAGACCACCACCGAGAAAATTCAAACTCGCCACCAAACCACCAGCAACAAGCAGCCGGGTCAAACCTACGACGGCGACAACAGCAACGATGACGAAGAAGGACACACAACCAAGGAAGGAAAAACAAAACAAAAATCGGAACATTCAGATGAGGGAGAAGAATTTGAGGCAGGAATCCAAGGAACTGATAAAGAAGTCAAAGGCGGTCAGTGGCAAAGCTAAAACTAAACCAAAGACCAAGAAAACTGCATCAGCAGCATCAGCATCAGCAGCAGCAGCATCAGCAGCATCAGCATCAGCAGCAGCAGCAGCAGCACATCATGCTTTCATGAACAAAACAAAGACAAACCTAAATGTAAAAAGCAACAGGAGGAAGCGAGTCAATGCCTTCATGCCAAGAGTAAGATGATTAATAAGAGTGTCGCGTCCAACAAACATAAACTTAACATACTTTAGCTTGTTTGCTAAACCTCTGTGAAAGCTGAAACATACAAATCGGCCACAAATTCACAGCTTTATGTCTCCTCGTGAGGATGATGCATGTTTTATGGACTTTGATAATAAGCTGCTGTGGATTCAAGTCCAGATGAGGCGTTTCCTGCTCCTGCTCGTTTTCATGTCAAGCCTGAGCTAACTGTTTCTCTGCATTTCCACAAAAATGTTGTGCTTTTCCTTTTATTCCTTTAAGGACGCAGCTGTCGCACTCATGCACTCATGCAATCATGCACGTAATGACACAGCTTCATTTACACCTTATTTTTGACAGTTATAAAATGATCGGCCTAAGTTAATCACTGAGCCCGTGTTTTTAGAACATGACAAACAGGCTGGAAATAGAAATGAGGAGCACACACACACAGTTTATCCAACCCCAGTGTTGTTAACATGGTCTAAAAGTGTTAAAAATAAAGTATATTAGAAAGTGTGTGTGTGTGTGTGTGTGTGTGTGTGAGGTTATCTGTAATTAAAGTGTAAACCACAGTCCTTGGATAACGACTGCTGCAAATGTAAAGCTGTCACTAAAGTGCACAACATAAATCTCACAATACTGCATTTTCTCTGCTGCTGATCTCGCCGCCTGCGTCATGTTTTCTATAAATAATAAAATAAATATTAGATAAAAAGCCAATTTTTACAACTTTGTTTTTTATCCCTAAGTCTTTTTAACTGATTTTCACAGAGAGTGCCGTCACAGGAAGAGACCTCCGACACATGGACACTTAGGGACAGCACCGCTGATCCACCGCTGATCGCTGCATAAACAGCTGCTGTATGTCATGGAGGTCATGGAGGACGTACTGAACAAATATGTTTAATTAGGACGTGTCAGAATGGTCAGTTATGACCTCTGTGTGACCTTTTCTTAACAATGTGTGTGTTTGTACGTCCCCTAACTAAATACTAAGTCTGATGTGAAGTGGTGCGAACACACGAACACACGTTTGCTGACTTTATCCGTCACATTAGCTTCATATATAAAATCCTCTGTAAAACACTGTGCTCCACTGTGCAGCCACCAACAGCACACTTGTCCCTCCGCGTTGACATAATACCGCTCTTCCTCCCTCGCCTGCACTCTCGCAGGGACAAGGTGGAGCTAAGGTGGAGCTCTCCAAGTAAACTTACTGGTGGGCGGTAACATTCACGGTGAAATGCGCATGCTGCCGTCATAAGCACAGGGAATTCAACAGGAGTGTTTTATGGCCTATACTTACACTAAGAGGGACCACGAAAACATGACTGAGTATTGTTTATCCACACTTTGGCGACTGGTAGGGCCCCCAGAGTCCCAAATATTAGTATTAAAATGGTTAAAAAGTTGATTTTGCATAATATGTCCCCTTTAAAGGAACAAGGTGGCGCGTGCGCACACACACACACACACGTTCGACATTCATGATTTGAGGGGACATTGCATTGACTTAGATTTATTTCCTGGAGACTTACTCTAACCTTAACCACAATTACTACTGGCCTAATCTTAATCCTAATCCTAGTCCTGACCTCAACCTAACCTTAAAACATATCTTCACCTAAAAATGTAGTCATTACATTACATTGACAGAGACAGAGGACGTTTTGCAGGTTTCAGTGTTTCCTTGAATTCCGTCTAATAAAGAAATGAGGCATAATCGATGTGTGAGGAGCTGCCCAGTGATGACACAGGTGAGGGAATTCAAGTGGAACCCATGCATGCTATATATGAAGTATTCCTTAAAGTATTTCATTTGAACCATTGAAGTATGCATCACCTGAACTTCACATTTGAGCAGTGATTCTTCTAATCTTTGGTTCATTTTTCATAAAAAGTATGTTGGTATAAAACAGGCAGAAAATAACGTATGAACCTTTAGATATCTATAGTACTAATCAAAGAGCTCTATATTTTAATTTACCATTTGACTTGCTTATTATTTAGGTTTGTTTCATTAAATAACGCTGCACATTGTTAACAGTTTTGTTCAGCTGCTGCTGTTACTGCAACACACAGCTCCAAGTGTCCCCGAGTACTAAAAGAAACTTGCATCACACAACATGAGGCGCTGCAGAAAGTAGATTCTAATGTTTGTATGTATGAGAAATGACATGTAATGTAATGAGAGGGAGACTGAGGAGAAAATGTAGGTTTTATGAATAAAAGATAATAATAACATTTTAATAACCAGAGGATTCCGTGGGATCAGAAATATGTTGAATTCAGACCTGAGGGAGATGCAGCTGAGAGATAGCATGAATAAAACAGTGTTAACACTTTCTGTAAACAGACGTTTATGTGTGCGTTACTGACATCAGCTTTAAAAGTATTCTGTTGTTCAAAGTGAAACTGTTTTTAAAAACATGAAATATATGAGACAGTGTTGCAGCAGCTGACATGAGAGACAGCAGAAACTAAATATTAAATAACTGTCATTTGTAAAAAGTCACCTGAATGTACAAACGGTTGCTTTCATCAGCAGGAATTTCAAAAACTATTCACAGTGTACAACCGTGTACGCCACCGAGCGTATGCTCGTATCGAGTGAACGGCGCAGTTGTGTGTGTGTTAACATACGGTTACGATTAAGTTGCCCTAAGGGATTAAAAATGACCAAAAATGAAAAGGGTGGAACAAAAGTGTACGACTGCTGCTTTCATCTGAGCATCTGCTCAATTCTATCATTTGTTGCTTGGTCTCCATTTTGAACATCTCTGCATAACTGGATGACAGATTACCCTGGATGACAGATTAGCGGATATGGTCGGACCGGTATAATAAACCCTAACCCAGGAGGAGATGGTGCATTTCATCAACTGCATTGTAAAATACTATTTTAACAATCATAAATACAACACAATTTGTGTCACAGCAATGCTGCCTCACACCAAGAGTGAGCGCGCGAGATCGGACCCTGACCTCAGTGACCTTTGTGAGGGGCATAGAGATGAAAATGGATTTCACAAGCATTCTGACAACATACTTTGTCTGACTGTGACATTTACAGCTGACGGTGTAAACCACGTCGCCCACCTGCACCATCCCCGTCTTCTTCACTGTGTGCAGTTGTCCAAACAGCGGCGAGGATTTGTAGATGTGCTTCTCCGACGGGTCACACAGACGATAGCTGAGGAGGAAACGGCATCATAGAGTTCAAAGGTACAAAATGAGGTGGAAAAGCAAGCAAGACGTTTGTGAGCCAGCCTTTCTCCACGAGGTCACATGATCTAGTTTTCACCTTTTTAATGTTAGGGACAGTAGGACCTACTAATGTCACACACACACACACACACACACACACACACACACACACACACACACACACACACACACACACACACACAGAGTTGAAAGTTACCTCTTCAGTGTTTGGTAAGGCTCTTTTCGGTGGAATGTACCAGTGTCAGGGTCGACTGTCGTGAAAAGACACCTGCAAACGAGAACAAATGCACAGGATTATTCCACTAAAACCTCAATAATTAAATGTGAACATTTGATTTTCCTGAGTTAGTAAATGACTTGTGTCTGCGGTGAGGTTACCTTCCACATGACATGACTCGCTGCAGACGCACGTTGCCAATCTGGATCTCGTCCCATGAATCCTGAAAAAAAGAGGCAGGTGGTTTCAGAGTAGGAAGAGATAAATTAAGGAGGAGATAAATTTAGTTGATGCAGCATCTGACAGCGAGCGATCAGTCAGAGCTGTAGTGTATAGAAAAAACAGACTTTCATTGTTTGACAGGTCTGAAGTCATCTGTGAAGACAGTTAAAAACACATCACCCTGGTGTTTTGGAGCCTCATAAGTGGAGAAGCTTGAGCTGCTGGCTCCATTTTAGTTTGAAAACTCCAGGGCTGCATTTGAAAAAAGCAATGACACCGTTACCAGCCTTCATTTCCTGAATTATTTATTTAAATCAGCCACAAATCCTATCCAGATCCTAAGCAGTGAACGAAAAGCTCCATGAAACTTTCAGTTTTAGTTTAGGGCTGTCACTTTTTATTTGAAATGTAAAGGTGACATCGAATGCTTGTATCACACATATATGTTAGTTATGGAGGTCTACTTACATATATTAACTTGTTTTAACTTGTTAAAAACCTACTAGTGCCCGCACCAGGAGGCGCTACGGTGGTGAGAGGAGTGGTGAGCATTTCTGATGACGACATTAAATTCCGGAAGTGCCGATCCGCTTCGCAGAGCCCAGGAAAACAATACAACACTATTTTCTCAGCAGTGGCTGAACTGTTTGTTCTGAAACTTTAGGGTTTCATAAACGAGGTAATGACGCAGATACACACACAAACGCAGCGTTAATTGGAGCTTCCGCTCTATGACGCCTTTAATATTATTTCAAAAGTAGGATGTAAAATGTGCTCTTTAAGTAGTAACCATTGGAGTCCAGCAGAGGGCACACTTCAGGTTTGCTACCATAGAGTAGATTTGGTGACACGCTGCCTGGCCAAAAAAAAAGTCACCACCTGGATTTAACGAAGCAAATAGGTAAGGGGTTGCTACAGCTGGTCAGGTCTAGGTTCAACAACATGATGTGCCCAAGGAATGAAGTCAGCTGACTACCTGAATATAATGAATGACCAGATTATTCCATCAATGCTGGGATTCATCAGGCCCAAATTGTGAAAGAGTGGTTCAGGGAGCATGAGACATGATTTTCACCACAGAGTCCAGACCTTAACCCCACTGAGAATCTTTGGGATGTGCTGGAGAAGGCTTTGCTCAGTGGCCCGACTCTCCCATCATCAACACAAGATCTTGGTGAAAAATGAATGTAAACACTGGACAGAAATAAATCTTGTAACATTGCAGTAGCTTATAAAAACAATGCCACAGTGAATGAGTGAGTAATCAAAGCTAAAGGCGCTCCAACCATGGGACCCTTTTTTTTAGGCCAGGCAGTGTTTATCATCGCTGTTCTTTGTGCAAAACAGTACTCGATACACCAGGGCAAACATTGATATTTGAATGAATAAGTGAAGGCGCTCTCTGGCTGAAGAAGGAGTTTACAGCAGGATAACGGCAGTGAAAGCTACGCTTGTCTAGCAATACATCGATTATCACAGAATCGTATTGTGATCAATCCTAAACTGTACCAGTAACCCAGTGTTTCCCAATCCTGGTCCTCAGGGACCAACTGCCCTGCACGGATCAGAGGTCACGTTTCATTGTTGTTAATACTTTGTGAAACTAATCAACTGTAGAGGACATCATCAATGTCCCGTTAATGCTACTGAATACGTACATCATGTGACCATTGATGCAGATTACTGCTGATACAGAGCTGAAACACGCAGAACTTCTTTTTAAATGATGTAAAAATGCTGTTCTTAAATGCAGCCATGGACAAACAAGAGGAACCAGCAGATGAACTCACCTCAGCAAATGCCTTGCAGTCACTGATCACAATGTTTGGACGGAACTGTTTCGCATCCAAGTCCTTCTCCGACTTGCTGCTCAGATTGTGAACAGAGGCCTCCGACAACAGCATCACAGGTCCGACGTCCGTGTACGCCC
The DNA here is from genome assembly GCF_019176455.1 of Solea senegalensis. NCBI lineage: Eukaryota > Metazoa > Chordata > Actinopteri > Pleuronectiformes > Soleidae > Solea > Solea senegalensis. Next base: position 20,851,513 of record NC_058036.1, read on the forward strand.
AACCTCTGGATAAATGAGAAAACACAAGGAAGGGAAATTAAGGCCGAGCACAATGTACTGAATGCACTATCATATACTGCATATTTCCCTTACTGGCTCCCACTGTAAATACTTTGAAATACTTTTTTTTATCGAAGGTGCACTGTTTTGTTGTTCCTTCTTTTTTTAAATTCTTTTTATCTCTTCACTTGCACAACTAGAGCTGTCCTTTAATCTCGTTGTACACTGTATAATGACAATAAAGGTGATAGACTTTGTCTTCTGTCCTTGGTGAAACAGAGATTTTGGAATTTTCATTAACCAGACAACACGTCGCCATTTTCTCTCACTTTCTTAACTTTACTCGCTCATTGAAGATGTCTCTACGTTTGTCCCATGTCGTCTCATCTACGTACATCAAGCAACGCAGGACATGAAACAGTAGGTGGCGTGGTGGGAGGGAGACATTCACATAAATATCGACTTCACTTCTTCACTGCACAAAATTCAAGCACTTTCAAGGATTTCAAGGACCCGCAGTAAAACCTGGACAAGGTCACTCAAAGTGTCTTATGTAACACATAAAAGATGATAAAACAGATGGATTAGGAAATAATCTAAAAAAAAAAAGAGTTTAACAAAGAGTCCGAGATAAAAATATAATATCATTTAATAAAAGGTGTAGCAAAAAGTATAAAGAAGACAAGGACACAAACATGGTCACTACCTCATAAGGTGAGAACAGAGGCTCTGGAGACTGTCTCCCCTTCATCTGAAGTTCAAAGTGAACCAAGCGAAAGGTTTGGTTTACTCCAAAATAACGAGTGAGCCAGCGAGATACCTCGTCTCCGCAGTCCCGACCCTGGCTTTCACCGCGATAAACTCTGCAGCACAAAGACAACAGCAAGGGTAAGTCTAAAAACAGCATACACAACATTAACCATTTTTTAAAGGTTTTTTTATTTCCTGAATGACGTCAATACGTCTCGTTAGCAGCCAAAAAAAATCTACCAGTCTTGATTTCTTCACTACTTTCTTTCTTCCCGTGTTGTGGCGTCTTCTTTTATTTCTGTGTCAAAGCCGAGTGGAACTGTGCAACATGTGCTGCATACAGGCGAGTTCATTCCACTTTCTTTGTAAAACACTTTAGATATTAATATATCCGAGACACCGAGACATCTGAGACACAGATATATCTGAGAGACATGTGAGACACAGATCTATGTGAGACACCCATATATGTGAGACACAGATATATGTGAGAGATATGTGAGACACAGATATATGTGATTTACCGATATATGTGAGACACTGATATATGTGAGACACTCTATGAGACACATATATGTGAGACACTATATGATATACACAGATATATGTGAGATATATGAGACACTCATATGAGACACAGATATATGTGAGACACTATATGTGAGACACAGATGTGAGACACTCATATGTGAGACACAGATATATGTGAGACACTATATGTGAGACACAGATATATGTGATATACTGATATATGTGAGACAGATATATGTGAGACACTCATATATGAGACACAGATATATGTGATATACTGATATATGTGAGACACTCATATGTGAGACACAGATATATGTGAGACACTCATATGTGAGACACAGATATGAGACACTCATATGTGAGACACAGATATATATGAGACACTCATATGCGAGACACAGATATATGTGATATACTGATATATGTGAGACACCGATAAGATAAGATTTACAAATACATACAACACATTTACATTGTTATAGCAGCAAAGACAGTAAAGATAAGAAATAATATATATCGGATATGTAGCTTCTGAGACATTGATTTTTTTTAACATATACATTTCGCGCATGCACGCGCACGCACACACACACGCACGCACACACACACACACACACACACACACACACACACACACACACACACACACACACACACACACACACACACTGCAGTGAATAACAGGGTTGTGGGATTGATCGAGGGGAAAGTTGAGCTCGTCCATGTTTGGTCCGTTCAGACAGAGTTGACCTCCGTCACAGGTCAGAGACACAAGGACGAGACTAGGCTGATGGACGCCGGTCACCATGCGTCTGTCCTCCGTCACCACCAGCCAGTGTCTGCCAACAAAACAAACGCACCCTTGTTTCAGTAAACTGTTAGAGAGAACACAAATGTCTCTGGGAATTATTATTATTATTATTATTATTAATAATGTTATTATTATTATTAATAATAATGTTATTATTATTATTATTATTATTGTTATTAGTGCCTACTGCTGCAAGGCATTCTAGTGAGAACCTAGAGTTCAGGAGGTATTCTGATTTTATAAAGAGTGTGTATTGCGTCCGTAGGCATGGCGCTAGAGTGACCAACTCTTCTCCTGCCCACAATTTTAAACCTACACAGTCATTTTAATATAACTTGTAGTTTTTCTTAAAATCCCCTAAAAGTGCAGAGAGTTCTGCTCAAAGCTGTCATTCACTCCCATGTTAAAAGTCTTTGGAGTTTTGGAAAAATCAAGACAAGGGCCTATGTGAAGCATCACATTTAGCACATGACAGAGAATGAGATGGAGCATGTCGGCCACTCATCACTGAAGTCCAAAAAGTCAAAAGGCACAAGTGAGCTAGATGGGTTCCTTGCCTGTGTCTCAGACAAAATAAGATAAGATAAGATAATATAATATAAGATATCTTTATTTATCTCACAGTGGAGAGAAAACGGCGTTAAATGGACCTACTGAACTCTTTTCCTCTCATCAAAAAGCTGTCTCTCAAACTCAACACTGGCCTGCCTGCTTCTCCTGCTTGTGAGCGCCTCTTCAGCTGTGCTGGACTGCTGTTCACTGCAAACCGAGCTAGAATGAACTCAAACTACTAACTTTGAAAACCAGCTCCTGCTCAAACTAAATAGCAAGTTCATTGAGTAATTAAAATGAGGAAATGAAGCAGAGCAGGAGGAGAAAGAAACGGAGTAAAAAGTGCTTTGAGTGTTTTCCAAATGTTTCTGTTGGTTATCAGTGAAAAGATACAGAGCCGACGACTTTCACTTCAACTGAATTTATTTTCACATGTGGGATAATCTTGGTCTGCTTTTATGTCTTGATGAGCTAAAGACAGTTTCCTGTTGATTTTCTGTTCTATACAGTGAGATGTGAATGAAAGCTCAGGCATGAATCAAGTCATGATTCTTTGCAAAATTTGGATTTATTTGTGCAGTTCTTGATACACACCTGTACCACATGTACACCTGAATATGCAACAGGTGCGTCGGTGCAACTTGAAAACGATACTATTTCTGATTATTATTTCTGACTCACCTGATGGTGCCAAGTCCTGAAAACCAGCTCCTGTTCAAACTAAATAGCAAGTTCATTGAATAATTAAAGAGGAACTTCGCTTTAATAAAAAAGTGAGTTTATACATTTATATTTAATGCTTGCAGATGACTAAGACAGAAAAACCAGACAGTTACTGGCGGGACATCAGCATAAAATATGCCCAGGGCCAATTTCTCTAGTGGCAAACGGCCAGGGGTCAAGAAATGGAAAAAGGCCTCGGAGAAAATAGATGCTTGTCCCCTGCAGAGCCATACAAAGGATCTGTTTGGGAGAAGCCTATGGTGCTCCTGTGGGTTCCATAAGGTAGGTGAAATTATTTACTAAGCCATGATGAGTCACTGTAGCATGTGGATTTATTTATTGAACAATACCGCCTTCAACCCCCAGCCAGCAGGGGGTTGGGAGCTGGCTCCAGTGAGGCAGGAGAAGTTGAGACGGAGGCAGGAGCATCAGTGGCAGGACAGGGAGTGCAGTGCTATAAGTGCAACAAGTTTGTGGAAGGAGAAAAGTTCTCCCAACACCTTTCTGACCACCATACGGAGGAGATGTGTGACACCTGTGGGGCCAAGGTGCAGGGTACTGTTGGTCTTTTGAACCACATACAACTGGCTCACTATTCAGCATTCATCTTGCCATCACTGCAGAAACCAACACCACCACCGGTGTGCCAACAGTACTGCCACCAAAGCCAATGCCACCTCTGCTCCCTCCTTCAAGTAGCTCTGCCACGCCCACTCACCCATCACACCACATTTCAACTCCACTTAAAACAAGTTCAGTTCAAGTTCAAGTTCAGAAGGTTTTCTTCCCGAACAGTTCCGTGAAGTAATCCAGGAAGCAAATCAGGTGTGGATTGCAAAGTGCCTATATGAGCCTACAGGCCAGCTGAAACGCAACATCAAGGCATGCTGGTTTCACCCACCACTGGCGCCCAAACCATCTCCTCCTGAGCCTGGGTGGTACTACAGGTAGAGGATGTTCATCTGGGCACCAATGAGGATGTGGGGGATTCCAGGCTGGCGGTGCAATGCAGTGCACACACAAATCTACATGCTGGAGGGATCATCAAGGTGGAACATGGGCCTGGCCAAGGAGGCAGTAGCTGTGGAGGGAGCCTCAACCCTCAGAACCTTTGATGTCTGGTTGATGTCTCACCTCAACAACATGAGCCAGCGGGTCCATGGCTGTGCTCTGGTTCCAGAGTTCACCCCACCTGGGAAACCTACTGGTAAGAGAGATCTCAGAGCAACACTGGTAGACCATAGTATTACATCACCTCATACATACATACACATGGATGTGTGGGTTAGGGTTAGGGTTGGGTTAGGGTTAACCCATACATACACAGTTAGGGTTAGGGTTAACCCATACATACACATGGATGTGTGTATGTATGCATGGCCTTCCTTCATCTTTGTGTTTATACTGGTTACAGGGGAGCTCATTGCTGTGGAGTATCTATTGGCCCAGACCAACAGAGGTGACCTGCTTGCTCCAAAGCAGATGCCTGAAATTCCCTTGCAGGTCCTTGAGGAAGACAAGGATGAGGCAGATATCACAGTGTACATGCCAGGTGATCTTGGGGCTGGAGAGCCTGACGCTGCTCTCTGCCAGTCAGCTGAGCTTGGGGCTGGTGATCCTGATCCTCCAAGTGCTGTGGAAGACCAGGTGTTGTTGGAGGTCAATAACACTTTCTGTAACACTCAAAAACATAATATTTAACTGAAGTAAATCTTGTTACATTTTAATAAGATGAATGAATATAAAAATATCAGAATATCTCTCCCAAAGACTATACATGACTCACGGCCAAGCAGCCCAGGACCCTGAAGTACACAGGGTCAGTGAGTGTGTTTGCCTCAGACTTGCCAAAGAGTTTGAGCAACCACGCAACAGGCCAAAGGACACAAAGGGAAAAACCATGCCCATCCCTCAGTCCATTGTCAGCGTCTACAGCCATGTCAAACAGCTGCTGGAGGACAGCAGGGTTGTCCTGGACCAGACCAACTGGTTCTGGTGCCGGTTAACAACACCACTGTCTCTTCATGGTGTGTTTTATTTCGTTTACCTTTCCTATACAGTCAAGACAGTATACAAATATTTAACCTCAAGAAAAACCTCCAACTGTATGCTTGTTAGAAAATATGTAATAACCTTAGGGGGACAGGCTCACATGTTTAAAATAATCAATGTTTGTCTTGTAGGCTGCTTAGGAGGGATAAGAGGAAGGACAGGGACATGCTGCTGCAAGGCACTGTACTTCCCAAACAGCTGCACCGGCCTGTCCCTGCAATGAACACACTTCAGGCTGCCCCTGTGCAGCATGCTCATGAAGTGATGACATTTGAGGAGCCTGAAAACCACAAGGGGGAAACTTTCCCCCACCAGCGCACCCTGGCGGCAAACAGGCCTGTGTCCTTTCCACCATTGCCACCTCCCCCATTCCCTCTACAATTCGTGCCAGCTCCTCCATTCATGCAAGCTCCTCACCAGCAAGCGTGCCTTCCACCTCAGCCAAGGCAACGTGCCTGGAGACTGCATAAAGCTTCCCAGGAAGATGAGGAGCTAGTGGCTATGAGCATGCCACCATGGAACATTATCACTACACCTGCAAGGAGTGTGGCCAGGACAAAAAATAACAGGACTGGACACACCCAGCTGAAGGGGCGGTGGTACTGTCCACCCTCAGGACTGACCCTGGATCAGTGGAAGAACAGTTTAAAGCAGTTGCTGTCATTGTTACCAGCTGCGGCACAAAATGTCAGCGAATGCTGGTGTTTTAAATTTGTGTGTCTGTTATTTTTCAAAGATATCCTGATATTCAGTCTCTATTCATGTCTGTCTGTTCGAAGATGGTTTCCAGTTTTACACTTACTGTGTGGTACAATATTGTTACAATAAAGTTTAATTTTATTTTGGTCAAGAACAGCCTTCACATTTTTATTCAATTTCCTCTTGAAAAACAGGACCACTGCGAGTGTCAATCCAGAATTACTTGCAGAATCATTTTTAATTTGTTAACAAAACCTCACACTCTTTGTCTCAACCAAAGATTTTTGAAAAGTACTTCCTTTGCTCAATTTGGAGTTTGTTTTATTCACTTGTGCCGCACAGATTTTACCAAAAAAGAGAGGGGAAACATGATGAAGTACTTCCTTAGTACATACTAGAAAAAATAATATAATATAATAAAAAATAATAATAAAAAATAAATTACTAAGTAATTTAATAAGTTTATGTTTACAATGATACACATTGTTTTGGTGCATGCTGCCACCTACATTAGACTTTAGGAATGTCCAAAGCACTGTGGTACATTGGGGTGTTGCCACAGCACAGGTTCAAATCCCAGAAAACAGAATGTTATTATAAAAAACCACACACACTTAAGTTGTCCAAACGTGAGTCCACACTTGAGACACAATCGCGCGCGCGCGCACGCACGCACGCACACACACCTACCTGTCTTGCAGCTGTCCATGCTTGAGTCCAAACTTGTGACATTCCGCCAGCGCGACACTCAGAGCTTTCCCGGACTCCCACACGGAGCAGCTTCTCCGGTTTACGCGGGTATTTAAATGCGAGTCCGAAACCCAGAAGCGCAGCTGCACCAACTCCTGCTCCGAGGACAAGAAGAGCGCTTCTCTTGTTCTCAGCTAACGCGTTCACCACCTGCGTCTTCACCTCCATTCTCTAAAAAACCTCGCTGACACTGAGCGGATACAGATCAGCTTCCTTTTTCTTCTTTTCTGAGGTTTAATGGCGATTTGGTGCATTACCGCCACCATCTGGTATGGAGTGTGGTTCGAAATGTTAATCCAGCAGAACTATTTCTTGAAAAAAAAACCCCCCACCTATTTACATATAAATACACCTATTCATACACACACTCACACATCCTCTATCCTCCCAATCAACCTTGTAGTCTTGAGAAACTGCAGTAATATTTCCGGTTCTTGCTCAACACCTGCACCAACTCCCGTTCCTCATCAATGTCTCTCAGCTTTCTAATCATCACTTCTCTCTCCCTTTGATATTTCTGACATTGTGTAATAACATGCTGAGTGGATTCCTCCTGCCCACAGTGATCACATCTGTCTGTATTGTGTTTATTCATAAGAAATAATGTGTTGTTTAATCCTGTGTGGCCAAATCTGATCCTCCATATTATATTTTCCTCTTTCATGCATCGTTCTGTGCGCCTAGCCACTCCCACTTTCCTTTGGATACTGTAAAACCATCTTCCTTTCCTCTCCTCCTCCCATTGTTTTTGCCATCTTTCCTTTAGTTTTTGTTTAATGATGCTGTGTATTTCTGTTTTGCTTCATTTTATTGCTAGATCTATATTATTATGTCCCGTTGCTGCTTTTGCCACCTTGTCTGCTATTTCCTTCCCTTTAAGCCCTGTAATGTGTGCTGGTATCCATAAACATATTACTGTGAGTCCCGTCATCTGAATTCTATAAAATGCTTGTTGTATTTCTATAATGACGTCTTGGATTGTAAACGTATGAGTGATGAACATGAGTCTGTATTTCTGCTAATAGAATAGCAGTGAGTTCTCCTGTGTACACTGATACATTATCGCTTAATCGTTTGTGTTGTTTGATTTGAAACTCTGGCATGAAGACTCCTATTCCTGTTTTTTGATGCCTCTGTGTATACTTGGATGTATCCATGATAACCGTCTATATAATCTTGTATTATCTGTGGGTTCTGGCTCTGACTGTCTTTGTTTTCCTTCTCTAACCATGTGAGATCTATGGGGGCATCTGGAAGAATCCATGGTGCTATTGTCGACAGCGGTACTGTTGGGCTAACGCTGTATTGGTCTACTGTAAGCTCTGCTGCCGTCTGATTCATTGTCCATCCAAAGCTTTTTTTGTTTCCTTTCTCCTTTTCCCAACATGGTTTTAATGATGATTCTGATTATGACCCTGTAGTGTAGTGTGGTCCAGTAGTTCAATGAGTTCTGTATCCCTCTTAATTCTAGTGGCATTTCCCCCATTTCTACTTGTTTTAAAAGCTCCTGTGCATAACCTTAGTGCCTGATACTGTAGTGTATCCAGTTTTTTGAGATAATCTAGCACTGATCTTAGTAACCCATTATATATAACCCTTAAAGCCTTCCTATCTGCTCCCCATTCCCTACCAACTAAACATCTCATTATTTTCAATATTTTCTTACATTTGTCCATTCATTTTTGAATGTGTAACTTCCATGTAACTTTGTCATCAAACCATATCCCTAATAGTTTAAAGAATTGTAATTGTATAGTTTCAGTTTTACTCTATCTTCTATTCTTTTATTTGTAAATATCATAGTCTTTGTTTTATTAACTGAGAATTCGAATCCCCATTTATATGCCCATTCTTCTATTTTCGTAATATCCAATTGCACTTTTTTTTACAATGAAATCTATGTTTCTTCCCCTCTTCCAAATTGCCCCATCATCTGCAAATAAGGAACATCCAGAATCCTTTCTATTTCATTATAGATGTCATTTATCATGATGGAGACAATAACGGACTTATTATGCTTCCCCGAGGTGTTCCGTTTTCTACCACATACTTCCTTGTATGTAAAAAATCCTTAATCCATTTATACATTCTTCCCTTGATCCCTAATTTAGACAGTTTAATTAAAAGTCCCTCTCCCCACATCATATCATATGCCTGTTGTATGTATATGTCATGTTCTAAGCAGATGACTGGGTCCATAGTACATCTTCCTTTCCTAAAGCTGCTCTGGTATTTAGTTATATAACCTTTACTTTCTATATAATAAGTTAGTCTTTCATTTATAATTTTTTCCATTATTTTGCAGATGTTGGATGTTAGGGGGCGACTGGCCTATAGTTTTCAGGGTTAGTTTTATTCTTTCCTGGTTTAGGTATCGGTATTATATAACAGCTTCCTTCCAGCTATGTGGCAATTTCCCACTTTCCCAGACTTTATTATATAGTTCTATTAATTTCCTTTTTGATGGCTCACTTAGATTATTAATCATTATATAACAAATTTGATCTTTACCTGGTGCTGACTGGGTCTTGGTTTTCCTTAGAGATCTATTTAATTCTGTCATTGTAAAAGCCTTGTTTAATAAATCATTTATGTTTTCTTCCTGTTGTAAAAATTCTTTATTTTCTGCTATTGTATTTTGTCTCCCTCTTTTCCCTTCTTCAGAAATATTGTCTGAGCTGTGTACTTTAACAAAGGTCTTTGCTAGCATTTCTGCTTTCTCTTCATTCATTCTGTTTTTCCCCCTTCAGTTAAAACTGGATATCCGTATTCTGCCTTAATCCCATTCATTCTTTTTATCATTTTCCAGATGTGATCGATCCTTGTTTCCCTTCCAATTGAGTTACAAAATAATCTCCAATGTTCTGTCTTTGCATTTTTTATGGTTCCTCTCACAGTTGCTTGCATCCCTTTATAATCAATAAGATTTTGAAAGTTATGTTTTTTTTTTCAACTTTTTGAAAGCCTTATTTCTCTCTTTAATAACTTTATCACATTCCTCTGACCACCAAGGTACACTTCTCATTTTCTTCTTTCCTTCCTTCTTCTTAATTGTATGATTTGCTGCCTCTACAATAGTTTTAACAATAGCCAAGTTTCCCTTCCATTTCCAGTTTTTTATTGATGTCTTCCCAGCACATGTTTTTTATCCGCAAAAACTTATCTGCTCCCTTCACGATTATTTTCATGTTCTCCGTTTTGTGCTTGGCTTGATCAGTGCAATTGATGACATAGGCAATGAATGATATCAGTTTATGTATATTAAGAGCTTCTTCTTTGTCTTTCTTCTCAGCTTGGCCCGTCCCTCATGCTTGGGATTGATTTATTCTGTCGTCTACATTCCTTATTTTATGTCCCTGTACTCTTTTAGCTGCTTCTGCATAGCTTATGTTGTTTGTTGCTTTTACATTTCCGATTTCCACAGCCCTCTTCCTGATTTCACCCCCCCCCCATATGTCACCTTGTGGTTTCCACCACAGTTACAACATTTGTCTTGTACATTTTCTCCGCATTCTTCGATTCTATGTTCACCTCCACATTTGGGACACCTCTGCTTTCCTTTACACACCGCTGCAATGTGACCATATCTCTGACATCTGTAGCATCGAAGTGGGGGAGGAATATAGAGTCTGACAGGAAAACTCATGCATCCGATTCGGACTTTATCAGGAATTGTGGACTCCTGAAACTCCAATAGCACAGACATGCTGTTAATCCACTCTCCATTGACGTTTCTAAGCAATCTTTTAATCCTGCCTAGCTCAACTCCATTAATGCTCCGTTTGAGTTTTTCCAAGTCTTCGTCGACAGGAATGCCCGTTATAACTCCCCGTGACACCCGGTTCTCTCCGAGTACCCTTCTTTCATATATCCTTTTTTTGCAAATATTTTCAGTATGTAATGCTTTATTTTTTTGCTCTTCTCACCCGTTCACTTGCACAATACATTTATATGCATCTTTCATTCACATTCACACTTGTCTCACCATGTAGGCTAGAGGAGCTGGGAATGAAACCCACAACCTCGCTCCACCATTGATCTACTCGTCCCTTTTTAAATACTTCAGAACTTTTGATATCAGAACATAAACTTTAAGACTTTTACTCCAGTAGCAAAAGTCACGTGAGTCTGCTGACGACTGCGAACACAAACAAAGAAAAGATTTCCCCGTCCGTGTCCGCGCGCTCGCTGACACCTCGTGTTTCAGAGAATAGACGGTGACGTCACGTCTCAGCTGACCTCAGTGGAACTATTTTTGTCTTTGACACAGTTACTCAGGAGAAAACAGCAGATGCTCCAGCCACAGGAGGGCGATACAGTGGACAGCAGCTCCTTCTGTTGATTCTCTCTGCACATGTCATGTCTGCTTTGATGTGATGATGATGGCCAGAGAATTCAAGTCATTTCTCTTCCCGACAAAGGATGACCTGACGTCAATACTCTGTTCTTACTGTACACAACAATTTAGGATCAATCAATGAGGCCACAATGTGTTCACACTTGGTTTTCTTCAGAGCTTGGTCGTAGTGTTGTTGTTTCTGTACTCGAGCACAAAATCCTCGTATTCGTACTTTACTTTATTATTATATACTTTTACTCCACTACATTTCCTCTTACTCTCTTTGTTACTCGTTACGACCAAATAAAATCGGAGTAGACGGCGAGTTGGTATGGTATGATACTTAATTAAATGTCATAAACGTTAAGACTTTAAAAAAAAAAGTGACTTCAACTTCTATTAAAGTCATTTTCTGGTCACATACTTGTACTTTAATTCAAGTATTACTTTAAAGTACTTCATATATACAAGACTGCTTGGATGGCTTTATTTTTAGGTTATTGTCCTCTTTCTATCGTTTTCTTCTAACCTCTTGCATTAATAATTTTTGCCATGGAATTGATATTTTCTTTTTTCCAGACCGCTCATTGCAAACTCTAGAGATGGTTGTGTGTGAAAATCCCAGTAAATCAGCAGTTTCTGAAAAGGACATTCTAAAAGGATTAATGTAGCCATGTCCAACAACAGTGATCAATCATCACCAACACCAACTCGACTCATGCCTTACATTCACCTCTCAGAAAATCAAACGGGACAAAGATCCACAGATCATCCCGCCAGTCACCTGGACCATGACCTATTATACACTAAGCTGCCGCCATGTGATTGGCCAATCAGATATGAACGAGCAGTTGAACAACTATGTGTATATTTATCACATGACTCAGTCATAAATACCAGAGGCGAAAGTGCAGACTGTTGATGATGACAAAGACTCAAAAAAGAATCAACCAAGGTATCAAGAAAACCCTGTGTGCCTAATAAAGTGACCACTGAGTGGATTTCAAAGGTTTAAACCTTCTCTTCTCCTGTTTTTCATCTGTGGTCTCAGATTTATCTTCTGTCAGAACGTCTTTGTGCAGATACAAATATAAAAAACTTATTGAAGTGATGATGGATTATCAGGTTCCATTTATAGTTTCTCTGTACTTTAAACCAATTTACAACAGCATTTCTGGATATTTGATGGAACCACAACATAAAGTGAATCAAAATCTCTGATATTTGAAAATAAAAAAACATGTTTGTGTTATTCTCTTCACTTGATTTACATCCTGCCACAAACCACGTACGTTTGCTTGTGACTGTGAAGGACCTGCTGTACGTTGTCCGGAACTGGACCTCAGTCAGGATCCTAAGGGGAAACCATCTGTGCCATAAAGAGTTTTCTATACATTCAGCAGGATTTTCTCACAAACAAAACGGAGGCAGCAGGATCATGTGAATTCATCACATACATTTCAAATATTTAAAAATTGAAAAATCTTAACCTCAAAATCAATTCATTCCGAAAAACACAAAATGAAAAGGGAGTTAAATTCAGGGTGGGACAAAAATCCTGCACGATGTTTCAATGCAAAGATGTTTAAAGTTTTTCTATGTTAATGTAATCGACTCATTTTATTATTTCATCTCAAACACTGACTCTCTCAAATTGAACATAGAAACATTTTGACTCTTAATTCAAGCTGAGATCCTAATCGGCTATTGTGTGATTTTAAACACTTCAAATTGTATTGTATTGCTTTTTGTCTTTGTCTATTGATCCTTCATTATATATTTAATCCTGCACTTTGGTCAAACCATTGATGACATCAATAATACTTAATTGTTGCCTTTGTATTTCAGGTTGTATTGCTTTCTGTTCAGCTGCATTTCTGTGTAATTCTGCCCACACTGTTGTTGGATTTCTTTCCAGAAATGTCTTTAAATCCATGTGAATCAAAGATCAAAGACATTTTCTTATGTGACACAAAAGATCCCATTTCCTGTTAGATGTATGAAATGTTTTGTGTGGTAGCCGCGACCATATATGAAGCAGAAACATCACGGACCAAAACTAAAACAACACCAAACACCAAAATGGGCTCATAAAACATTTTAATTTTTACTTTTCCATCAATCACACTGTTGCCATGTGTGTACTGTCTTTGCAGGTTACTGTGCTGCTGGTCTGGCAGCCCATTCTGCTTTGAGTGCGACTGGTGAAAGTGGTGTGGACTGGAGATGCCTGACCTGCTGTCCCCACATGCTAATGCATCACAGTTATAAAAAATGGAAGTAAGGGGAAATTAAACGTGTTGTCAGCCTCCTGTTCCTCTAACGTGAGACCTAACCCTAACCACAATTCAAATCTTAGTCCTAAACTTAACCTGGTCCTCAGAAATGAGGTTCTGCCTCAACTGATTCCATTCTCAGAGCGTCACGTACAGCTCCTTTACCTCCACTCAGTTATCATTCAGGGGAAACTTCAGGTAGAAATATCCAATATAAATTGAAAACATTGTCTTTTAGACATGGAAAAGGGTGTTTAAATAAATGTAAGCGTCGTGAGGACTGCTGCATCCCTCTGTGCTCAGCCTCACACTGACTGTAGAACATCTCTGCATCATTGGCTGACAGCAAAATAGTCGGGCTGGATTATTGGAAACCAGACTGTGCATATAGTCAATTGCTTTGTAAAATACAGCACCATTTTTAAAAATGTGACTATATTCAGACTGGCTCACGGAAAACCAGGACCTGACTGTGTATACAGTCTTTGAAGCAGGTTTGGATCTTCATGAGGACTACTGGTCCTGACACAGTCAGAGTTTATGCCACAAAAGGTCCAAAAAGAGAAGTATATGCTGGGGTCTGATAGTATTGCTTGACGAAGGACACCGCCAATAAACAATGGTGTGTTTCCACTGAGTTCCACTAGGAATATAATAGCAAAATGTTAAACTCTTTCATGTTTCGGTGCCAGGGTAACGTACGGGTGGAGCTAGACCCACGGCAGTCAGCTGATTGGGCGACAGAAAAACTTCTCTCATACAAAGTTTGACAAACAGCCCCAAACTGAGCTGCTCTGTTGTTGTTGTTGTTGTTGAGTCGATGACGTTGTTCATTGGTACAACATTGTGCTACGTATCTCGCTAACATGGCCATCGGGAACAGAGCACGCCCGCCTCCCAAGTGAAGCTACTGTTCTCCTGACTCAGCTTTACCGTTCCAAACCGTACTTAACAAACTGAACTGTACCATGATGGAAACATGGCTTAATGGTACAATAACTATGTTTTCCTCCCGATTAGAATTTACAATTCCATCGTTTACATGGACAATCAAATGATCTGATGCATCAAGCGCTCAGTCAGAATAGACTTTTTTGATACAAGGAGTGTAAAGAGTCTAAATTCTCACTTCCACGTGTCTGCTCGTCCCCTCACTGTCCACTGTCCGTCTCACTTTCATGCTCATTATTCTTTTTCACAGCAGCCACAAAACAGAAATATGTGGTGTTTACGTGGATATACCACCCTCTCGTCTCCCTCATTTTTATTTCCGATCAGGCTTTTACTCCGATGACTTGAGTCCATGTAAACGTAGTTATTGTTTCTGTTCACAAAGACTAAACAATTACATCAAGAAAAACCACCAATCACCAAAGGTTACGCAATGCAGCTTTAACAAATATCAAGTAAAAGCATGTCAGGCTGCTGCTTTGCTGCATTGTTTTCAGTTTGTGCATCTATGACTGTACATCACTGCTGCTGCTGCTGCTGCAGTTTGTCACTTTTCCACTTGTGATGTTACATAACAGAAAATCACAATAACAGGGGCAACCACACATGTGAGTCATGTGAAGTAATGTGTCAGCAGCACGGTTGGCTTGACTGAAAATAAATAAATAAATGTAAGGACACCATGAGGCAGTTCATGTGAGGCCAGAACTGGTGCAGAGACTATGACGTTTAAAAACAACATTTAGGCTGTAAAACCTAAAGTTAAGTTAGTTTTTATTAAGGTAAAATATTTCTCTGCATTTTGACCCATCCTAGAATTAGGAGCAGCGGGCTGCCACACTGAGCAGCGCCCGGGGAGCATTTGGGGGTTGGGTACCTTGCTCAGGGGTACCCCAGCCCTTTTTGACCGGGTGGGGATTTGAACCAGCGACCCTCTGGTTATAAGTTAAGTTCCCTTTCCACTTGGCCATGGGCTGCCCCCAATGAAATCATCATGAAACTGGAACTGCCTCTGTGCAGCATGTTTCCTCGTCCCCTGCAGCAGCTGCAAACATCACGCGCTCATGTTTAAACACACAAATGACGGTCAACAGCACATGCTCACGTGTTCATCAGCGATCCTCAACTCAAAAACACTGCTGTGTAAGATTTGGCTGTTTACAGAGCTGCATGTGCTCTCCCCCCTTTATCTATGGCTCCTACTGTTGCTGGGATTATAGCACCACAAAGATTTGCTTTGAAGACTACTGTGTATTCGTTGTCCACTTGGCAGTGAAGACGTATTTGTGAAATCTGCAGTTTTGAAAGGCTAGACGGAGCTGCGTCTCTTAAACACCCTGAATGGAGAGAGAATGTGTAGGCCCGTTGTTATGGAGTTTATGCTTGTGCACTGACGTGGACTGCAAACACAGCCTGATGATACAGGCTCCATGTAGTGAGGGCAGTTGCTGTTCTGCTGCAAGTGGGCATCGGAGAATGTCAGCTCCTGCGGGATTGTGACGGAGCCCTGGAGCTTCTCTTTGCTGCTGTACCACAGGCACGAGCATATAGTCTGGAAATGAAGCACCTCAGTGTAGACACCTTTTAAATCTTTAGCCTTTCTAGTGTTGTCTGCTACAGCTGTGGAGGAGGCGGAGACAGGTATGAGACGAGCCACCTCCCCTCGGGACTTTGTCACAGTCATCAAGGCCTTCTCTTTGGCGTCCCGCCGCTCATCCTCTGTGTTCATGGTGAGGAAGCGAAGCACCACGAGGTTCAGGAACGCTCCAATCACCGTCAGGCCCATCAGGATGTAAACAAAGCAGAAGGCCACGTAGCGCGGGTCATTCTGCAGCGCGTCGTCCCTCTGCAGAGCCACGTAGTCTCCGAAGCCAATGGTGGTGAGCGTGATGAAGCAGTAGTAGAATGCGTGCAGGAAGCTCCAGCCCTCGCACTGAGAGAACGCCATGGCCCCCACGCACAGGGTGCTCATGCAGGAGAAGAAGCCCACCGTCACCATGTTTGCCATGGAGACCTCCGTCTGACGCATTCCCACGCACTTCTTGGCTTGGTGCAGCAGGTACCTGACCAACGTGTTGATCCGCTCGCCCAGGCTCTGGAACATGACCAGGGTGAGGGGGATCCCCAGGAGGGCGTAGAACATGCAGAACACTTTCCCTGAATCGGTGCTGGGCGCTGCATGGCCGTAACCTGGAGGACAACACATGCGGTTATTGTGTGCTTTAGGGCAGTAATTCCCAAAGACACTTGAAGTCAAGATTTATGTTTTAAATAACATGCATAAATGATTCGTTTACCAATTCAAAATGAAAGGTGTTACAGAAGGGTGAAGCTCGGTTTCTTTTATAGAAACAAGGTCCTGAGATCAGCGACGTTCTTACCAACACTTGACTATGTGCCTCTAACAGTTGCCTACAGTCTTTGACTCCAGTCTATCATTGTGCGCTGAGGTTCATCACTGGCATCACCCACCACTGTGAACTGTATGCCAAAGCTTCCATGTCCTCTCTGTCTGTAAGACGCTACACACACTGGATGACTCTGGTCTATAAGGCTCTTCTTGGGCTTGGTTCCTACCTATTTAAGCACTTTTCTTGAGCGAACCAGAAGCCATTATGCCTTACACTCCAATGACATTTTGTACTCGTCTGCTCCACACGTTTGGACCAAAATGGGAAAAAAAGGTTTCATTTTCTCCGCCCCCTCTGCTTGGAATACCCTCCAAACTGAACTTAAAGTGCAAGCTTTTATTACCCCACATATTTAATAAAGAAATCCCAAAAAAAGAAAGTGTGGTACTGACAGGTGACATGACTGAACCTGAGTCCAACAATCACGAGTTCCACTGCGTGCATGCAGCGAGTGTTTGATTTAATGAATACATTCTGCTATTAGTTTAATTATGTTTTGCACACTTGAGTCATATTGTAAAGGTCTATAATTAAACCTTAATAAATAATAATAATAATAATAAATAGTCCCATTTGTGAATTTCTCTGTGAGATGAATAAAGTATCTATCTATCTATCTACATTTCTGGCACATTTACAGAGAAGTTTATAATGCCTCTGTTCTGAAAAATCATTAAATAAATAATAACAATGTATTGTTTCCACAGTGTAGATCGACTTGATTCCACACCAACTCCAAATAAACTCTTTTCATCGACGGGAACCCCAGTATTCAGCTTCATTATAGGGCATTAGTAACTAACTCCCACATTGTTGTCAGCTGGGATGTTGTAAGCACTGCAAATAAACCAGAGAGGCGTCACTTTCTCAGCCTGAATTAGCCTGAAGAGAACTTCATGTAACGAGACACTGAGCTATTGAAGGAAATTAGAGGATTAAGTGACGTTTGAGTTTATTATTTTCACACAAAACTACACAAAAATGAAACCCCTGGAACTTTAAAGGCTGGGGTGTTGATTGTTTTGGCTCTGGATTATCTAGTGACCGTCCTTAATCCAATAAATTAAGGATATAATAATAAATAAAAGAATCCAGTTTTTCTTCTCATCATAATATCTAATGTCTTTCCTTGAATTTCAATAGTAGATTTGCCAAAGGGGCCCTGAAACTGAAGTGAACTCTGATGCCACTTTATGTAATAATAATAATAATGATACTAATAATAATAATAATTATGTTATGCTGGTTTACGCACGTTTCATCAGCATACAGCTGTGTGTTTAGGCACTGCACTGACAAGGGTTAATTGACAGGTTGCAGCTGATCTGAGATTCTGCTTATATAATCAGATTTTATTCTCATAATATTAAGACTTATTTTCATAAAATTATGACTTTATAAAATTCTTTAGTTTTTAATACTAGAGACATTTGTCTGCTATGTTCTGACTGTGATTCACGGGTCAGCACCCTCAAACTACCTTGAAACGCCTCTGGTTGTAAATGTGTGCGTGTGGTTGTTGTTGGAGTGAGTTTTTCTTGCGGGGATGTGGATAATAATAATAATAATAATAATAACAATAATAATATTAATAATAATATTAATATCAATAACAATAACAACAATAATAATAATATTAACAGTGATAATAATAATAATCAGTTTCAATAGGGTTCTACGCATCTTGTGCTCGAATCCTAATAATAATAATAACAACCATGATAATAATAATAATAATAATAATAACAATAACAACAATAACAATAACAATAACAACTAGTACCGCAAGCGGTAATTGACGGGTTCGAGCTTGACGGCTCGCGAGTCCCTGTGCGTCCACGTCGCAGCGCGAGTCCTCTTCCTCATCTTCCGTTCATTCACCGCTTGTGGTACAGGTTATTTTCAGCTGCATCCCCGCGCAATGTCAGGCGTGTCCTTTTAAAATGGCCGTCTTCCTGTTGGGTGAAAGGCGTGTCCGTAAACGTGTTTAGGGAAGGTACCTTGACTTACATAACAAGTTTCGTGTGGATCGGAGAATGTCAGACTTTACTTCCTGTTTCGGGAGTTGTACTTCCTGTAAGGAGGTCATCCTTTACAGACATGTTCAGGGCGGGTCTGAGGTCTAACAGTGTGATTTCATCTATAAGTTGTTATTTTTGTGAAAAACAACTGATGGTATCAGAATTGAAGCTGAATTTTAGAAATAACTAGTTATTTTTGTGATAGAACATCTGATGGTATAAGAATTTAGGGTGCATTTTCTCTTTTTTCCCTCTGTTACTTTTTCTCTCTTCCCATTTTCCCTGTTTTTTTTTTCCTTGGCCCCTCTTGCAGTACCTTTTGCCCCATCTTTCCCTTTCAGAGCAGCATGAGAAACTGTAAATGTTAGATTTGATAGATTTGTAGGCAAATGCCTCCATCATGTGGCGAACAAAGGTTACTGCAATGACAAACCACTCAGTAGAGTGGATCCTGTGCAGTGTTCTTATGTCAACACCATTGAACGATTTGTTATCATATTCAGCAAGCATCATCTACCATGTGTTTTTCATGTTTTCATTCATTTTGAGTATGATACAATGAAATTTGTTAAAGTTATAAGGGAAATTGTGAACTTGTATTTTCTGTTACCACCAGAAGGCGCTGTTTTCAAAATGTACAGTTTTTGGATAAGCATCTTCAGCAAGATCCCATCATCGGTCGTCACGAGTTTGGTTAAGATCTGACCTTCCATCGCAAAGTTATAAGAGTTTGTTGTTGTAGCGAAATACCAGACGTCATATTGTCTGCCGTCAACAGGGGGCACTGTTTTTGAAAATGAATATTTTCATATAGGCATCTTCAGGGATTGACTATCATCAATCCTAGCAAGTTTGGTTCAGATTGGAATAGCATTCGCAAAGTGGTAGCAGTTTGTTTTTTGTCGCAAATATCTGACTTTGTAGTGTTGTCATGGCAACACTGTTGAACAATTTGTTATCATATTAGGCACACATCATCTACCATGTGTTTGGAATGTTTTCCCAAATTTTGAGTTTGATACAAGGACATTTGTTAAAGTTATAAGGGAAATTGTGAACTTGTACTTTCTGTTACCACCAGGTGGCGCTGTTTCCAAAATTTACAATTTTTGCATAGGCATCTTCAGCAAAAGCCCATCATCGATCATCACAAGTTTGGTTAAGATCTGACCTTCAATCGCAAAGTTATAAGAGTTTGTTGTGTGTTGCGAAATACCAGACTTCCTAGTGTTTGCCACCACCAGGAGGCGATGTTTTCAAAATTTACAGTTTTTGCATAGACATCTTTAGCAAGGGCCCATCATCGATTGTCACTTGTTTGGTTACTATCTGACCTTCCATGGCAAAGTTATAAGAGATTGTTGTGTGTTGCGAGGAATCGTGATTTTCGCCAACTTTCCTGACCTTCTTCTTGTTCGCCGTGATACTTAATGAAAAGATTTTGATACCTTTGGATCCTCAACTTGTTCACAGTGACCTCACAAAGTTTCAAGGTGATCCCATGAAAGCTCTATGACAAGTGCGTTCACATACCATTGGTGCGAAATGGCCAAAATCTGCAAAAATGTACTTTCAATCCAAGATGGCGGCTTTCCCGTTCGTTTTAGAGCATAGGCTGCTTTGAATTTTTTGACCGTCCTGACCTAAGGAACGCGTGAGTACCAAGTTTAGTGCATGTACATTAAACGTGCTCCTCAGGAGGACAAGTTTTACGGGTTGTAAGAGTTTCGCCTTTTGTTGTGAAAAATATGAATGAACGCCAACTTTGGCGCCCCCTATCTCAAAAACCATGTGACATTTTAAAAAACTTTTAATAACTTTAGATCCTCAACTTATTCACAGTGACCTCAACCAGTTTGAAGGTGATCGAATTAAAGCTCTATGACAAGTGCGTTCACATACCATTGGTGCGAAATGGCCAAAATCTGCGAAAAATGTACTTTCAATCCAAAATGGCGGCTTTCCTGTTCGTTTTAGAGGTTCGGCTACGCTGACTTTTTTGACCGTCTGGACCTAACGAACGCGTGAGTACCAAGTTTCGTGCATGTACATTCAACGTGCTCCTCAGGAGGACAAGTTTTACGGGTTGTAAGAGTTTTGCCTTTTGTTGTGAAAAATATGAATGAACACCAACTTTGGCGCCCCCTATCTCGTACACCGAGCGACATTTTAAAAAGCTTTCAGTAACTTATGCTCGGCAACTTGTTCACAGTGACCTCACTAATTTTCAAGGTGATCGCACAAAAACTCTAGGACAAGTTCATTCAAATATCAGGTGTCATAGTGGCTGCTGTCACAAGGGGGCGCTGTTTTTGAAAGTGAATATTTTCAAATAGGTGTCTTCAGGGCCAGACTATCATCAATCCTAGCAAGTTTGGTTCAGATTGGACTCAGTTTCGCAAAGTTGTAGCAGTTTGTTTTTTTGTCACAAATATCTGACTTTGCAGTGTTGCTATGGCAACACCGTTGCGCCATTTGTTATCATAATAAGCACGCATCATCTTTCATGTGTTTTAAATGTTGTCACAAATTTTGAGTTTGATACGATTAAATATGTAAAAGTTATTACCGAAATTGTGTATTTGTTGTATTTTCTGTTACCACAAGGAGGCGCTGTGCTAAAAATGTACAGTTTTTCCACAGACTTCTTCAGCAATGGTCCATCATCAACCCTAGGTAATTTGGTTGGGAAGTGACCTTCTATCGCAAAGTTATAAGAGTTTTGTTGCCTGTGGCGAAAAATAAAAATTTTCACCAACTTTGCCGGCCCCTTTCTCGTACACCATGATACTTATTAAAAAGTTTTTAGCAACTTTAGATCCTCAACTTGTCCAAAGTGACCTCACCAAGTTTGAACGTGATCCCATGTAAGCTCTAGGACAAGTTCGTTCAAATACCGATGGTGCGATATGGCCAAAATCGGCAAAAAATGAATTTTCAATCCAAGATGGCGGCTTTCCTGTTCGTTTTAGAGCATAGGCTACGCTGACTTTTTTGACCATCCCGACCTAAAGAACGCGTGTACCAAGTTTCGTGCATGTACATTAAACGTGCTCCTCAGGCCCACAAGTTTTAGGGGGTGGAGCAGTTATTTGCCCCGCCCACTTTCATTTTTTAACGCACATTCCCCGAAACATTAATAAACGTAAATTTACACCAGGTCTGATGCACTTGCAAAGAATGGTGAGTTTTGGGGCATGTTCAGGGCCTCAAAAACGCGATTTATTTGGAAGGCGGAAGAATAAGAAGAATAACTCTTACGATTACAATAGGGTTCTTGCAACCTTGTTGCTCGAACCCTAATAATTCTGTAATGAAACTGCTCACCGATTGTCGTGATCACAGTGATGGCGAAGTAAAAGGAGCCAGCGAATTTCCACTGCACTCCTGCCTTGTGGGGTTTGAGCTGCAGGACGACGAGCTCCAGCTCCTCGAAATTCGCTTTGGTTAAGTTGTATTTGCGCATTAGCTCGTACTTTCTGGCGTCGAGCCTCCTCTTGTGACTTTTCTCCTGTTTGGACTCCAGGGTCTCGAAGACGGCGGCTCCGACCACCAGGTAGGTGAGGATGCTGATGATGAGGGCGAGAGTCCTGGCGTTTTGTCTTTTCATGATCATGAAGACAATCAATGGAAAACAGAAAGAAAAAGTCCTGGAGTGCAGGTGTGCAGGTGCGCAGGTGTGCGTCACTCTCCTCCTCCTCACGGACTCCAGATCCGACAGAGCGGGACTTTGGAGCTGGAGCTGTTCTCTCTCAGCACCACCCACACATCACAGTTGGGTTGCTACTGTATTTGGATTATTTGTCACCAGCTTATATTTAGATCCTGCAGAGAACACACACGCATGGGGTTACAATGGGCAATCCCACAGTCCTGGAGTATAATGGCTCAAATCCACAGCTCACCTTTTTGCGCACACACGCACTCATCATCATCATCATCATCATCATCTTCCTCCCTCTTTTGGTCTCGTGAGTCCTGAGGAAGCGCACACCCGGATGGTTCAGGGCCGGTAACCCCAGCAAATATAACCTGGTGCATGATTCATGTGTTCATTCGCAGATAAAATATTTACCCAGAGGTTATTTAAACAGACCAGCACTACTGGCTTCACAAGTTGTCTAGCAACCTAAAGACAAGCCCATCCAGTCAGTGAGTAAACATGTGAAAGGCTGTGGATTCTCTGTCAGACGTCTTCTAACATGACTCACAGCTGAGTCTACTGTGTGCTCTTCATTTTTCAACACTTTTGTATTTCATTTCATTCTGAAGATTGTTTTCTGTTACAGATTGTGATTGTGTCGTTCAGTGTCAATGAACAGCCAAATAACAATAATAACCGCTTACTCTTTTATTTTGCACAGCCATGTTCTAAAAGCATGTGTGTGTTGTTCCTTTGAGGCGTTCAAATAAATGTATATTCTTTGAGAATAATCTTCTTTTCACAGTTTTAGATTTGTTTTGGCGTCATTGTATTATACAGTTTTTATACTTATACTGTATATTACATCATGTTTATCGTAGACATTTTAGACATTTAGGAGTAAAAATGCATTCCAAACAAAAAGTCAGGTTTCAGGAGATTAAAAGAAACTCTGCATATAAAGACTTGATCATGTAAAATCAATCATAAAGCCAATGAATTTAAACATTATTATAAAGTAGGTTACAAAAGAGAGTGGCGGTAGGGGGCACTAGATGATTGATTGACAGAAAATTATTATGAAATAATTATTCACTTTAAATTCATTAACTTATTCATTTATGAAGCAAAACAACAAAACACCACAATCTCTTTGTTTCAGCCTCTGAAAAGTCCGAATTTGGTGTTTATCTATATTTTATTGTATTAATGTTTTGGTAGTATAGTATGACTTTTCTCACTTAGCTAAAACAAATAATCAGAGAAATGAAATCATTTGACACATAAAATAATAATGACTTGCAGCTCTATACGTGGTTACCATATGTTACATTTACTCCATGAAATGTATTTAATTAGCTTTATGGCATGTTTGCAGTATGTTTACATTGGAGCATGTTTATATTGGACGTCACAGAATATTGGAGATGTTACATCATCAACATAAAACAAAGTTTGACTGATACAAATCAACAATTACAAATAGCAGCTCTATGTTTTTCTGGGTTTTTTTTTTCTGGCTGTGGCTGCATTTACATCACACTTTAAATTAAAAAATGTAGGAATGGGACGGAGAAATGAGGTAATTCAGAGAGATAGAGAGGGAGAGAGAGAGAGATCTTTGAGTGTCTGAAGTTTCTACAAAGCCTCAAACTCATCGATCCTCTGCTTGGTGTTTCCCTGACGGATCTGACGCAGCGTCTTGTATTTGTCACGACCGGCTCGGACGTTCTCGGCGTGGAGAAGATCGTTCTTGGTCTTCTTGTTATCGTCACGGGCTTCTGCCAGTTCGGAGCTCAAGGCCTGTGGAGGGAACGGATTTTAGGCATTTACACACAACAAGGGCCGCCTTATTTAAATTCTTCTTTACAGTCAAATCTAAAGACAATACAAATATAATAATATAAATTAATAGAAATAATCCAAGACAGATTGAAAACAATGATATAATGACAACAAATGAGTGAAATACTGTAAAATAAGACTTCAATATGACAGGATATAAAACAGAAAATCAAAAAAACGGTTCAAAATGAACGTTTTTGTCAAATACAAACGATATGTGCTGTTATTGAGGAGTGACTAATAATAATGACATGATTTCTTTGAATTTTTATGAGATTTTTCAGAGATCTTAAGAACTTTGGCCTTCAAGCATCCTCTTCATCACCTCATGTTGTCACTCATCATTGGATTGTCAATCTCATCAGTATCAGTGAGCCAATGAACAGACATGACAGTTTTTAAGTCCATATTAACAATGTAAAGCAACTGTTACCAGTGTATGTTAAGTGGTAATCAAATGAATGCAAAAATAAAATGGACTTATTTCTAATGTTAATACGTGCAATAACCCTCATGTATACAGTATATATGTATATATATATATATATATATATATATATATATATATATAATCTAATGTATAATTATTAGCCAGTTTCATATTCTGTCTATAATAGAGCTAGAAGCAGAGGAGGTCATGGACCATATAAACATATTATAACTTGACATCTGATTATGAGACAACGGAGCTGGGACGGAGCCTCTGGAGCCTCTGGAGTCAGTGACTTGATTGTAAACAACTCAGATCTGAGGAGTACAGTAAGACATCATCATATACTGTAATTATTAGTCCTTGAGCTAGTGTATCCGGTCCAGAGGTCGGGCATCTTGGTATGTAGGGAGGGAACCGTGAAAGGCGCCTCGTTTGTGTCTTATTGTACATTATGGCTGTTAAATGTCTTATAAGAATATGTCTGTGATTAAGCTTAAAGATGGCTGAAGATTCGAATTTTCTCTCACAGATATGAAGTGGTGGGCCACATTACATTGAGTTGGGGGCCGCATGTGGACGGTGGGCCACGAGTTTGTGACACACACAGACAAAAAGTCCTGTATGTATTGCTGTCAGAGCCTGAACTCACCATGAGCTGCCTCTGCAGGCGTTGGTTCTTCTCGGCCTCAGTGATCCTCTCCTCCTCCTCCTGGTGGTGGATGTTGTTGATGCTCTGCGAGTGCAGCTCGGCACTGTAGGTGCTGTTCTCCTCGCTGTGCTCGTGGTCGCTCTCGCTGTCCGAGGAGGAAGAAGAGGAGGAAGCGGGAGGAGCAGGTGCGGGAGCCACGGCTGCGGTGGCCATGACAAAGTGCAGCTCCTCCTTCGTCTTCAGCAGGTTCTCCTCCACTTCCTTGGCCTGGGATTAAAGATTGACAGGGACAGAACTCAGTAGACTGAACAGCCAAACTTCACTTTAGACAATCTCCATTAGTACTGTCAATAAAGTGCAATATGAGTGCGTCTGTTAGTCTTGGCACAAACCTGTCTCCACCACAGGAAAACAAGTGCAAGCCAAGTGAAAATGTCTCCGTTTTGTCCACTCTTGGATATTAACTCAAACAATGATCAATGATTTGTCGATATCATTAATTGTATAAACTTGTAACCTGATACAGTTGTTGTGTATCTGCTCCTGGTCTCTCTCTATCTTCTGTCTCTACCTCATCTCCCTCTTGTCCTTTCTCTCCCCCCTAGAGAATTAAAAACTGTTTGTTCTATGTACAATCATTTTTATTGTATCTATTGTAAAATCTTGTCGGATATTGTTTCACGTCAGCTTTGGTTGCGGTGTGTGTGTGTGTGTGTGTGTGTGTTGTCCAATGTCCTTGCTATTGTGTTTATTTGTTTTTTATTGTATTTTTACTGTCAACTGCAACCTAGATTTCCCCTCAAAGACAATCAAAGTCTGAACTATCCTCGACTTCACACAAGCACATTACAGTGACTTTTAAAACATCGAAATTTGAAATACTCTAGTGTCAGATTTGCATTGGTCTAACAATATACTCGAAAAATGAAAGGGCCAAAAGAAGGAAACGGTCAATTTGGTAAACGTTCCAGTTCATCCGTGTGACGTTAAGAAGCCTTCACCTCCTCGATGACATGTGACTGCGGCTCACCTTGCAGTGCCATATCTCAGCCTCCTCCTCCTGGACTCTCTTGGCCTCCTCCAGCAGGGAGATCTTGGCGCTGTACTCGGCCAGTTCTGTAGCCTGAGGGAAGGAGGCATAAAACATGTGTCCACAGCAAGAGACCAAGACACCTGTTCACCTGCTCAAATATGAATGATCTTCTCTAAATGAATGGTCACAAACTGAAGGAAATCGTGCATGAGTCTTGAAGTTAAAAGGTAGAGCGGTTCATTGGTTTGACAGGTCAGAACCAGAATCAGGTTCATTGCCAGGTAAAGTGTGTAAAGGTTACACAACACTAGGAGTTTGCTCTGGTTCTATATATGAAGAGAGACACAGATACATTATATAAGGAAAATAAAGTATAAGTAGTTATATCGGAAGTACAAACGGATCACTCTGCATCAGTAAACCGGCGTGCTGCCCCCTCACGGAGAGGATCGCAGAGGCGTTCACAGAACTCACGACTGTCCACAGAACTCCGGTGCCACTGTCCTGGAACCATGCGGACATCTTCCACCGCCAACTAAAATCACAACCCTTTTGACTCGACCTCGACTAAGACGACGACACACAAAAAAAGCACTTACTGTATGACGAGACCTTTGACGAGTTTGGCTGACTCGAAGCTCTTACTCACTTCTGCTCTTGTTTGTACACAAATGTTGAAATGCCCTCATTCTAAGTGGCTTTGGATAAAAGCGTCTGCTAAATGACATGGGATGTAATGGAAGTTGAATTTGGAACAAAACACCAATGTAATTTACTATGATATCAGTAAATTGTAACTTGTGGGAGTTTCCACAAACCAACAACGTAGCAACGTGTGTGGATCCAAACTGAACAGTACTGTGTGTATGTGTGACGACATTAAACATTAAAATGAGCGATCTTTGTTTGTGAGGTTTGTGAGGTTGTTCAGACTTAAAGGGAACGCCCTCTTAACTCGGAACTTCCAGTTTACAACTACAGCTGGAACGCACCGGGACTGATCTACGGGCAAATCTGGAATTCCAACACAAAAGTGGAGGTTGACAATGACTGACTGTGCTAACCACGCTCCTGGGTACGCTAGGTTACCCTCAGCACAACATTACAACTATTATTTTAATTATTCATTCATCTGTCCACTATTTACTTATTTGGTGTGAAAAATGTTGATCAGTGTTTCCTAAACCTGGAAGTGACGAACGTAAACCTACATTCTAGTGCTAACTGCTAACTCAGCTAACCCACCTGACTGTGTTAAAGGGCTGCTAAGTCACTAAAACTTTATTTTTGTCATAACATACATCTTGTACTATTTAACATTTAGTTTATGTGTTATTTGTTTATTTAAATATAAGTTCACTACACATCAGACCATAAGTGTCGCTCAGTTCATCTTTATTTAAGTCCAGCAATTTTGTAAATTGTTATATTTTATCAGACGTACGGCAAAAAGAAAGATTGGCCAACATGACCGATTTTAAACCAAATGAATAAATAAATAAAAAAGTAAGAGTCATTAAATCTTAATTTTCAAATTCAGATTTCACATTAAACTTAACCTAAGTAAATTGTGCAGCGTTAAAGTAATTTAACACCAGTTCCTATTAATAATTTAAGAATAATTTAACACAAATTTAATTAAATTCAACACTATTCCAGAGCGTATTTGATCCTAATCACCTGACTCTTTGAGTGTTAATGAAATACTATACCCTAAGCCTTAAATTTACTTAGATAATATTGGTCTTGTTTTAGTGTGAGAAAGAGTTTTGAATCATTTTCTCATGAGATGATTTTAATCCCAGTTAAGCAGGGAAAAGCAGGTATTAGTCTAATATAATGTGTGTTTATGCTCGGTTTGTGATGCGTGTCCTTCTTTCACTCGGGTTTTTCTCACGTGAGGGATTTGAGTGTGTGGTGCTCTCACTC
The DNA here is from genome assembly GCF_019176455.1 of Solea senegalensis. Classification (NCBI taxonomy): domain Eukaryota; kingdom Metazoa; phylum Chordata; class Actinopteri; order Pleuronectiformes; family Soleidae; genus Solea; species Solea senegalensis. The sequence goes on from NC_058036.1 coordinate 20,879,914, forward strand.
ACCAGCTGCTCCTGGCTCTTGAGCTGGTCCTCAGCTTGCCTGGCCAGCTCCTCCTTGGCGATAATGGCCTCCATCCTCTCAGTCTCCAGCCGGGCCGCCTCCTGCTCCACCCTCCGCCTCTCTTCTTCCAGCTTTACGGCCCGGTCCAGCTGCTCCTGAAGCTCTACAGGACAGAGTCAGAGTCCAACACAGTGTTTGAAAACAGGGCGATGAAAGAATTTGGAATGTTTTTACCTCTGAAATAACACTTAACATAACTTAACTTAACACCTAACGCACTGATTCCCAGCTTTTTGGCTTCATGACAGTTGCGAAGTGAGCGAAAGGTGATTTAAGTGACTTTATGAACAGGATTTCATCTGTTAATCTGTTAATCCACAAGGGTTTTCAAACACAGTCATCTCTTTACAGAGAATGGTGCAAAAAAGAGAAAACATTCACTGAGCGACAGTTGGGTTGCATTCTTATTTGAGGCCGATTTGAACAGATTATCGTGTCGTGTGAGGGATTAACAGATGTGATTTTAACCCTGGAATCTAATTAAACATCAAGTGTGTGGTCCTGGGTCTTGACTTGTCTGTGTCTTTTTCAGGATTAAAACATCTGTTACAAAGTCTCCCATGTTAGAGTGGGGCAGGTTTGAGGCAGGCTCAATCCTGGTCCTGATCTCCCTGCTCCAACACACCTGCATGCAAAACATGCAGAGCACCGGGTCTCTGAGGAACACTGGTCTCACCTCTCTCTGTCCTCTTGGTTGTCTCTTCAAATAGGTAAAGCTTCTCCATCATCTCCCGCTTTTCAGTCTCCATCTGCTCCTTCTCCTTCTCGATGAGCTCCCTCTTCTTCTTCTCACTCTCCAGCAGATCCCTGGACGTCACACACACACACACACACACACACACAACGACAACATCTCACTCACTTCCTGAGCCTAACTCTTGACCTCTCCTGTGACTCAGTGACCTTTCCTCTACCTCTCCATCTTCTTCTGCAGCCTCTCCTCTTTGGCCTGAGCCTTCATCTGCTGGACCTCGATGCTGTCGGCCTTGCGGCGGCGCATGTACAGCTCGTGGTTTCCCATGCACAGCTGCAGGATGCGTTTGTTGACTCGCAGCCGCGGAGCGTAGAATAAAAAATCCTTATGAAGGAAGAAGGAAAGGAAAAGAACCTCATCATTTACGTGACATCACAAAAGAAGAAGGTTGAACTTTACGGATAAATTGTTAGTTGTTCTGAGAAGAATAATAAAAATAAATCAAATTAATGGGGTATTTAAATAGCTATTGATCCTGAACATTGATAAAACAAATGGTGAAAATTGTAATTATTAAAACTGATATTTGTTGACATGCACATTTCAAAGATACAAAGCTATTTTCACAGAATACAGATGAACGATAACTTCATCTTAATCTTAATATGATTTCCCCGTACAAATAATGTAGAGCAAAATGTGATAAACATTTCAATGACTGTAAATGTTCGGTTTGACATTTGAGGATTTTGTCACACAATTTTCTTACATTTCATGGAGTAAATGAAAATATAATCCACAGATTCATCAATAATGTAAATAATAATAAGTTGCAGTCATGAATTTAATATCTGCTTGTATTTTGTCTTGGTCCTGTTGTTGAACCTTTAATGACAAGGTTCTCCTTGTAAACCTGGACCCACACGCACACGCGCACACACACACACACACACACACACACACACACTTACTGGGGCTTTCTTGTCGATGGGTTTGATGACAAATTTCTTATCACTGAAAGAAATGTTTCTAATTTCACTCCAGGGGAATCCGATCTTTGGAGTCAGCCTGTAGGACGGAAAAGAGAGATGATTAAAACATGCGAGACATTTGAAATGGGCTGACCACTAAACCGGTGTGGTGGCCAGCAGTTTAGAACCTTTGCAGCAAGAAGCCCTGGGTTTGAGACCTGGTCAGAACAAGGGTATTTCTGCATGGAGTTTGAAGGTTTGTGTGTATGTGGGTTTTCTCCAGGTTCTCCTCGTGTGTGTGTGTGTGTGTGTGTGTGTGTGTGTCTCAGGTTAGTGTGTGTGTGTGTGTGTGTGTGTGTATGTGTGTGTGTGTGTGTGTGTGGGTTTTCTCCAGGTTCTCCTCGTGTGTGTGTGGGTTTTCTCCCGGGTTAAATAACTCTCTCTCTCTCTCTCTCTCTCTCTCTATACTACACTTTATGTAAACAATGTTTTAATTGTCTGATATGGTGGCCTTGTTTGTTGTATATACTTCCTCTTTAAATCTTCATGACACAGTAAATGTTGCAGTTAAAGTTCCATAAAAGTGTCCGACAATCAGGATCAAATATACAAAATTCAATTCATTTAGTGTTTCAAAACATTCTCTATTCCAGAATGTATTCAGTGTTAATAAAGGTTACTTTAGCACTACGCAATTTACTGTGTTATTTTAATGTTTCTATAAACTAAAACATTATTTTTATGATTTTATGATTTTTTTAGACAAGAAACTCATAGTAGAATCCAGGCAAATACGCAAGGTTAACGACCTCTTGTTAAAAACAACATCCATGTGCTCAGATTTATTGAAAACCTGACCGACTGAACTGGGTCAGTGACCGAGGTTTGACTGCTCGAGTGTTGCCCTGATCTCTCGACACCCGTGTGTCACCAGGTCCATGACTTTTACCAATGAATTGGAAATAAATAAATATAAAAACGTACTTGTCGTCTTTCCCATAGATGTTGAGTCCCAGGGCGTCGACTCCGAGCCACAGGTCCGTGTTTTTCTTGTTCTTGATCTCAAAGTAGTTGACGCCGTACATCTCCAGGTCCTGAGCGATCTTCAGATACTCGAGCATGGCCTCCTCCCTGTACAGGTGACACACAGCTCAACACAACACACACTCCATTTGAAATGATCTCAGATCGACGTCTGAAGTGCAAATCACCACCAAAAACACACCTGCAATGAATAAAACACAACGGCAGCAAAAACACCCACAACAACAAAAACAGAAAAACAAAAAAAAAACTTGGGTGTGTTTTGCGATTTGCAGTTGTGTAACCTTTGTGTTTTGTATTTGTTGTTGTGTTTTCTTATTTGTAGTGTTGATTTCATGGCCAATTCAATACTGACTTAGTAAAGAAAATAAGTTTCATCAGTGACCAACACATGAGTATGGGTATGTGTGGTTACTCACTTGAGCATGGATCCGTGCTCCTTGTGCCAGCCCAGGATTCTCTCTTCCCACTGCTCCTTGGATAGCTTATGTTGTTCCAGAACTCTGAGGGGAGAGACGAGCGATCACATGTAAACAGTCTATGCGCACACATACACAGATAGACACACACACAACACATACACAGATAGACACACACACAACACATACACAGATAAACACACACACACAACACATACACAGCTAAATCAAACCCGTTCCTCTCTGCTGCTGCCTTTTGTCGGCTAATGTGGAAATAGTAACAGTGCATGTGCTAATAAGTGAGTCATTATCAAGTTTATCAGACTGGATCTCTTCCAATTCTTCCTCTTTACACTATAAACAGAGTAGAAATGGAAGGAAAAATAATGTGAAATTAAACACAGCACAGATGTAGACAGTCAGTGTGAATGGAACTGAGTTTCCAGGGAGAAGAAAATTAAATGACTTTGTTTGCTTTGCTTTTTCAAACATGATAAAATAACAAAATTACAGCAACTGCACTTTTATGACCTTACACAAAGTCTCCTCTCTATTACTCTCTAAATGCACTTTGAACAAAAACTCACCAAACCTGGTGTGAACATCAGAATCTGATGTGATGGAGTTTTGGCGTGATCCGATGTACTTGACAGATGTTATGGTTAAAAAAACATTCTTTTTACATTTTGCGTTCCCACTTGTCATCCACCGGGATGCGAGCAGGAACATCACGCAGCAGGTTGTGTATTCTTTTTGTTTTCTCTCTCTCTCTCTCTCTCTCTGCAGAACAGATCTACTGTCTTAAATCCCTCGACTCGATCAGGGTTTCCCTGTGTTTGTTGATGAGCTGAACATTTGACTCAAGGAAACATCAGAAACATGCAGGTCAGAAAGGTTGTGTATTTAGTTTTACTTGTGTGTCTGTCTGTCAGCAGACATGCAATACCTTTAAATGGTTTGTTTAGTTTGCTGCTGGTGTTTTTTGGAGTCATTCACGTCATATTCATTTATTTTTCTCCCCATAATGAAGACAAGTCCCCATTTAGGTCCCCACAACATAAGGAATACCAGGTACACACACACACACACACACAGACCAACTGCAGACTCCTCCCACCCACTGTTTGAAACTCACCTTTTGGGCAGCAAGCGCTCGGTGGACAGGTAACCCGAGTGGTGCACTGACTTGTTGTACTCTCCGTGCTTGGCCTGGACGGCGTAGGAGGCGAGCAGCACGGCAGACTCGGGAGGACAGTAGATGTCCTCGGTCAGAATGTCCTCCTTCACCTGCAGGAAGAAGAGTCTCCTGGTGATGTCCTGGATCAGCTCCTCAGCCACGTCCTCCGGGTAAAACTTGGCCCTCAGTTTGAACTGCAGAGGAACCTCCTTCTTCATGTCCTGGGACATCACCTGAAGACAGTAGGGACAAAACAGGACAGGTTTATACATACATTCATACTGTACATGTACATACATACATATATATATATGAAGTTTGTGAAGGTTAATTTTTCAATCAGTTTTTTGTTTTCAGGATCTGATCAGAAAAGAACAATACAATCTATTAACCCTAAATGTCATTATATATAATTAGTAACTCAGCACAGGTGATATAGTAAACACATTTTTATGAAACATATTGATTATTATTGTATGTACTTGAATGTGCTTTTATGATTTGAATAAATTGTATTTAGATGAATGTACATTCATTTATGAGTTTTTTTCAGTATCAGAGTTTGAGCACATGTCACCATCATAGTTGTTATTAAAGGAAAACTTCAACCATTTGCATTTGTTTTACTAAAATAGGGGAAGTATATTTGAAAAAGTGTGCATCCCATTCTCATTTTTTGGTAACGTACTCACCAGTAACACTTGATCTGAGGCTTGAAACTGCAGCGCTAATTCTGCACTTTTTAGAGCCACCCGTGGGAGGACGGGGCTTCATTCCCAGAATGTAATAGTGTCCGCCATCTTTGCTAACAGTTACGCTAACAGGACAACAGAAAGTGTCAGTGGTGGACATGTGACAAAAAAAGAATGACGGTATCAAAAATTCTACCTAACCCTAACCCTAGTAAAACAAAGCTAAATGCAAATCGGTGTAGTATTCCTTTTATCAGGATGATTAGAATTGTATTTATATTTTTATGTGTGTAATTTAAAGCTATAGTACGCAGCTTTTGTTGATTTTTGTTTAAATTGTAGTTGATGTTGATTTTCTGCCTCTGAAACATTATTTGTTTGTATCCTTGTCTGAAAATAGGCGCTGTCATGCTGTGTTCACACCTAGAGCATCCATATGGACGAGCTTCCATACGGACAAGCTTATATTCGGATGAGCTTCCATACGGACAAGCTTCCATACGGACGAGCATCCATACGGACGAGCTTCCATACGGACAGACATTCAGACCAACTCCCATACAGAAGAGCATCCATTCGGAACCAGCTTCCATACGGAAAAGCTTCCATATACTTCCATACGGGCGAGCTTCCATACGGAAGAGCAGCGAGAACTATACGCTTCCATACAGCAGAGCAGCTCTGCGAGGATAGATTCCATACGGAAGAGCTTCCATACGGACAAGCTTACATTCAGACCAGCTTCCATACAGAAGAGCATCCATATGGACGAGCGTCCATACAGAGTAGCAGAATTCACTTCTGACACTTCATGGGCCCTTCTTTGTGATTTGAGTCATACTCCAACCTTTGCTTTGCTATCCTAGCCTGAGCAACCACAACAAACACACCTTCTTTTCAAAGTTCAGCCATGAGGTGAGTCCTCTGATGTCGACGAAATGGAGCCCAAAGTACCAAACTTCACGGAGTCCGATGGTCCTTGTAACCTTCAAGCAGCGGGAGAAGAACAGAGACACACAGCTAACACATGATCTTTATTTTGTTTCAGTATCGGTTTAATTTAACAACTTTAAATCAAGGCAGTGAAATACAACAACATGGAAATGACAGTAAAATGTCAAAAACTCTGTCTCTGTGTGGTTCTTTGATGATCTTTAATAAAACAAACCTTGTTCTGTTCCATCTGTCTCTGTTTATCAGTGTAACAATGTTACATGAGAGCATTATATGAATAACTATATCATAAAGTTGAAATTCATACTTCCACACCTCCCATTACTTGGTGATTACTATCGAAAAAAAGATAACGTGATAAGAAGATAATTACTCAGCTATTAAAAATGACCACATTCCCCTTGTACTGTGAGATGTTAGCCATATCTTTCAACTATTATTGGACACATTAAATGACTACTTATATCACAATTTCTGCCAGGAAAAGACAGAATATGACATAAAATGAATGTAAATGGAACTGTAAATGGAAAGTTTGACTTAGAAACTAATTCTTTTGAGTATCAAAGTTCTCATTTCGACTCAGTGTCTTGTAGTTTCCATCGTCTACATGACATTGAATGTCAGACCTGGTCAAAGAGCTGCTTCCCTGTGGTGGACGGGTGGAAGGAGAACTCCAGCTCTGCGTCCATAGTGGTGACGCGAACGTTGACCTGCGACACACAAAAAACTTCCATTCATTCAAAGCATTTAAACATTTTGAATTAAATATTAGCTGTTTTCGTTTACTGATCCCCAAACTGTGGGTTGCGGCCCTCTGGTGGGCCAAGAAGATAGTGACAGTTTTTTTTACTGGAGTAGAACTTTGTTGTTTCTTTAGTTGATGAGCTGTGTGGAGTTAACTCTCTCATTTCTAACCCTAACTAATTTTCTTGGTTTTTTTTTAACAATGACAATAAAGTTCAACTGCTAACTAATACTAAACTAACTAACTAACTAAGTCAGTTAAACATTAGTGGTTTGTTGTAATGACTTCAAATTTTAACTTAAGTCAATAAAATTAGTAGTAAGTAATACTGTGCTACTGTGCAGTATAATTACTTTAGAAATATGTACAGTCGTAATTTACCTGATTTTTACTGCATTTTTCATTGATTTTGGACTTTCCTCTATCTCTTGGCTTTTTGTCATTTGTAGTTGCTTTTAATGTAGTATTATGTTGTTTTGAATGCAAACTTAGATTAAACAATGGTTATAAAATGTTTGAAAAATGGGTTATGAGTGATTACATTATGTAAAACAACTTTTTGGGTGGTAAATAAAAGATAGATAGTTCAGTCATTTGTGAGTGGGATAACATTAATGTGGAGCTTTGAGGTGGATTGTTCATAAACCATAATTGCTCACTATCTCATTAGACTTTGGACTGCCCTTGCAAAGAGTCACAAGGGTGCTCCTACACGGATTGAAATAGCAAAATCCTCGCTGAAGTTGCCACTTTTGTGAAAAGAACATTATTTCGGGGACAAATATCTGATTTTCTACACGTCCCAACTTCAACACGACAAAAAACAAAAAAGGCTCATTCAGCGTATTTTGCATAATGAAAGACAGAAACAGGAAAAGTGCATGACACCAGGCCAGATCACGCTGTGGCAGTTACACAATCGTTTTATGAAGTTACACTTGAGCACGCCCCGGGTGTCATAAAGATAAACTCTCTGAAACCTGGGGCATAACATTTATGAAAGTTTCTCAAAGGTTTCTAACTTCTATGATCCCATGTGTCAGCTAACTTGCTCCTCACAAAATCATTGACTATGGCTATATGGACGCAGTAAAACCCATTCTAACCAACGAGTACGTCGCTCCATTGAATCCTTGTAGCTGTTTTTAGGTTGGATTTAAGTTTTCAACATATTCCAGAATAATGAAGGCAACACATGCTACCATGACTCATAGTTGTTTAACTGGGGTTAGTTTATCATCAGTCAAATGGAGGCGGACGTCAATACGACCTCTCCGCAGTGGCTTTTCTCCTTGGAGAGTCAAAATAAATGCAGAGTAACATTGGTAATGACTTTTCTTATCAGGTCACACACAGTTTGATGCTTAACTTTCACTGAGGGCATTCATTCCTGTGATTCTGAAGTTAACCAGTGATTATTTTCACAAACGCAAGAGCGAACACACACAAGCATCAGTCAGTCGAGCTGTAGCCAGGAAGCAGCTCTTCTTCTCCCAGGAATGTGTAGCATGGGTCAAATTCTACCTGTGGTTAATGAGTAAATATGGATATATGCATCACGGAAACCACTCACAAAGAGAAGAAGAGTTTGTTCCACAAGAGAGACTAACCAAATGAACAATCAACACAAACGGTTTTCCCTTTAAACCCATCACCTTTGTCCTTTATCTCAGACCTGGAGAAGAGACATTTCAGTGTCACATAAGAGTGCGGACATCTTACCGTCTTGGGCATGTTGGCTGTGGTCTGTGGACGAGCTCCAGCAGAAGAAAGTGATTCCAGTGGCCGACTTGCAGCAGAACCTCCACCAGATAAAGAACGCTGCTGCTGCTGCTGCTGCTGCTGCTGCTGCTGCTGCTGCTGCTGCTGCGCTCTCGCAGGAACACACTCAAGGGCAGGGCTTGTGTGTCCTTTGAACTCACAAGCACAGTAACGTGGGAGGTTTCCACTTGGATACTATCGCAGACACACACACACACACACACACACACGAATGACAGTGTTGGTGACCACCACCCGAGTCCGAGCAAGACACTCCACCCAAAGACAATCACCTGTCTCAGCACCTGCCGTGACCTTTGATCGAAAGCACATAAGGCTATATAGTCCTGGGCGTACTATTTATATTTGGCTGTTAAGAGACGACATTAGTGAGTCACAGAGAGAAGCACGCCTGCTGCTTCTCAGACAATATTTCACTGTCACTGAGAACTTTCTGCCTTTTTTTTCGTCTTCTAACGTCTGTGTTTTTATGTTTCTAGTAAGAGCGAGCGTCCAAATCTCAGCGAGAACCGCACGCTCTGCTAATAAAAGAAACAAACAAAAATCCTTTAAATAATTTGTTGTATTATTTACCGTTAGTTTCCATTAATATGTTCAAATGTTTATACAGGGGTTATAAGAATGTGTCTTTTTGTCAGCACAACCTCGAGGGTTATGGTTATGTATATCTTTATAAACACACACCTAAGCAAAAAAGTGCTCAAAAAAAAAACAAAACACTTTCAAATCAGATTGAATTGAAGAGAAATGTTTTAAATACGTCACAAGTTCCCTTGATTCGTTTTTATGAACAAAAATAAAAGAAAATAACTCTATCTGGTGACTTTTGCACAATTATTGCTGCTCTTGTGGTTTTTTTTTTAAATACACAACCTAAAATGAATCATTCATTTGACTCAACAACCAATAAGAAGACGAAGCATGAACAAGTGACCTATAAACATCCCCCTCCCAGGAAGTCCAGATAAGGAGTTGTGTGTTATTCCCGCAGAAATTGACCAGAAGGAGTAAAAGCAAAAATCCAAAAATCCTAAATGTCTTAAATCAAATGTTGCTTTGCTGTGGGTGTTTGATGGTCCGGAGGACGTGGAGCGAACCTTGACCTTGTCTTAACTCTCATTTTTAGGCAGGTTTTTATTTACCTTTTATTTAACCAGGAAGAACCCGCTGAGAAAGAAATGGGCAAGAGGTCAAGAGGTCAGTGGCACCCATAGTAAATATTAGAGATATATCAGGAGACAAACATTACAAACAACAATAATAATAATGTAACAGTGTTTAAAGTTTGTCTGTCTAATAAGATAATTTTTTTTATTGTGGAAACAAACTGTGAAGACGTTTGACATTTACAGACTTTAATGATAAAACCAGGCTGAACCTCAGAGTGAAATAATTATTAATAAACCATCATTAATGTCATTTAACAAACAAGATTTTATAAACTATGATCATTATGAGTATAAACAAATCACAGTGTGGAACTAACATCAATTTAGAATTCAAGAAATGTTAAGTAATTAAGTAATTGAAATCAGGTCAGTGTATGAACATGTTTTCAAACATATGATTTAAATGTTTTTAGTCATATATTTATAACACATTTACATTCCTGTTATATATTATTTTACAGTATTGCTGATATAATTTCATATCATCTAATAACAATAATAATAATTAAATGTCTGTTTTGTTAGGGTTAGGGTTAGTCATTATTTATTTCACTGGATTGAATTTAATTGACTTTTCATTTTTATTTCTGAATCTTTGCCTTAATTGTTGTCTTTTCGACTTTTGATTTTTTTGTAAAAGTTTCAGTCTCTAAATCTGAGTTTAACTCATTTTTAAATCAACCTCAATATCCTGTTTTTGTCACTTATAAAACATGTTGAGTTTCATTTCTGTGAACTATTTGACTGAGTATCACCTGCTTCTGATTAGCCAGACTAGACACTGATTGGCCCCCAGGTCATGTGACTTTGAGACCCCTGCTGTAAAAACTACAATCATTGCATTATTGCATTAATCTATGCATGTTATTTAACACATAAATCTAGATTAAAAGTTTGGGAACGTTTAGCTAATTTGTTGAGGGTCCCGTCCCAGTGTGTAAACATTCAGCTCAAGTAAATATGAATAGAAATTGGAAACTTTATTCTTTTCATAATCTCATGTGTAAAAGTATAAAATATGTTTTTGTAAACAAGATTAAAACTCATCTCTGATCTGAAAATGAGGCTGGTCCTCAGGTTTGAAGTCTTTGTTGGGACTTCCGTCATCGTTGAGGATGCGCGATGCTGTGTAGCCCACGATGGGATATTTTGCTTTATACGTGCCTTCAAATATACTGTCCAGAGATTTCAGCTCGTCTTCAGTGAGGCTTGTCTGTGGAAGCAAAAAGGAAAACACCACGAGTAACCATGTTTTTCTGTTCCATTTACATGACATTGTTTACATTTGTTTTATTGGGTTTCATTTATTTCCACACCAGAGTGTTTCTTTGTTAAGTTTTTGTATTTTTCATTTCCTCTTCCTTTACAAAAAAACTCAGCACTGCTTTGTGAGCGACTCTATCAGGTATCAAATGTCCGTGGTCCACGCCCACTGGTGCAAAAACAAGCAAACAAACAAGCCTGTAATCCAGACAGCGTGGGGTGGGTGAGGTGGTGTCAGGGTGAATGAATGAGAAGGAAACACTCACAGTATCTGATGTCAAGTCTGCAGGCTCCAGAGACATTTTAGCCACAGCACGAGTGCAGTCTTTACCAGCGAGGGCGTTGTACGGAGCATCTTTACCATAAAACTCTACAGAGTGGAGGAAACAAAACAGGATGTTCTCCTTCTTCTTCTTCTTACACACTTCCAAAGATAGGAACATTTAAATACATATAAAATGAATATCCAATAATTACACAAACTAATACAAACATTTCTTAAAGAAGAAATAACAATGACTATTATTGTAAATAGAGTGAGGTCTTAAGTAAGTAGGTAAGTCTTAAGTAAGTAGGTGAGTCTCAAGTAAGGTAGATAGGTGATAAGTCTTAAGTAAGTAGGTGAGTCTCAAATAAGGTAGATAGGTGATAAGTCTTAAGTAAGTAGGTGAGTCTTAAGTAAGTAGGTAAGTCTTAAGTAAGTAGGTGAGTCTCAAGTAAGGTAGGTAGATGAGTCTTAAGTAAGTAGGTGAGTCTTAAGTAAGTAGGTGAGTCTTAAAGACTTTATTAGTATTAAAATGGTTAAAAAGTTGATTTTGCATAATATGTCCCCTTTAAGTAAGTAGGTGAGTCTTAAGTAAGTAGGTGAGTCTCAAGTAAGGTAGATAGGTAAGTAGGTAGGTGAGTCTTAAGTAAGTAGGTGAGTCTTAAGTAAGTAGTCTAAGTAGGTAGGTAAGTCTTAAGTAAGTCAGTCTGAGTCTTAAGTATGTAGGTCTTAGGTAGGTATCTTAAGTAGGTCAGAAGTATGTAGGTGAGTCTTAAGTATGTAGGTGACTCTTAAGTAAGTAAGTGAGTCTTAAGTATGTAGGTGAGTCTTAAGTAAGTAGGTGAGTCTTAAGTAGGTGAGTCTTAAGTAAGTAGGTGAGTCTAAGTAGGTAGGTAAGTCTTAAGTAAGTCAGTGAGTCTTAAGTAAGTACTTACTTAAGACTCACCTACTTACTTGCACCTGATTTTGAAGTAACACAAAAAACTTGTGTTACTTCAAACGTGAAGTAACATATATATGTAAATACTTTTAAAAATTAAAATGTTATTATTATTATTCTCAGGGTTAACATTACACTAACATAACATGAGTGAATAGAGTTTAATTGACTTCCTTCTCATTTCAAACGATTGAAACTTTCCTTTAGAACTGGTTGAAAGATTTTTACCTTGTCCTGAGCTGACGTCAAACACCACTCCTTTCAGCGCCATATAAATCGGCTGCGCCTCCTAAAACAGATGGAGAATCCAGAGTAGAGTCGTGATCTTATCATACGAACAAACAAACAAACAAACACATGGTAATGTTATAGTTGACCACCTCGCTGCCGTCGTATCTGCTCAGCTCCTCCTCCGTAAACAAACGCACAGGTTTCGTCGCTGTCTTGTACTTTAATTTAAAGTCTTGCGCTAAAGTGACACAAATGAAAAAGTAGAGGACAGACATTACGCTTATTCTCTTCTTCCTCTCCTCTCATGATGCTTTCAATGGCATCGGAAATTTCAAAGACGGGGCTGCATTTCATGATGGTGCGTTCCACTTGAAGTGGGAAGTGAACATTCCTTTGATTCAGTTTCCTTCTTTTCCTGTTTAAGTCAAGTCTGACTTTGTTCCACCTAAAGTCAGTCCGTGCTAACAGCGGCTAACACTAACCCAAGTTACATTTGGGTTCATGATTTTTCCGAGTTCAACATGGAGGTGAAGTCACTCCCAGTTCTGACTCCTGATGTAAATGGAACGCACCATTACATAGGAAGTTGACACTGGGAGTCGACCACGTTCCAGTTGAAAAGTCAGAAAAAACCCAGTGATGTTGGCGGAAAAGACTTTGTTGTTGTAGTTTTATTGTGGATAATGTTTAAAATAATTGTGAATTATATTTAAAATAATGTAAAGACATTTCAGAAACAAACTTGTGAAAAATAATCAGCCATGGTTTTCATGTCATTTCATTTCATGTAAGTCCTTCTGCTCTAAAAAAAATGAAATCCAATAAATCTGAATTTCAACAAAAATATGTTTCTTATTTCTGTTATACAAAAAATAATAATAATAAGAAGAAGAATTATGAGATCATGACGTGATTACAATCACATTAATCACACTAGAAAGTTAAAGTGTCTTTAAACTCACTGAGAAGCATAAGATTTGTTTGTTTAGTATTCGTGTTTATCAGTCATGTTCACAGTAAGGAAACATGTTTCATTCCTTCTTTGCTGTCCACGATGAATGGCAAACATTCTTTAAAACCATGATAATAATAATAATAATAATAATAATAATACTACAATAGATGTAAGGTTTATGCCACAGCTGCCTTAAAAGAACAGCACTGGTAATTATTCAAATCATTATTTTATGCTTCTGTAAGATTAATACACAATTATATAGAAGCTCTTAAATGCTAAAATATAATGATTATTGTTAGCAATTAATTTTAAAATGTAGTGTTTTACAAAATAATCTGAAAAAAATAGTAAAGCACATGATTATTTCTTGATTAAGATGTTAAATTCTAGTTATTTAGTTGTGGAAGTGGTTGATTTTGTTTTTGCTTGATTCACTTTTATTTCCCAGAGAAGAAGCCCAGTGAAAAAGTGGGAACAAAAAGGTGAAAGATTTCTAAAACATTTGTTTTCTCATTATTATATTATTTGTTTAATAAATGTGTCAAACACTGTAAATAGTTCAATAAATATAGAGTTCTATCAATAAAACGTTGCAGTTATGTTTATAATAAATGAACATATTTGTTATCTTTCTAACATCTGCCTGCTTTTCTACAATTCAAACTTCCCAGTATCCTACAAGCACTGGAATGCAGCATTAGGTAACAGCTTAGGAAGGAAACGAGGAAACCACGCCAGCAACTCGAGTTCTCCTATAGTATCGCGGCCCGTAGTAGCCTCGTTATCATGGGATGGGCTTGGGCGCCATCGCTAAAAACTCCACAGAACAACTGGCTGTAACTTGATGGTGCGTTAGACGTGAACATGGCGGAACTTTAGTTAACATGAACACTCGCTGTTGTTGTTGTTGTTGTTGTTGTTGTTGTCGTCGTCGTCGTCGCTGAGGGAAGTGGAGAGGAATGCTGAGGAAAGAAAACTCCCGGTCATACCAAGAGGTAGGAACAAGTGTGTGTGTGCGCTCGTATTTGTTGCCTCCTCAGCTCTTTTTATGGCATAAACACTGACCTTGTCAGGACCAGTAGTCCTCATGGAGACCAAAACCTGGTCCTAATGAGGCATAACCTCAGTTTCTGTGGGCTAACATTGAATTTGTGTGTTTATGTTCAAATGAATGGAAGTCACGCAGCTGCACAAACGTGTGTGTGTTTCCGTTACCTGAAGGTAACCGAGTTGCAGTCGTGTGTGTGTGTGCGCGTGCGTGTGTGTGTGCGTGCGTGCGTGTGTGTGTGTGTGTGCAGCCTGACATCATATGACTGCAGGATGCAGCAGCTTCCTGTGAAGTGAAATGAGCTGACTCCAGGTATTTCTTGTGGGTCTGAGCTAGGGGTGCCAACTTTGTCACTATGAAACGAGGGACGAAAGGTGACGAGTATTGTTTTGTGTGAATATAAAGTGTATTGTTTTAATGCATTTGTCATGATGATAGCAGTTTTGCAGAGGAATAAAATAGCAGAGACTCAGAATGTGCACCCTCTCTGTATGCAAACAGTGGTGGGGAATAAAGGCTTCACATTCGTATTCACTCAAACTATATATAAGTTGGAAAACAAAACATTTAGAGATAGAGGAAAAGAGGGGCTTACCTCTGCTCACCAACTCTGCTTTTTCCATGGATATTTTTTGGCTGCTCTTGACCGATTCAAGCAGTCTTTTGTCCTTTTGTGCAGCCAGAGAAAAGTCCTTACATGACAAGTCACAGTTCACAGATATTTGAAGTTCATTTTTGATCAGGTCTGTGCTGCATCTGTTTCTTGAGTCTGACCATTTAATAGTCATCAGAGAGAAAATCCTCTGTACAAAGGCATTTGAGATGAATTAAAATCACACAATTAGATAAAAACCAAAAAACACATAAAATCAACACAATAAAATAGGGAAGTGACGTAAAACCAGGGAGGTTAGAGGGAGTAGGCGTAGGAGTAGGTCCGGAACACGTTAGTTTTGAGTCTTGATTTGAAGATGTGGAGAGAGTCACAGTTACGGAGGTCAGGTGGTAGTGTGTTCCAGAGCTGAGGAGCAGAGTGGCTGAAGGCTCTGCCCCCCATAGTGCTGAGGCGGGCAGGGGGCACAGAGAGGTGGATGGAGGAGGAGGGTCTGAGGGAACGAGTGGGGGTGATGATGTGCTGGAGGTCTTCTGCTGCATAGGCAGTGATGTGTTTTATATCCGATCCATACTTTTTCAGGCAGTCCATCAGAGCTTGATGAATACCATTTGCAGTTTCATCACTATCTTCATAAAAGTCAAGTAACTTGCACTGCACTCCATCAGACACAGACAAACATATGAGACAAATAAACGGGACAAGTGAGGGTACGTACGGGACAAATAAATAAGCAAGTTGTCCTTGTTGCTGCTGCTATTCATAAAGGTTACTTTGTACCATGGAAGAACATTTAAAGCCCAAAACAACACTGCATTTAGTTGAACTTTAGCTGCAAAAACTATATATGTATATGTATATATATATATGTATATATATATATATGTATATGTATATATGTATATATGTATGTATGTTTTTCAGCAGAGCAGTCTCTAAATCCACCAGACTCCTCTGTTCAACACATTTGCAGATGAACACATGTTTACAGGATCTTTAAGTCTTTTTAACTTTGATCTACAGTTGGACGTTGTTGACTTTGACGTCACGCTCATGACTCTTCAGTGACGACACACTCTGACCAATCAGAGGCCGGCAGTCTGTTGAGGTCACATTTTATTATTGGCTCAGCTGAACCTCGTCAGGAGAAAACCCCCCCCAGCAGAGCCAAGTTGAGCCGAGCCGTATTAGAACTGTATAATGGAAAAGCACCAAAAAGCTCTGACAGAATTTCTTGACAGAATCATCTTACCTGGTTTCTGTTCATGAAAAAGTTCCGCACTGCAGCTTTAACTTATAGGTCTCAGTTACAACTGTGTTGTAAATGTTCTTTTCTTCATCTCACAGTTCAACGATATTTGCGATAATGAAGGCAACACACCAGACTCTGACGACGCCATGGAGGAGCTGGAGCACGACGAGTCCAATGGCAGCATCTCACGAGGTGAAAGCACAACTAAAAAATACATTTGATTTAAAAGCACCTATTAAGGCATTTAATGACATTTCCCAGAAAAAGCTAGGTATTACATAAAAGAATAATAGTAAGGTAACAAATAATTGTAAAGCAACAAAATAATATTAAAATGACCCTTAAAAGAACCATATGACCATTGTTCGGCTGATGTCGGTCGTGTGATTAATTGCAGAGGATGAAATCAGGGAGAGCAGTCCATCGATGAGATTCAGTAAAACCTGTCTGAAGAACGTCTTCACGGTGGTGCTCATCACCATCTACCTGCTGCTGACGGCGGTGGCTGCGTTCCTCGTCTATCAGACCATCTCTGACTTTCTGTACAAGCTCAACCACCCTGTCATGTCCGTCACCTACAAAGAGGTGGACTCCTTTCCTCCGCCGGGTTCGTATTAATGTACACTGCAACGACACTTTTCTTATTCTGTCCAAATTCATTATTATGGCAAGGAATAGTCATTTCACTAATTCTTTCTCTCTCACCAGTAGATGTCACACACTGGACCTTTATTTGTGCCTTGATATGATTGAGGTTGAACAGTTTTTCTTTGTGTGTTGTGTGCAGGTATTGCTCTGTATCCTGGAGGTGCTCAGCTGCTGAGCTGCAGACACCACTTCCATGACGACATCCCACCTTTAGTGGACCCAGGCAAACCACAAGAGGGAGACTGTGAGATCATGGAAGTGACTTACTTTGGACCTTTTACAAATCAAACAGAGGTCAGTCATAAACATCTTTAACTTTCACAGGTTTCTGAAATACAAACAACAACTTTTCCTTTATAGAGTTGTAGCGCGGCTCTGCTTGGCTCATTTCCTCTCTACTCGTTTGTGATAGAACCTGGTATCTGGCGCTTGTTTTAGTTCCTGCTCTGACGAGGTTCCACTGAGCCGAGACTAATAAGTCATGGGTCAGAGTGTCACCATTGGAAACACTGAAAACAACTGCTTTGACTGTCACTAGTTTATGTTGTGTTTAAAACATTTTTATCTTTTCTATTTTTAGTGTTGTAAAGTGTCCTTGAGTGACCTGAAAGTCGCTTTTAAATTAAATGTATTATTATTATTATTGTTATTATTATTATTATTATTATTATTATTGTTAATAAAACAACGCCACAGCAGTTTGGTCTCTGAGTTTCTCAGTAGAGGTTAGTAGAGTTAAGTTAGAACTGTATAAAGGAAAAGCCCTTTTGACTTCTCTGTTGTTGTGAGATTGATCTGTGTCCATCTATCTGCTGTTTGACAGAAAAGAGCTCTGGTGGTGCGCGGTCCGTCTGACGTTAGAAACAGAGAGTTGATCTTCATGCAGTTCAGTCACAACGAAACAGAGGAGGACTTCAGTGCCATCACTTACATGCTTTTCGCCAATTTTAGTGAGCTGACTGCGAGGTAACCGAAAACTAGTATTGATCCAGTGATGTCTGAAGTAGGTCACAGAGTGTTTGTAGACACCTGGCAATGAGGACGAGACTCACAACACAGATAAGAATCTGACGATCACTGTTGTCGTGCTTATGAAACAAAAGATTGACCCAGTTTCATACGAGCCAGATATATGTGTGTGTGTATATTTATCTATCTATCTATCTGTCTATCTATGTCTACATATACTGTATATATGTACATCTACAGTGTATATATATATATATATATATATATATATATATGTATGTATATGTATACATATATGTGTGTATATATATATGTATATGTATATGTATACATACTTATATGTATGCCTGGCCAAAAAAAAAGAGTCACCACCTGGATTTAACGAAGCCAAAAAGGTAAGGGGTCACTACAGTTGGTCAGGTCTAGGTTCAGCAACATGATGTGCCCAAAGAATGAGGTCAGTTGACTACCTGAATATAATGAATGACCAGATTATTCCATCAATGCATTTTTATCTTCCCTGGCAAATTCCAAGATGACAATGCTGGGATTCATCAGGCGCAAATTGTGAAAGAGTGGTTCAGGGAGCATGGACCACAGAGTCCAGACCTTAACCCCATTGAGAATCTTTGGGATGTGCTGGAGAAGGCTTTGCTCAGTGGCCCGACTCTCCCATCATCAATACAAGATCTTGATGAAAAATGAATGCAACACTGGACGGAAACAAATCTTGTGACATTGCAGTAGCTTATAAAAACAATGCCACAGTGAATGAGTGAGTAATCAAAGCTAAAGGCGGTCCAACCATGTGACCCTTTTTTTGGCCAGGCAGTGTATATACACACACACACACACACACACGTGTGTATCTATAGAAAGATGTAAAGATGTATAGATATAGATAATGCACACATGGTTTAATGCTTATTATCAGTGTTCCTGTGTTGTCCGACTGTAGCGTGAATCAATCTGACTTCATGAGGAACTGTGAGAGGAATTACTCTAAGTGGACCTTCTCTGGAGGATTCAGGACCTGGGTCAAGATGTCTTTAGTGAGGACATCAGGAAGAAGCGAAGAAGCTGTCGAGTTTCGGCAAGAGGTATTTACATCCAACCAAGGTACACATGATTACATTCACAATCCAAAAAGTTTAGGGGTACGTCTGTCCAAGGAGTACATTTTAGAACAGAAACAGTAACAGAATAGCCACCAGGGGGCGATACTGCGGGTTGCAGAAAAGAGAACTATATACTTGGAATGGAAGTAAAAATAAAAATATGTCTATTGTTTTATTCTCTGAGTGATTTGTTATAGTTTACTTTTAAGTTCACTTTTTCTTTCTTTTTCTAAGGGAGGTGAGGTCCTTTGCATAAGCTTGTGACCTCTTGACCTTTCCTGACAAGCTTTCATATTCTATTTCCTTCTGGATTTTGTACTTTTTGTGTATGCAAAACAAATAAACTAAAAGTAAAGTAAGATAAGAAACATCTGGTTATCTTCCTGAGGAGTTAGGGGTCAGTGTGAGGTCGATTTTGTAAAGTATGTCTCATTTAGAGGAAAATAAATCCTATAACCCTATAATAAACCTAGCCCTGAGATGGATAGCATGTTATTGACAGCTTATAGTTTTTGAAACTTAAAGTTTACAGTGAACGGAATTTTGCAAACGGTCGACTGCATCCACTTTTTCTATGTGGCCTATGATTAAATTAGATGTTAGAAGAATTAACATCAGTGTCTGTGTTGAATCTTTTAGTCCATGGTGGTGAAATTCAATGATAAAAGACCTGAACCGGAGCAAAGCAATCAGCTTTTCTTTGCTGTCTTTGAATGGAGGGATCCATTTATGCAAGAAATCAGAGTGGTGAGTTTCTTTATCCTCATCAGACTTGAACTGTCTCTAAGTGAGGGTCAGTCTGTGAACACATCACTGCTTATTTCCCACAGATTGTGACTGCAAACCCTTGGAACTCCATAGCCATCCTCTGTGGTGTCTTCATGGCTGTCTTCAAGGCCGCTAATTTTGCCAAGCTCACTGTTCGCTGGATAATCAAGATGCGCAAGAGGCATCTGAAGAATAAATCACGGAACTGAACCAAATCAAAGAGTGATAACACACAGATTATCTAAGGGATTGAACTGAATTCAGTGAACTTCTCCTCAGTGGCTGTTTTTAGGTCAGGACTTGCACCTGTTTCCATTTAATAGAATTCATTGTTTTTTATGGATAGTATTGTCTCCTTTGTTAAAGTAAGACAGAGGGTGATAAGTTTAAACTGAACTTTGGTCAAAGTGTTGCTGTCTTACTTCATAATTGTAATCTAAAGGGATGAGAAAACACTTTCTGTTATATTTGTAGCTGTGTTTGTTGTTTTTAAACGTTACTTGAATTATTAGTGTTGTTCTTCAGGATTTTATCTCAAACACTGTTTTAGGACATTTTGAAAATAAAAATATTTTTCCTTCTGCCCGACCTTTAAACCTTAACATCTTAAAATGTGATTGTTTTAGATTTGCCTTTTTGTTGAACACTGTAAACATATCATGAATACTACCAAAACATACTCTCATCAGTTTAATATTTCAGTTCAGTAATATAAATATAAAACATAAAACTTCCCCAAATATAAGTTTGTGTTTGAATAGGTACACTCAAATATTTCAGTTTTATGCTGCTTTCTCTCTCTCTCTATATATATATATGTGTGTATATATATATATATATATACATATGAATGAAGAAAAGGGACTTATTTCCAACATTGACCCGGAAGTGAACCGCAAGCCAGGAGGCGTTCATCTTGGCTTGCAGTTCACTTCCGGGCCGAGTAGCAGGATGTTGTTGTTAGCTTTAGCAGCGGTGGATGAGGGAATGCTGTAGTTTCACACACACGTGGACGTTTTAAAGGTACGCGACAGTAATGTTTCACCACTAAAAGCGCATTCAAATCATATTTGTCGATGATTTGTAATATGAAACAATTCATTCAACTTAGTTTGTGATTCGCTGGTAGAGCTAACTGCTGCTAGCTTTGACTTCACAGCCTAGCAACGTTTTTTCAACATAACAATAATAATTATGATAGTAGTAATAGAGATAACATAGATAATTAGTCTATCTATCTATAAAAGTCCGTTTTTCCCGTTTGTATTGAATTTTTAATTATAGTTGGTTTGGAGGAGACAAGAAGTAGTAAGCTAATTCATAAACCAGAGATCCGCGGGCCACATACTGCCCTGCAGTCCATTTCCTGTTGTCCACCATTTCATCAAGTTATAATGACCCTAACCCTAATAAGGAGTTATTTCTGTATGTTTTTTTAAAATGCAAAGATATATTTTACATCATAAATACATGTTTATGCTGAGTTATATATTGTTCCTTCTCAACACTTTTGCTTAAAAATTCTGTGAAGTGTTATCACAAATATTCTTCTCGTCTTCTGCCACTTTATCTTCCACGTGAGTGTCCAATTTTCCCAAATCTGCATGTTTTTGGACTGTGGGAGGAAACCCATGCAAACTCCATTGTTATTGCAGTATCAGAATGAGGTAATATCATTTTCATATCACCCACTAGGCCTGCACGATTCGGGGAAAAATATGAATGATGATTTTTTAGCTTAGAATTGATATCACAATTCTCTGGCATGATTTTTTTCCCCCTCACGAAGTGTAAAGTTGCACACATGAACCATGACAAAACAAAACAAATTGACAGTACCACTTTTGGATCTCTTACCTTGTACGGCTTCATCATATTGCACTTTGTGGTGACGTTTGAGGTGCTGGTAAAGATTTGTGGTATTACCTTGCGGCGCTGCAACGACGGCAAAGCATGCCTTGCAAATCACACTAGGCTTACCCTCGTCGTCTTTCTTGAACCCGAAATACTTCCACACCACCAAATGTGAGCCTTTTTTTGTAATGAACTCGCTTTGAGACGTGGTTGGCTGATTCTCATCACTGGTAACTGGGTTTTCATCATCCATTTTTAGTCCTGTCGCACTAGTCTAGTTCAACGATGCTGCAGACTTTCCGACCAAACCGCGCTCGCTCCACAAGGGAAACACGTGACTAAAAGGAGCTTTGTCATTGGCTGAGGGTGAAACCCTTTGCTTTGTGAGAACCTAACGTTAACCTGCAGCACTTGGGAGCGCTCACATAAGAAAGCGTTTGTGATGCAGTCGGCCTGTAAAATTAAATGAGAATCGAAGTCATTTCAAAATGAAATCGTGCACAGGGGTGAATCGAGATCGAGATTTTGTAATGATTTATCGTGCAGGCCTATCGCCCACCCTTATGAACAGTTGCTTTTTCCCAAAAAGTTTGACTTTTTGCACTCCTGACCAGACTCAATGCTCAGTGGCCCCCACCTCATTTGAGTTTGAGACCTCTGCCATAAATAAATCTGAATGTCAGATAGTTTAAACAGTGAGGAGAGAATTATTTTGCTGTGCTGAAATTAGGAGCATGATTTTAACATTAACGCCAGATTCTATAATGTTACACAAATGTTTATGTGAAGCTGCTAACTGTTAGCAGCCATCCTCAAATGTCTTTTGTTACTTGTGTGGTCAGTCAAACGTCTTTTGTCTCTCTGACTCTTGTATAAGTGGCTTTAACTTGGTTACAGTGTGGTGATCTTCAAATGTTGTTTTTAATAAACAAAAACAGTTCACTTAATGCTAAATCTAACAATTATTTCCTCTAAGATTTGGGACATTGTCTATAATGCTACAAAGGAGCATGTACTTAACTATTTTTATTTTATTTTTTATATTTTTACACAATTTAGACATTGTGTCCAGAAACAAGGCAGAAGCTTAACACTTGCTACTTAAATATCAGTCACTGTCTCTATCAGTGAGTTGTTTGCACATTGACTGTAGGAAATCGTGTTTTTCACTGTTTGGATGAGTAGTCTGTTTCTTTGATGTCTGTGTTTGACGTATTTAGTTATCATGAAAGGCACATGTTCCTAAAATATTTCATAAGGTAAAGAAAAATAAACCTGCCCGTGGCTGGGTTTGTTTTAGTTTATATTTGTGTCTGAACCAAACACTGCAGAACTTTTCACAGGTCAGTTCTTGATGATGTTTCCTAATTTTTTTTTTAAATCATGGTTTTGTTTTAGACAGTATCAGAGTTTTTTCAGGTAGGAGGTGCTCCTACAACATTTGTACTCATGTCCAAATTCACTGTTTATAAACCAGAAACATTTGAGAACAGATTTCCCACAGTGTCAGTTGCATTTTTAGGAGGTGATGTTAGTGTTGAGAAAGCCAATAGTGAAGTATTGACTTGTGGACTGCATTCATTTCCCACCCTGTCAGTGAATGTTAGAGGTCTAGACATAGCACTGATGCTACCATGGCTCTGCTGCCTCCTGGCCACAGATTTGCTCTATCAGCAGCAGACTGGAATTAGCTCAGTGACCAGGTTGAACCATGTGTGCCGAAATTTGGGCTGTGGTACATAGACATGTTTTTGAACAGCTCGGTTTGATTTGTCTCACTCGTTGAGTTACAAATGAGACACACTGTACATGTGCTGCACATATTTATCCAACAGCATTGAAGCCACACTGTTTAAAAATAAGGTATTTAATGAATGAAGAACGTGTTGTTATGTGACCCTGTTGAGTCTTGAATAAATTGCCTTCCTTTGACAGTAATGGGCTGAGGTTCACCTACATTCAAAATGGCTCCAGAGAGACAGTGTATCCTCTGTGAAACAGTCCACACCTCCAAACAGGTAAATCAACCTCAAACATGGTTTAGGGACTCTGGTTACATTGACACTTTAGTTCCATGAGCTGTGGACAAAACAAATAACGATGATGTTTGCTTTTTTTCAGGCTAATAATTATTTATTAACCAGCCAAATATTAAAACATTTTTTTTTTGTAATGACCGGAAGTACTGTAAATGTTTTATCAGATGGATGGAAAAAAGAAAATTGGTTACTCCTCCATCAGTTGACCTCTAAATAGCATTATTATATCAGCGTTATTATTGTATTAGTATTTATGTTATGTGCTTTGTTTATGTATATGTATTGAGTTTGAAATCAGTCAAAATTGATAATTACCATAATTAGATGTCTGATAATTAGAGTTTTAGAAACTAGTAAATTGTGGTTGTAGTTGACTTTATTGACAGAGAACTACAAATAGAGAAACATCTTTAAAAAATCTGAGGCCAAGCATTTAATAGCATTTAATTATATGCTATGTCTCAAAATTTGTTTTCACATTGTACAAACATTAAATATAAATAAATATTGAACCTTTGTTAAACTGATATCAAAGGAAATGATATTGCCCTCTATATATTTCAATTAAAATTTAAGAAAATTGAAATTCAATTATTCAGCATTTTTCTAACTTGCTTGTAGGCACAGAGTTAGCTTTATTCTGTAGCTCGTGCTTTGTAATAGGGTTATCTATCACCTTACTAAGCATGTGATGTGTTTGTCGATCCCTTAGAGAAAAGGTTTTTGATGTGTATTTGCAGGAGATGGAGGAGCACATGAGAAGCATGCTGCACCACCGTGAGCTGGAGAAGCTCAAAGGCCGGTGAGTGTCCCAAAAAATAAGCAGTAATGCTGCAAAATTCTGTAAATGCTTGCATTATAATCTATTTATATCTATAAATCATGGCATTAAATTTATG
This sequence comes from Solea senegalensis, assembly GCF_019176455.1. NCBI lineage: Eukaryota > Metazoa > Chordata > Actinopteri > Pleuronectiformes > Soleidae > Solea > Solea senegalensis. The sequence continues at coordinate 20,904,489 of NC_058036.1, forward strand.
CAACACAGAATGTTTGAATGATTCAAAAATGTAAAACAAAAGCACCTACTTTGGTTCCTCGAGACTTTTAGTTTTCTCGAGAAGTATTTGGGTCACAAGGCACATGCTCTGCTCACATGGGCATGTTTGTGGTGAAGTGGATTTACGGGCAGCTGTCTCATCTGTGGCAACATATATTTAGACACAATCTCTCCAGAACAACAGACATGACCGATAGGAGGCAACTGGCTATCTCGTGACCACCATGTAGATTACTGAAAGTATGTGGCACGTCGCAGACTGAGAAGATTCTCGAATGGTGTAATACTGATTAAAGTAGTTCAGGCGGGAAACAGGAAAATTGATATTATTTTGCCACGACAGTGTATTTTTAAACCTGATGGTAACAAAAGCACTCTGAGCAGCATCTGCCTTAAAGTTTCCGTTAAATAAACACTGTAGCTCACAAGAGACGTGTCAAACGAGTCCAAAACAGTCTAATTGATGAAGGTGCCGTTTTGACCTTGTGTGAACATCCGTAGTTTGCCACACCTGCGTTAAAATGTTTCCTGGATGCGTCTCCTGTAATCGCATGAGATCAGATTTGTCTTTCCCCACCCTGTATTCAAACACACACTCTGACAGCATTGTTGTTTTTAACGAGACTGGCTGCACAAATGTGTCCATGTCAATGTGTTTGTGTGTATGAGTGACAGACTGACAGAGTGTGTGTGTGAGAGAGAGAAAAAGAGCTTGAATGAATCAAAGCTCTACTTAACGTACTGTATGTGTAAAAAAAACAACAACCCTGAAACTGCTACAAATCAGACGTTGTAAAAAAGAGATGTATATATTGTTTATAACATAATAATAGTTGCCATCATTTCTACAGATCAGTCTTAGCCTCAATGCTGATCCACAACTGTTGACCTCTAATTCTCACAAAAATAATTCTTAATTGGATTATTACTTAATTTTGAAGTTTTCATCATCTGTGTGTGGACACTAATGTGTTCTGAGGACTGATTGAGTTGCCGCATGCATCCTCAAACCACCTCCAAATGTGGTTTCTGTGATCTGATTTGAGGAACGATTCAGGGATTGTTCAAACCTGAAATTTATCTGGCCTTGATCAGATCAGTGAGGATTAATGAGGTTGATGAGTGTTCCAACTGCAACAGAGGTCACAAAATGGCAGTGTGCCATGACACAAATTTGAGAAAGAAATTGAGAAGGAGCCAGGAAAGTGAGGGTCTCTATCAGAACTGTAGGATGACATTCTAGGGAGAAGTTTTTGAAGTGGAGACTATGAACAGCTGCACAAGGTTCCAGTTACAGGGGCTTTGCCTGGGATTGGTCAATGTGCTGCTCGGGCCTGTTCTAATAACACATGCTGGCCTGGTGGTGGTGGTGGGGTCAAATAGAGACAGTGCCTTGTGTGGAGACTCAGAGCGCAGCAGACACCATCATGGAAGGGCACTAGGCTGGGGGCGCCGTGCCTCTCTCCCCTCCACGCGTCCCCTTGCTGTGCTGCACGGCTTGTTGTGGCGGCTGGACATAAAACTGGGTCAAGTCTGGCTGCTCCTGCCCTCATGACCTGCTGAAGAACATCAAAAACCCCAAGATCAGGATGATATGAGAATTTAACTTTTTTTTAAACAAGAGAAAATTATAAGTTAGCAACCTCCTGATCTGTGACACATAGAGAATTCGGACAAGCTTTTATTTTTAACAAGGATTGTTGAGTATTCTCCTCTCCTGTTTTTATTCTGACTTTAAAGTAACAGAAAGTAGAGCCAGGCTGCATTCTTAAAGGCTCTGCAGGCAGTTAACAAAACAATGCCTGAAGGAACGATTGAACGCCCACTCTCACCTTCCCTCCCCAGGGACTGTGGACACGAGTGCAGAGTGTGCAAGGTAACAGTGGTGAGTCTGACCGATTACGCCAGCCACATTTCCAGTCCTGTGCACAAGCAAAATGTGGAGGCTGCGGAACAGAGGCATGCTGGGAACGACAACGAGGACTACTTTGACCAGGCTCTGGTTGACCTGATCGAAAGGAGAAAAGAACACATCAGGTAAGATATGATTTTGCTATTGAATACATTTCTTTATGTTGTTATGTTTTGAATTTAATGAGTAACAGTTGGTTATAAATATCAACCTTGGCGAAGGCATGTAATTACAAAGTCATTTATTTTGGGAAATAATAATAAGAAATAAGCTCATTGCCATTTGGAAACAACACAATACAATAAAATCATAATTTATTTTAATGGTGTTAAATTTCAAAATCTGGTTGATTATCAAATAGATGACGATTCATTTAGTAACTGGTTAATAATCGATTAATAGAATAATCATTACAGCCCTACTCACAAGCATGTATGTGTGTACACACTGTGAACCATGTATAGTCACATTCTGCTCAGTGTTGCTCACAGAACTGTTTTAGCTGCTGCATCACGTCCGGGGTCGTATGTCCGGGCTGCAGCTTAAAAGAAAAAAGACAGTTCAGATGCAACTTGCACTGCAAACTCCCGATCAAAATCTTTATGTAACACTTTTCTTTGATAGATGTTTCTTTATCGCCATTTTCTTACCATTCTAAACACACAGTGTTGCTGTCAGTTTATCACCGGAAAGCTGTTAAAAAGACAGGAGCAGCTGATGATGTGTGAAATGTGAGGCGAGTGGTGAGAGCAGAAGCTGGCATTCATCTGTCGGCCTGTCAGATGCCAGATTTGTTTCTCTCTGTCTTTAGAGCTGTAGGTCACACAGTGATCCAACCAATCCTAGACACCTGCCAACAGTGTGACAAGATATTTGATCTTACTAGATTTCCAGTGAGTCTTAAATCAAATTTTTGGCCACATGGGGGCAGCCGGAGAAAACCGTAAATACAGCTTTGATAGTTGACGTCGACTTTAAGCTGAGGTGGCAAACAGCTGTATTTTCTTCACATGTCCTTTGTCGTCATTGTGCCTATAATAGTTACTAAAGAAGAGCACTATGCTATTTTCTATACATTTACATATGTATGCTTAGAATGGGTTAGGGTTAGGGTTATGTCTGCTTCTCTAAATATAAATATCAGCCACACAATATGTGTTATGCCTAATTAAGTACAGCCATTGTTATAGTGCATTTCAAGACATCAGAGCTCATTTTTGTAGTAATGTTTATCTTATTTTAATATTTTATTGACTTTATAGTTAGAAGGTGTTGTACTGTCTTGCATTGTGAATTTTCTATGTGGTTCACCTTTTGGAGTATATGAATATAATTCATTTCATTACAACCCAGTTACAACTATTAGCTCATATCTTAAGCATTTTTGTTTATAATTGAGTTGTATTACAGATTGCATGATTTTGCACATTTAGCCAGTAAAGTGGGCACTGAGTACATCTGTCTGTCTCCTTTTTGTAGAAAAGAGAAGGAGGCTGCTGCTGCAAAACTGAAAAAAGAAGAAGAAGAGCATAAGAGAAAGGAGGAATTTCAGCAGAGGTTAAAAGAAACCAAAGACCGTCTCCGGCTGGAGTGTGGCTGGCAGCAGCCATCACGAGGTTTCAGTGGTCAGCACAATACTTGGTATGGTAGCAACCGGTATAATGCTAGACCAGGAGAGCCGTGGCCCTGGCAAAATAACCAGCCGGGAAAGAGTGCCACCTGGCATGCTCAAGAGCCTCCCAACTTTCAGAGATGGTCATCAGACGAGTTCACTCGTGACAGTTTTTGCACAGGGTGGGACGACAGGCAGTGGGATCAGGGTGGATTTTCTGCCAACCCGCAGTGTCGACTGCCTTGGCTCAGCAGTGGAGGAAGTAATTATGGAGTCTATGGACAAAACAACATATCCCAGTTCTCTCAAAGAGGTCGAGCAATGAACTCTATGGGCCAAAATCCTTCTAACCCACCTCCCAACAGTTTTTTTAATAGGCCCTTTAACCAGTTTCAACAAATGGGCAATGAAAAGGGAAAAACAGCAGAATCTGACCACAAAAGCAATAAAGTCTCGAAAACCTTTGGTAGCAATCCAAAGTTGGACAAAGCCTGTCGCTGGTCACCCTATCCAGTCACAAAGGGCTTTGAATCTGTGCTTCATAAGGACACAAACCCAATCTCATCAGAAAAGCCTTATGTCCCTAAAGCCAAGAAGCAAGACAAACCCCCAGAAAGCAGTGCCTTAAATAGGCTGTCTCTACCAGAACAGAATCCAGGATCCTTGCCCTCTCGTGGCCAAACTGTGAAAGAGAAATCGAGGCATAAAACAAAACCTCAAGAGCTCAAGACCATAGGTGGGAGTAGTAGCAGCAGCAGCAGCAGCAGCAGCAGCAGCAGCAGCAGCTGCAATGCTCAGGAAGAAGGCTACCACACCTCTGCATGTGCTTCCTCTATTCAGAAGGCAAAGAAAATACTGCTGAGTAAAGAGAAGAAAGTGTCCTCCCTTTCTGGCCTCAACACCACAGCGCCACCCGCCAAGGTCTCCAGTTCAGGACCCTCTCAATCAAAGCCGAATCCAAAGCAGAGTGGACTCGGCTCTAATGCTCCGTCTGTTGGGCCACTCAAAACAAGGCAACAAATACAGCTCCCAGAATCTGGCAGAGCAAGGCAGACTGCCTTAGAGAAGAGAGGTTCTTTGGAAAGCTCAAGTAACAAGAAAGAAATATCACTGCACATTGTGGAGAAGCAGCAGAAGGATTGTCCTCAGAGCCAGATTGGAGTAAACAAAGAAAACAGCTGTAGGCAAAATGCAGCTAAACCAATTTTAAGTGTCAGGCCAGAAAAGCCTCTGTTGCATTTTTCAGACAGCAGCCAGTTCCTTCAGTCTCTACAAGTTAGTACCTCCACAATAGAGAGCTCAGAGGCTGCAGCCTCAAGCAGGCAAGAGGAGAACAGTAAGAAAGTGGACAAGAAGCTAAGCTCTTTAGACACAGATGAAGCCATGCAGGCCAATGAGGCAGGACAGAGCTCAGAGAGTGACAACTCCAGAGGAGGTGGTGAAGCACAGTCTGTCTCAGGATCCAGCACAAATCTGTCCAAATTGGACCTCCCCTCTGTCTTGAAACGTGACCTGACCAAACACATAAGCTCCAAGAGCAAAACAGGAGGCCACGAACCCAACCTGAACATTGCCAGGCGGGTGCGAAACCTGAGTGAGTCTCGGAGAAGTGACTCAGAAAAGGAGTCGGGACTCAAACCTACTGTGCGGCAACTGATTAGCTCCTCTGGGTCTCGACGCAATGTGAACTGGGAACAGGTGTATCAGGAGGTCAGGAAGAAGCAGGACAAAGGGAAAGGCATGCCAAGGTGACTTGGTGTTTATCCTACATTACGGTTTGTCGTTATACATTCCTTTAGCTCATGTTCTGTTTTGTTGTTCTACAGGTTTGGGATAGAGATGGTGCCAAATGAGCAGGAGGACCAGAGCCAGGAAGAAGATGACATTGCCCTGCTTGAAGGTGTTCACTGGGAGTCATTAATTGGCATCTCAGCTCCAGGTGCCACACGAAAACGATCCTTATCAGAGAGTAGCCTTGCTCCTGAATCCACCCCCTCCTTGTTTACATCCCTCATGTCAAAGGAGATGGTACAAAGAGAGAGCCTCAACACAGAGCAGCAGGAATCGTCTGTGTTTTCCATGCTTACTCACGGGATCAAAGACGTTCGCTGTAAACAAGAGGCAGATTATGTTCTTGATCAGTGTGAGGCCAGAACTCAGAAGCAGCCTGACAAACTGACATCAGCGACAGTGAAGGCCATACAGAGATCCGATTCAGTGCTCGGGGACAGCAGTTCAGGGACGGAGCAGTTAGACGGTCAGGGAACAGGAAAGAGACGAAGAGCAGCTGGGGTGAGTCGATAAAATGGAGCTAAAGGGCAACTCCATACATTTTTTTTCACGTCTCTTCACTGTGCTTGACCCTTACTTTTTCTCTTGTAGGATGTTCCAAGTGCAGAAACATCTAGTCTGGAACACAATAACAAAAGACGGAAGGTCAAACCTAAAAAAGGTCCAATAAAATTTTTTCAATATGCTAGTAATAAAAAGTAAATTGGTGTTCAAAACGTGCATTATAGCTAAGTAAATATTTAAATGTAAGAAACTGAAGTACTCTTCACTGTGTGCAGACCGTTTACAGATCGACCAGCTGCTGGCTGTGTCTCTGCGGGAGGAGGAGCTGAGTCGCTCGCTGCAGACTGTGGACACCAGCCTTATCCAGGCCCGGGCTGCACTGGAGGCCGCCTACTTGGAGGTGCAGCGTCTCATGGTGGTTAAACAGCAGGTGAGTGTTTTTTTGATAAATTATCTCTTCACACAGTCACATGTCCAGGGTCTGTGTCATGCCAAAAATTGTAGTTGTTGACGGTATGTATGTGTGTTATTATTGCGTAATTAATTTAAGTGACCGATTATTTTAGTCTTAGATTTTAGACCAGGGCTGTCCAAACTTTTCCTCTTGATTGTGGGTCAAAAGTAAACACCTGTTGTAATGCATTTTATTAAGATCCAAGCAAAACGAGTCTCCGTGTGCCCACGTCGCCACGCGTGCCTCTAGCTCATCTCCTGTTCATTCACAGCTTGAGGTACTAGTTATTTTCAGTCCTAGTTATTTTCAGTGGCGTCCCTGCGCAAAGTTAGAAGGCACTTCCTGTTTAAGATGGCTGACTTCCTGTTGGGGGAAAGGCATGTGCGTAAACATGTTGAGGGAAGTTTTCTTGTCTCACATATCAAGTTGCGTGCACATCAGACGATGTACAGCCAACTTAAAGGGCACTTCCTGTTTAAAATGGCCGACTTCCTGTTGGGTGGGAGGCGTGCCCGTAAATGTGTTCAGGGAAGGTCCCTTGACTCGCATATCAAGTTTCATGTGGATCGGACAATGTTAGACTTTACTTCCTGTTTTGGGCGTTCTACTTCCTGTAGGGAGGTGACCTTTTACAGATATGTTCAGAACGGGTCTGAGGTACGACATATCAAGTTTCAAGTGGATACAACAATCCCTGTTAGAGCAGCATCACAACCTGTAAGTGTAATTCTGTCTGCCGTTACCAAAGGGCACTGTTTTTTAAATTTAATATTTTCATATAGACGTCTTCAAGGCCGGACTGTCATCAATCCTAGCAGGTTTGGTTCAGATCGGACCAGGATTGGCAAAGTTATAACAGTTTTTTTTTTTTAGTATTTTCTGCCACCACCAGGAGTGTTGTTCCTTCCATCGCAAGGTTAGAAGACTTTCGTTGTGTGTTGCGAGAAATTCGGAATTTTCGCCAACTTTGCCTCCCCTGTTCTCGTACGCCATTTGACATTTAAAAAAAACGTGCAATGATTTAAGCTCCTCAACTGGTCCACAGTGACCTCACCAAATTTGAAAGTGATACCACAAAATTGCTAGGACAAATTCGGTCAAATACCATTTGTGGGAAATGGCCAAAATCGCCTCAGATTTGGCGTGCAATCCAAGATGGTGGCCTTCCTGTAAGATTCTCAGGATTGTTGCCAACGACTTTTTTGACCGGCCCTACCTAATTAACGTGTGTACCAAGTTTCGTTCATGTACTTTAAACCCAACAGCAGATGACCTAATACAAGTTTTGTACAAGTTCTGTTTTTAGCTCTGCCCACTTTCATTTTTTGACGCACATTCCCCGAACCACTAATATACGTAATTTTACACCAGGTCTGATGCAGTTGCTAAAACTGGTGATCCGTAATAAATATATTTTAAATATATTTTCAAAACTTTTTTCGGAAATATAGAGTTTGGACAGTGACACAAGTTCTTGTTATTTTAGCTGTTTACGAAAACACATTCAGGATACAATTATATAACCCATATGCGTTAAAGTGCAGACTCTCAGCTTTAATTTGAGAGTATTCACATCCAAATCGGAGCAAGGGTTTAGGAATTACAGCTCTTTAATACGTAGCCGCCTCTTTTTCAAGGGACCAAAAGTAATTGGACAATTGACTCAGAAGGCTGCAAAAAAAAATAACAAGGACGCATGGGCTCTTCCCTCGTTAACCTGTCATCAATTAAGCAGTTAAAAGGTCTGGAGTTGATTCCAGGTGTGGCGTTTGCATTTGGAAGCTGTTGCTGTGAACACACAACATGCGGTCAAAGGAGCTTTCAATGGAGGTGAAACAGACCATCCTGAGGCTAAAAAAAAGAAGAAATCCATCTGAGAGATAGCAGAAATGTTCGGAGTGGCCAAATCAACAGTTTGGTACATTCTGAGAAAAAAAGAGTGCACTGGAGAGCTTGGGAACTCAAAAAGGCTTGGACGTCCACGGAAGACAACAGGGGTCGATGATTGCAGAGTCCTTTCCATGGTGAAGAAAAACCCCTTCACAACATCCACTCAAGTGAAGAACACTCTCCAGGAAGTAGGTGTATCAGTATCTAAGTCTACCATAAAGAGAAGACTTCATGAGTGTAAATACAAAGGATTCACCACAAGGTGCAAACCATTAATCAGCCTCAAAAATAGAAAGGCCAGATTTGACTTTGCCAAAAAGCACCTGAAGAAGCCAGCCCAGTTCTGGAACAGCATTCTTTGAACAGATGAGACTAAGATCAACCTGTACCAGAATGATGGGAAGAAGAAAGTTTGGAGAAGAATTGGAACATCTCATGATCCAAAGCACACCACATCCACTGTAAAACATGGTGGAGGCAGTGTGATGGCATGGGCATGCATGGCTTCCAATGGCACTGGGTCACTTGTGTTTATTGATGATGTGACAAAAAACAGAAGCAGCCAGATGAATTCAGAAGTGTATAGGGATATACTTTCTGCTCAGATTCAGCCAAATGCGGCAAAGTTGATCGGACAGCGCTTCACAGTACAGATGGACAATGATCCAAAACATACTGCAAGAGCAACCCAGGAATTTTTTTAAGCAAAGAAGTGGAATATTCTGCAATGGCCGAGTCAATCACCAGATCTCGAGCATGCATTTCGCTGGCTCAAGACAAAACTTAAGGCAGAAAGACCCACAAACAAGCAACAACTGAAGACAGCTGCAGTAAAGGCCTGGCAAAGCATCACAAAGGAGGAAACCCAGCGTTTGGTGATGTCCATGGGTTCCAGACTTCAGGCAGTCATTGCCTGCAAAGGATTCTCAACAAAATATTGAAAAGTAACATTTTACTTAGGGTTATGTTTATTTGTCCAATTACTTTTGAGCCCCTGCAATGAGGAGTGTTTGTATTAAAAATAGCTGCAATTCCTACATGTTTAATCATATATATTTTTGTTCAACCCCTTGAATTAAACCTTAAATTATGCACTTCAATTCCGTTGTAGTTGTTTCATTTCAAATCCAATGTGGTGGCATGCAGAGCCCAAATCATGAAGATTTTGTCACTGTCCAAATATTTCTAGGCCGAACTGTAAGTCTTGCGGGCCAAATGAAATCCATTGACCCCACTTTGGCAGCCCTGTGTTCTGGAACTGCTTTTACTTTATCACCTCAAATCACTGGCTTACAAACAGCATTATTCACTTTCTCATAGTTCTTGTGTGGCTTTGTCTTTCACAGGTGACTGCAGAGATGAGCTCACTGAGAAACAAGCGCATCAAGTTGCTTAAAGGGATCCAAGGTAATTAAGTATATTTGTGTCATAAACTTAATTTGCACTGCTAAATGTTTAATGTGTGGTTTTATTCATAAAAGTGAGTTTATGTCCTGTGGTTAAAATATAACTAACAATTGGCAGTCACTGGATATGTGATATGCAAGATTGAGAATTTTCTAAACTTTTTTTATTACAGGTAGCTCAGAGGACACACCTCAGGTTAAACTAAAAGAGGAGAAGATGGATGCCACAGATGCAGACCTGTACATGGCGTCCTCTATTATGCTTTCCTCTGCTGTGGACACAGTTGCTGCTGCTGCTGCTGCTGCTAGTCCTAATCCTCCTGCTCAACCTGCCTCCCCTCCACCCTTCATGTCTGTAGTTATCAAAGAAGAGCCTCAGTCTCCTGTCTATGTCAGCTCAGAGCTGGGTGCTGCGGACATTATGACCCACTATGCTCACAGCACAACACTGGAGCTGCCTGTCACTCCTGCTGCAGCATTCCCACCAGGTAATGTAATGTAATGTAAGGTAAGGTAATGTGAATCAGTGTTCTTTGATATTATTGCTTGTTGTCTCTCTTGTACAAAACCATAAACAGGCATTTTTTCCCCCTGCCTCTGCTTACGAAGGACGTTGAATATAGTATATTAAGACAACAGCAATATCCAAATGAGTGTAGATGTGTGGGTCAGGGGGTGGAGTGGCTCAGTGGTTAAGACCGGTACCCTGTGTGCGAAAGACGTCATGGTCGCAAGTTCGACTCCACTCCTGGCTGATTGTACTCAATTCCATTGTAAGTCGCTTTGGATAAAAGCGTCTGCTAAATGACATGTAATGTAATGTGTGACATCTAATGGTGAGACTGCAGAGGGCAACAAATATTGGGCTCTTTCACTCACCCCTCCGTTTTCCAAGCATGTGAGAAAACGACATTGTCCTCTGCATAGTAAGAATGCAAACCACTCTCTCTTTGATTTTGAAATTATTTTTACACTTATGCAAACACCCTTAAATAACCCCCCTAAATGTTACATACTGGACCTTTCAAACCTTTTTAAATAGGGGAAATGTGTTGGACATGTTACACCTGGACCAAAGTAACCGAATATTTCAAATCTGTGTCTGATACACATACTAATAAATCATTGTGAACATTAAGTACATTAAGTCCAGTAAATTGAGTTGGCAGTTGATTAATCTGAAGTTTCCTGATTCACTCTTTGCAGATCCTGACCTTAGCTTCCAGCCATCTCCTGAAAGAAATCCTGAGCTATACCAAAGTAACACAGGGAAACTGGGAGAGGCCTCTGCCTGCAAAGAAAGCCCATCAGTTCTGGTTGAGGCAATGGAGAAGGACATATACACCTCCAAAACCTCAAAGCTGCTCTCACCGAGCAGGAGGGGCTCTGAGCTGGGGAGTGCTGCTGAAGTCACAGCCGCAACGTTCACTGTGCCCTCTGTCCTCACTTTGCCATCCTCTCCACCTGACCTGAGCAACGGGAAGCGAGTGAGGAAGCTGAAGAAGAGGAAGGTGTTGAAGAAGGCTCAAGGAATAGAGCAGCCTGAGAGTAGTGACACTGAGATGGACGGAGAGCTCTCGAGGCCCAGGTGGCTGCGACCACGACGTAGATCCAGTGGAGGCTCTCAGGTTTCCACATCCATTCTACCTGCAGAAGACAGAGAGGCCAACATGAACGTGGAGAACAGCGAGGAGGTGCATAGGCAGCGCTCTCCAACCATCAAACTCGAGGAAGCAGACTATGATTCCTCCAAACACATGGTGACACTTCCTTGTTCAGCCCCTACTGAGCTTACTGAGAATGTAGATTTGGAGGAAAGCATGGAGGTCATTGCAGCCAGTCAGCTGCTCCACACGGATACTGTGGTTCCAGATTTCTCCAGACCCGAGCCACAGAGTCTGGCCTGCAACGAGGTCACCTCCACAAGTGACATGGACATATGCAGATCCTCTGAGAGGTGAGTGAACATTGTATTGGTAGTTCACTTTTACAAAAGCATAAACCTTCAAAAAGTCTTAATGTTAGCTGAACTTCAAACTGCTGACCAGTCATAAAGTTCCTTATTTCTACCTGTTCTCCTCACAGTGACATGCCATTTGCCATCACACTGCCTAAGAACTCATCAGGTAAATTCTTCTCTGCAGTGTTGGTATATTGCCTGACCCGCGGGAGACATATTAAACTAACGAATGTTTGTTCTTGTATATTTTACCCAACATAACGTGGTGGAGTTTAAACATAGCCAACATATTTGCTTTGTATTCAACACCGTGTCATAAAGGCAGCTCACCATCTCAGTTACTACCTAAGCAAACAAATTCTGCCACGAACTGAGCAGCCAAAATTAGAAATGTTAGACTCCCTGAATCAAAATAGACTCTGAAGTGCCTAAATTACTTTTTATGGGCAAGATATTCATAGTGACGCCGTACAGCAGCAGGATTAGTACAGTTAAGCTTTCTGAGAATGTGTATATGTAACCCAATGAACGCTGATCACTCGTTAAAGTAGGTCATTATGTTGCATACATTTTAATGAAATTTGTACAGACTAGGTCGAGGAGAAATGTGTTTCTTGCAACAAAGCAAATTGCGTTCAGCCAAGAGTTTAAATAAGCTGATCTTTTATTCTTTAAGTTAAACACCGTGCCCACATTTCAGCATACATTTCATTTTCTTTCCTACTTTGCTTATCTTTGCTGACGTGTGTTTGTGTTTCACAGATGCATCTTCTGATCACGGTGGGGAAGAAATGGCCACAGAGGGGGTGTTTGAGGGCCACCAGGAGGCAGTGAATGCCATGCAGATCCACAACGGGCTGCTGTACACTTGCTCAGGAGACCGGACTGTCAGAGCCTTCGACCTGGTGGTAGGTGCTGATGAAGCTCTGCTGCTCTTTCTCTGAATGTTAATTATTTTTTCTCTCTGACATCTTATATGAATATTTTGTTGAGATAAAACACATTTTGTGTTATTTCATTGCAGAGTCGCAAATGTGTGGCAGTGTTTGAGGGTCACAGCTCCAAAGTCAGCTGCCTGGTAGTGTCCGCGGCTCCCTGCCTTAATCATCGCCTTTACTCTGGTTCCAGTGATCAGACCATCCGTTGCTACAGTCTCAAGGTAAAAAAACACTCCCTTTTCTTCCTCTTCTTCTATGAAACAACCAGCATGTAGGAATTCATAGATTCAGTTTCCTTTCTTTCCACAGACACAAGAGTTTGAGCATCAGTTTTCTCTGTTGGACCGAGTCCTCTGCCTTCACAACCGCTGGAGGACTTTGTACGCAGGCCTCGCCAACGGCACAGTGGTGACCTTTAACCTCAAGGTAAGAAAAGTAGAAATTCCACTTACTGTGAAATGTTATATTGGCTTAAACATAGACTGTATATGAAAGGGGGGGACATCATATTCCAGTCCAGTCAAGTTCACTGATGTCCCCCCAGTTTAAAATAATTGCTTTATAAGAAACAAAGAAGCTTGTAATAGTTCTCATGTTTTACAATTAGGCTGTATTTTTTTCTATTCACTGATGAAGAGACAGAAATAGATGTAGTCATTAATGGTAGAGCTTCTATTTTCCTTGACCAGTTTTGTCATTAAAAACAAACCTTCCTCTGTGTTTATTTGTCAATAATTGTATCATCCAGACAAACAAGCAGATAGAAGTGTTCGAGTGCCACGGACCGCGGGCCGTGAGCTGTCTGGCCTCATCGCAGGAGGGAGCACGGAGGATCCTGCTGGTCGGCTCCTACGACAACACCATCAGTGTGAGAGACGCCAAGAACGGGCTGCTGCTGCGTACACTGCAGGGACACACCAAAACTGTGCTCTGCATGAAGGTAGGTCCATTCTGACACCTGGACCTCAACACAGACACACTTTCACTCATTTCCATCATTTAGAAAGGAGAAGGGAAAACACCAGCTCTCTTATTTATTTATTCAACTTAAACATGTTCCAAACCAATTTTACTCCAAAAGAAATCCAAACATGAAGCAAAACGTTTTGAAAATGTGGTCTACCATACAAATCAAATTATATAAATGAAAAATGAAATAAATATACACCACGGTTATATTAAAGGGAACCCTATTTCTCCAAGTTAAAATAGTTCCCTGGTGTCCTAATGAACATGTCTGTGACATGCTTTGGTCAAAATACCATAAGGATGAAGCACCATAGCAGTTCAATAACCCTGCTAAACCTGCCCCTTTCACAACGCTTGGTTTTGTGCCTGGTCCCTTTACATGCAAATGAGACACAGGCAAACACATACCCACTTCTTCCAGGGCGGGGTGTCGACGCCGGCACGCTCACGCTACCATGACAACAGTTGAACGTGAACCGTGGGAGAAACGCGGCTGGTGGAGGAAACATTGCGGTTCAACTAGGGCTGGGTGATTGATCGATTTTAAATCAAAATCGGATTTATTTGTTTGGACAATGTTAAAAAAATGAAAATTGATTTTTCAGATTTGTCCTTTTTACTGCACTCACTCAGCTCCTGTTCCCTCAGTTCCATTCCTCTCCCCCTCTCCCCACTAGTTCTCTGACAATATCAACATGGCAGCGTGTGTGGAAAACAGCGAGAGTGCCGTCACAGGAAGAGATGTCCGACACAAGGATCAAGCAGAACAGTGCCGAACTGTAAATCAGTTAAAAAGACTTAGGGACAGCACCGCTGATCGCCACCAGTGAGCGGCGAGCTGCATAAACTGCCGCTGTATGTGACTGTATCAGACTGAGTCTGTGCTTCGGAGACCTCCGACACAAGGATCAAGCTGAACACTGCCAAACTGTAAATTAGTTAAAAAAGACTTGGGGACAGCACTGCTGATCGCCACCGCCACAATCCTAAAAACATGGGTTAATCTCCGACAATTACCAGGGAAATGTCTAAAATCTCAATATTTAAGCATCACACTGCCACTGTATTTCAGTCCAGAGTCTGTGCTCTGGTCATGGAGGACGTACTGAACAAATATTTTTAATTAGGACGTGTCAGAATTGTCAGTTATGACCTCTATTTGACCTTTTCTTAAAAATGTGTGTGTGTGTGTGTACACATCGGTGAAATACGGTCGCTGACTAAATATGGCGACCGCTGGCCGCAGTCTAATACGAAGTGGTACGAACACACGTTTGCTGACTTTATCCGGCACATTACTTTCATATATAAAATGTATCCACTGGACACACAGATCCTCTGAAGCTGGAAGTTTGTGTAAAACACTGTACTCCACTGTGCAGCCACGAACAGCACACTTGTCCCTCCGCGTTGACATAATACCGCTCTTCCTCTCTCACCGGCACTCTCGCATTTTATAGGGACAAGGTGGAGCTAAGGTGGAGCTCGGAGTAAACTTTCTGGTGGGGTGGTAACATTCGCGGTGAAATGCGCATTGTGTCGTCACAATGGCAGGGAATTCAACATCGCGTGTTTTATTGCCTATACTCACACAAGGGGGACCACGAAAACATGACTGAGTATTCTTTTTCCACACTTTGGTGACTGGTAGGGCCTCCAGAGTCCCAAATATAAATATTAAATGATTCAAAAGTTGATTTTGCATAATATGTCTCCTTTTAGGCAATTTCATTTTAACTACAGGAATTGATGAAGAAAATTAAAAAAAAAAGAATAATTTATGCTCAGGCTTAGTATTGACCTTAGTTGTACACGTGTCACTAATAACATTAGCAATGGTTTTGTTTTGTCCAAACATACGTGACAGTGAGACATTATAAACAACAGCAGCAACACTTCGTGTCATGATTTACACCTGTATTAAAACCAAAAATACTTTTAAAAAGTGATATATATTTTCCAAAGATTTATGTTTAGAAATAATCAAATGTCTGTTCCTATTCTCTCGTATGTTGTGTTGATGTGAAATGTCCTTGTCTCTCAGGTGGTCAACGATCTGGTGTTTAGTGGCTCCAGTGATCACTCAATCTACATGCACAACATCCATGTGAGTCGCCCTCTTTATCTGCATGACGTCTATGTGTTTACTTGTAAGAGAAACCGTTTCATGTACGTGTTTTGGTGTGTCAAAGCACGACAGAAAATTTAAAATTAAAGTGTTCACCAGTTCAATTCAAATATTCCCACAAAAGATTTGCAGGATTATTTTAGATTAAGATTTAAAAACAAGATTGGAAATGGAAAGTTCAAACTTCACCGGCGTGCGTGTGTGTGTGCGTGTGTGTGTGTAGACAGGAGAGCTGGTGCGGGTCTTTAAAGGTCACAGTCATGCTGTTACTGTGGTGGCCGTCCTGGGGAAGGTGATGGTGACTGCCTGCCTGGACAAACTGGTCCGTGTCTACGACCTGCAGGTCTGCACCTTTTGAAACATCTGTCACATTCCTGACGCTCGCTGTCTGCTGGTTTTGGTGTTTCTGTGATTAATGAATGAATCACTATTTTTTTTTTTTTTTATTACCTCCATAGTCTCACGAGCAGCTGCAGGTCTACAGTGGACACAAGGACATGGTGATGTGTATGGCTGTACACAAGAGCATGGTGAGACTGTGTTCTTAAATTGTTACTGCCACCATAACTCCTGCTCTTTATTTACATGCATTTTATATTTCAATGTTTGTTTTGTATCTCCTTGTTTTTATTAACTATTATGTGTGCTGCTGCTTTTTTTTTTAAGACGTCTCAATAGGTCTTTTATCTGGTTAAATAAAATAAAATAAATATTCACACTGTGGCGTTCAGATATGATATATTACCAGTGTATTAAGAGTGGAAGGAGAATGCGAGAGCATCTTGCTGCCAACTAGTGGTTAGAGACTTAAATGCGAGGATTACCACTACCAATATCACAACCTCCAGTATTATAACTACTAACTTCCATTAACCAGCCCTTTCACAAACTGTGTAACGAGAGTCTTGCTTTTTTTCCCACTGGTTTACGTATTGGTATTTAGGGTTTGTGGATCAGTTTTGGGTGCTTTTATTTTTCCAATATCAGATGAAGTGATTTTTATATTAATTTGCACCAAAAAAAACTGTGTCTAATCATCTCCATAAAAAAATATAATACAAAGCCAGTGTCAATAATATTATTTCCATAAAGAGTCGATACAGTATCACACTGTGAAATATCACAATATTTTTCAGATTTTATTAAATTATATATATTATATTAAATTATATTATTATTATAATTATTATTATTAAAAGTAGGGTCTGCAATTTTGTTTGTGAAACACATTTCATCTTTTGTTTTGAAATGATCTCCTCGTCCTGATAACCGTCAATAAAAAAAGTGTTGTAACTGACTGTCACTAACTAATCACTAATTGTGAAAGTGGAGCTAACATTGACACTTGTGTTGCCACCTTTGCCTTGCCTCACTGACTGACATTCCTGGCTTTAATGGGTAATTTTTATGTCCGTTATGTTTCAGATCTACACCGGCTGTTATGATGGCAGTGTGCAGGCTGTCAAACTGAACCTGATGCAGAACCATCGCTGCTGGGTAAGATGAGAAGAGTTCAGCTGTGGATAAAGTGAGACGATTCAGTCACCCAAGCAGCACATATTGTGGCTGGGTTTAGTTTTGTATGAATTTAGGCTTTAAGAGAATAATTCAAGACATAGAGAAAATGTATGTTTATAAACAGTTTTAGCTGCAGCTTTATCCCTTTATTAGACAGAGAGTCTTTAGCCATCTTAGCTCTTATGTGGAAACTCCAGTCCAGGAAAAAGTCAATGTCACTGGTGTCTGACTCACAAATGACAAAAACACAGACGTGACAAAACCGAAGTTTTTCACCAGCAAACTAAGACTGACTAAGGCTGTCGATTCACCGCTGCATGTTTTCATTACTCCGTTTGGTCTCAATATTTTAAAGTTCATCAATGGTTGGAAGACTCGTAATGCTAATGTCTCACCACTAAACTGCAAACTAATACTAACAAGCTGAAAGTGGACATTATTCCACAAGTCAGTTCCCCACTTATAGACATGAGCTGAAAGATTTTCACTGCAGGGACCTTTTCCCTCTCTTCTAATTGGACTAGTTCTTTAGAGCAGTGGTTCTCACTGTGTTTATACCAAGTAGTAGCACCTTAGAAAATATTAAGCTCTCTCAGTCACAGCTTTATCACCAACGTTAAAATACAGAGGTGTAAAGAGGTTGAACAAAGTCGGCTCCAGAGTCAGATTTATTTTCTCATCATCCTCGTCTTCCTCACATATTCACGCACTGTTATAGTGACATTTGATTCAAATGGTACATGTACCACAGTTTGAGAACCACGGCTTTAAAAGAACAGCTGTAAAACTCCGTGGTCTGTGTCGTTTGTCGTTCTTCATCATGATTAAATGAGTTCAGCTGTGCACACGGAGCCTCTGGTCATGAGAAGACGTCCTTAGTTTGTCTCTGGGTTGTCGCTTCTAAACGGCGTCTGGTGTTGACAGTGGTATGGCTGTTCACTGGTGTTCGGGGTGATGGAGCATCTGCAGCAGCACCTGATCAACGGACACACCGGTGCCAACTTCAAGACGCTCAAGTGCCGCTGGAAAAACTGTGAGGAGTTTTTCTGTGCGCGCAACAGCAGCTCCAAACAGGTACATTTAAAATTAAAGTGTTCACCAGTTCAATTCAGATATTCCCACAAAAGATTTGCAGGATTATTTTAGATTAAGATTAAGGTTAAGATTTAAAGACAAGATTGGAAATGGAAAGTTCAAACTTGACCATAAATGTGAGAGTAGATGGTTATTTGTCTGATGTGTTTGAGATTAAATAATCTTATATTGCACTTGTATTGTGATTTCAGTCACGATTGTTTGGCATCTTTAAAAGTGGACCACATATAGAAAACACAATGTTTGCTTTTTCCAGGTGATGCTGTTGCACATGTGTAAACATGCTGAAGAGACTGACCTGGAGCCTTAAGAGCCAGTGGTGGGGACATTTTTTCTTCCCGAGTTCTCTCTCTTCTTTCCTCTATCTTTAATGACCCCTGCCCCCCACCGTCGTTAACCTCCCACATTGGGGGGGATGTTCACAACAAAAACCAATAATCATCTTTGAAATATGGCATGGGCTAGGTTAAGAGATGTTTTTATTGTTGTAGTGCAGCTATGATTTGTCATGTTGAGCAACTCATAGTCATTTTTGTTTTGTTTTTGAAGACATGTTCGTCAAACACTGAAAGTACGACAGCGATGTGTGAAGATGTTTGAAGGAGTTTGGTTGAATTGACAGAATTATTTATGGTTTGGTTTTTATTTCCAGAAGAAGCCAAGTTTAGTTTTTCTTTTGTTTGACGTAGCTATTTTCATTTATTTTCCTTTGTTGTTGTTGTTGCTCATTCAGGCGATTTAAAGGTGTTGAGGGACTTTGGTGCAGTGATGTGTGACGACAACATGTGACAATTTTACATTTGCAGTGAAGACAGAGCCAACACATGGACACGGTTGTGTCTGTGTGTGTGTGTGTGTGTGTGGATTTATGCCTCATATTTGTCGACAGAGTGGTTTAAGATGTGTTTTCCATGAGTGAGTGTGAAGTAATGTTTTTACAACTCCACTGATGTCCGAGAAATGTTGTTTTTTGTTGGGAAATTAGTTTTATTTGGAATAAGGAGCAGAAGGCACCGGAGCTGTAGCTTCCACAGTTAAGATTGTTTTCTAACAAAGTGTGGAGGTGAAGGATGTTTTAGAGGAGGTGTAGGATGGAAGAGCTTGTAAGGGAAGAATCAGGATTTGTCTCTCATGCCATATATCCGGCAAGTTGGTACAGACACAAAGCCAGAACATTAGTTCAAAGGAACCAGTTTTAACCTGTGTGAAAGCCAGACTTTGTGTGGTTACATCTCTCTTTGGTTTGTAACCTGATGATCTTCTTCAAACTCTCCTCCTCTCACTTGTTATTTATGGCCGACGAAGCGTGCAATTCACCTCTTACCTGGCATTCCTGAGTTTCTTTAAGTTTTTTCATTTATTATCAACGTTGTGACTTTTTTATGAATGTGCAATCAAAAGAAATTGTTAATTGTAATAAAACAACAATGTTGCAACATTATAAAACCATTTTCTGTCGTCTTTTGTTTTATTTACTTGCTTTAAATGGACCTTATTTCACTGTAATTATGTGTCTACTCCTCCCACACCACCACCTGTCACTCGCCCATTTTATTCAATCAGACAACTAATCAAAACAATGAGTACTTAATATAATGCAAAGAATTTGGCAAATAGTTTGAGCGTACTGCTGCCAGCCACATGAGGGCGATGAACACATGCCACCCATCTTTATTTTCAGTCTTTGGTTATAAGTACACAAAAGTGGATGTGGTGTTCTGGCTGTACTGAATAGCCACCAGGGGGCAGTAAGAGGCTGGTTGATGGTGACCAAATATCTTAATTAAACATAAAAACAATTGGTAATGCAGTCAATCCAATAACTAGACCGGTATTGTTTGTTTATTAGATTGAAAAGGTTAAAAATGCAGTATACACTCAATAGACCAAAGCCATAATAAGAAAAATCACAAAAAGCTGCAGTCAAACCCCTGTAGCCATATTTATCTCAAATCCATTGTTGAACCTTTAACAACATTGGTGCTAATCAAAGGTTAGAAGTCTCAGCTCCATAGTTTTGGTTCTGGAGTCTCATCCATCCACAGGTGCAGAGCTGAGTGACTGCCACATTGTCGCCAACATGCTACGCTAGGCCAACAACAAGTCCAGGTGTGTTTTATTGACGGAGATAATGAAAAGTGGTCAGCGTTGGAGTGACTATGTCCATTCATGGTCCAGCAGAGACGGGAGAAGATGCCTGTGCTGCTCTAGTTGAACAGTGAAATGTGGGAGAAGCTTGTGAGGTATCGTGACTGAGGAAAAGGAGGTTGTGTGTGTTTGATGCCTGAGAAAAGTACGATACATGGTAAAAGTGTGTTCAAAAAGAAAATTGAAAATGAAAAACAAAGCAAAGGAGACTGATATTTTCATGATCATGGAAGCAGAGAAGGAAATGTTACAGGCCTGAAAAGAGAGAAGCTAAAATGGAGGCGGTGAGTTGAGGTGGATGACACTGAATGTTGAGGTAAAAGCTGGCAGGTCTGGTCCTCGTGTGGAGTGGAGTTCACCTGGGAGAGGAGGAGCCTTTCTAGGTGTACATGGTCAACTGGAGCCACTGCATATAAGACACGAGAAAAGAAAAGGAAAAGGAAAGGGTTGGTACGTTTTTGACCACAGGACTGTGACTGAGTTCAGTTTCACTGCTCACCTCCAGAACACTGAGTCTGATGGTACCGTCTCCCTCCTGATCAAAGGCCTGGAACGCTCCTGAATACAAAATCATCATCACTAGACGATACACCAACGTCTTGATTCTAAATCTCTGTATAATTCAGGTTCTATTGTATTAAATACTGAAACAAAGCACTGCAATCTGACAGATGTTCATGATGTTCATGAGGCACTGACTTACTGAACATGGCTTCGAGCCGCACCAGGCAGCTGATGAAGCTGTCGAAGTCGATGTTCATGTTCTCATTAGCGTAGCGCATGGTGATGATGTCGTACAGCTGGTTGTTGAGACGGAAGCCTGAGCGGGACACAAGACACATGACTGTACAGTGACGAGAACATTTAGAGGGTGAGTTCAGTCTGTGGCACAGAGTGATACTTTCCCTACTGTTCTTAGGACTAACCCTAACCATTCAAAGTAAACAACAAAAAACGATGTGGAGAGTAACTAGTAAAACTAAGTATGAGTAGAGAACTGAGTATGAACTGACCCTTTGAGATGAATGTGTATGTGTGCCTCACCATTACCTGCATCGTTGATGGCGTTCCTCATCTCGTAGCTGTTGATGCTTCCAGACTGGTCAGCGTTGTAGTGTTTAAAGATTCCCTGAAATAGACAAGGATTTAACTTCTTTTTAATTCAGGATTGTTTATACATATGTATATATACATATATATATATATATATATATATATATATATATATATATATATATATATATATATACATTTATTATTCATACATGTATACATACATATAGAAAATATACATATATAAATATATGTATATAATATATACTTATACTCATCAGTGACAACATTTAATGTGAAAACAAAAAACCTAGAGAGATGGAAGGTGAAGTTGTTGTGGTGACCAGCGCCCCCTACCTGCCACTGTTTGATCTTATTCCACAGATGTCTGAACTCCTGCAGATTGAGTCGACCCGTCCCGTCCATCTGAACACAAGCAGTTAATACCACAACTGTACAACAAATAAATGTCTATTCCCTTATAAATAGCCTCCTATTCCAGCTTTGTTCTATGACCGTAAATATGATCTAATCAAATATGTTATGCTTGATTCATTTTTGACTTCACTTAGAAACCCTCAAATGTGGTATAAAGCGGTGAATTCAGTTTGTTATTTGTCAAATAAATAATAATTTATAAATAAATAATAATAAATAATTTTTTTTACATCAAATTGACCAAAATCTGTGGCACAGAGTGAAACTTTCCCCAGTCCTCAAGAGAAATGGAAGCAGGTGTTTTGACACATTTGACCCAAAAAGCCAGGGTTAGGGTTAGGGTTACCAGAACTGAACATTCCATTTGTTTCCTATGCATTGTGAAAATAAGGCTCCTCCCTATCCCTGTACAAAAATACAGAAAAATAACTAAAAGGTAACAATATGTTTAGATTTTTTTTTTACATATGAGTAGCTACTAAACACAATATAACATATAACATTTATTTTGTAAGAATATACAGCAGCAGAGCAGAGGTGGGCGGAGTCAAGAAGTGTTTATCCCATGAAACTGGCTTAATGTTGAGCATGAATTCACTTCTTAAACTCTTTGTGGAGACTTCTTTTGTGTTTTTAGACATTTCACTTTACTAGCACAACATTGCTGTTACTTCCATCTGTTGTGAGGTGGACTAATACTTGGAACTACTAGGTGAAAATAACTTCTTTTTATATCTTTAAAAACAATTACCAAAAGGAGCAAAATCTTCCTAAAAATGTTTTTTGTCCACTTTCCTTTCAAGGCTTTACTTATTCTGCATCATGTAGTGATAGTGAAGTGTTAACTGTGCGATAAGGGGGTGGAAGTGAAGGACTCTGAGACTCTGGACTCAGTGAGCATCCGTCACAGACACAGACATTCAGAGTCTCTGACCACAGATGACAGACTGATGCACTTGATACAAAGGATACGTCCATCAGAGCAATCATGCTCCTGCAACTCTCCAGACTGAAGCCCTCAGTGTTCAGGTCCTTATCTGCAACACAGACACACAGACAGAGAAACAGACACACAGAGAGACAGACAGAGACAGACAGAGACAGACACACAGACAGAGAGATTGTTTCTCATGCCATAAATCTTTACAATATTCATGTAAAGTTATAATACTTTTGTCTCTTGAATACCACACTCCTCATTCTTACGTTATGTTCATACTATTTCATTTCATTCCTTAAAGTTGTTTTTATATTTTTATTCTATGATGTTGCTACACTCTAATTTCCCAGTTTGTGATAAATCAAGTACATTTACTCATCTGTTCTATTCTATTCTATTCCTTTGATGCTCATTACACAGTGATGAGGTTCAAACTCACGTTTGCTGATCACTCTGTTGAGAACATTTTTCAGTTCATTTGCAGTGATTTCCATTTCCTGTGAGTGAGAGAGAGACAGACAAAAAGAAATTAACAAATGAATTAGACCACCTGTCATAAAAATGAATATAAAAACTAAAAATGTTCTTGTTATTTATTTGGCAAACAATACATTTATTTCACCTTTTTATTTAAATTTGAGCTGACTCACAGAAATGAACTTTAACCACTAAAACTCTTTTTTTCTGTTCAGGAATGCAAGTAAATAACTAGAATTTGACAAGAAATAATAATGTGCTTTACTATTGTTTCTGTTTTTTTTTTTTAAATGGTAAAACAAAGATATGATTTTGATTAAAGAACGACAACACTTTGTCTTTCCACCACGGGAACACACACAGAGACAAACAACCATTCACTGTCACACCTACACTCCCTAATTCAAATATTATCCCTAACCCTGGTCTTCTTGCTGCAAAGGCAAGAGTGCTAAACATAAAAAATGTTTTTGATAATTACCCAATCATTTAGATAGTGTTTCATAAATCATGTACATATCCTGATCATATTTTTGTAATATCGTCTCGTATATATTTTTAATTCTTGTTTTTATCTTATTTTACTGTATTTAATGTTTATTCTACTTCCATTTTTTTTGTATTTTCATTTTTTTTTTTGCTGCTGTAACAAGAAATGTCTTACTCTAATCTAATCTAATCTATAATGCATTTATATTTATATATAACTCATATTCATATTATTGTACAATAAAACTCCATAACTAATGTCAGTCAGTCATCATCTACCGCTTTATCCTCCACCAGAGGGTCGCGGGGGGTGCTGTGCCAATCTCAGCAACATCGGGCGATAGGCAGGGACACCCTGGACAGTTCGCCAGTCCATCGCAGGGCCACACACAACTAGAGACAAACAACCATTCACTCTCACACTCACTCCTACGGTCAATTTAGAGTGTCCAATTCACCTAATCCCCACACTGCATGTTTTTGGACTGTGGGAGGAAGCCGGAGAACCCGGAGAGAACCCACGCACACACGGGTAGAACATGCAAACTCCATGCAGAAAGGCCCTTGTTCCAACCGGGGCTCGAACCCGGGTCTTCTCGCTGCAAGGCGAGAGTGCTAACCACTACACCACCGCGTGACCCCATAACTAATGTGATAAAAGTAATTTTCCAATACGGTAAAACATGCAATGATCTTAAACATGTGTAAGTTGTAATATTTGATGGTAAATGTTCCAAAAGTCTCTGGGTTACCCTAACCCTGGGTTACCCTAACCCTAACCCTGTTCATTCGAAAAGGTTCACGATGTTGGTTTGTTTCCACTGTGAACTCACGTCTCCGGCTATTTCCTGAAAAATGCTCCTGAACTGCTGGTCGTCCTCGCTCTCTTCTCCTGCTGACGCTGGCGCCGGCTGCAGCAGAAGCGTCACAAAATCACACAATCACAGAAGACACAAGGACACAAGGACACAAGGACAGGAAAGAAAGACATCATGACATCAGTATGATTGTGAATATTTCATATCTGTTATCAGCAGGAATTCAACACAGGTAAAACATTACACCTGCACTGGCTCATTAGAATAAATATATAAAAAAATAGAATTATACAACATCTCTTAAAATAGTGGTTCCCAAAGACTGGGTTGGGACCCACAGATGGGTCAGATTTCTTTTGGGTCCCTAAACAAATTTGCTGGATTTTCCCAACCCTTTAGTTAAGATTAATGTTTATTTGTAATTGTAAAATTAGTTTTTGTCTTTGTTACGACCCCAGGGTCGTGACTGCCTTTTCCCTGTGTGTATGTGAGTGTCAGATGGGTTGCAGGTGTGCACGTTTTAAGTGATTGACCTGTGTGAGTGAGTCTAGGTGGATCCTGGGAGCTGATTGGTCCTGCCTGAAGGAATCTGAATAAGAGGACTGAACATCCCAGCTGCAGGGGACTTCCTCAAACCACTCACAGCCAGACTGCCAGTAGACCTGTTGTGCTTGATTTTAATAAACCATTAAAATGGTTTGCTTTGACTTGTTACTGGTGGTTTTTTGGGGAGTTGAGAAGAGAGAGTCTCATTATTTATGTTGTGATCAGGTTTTCCCCTTGGCCTGGTCGTAACACTCTTCTTTTGTTTTCCCTGTCTGCTTTCCCTTTCCAGTCAATTGTATGTTTTTCTCTGTCTGTTCCTGCTACTGCCAGGAAGTGGCTTACCATGTCATAATTTCCAGGTTTGGGAAACACAAATGTATTTGTTTTAACCATTAACCCTAACATCTGTGAGAACCTCACTAACATGGTTATCTTGGCCAGGCCCCGCATTTAAAAAAAAAGAATGTTTTTCCTGGTTAAAATAACGTTTAAACAAATAAAAATTAACCATAACAACAAATAGATCTATCTTTAACCAATAGGTTAATTGACCATTATAATAATAGTTAGTTGCAACTACTAATATTAACAGTAAATATAATATTGAAATGTATGATAACATTTAAATCCACAAAGTGCTTCACAAGAATACAACTTAGAAAAAGAGAGGACAAGCAAATAATAATAAAAGTATTCTTAATGTGTTAAAGGTAAAATAAGTAAATATTAAATCATTTAAAATAAGAGCGAGGAAAAAAAGAAGAGTCTTACCACTGGATGATCGGCCTCGATCCTGTTCTCTATCTCCCTGGATGGAGACCAACAAACAGCAGTCACCATGGTGACAACAACATCACATCTGGACCACAAGCCTGAACAATTACAGTAGTTTTCTACTTTCATATTTACTTCATACAAGTTTCAATCAGGTTCAATGAGCTGTGAATAAAATGTGTTTGGTTAGTTGAGACAGCGCCACCTGCTGCTTCTCTACAGTCACTAGAAACATGTGACACTTAAAGCTGCAGGGCGTAACTTTTGTTGATTTGTTCTTTGTTGACATTATTAGGATTATTTTTGTCAGACATGAGGGAGCGTTGTGTGTGTACAGCAGCAGAGCAGGGGTGGGCGGAGTCAAGAAGTGTTTATCCAATCAAACGGTGGAATTAACCTAAACTCAAACTCTTTGTGTTTTTAACCATTTCACTACACTAGTGCAATATTGCTGTTGCCTCAGTCCGTCGCGACATAAAACAAAGCACTTCCTGTGTGCAGCACGAGAATGTTGCCAGGTGACATCGAAACTGAGAAACAGAGATTTCTTAGAGAACATTTGATGGTTTAAAAATTGCACTACAGTTTTAAAGCACAAGCTAAATGTTCAATAAATCTAATGTAATCTATGTAATAACCAATACCTACCTGGTTTCCAATTAAAAGTTAAAACTACTGCTATTAATCGTGTTTAATTTGCAAAACAAGACTCATGTCTGCTTTATCTGATTCACAGCCAGATCTCTGTCCATCAGAGCGCAGGCCATGTGCTGACCGCTCCTCTTGTGTGTGTCAGGGCAGCGGAGATGGCCGATGTTTGTTGAATCTTGAATGTGCAGCACTTAACTCAGACCTTTACCGGATCATGTCCGAATCTGAAGTGGCTTGTCCTAAAAAAGATTCCATAACAGCTTCGAACTGCGGCCGCTTTCTTCCAGCTCTACAAATCAAATTGCCGTTATAACGTGATTTGCTCTGGGTGGCTTGTGTCCCTCCCACCAAGTACCCCAACAGCAACAACAATTGCAGCAACAGCAACAACAACAGCAACAACAGAAACAACATCAGCACCAACAACAGCAACAACAATAACAACAGCAACAACAATAATAGCAATGACAGCAACAACAACAGCAACAACGACAACAGCAGCAACGACAGCAACAACAATAATAGCAATGACAGCAACAACAACAGCAACAACAGCAACAAACTCCCTCTCATCAGAAAGAGGCAGAAACACAACCCTTCACTTTCTGACATCGACATCTCTGATAAAGTTGGTATCTTCTGTGTTTTATATAAACAAGCAGGGCTGGGTTTTTGGACATTTCATTTAGATTTTTTATCATTTTTATCTTTGAAAACAGTTTTTCATACAAAACTCCATGAGGCCTCGGTGTTCACGCACATTCAGCAGCTTCAGTTTCCACAAAGATTTCCCATTTTTATTATACTATAAATGGTGAAAAATGTAAATTCTTATTTTGAAACCTAATTTTATAAAATGTTTATTTTCATAAACTATTAAAAAAGAAAATATCATAATTAAATAGGTTTACGTTATTATATTATTATAACATTTGGAAAACGTTTAATTTTCTAGATTTAAACATGGATAAAACTAGTTTGTTTTATTTCTACTAGTTTATTTTATTTCTTCACTTCATTAAGAATTGGGCAGGATAGTGTTGGTCCAGTGTTCTTTTAAGACTTCAATTGTTTAGTTACTTTCATGTTTATGATCAAATGATAATGAATCAGGAACTTTATTATTAAATTACCTAACCAAATACATAACATAACTAGACATTTGTTGGCCGGATGACCTCACAGCTCCAACCAGTTTTGGTGTGATTCAGTGATTCCCAAAGACTGGGGTGGGACCCACAGATGGATTGCAGGGGATTTTTTTTGGGGTCCCGAAACAAATTTAGAGAATTTGTTCAAACTTTTACCTAAAATGTATGTATTTAAGTTTTAAACAACATGCATAAATAAAGTTTTAATTTATTCACCAAACATGTAATTTTGAATGCCCAGCCCTGCTGACAGACACAGGATCAATGAGATAAAATGAACATATGAACCAGACACCATGTACCCTAACCCTCCTCAGGAAGCCCAGCTCGCCCCCTGCAGGCCACACTGATGTGATCACCCTCCCCCACTCACTCTGAGGTGTTCTTCTTCTCTGAGAAGACTCTCAGAATGAATTCTCCCTCCTGGTGCGGCTCGTACGTGGAGGGAACGATGACGTACTCTCCCGGGCTCAGGCGGAAACGCTGGGTCACCTCGCGCAGGTTGATGTAGGCCTTGGAGCGAGCTTTAGACGCGTTGATGAGGAAGAAGTCCTTCTGCATGTGCTGTTTGTTCCCGTGCATCTGGAAGGGTGAGTAAAAACACATCTTATATATGTAAAATATAGAGAAAAAAGAAATATATACAGTATGTGAAGTAAGAGACAAAGTCAGGACTAAAATGAAAAATAGTGATTAAAAACTTTTCTCACCTCTTTGGGCACCTGTGAAGAGAGAGACAAAATAAGTGTCAGGTCAATGAAGAGGACATAAAATACAGTACATATGTATTTACACTGACCTGCTACTTTTTAAATCTAAACTTTGTTTCAACTTTTATATGAACTGCATGTATGTTGTTCTATGGCTTATGCAAATCTAACTTGTTTCTATTTTAAATAAATGATATAAATAAAGTAGTATATTCAATAAGCTCTTCTAAATCAGAGACCTTTAAATTGCTGCCCGTGGGCCACGTGCGGCCCTTCTGTTCATTTAAAGTTTCAATAGAAGGTACATTTTGTATTGTGAACTAAAAATCATTCCATGTCAACACAGACACTTTTATTTTGAAATTCTTTATGAGACCCCTCTTCTAAATGTTACTTACTGGACCTTTAATGTCTCAACAGCAACACAAAGTCTGTTAAAAACATCCAGAACATGTGAAATTATTTTCTTGAAAACATGAGAGGAAGCACCTCATAGATGGAGAATCCAATGGTAAAGAGATTTGCTCCCATCTTGCGTTCTTTCCGCCGATTCTTCTGCATCAGCGCCACGACGAAGGTGCAGCCCACCTCGCTGTCCTCGGGATCGTCGTCTTCCTCCAGCAGACGCAGGCGATACTGAGGGTTTGTCCAGAAAGTGTCTGCAGAACAATATTTGGATTTTACTCTTTATTTGTGATGTTTTAAGTTCATTTAAAGCAATAAAACATCTCTATCCCATCCCTCACTAACCCCCTCATCCATCCTAAATCAGCCAGGGTTTATGGCCTCAGCCTCACCACAGATCGTAGCCACTGGTCAGTCAGAATTCAGCCTACATCTCCATCTTTTTTTATTTTGGGATGTCCAGTTTGTACACTTGTAACAATGCTAATTATTATTTTGTAATATGTGCTAATATATATAATTCCAGAAAAAGTATTGTTGCTGTTTGTTTTGTAGAACTTCTGTTTTCAGTTGAGTGTTTTTGTGGGTGCACCCAGTGAATTTATTTTGGTGACCCCTTTCTCACCACCACAGTGTAGCCGGTGTTTTACTATTATTGATACAAATGTAACGCCATTAAAGTTGTGTTAATGACACTAAACCAGTGTCACTCACTTACTGTGAGGGCAGTAAATATATTAATATTTAATATTATTGTTGTTTTGTTCTATGTTCTTTTACCTGGATAGTTCCTGCAGCCTCCGGCGGAGCAGCCTCTCACCCAGCGTCCCTCGTTCATAGAAACCGTCCACTTGTGGATCTTGTCGTCCTCCAGAGCATCAGGTGTGAGGTTACAGATCTCGATCTTGGTGTAGTTCTTCCTGAAATCCTCAAATGACATCCTGGATACAGGATGTCAGGATTAAATTCAAGATAAACAAGTAGGTTTTTTAAAGCTAAAGTTTAAAAAGTCAAGTAAAAGTTTTGAAAGTAAATAAAACACATCACTGACCAGAACTCGCCGTCCTCGGCACTCTGGTGCTGTAGCTTATCTTTTTCATTCTTGGACAGTGAGGTCCACTCCTTAGAGCTTTCACAGAGGAGAAAACCACAAACATCACATCACAAACAAAATCTGAAAGATACCAAGACTGGTCCACTGTCAAAGACCAGTTCTGGTGTCAAAGGGTTAGGGTTAGAAGAATTTAAAGTGCTTTTAAAGGTTCTCTAAGGCCCCAACCCACACAGAAACAAAACTTTCCCTATACAGTCTTTTTCTTTTTCGTTCGTACAGATTTTTCTTTTCCAGAAATGTCTTCATACTCACAAAATCCCCAGACGACTCTAAATACTGTAGTATATTGACAGACCTGTATGTGGCGCTGTAACACTGCCTCAGAAATCATTTAAAAAATCACATATAAAACACATTATGACAGGTTATGGGTGAAGACGGTTAAAAGCTTGTTACTTGTCACTCCAGGGACCGTTCCATTCCACTTGACCCCACGGGTTCCTGAGACGCACCAGACGAACTTTGGACGCTTGCGACGCTTTACACTGAGAGAACCAGAATCTGTTTATTCATAATGTTTTTATACATAAACAGATGCAGCACAGACACATGAAAACACAAACATGACTCCTGAGAGTTTTGATTTATTCATCAAACTTTATGTTAGGACAGTTTGACAAACAGCTGAAACTAAGGACCCAAACTTTTATTATTATTGTTATTGTTATTGTTGTTGTTGTTAGTTTTTTTGTGCTCACTCTGCAGATACCTTTGACACCAGGGCTGCAGCATCCACAGTATTTGTAAAATGAGATTAATTATTGCATGATTTATTTTTGAGGGCCAATCCAAAATGTTGACATGTTTTTCAGTGTTTTGATAAGAGGAAGTTGTGATTTTTCTGTTAACAGACAGAAGTAATCCTAAACAAACCCAGGATTACACTATAAATATTAGTTGTACTATTGCCATTATTGTTATTATTATTATTATTATTATTATTCTGTAATTAAAATTGATATCAGTATATTCTAAACATTACATTATAAAACTATCAGAACTGTCCTGACTTCTTGTTTAACTGTTGGTCTCTCTTCTGTCTCTACCTCTCCTCCCTCTTTCCTTTTCTCTCCCCCTTATCCTCTCCTGTGTCCCCCATTTTTCCTTTCACACCAACCAGACGAGGCAGATAATTTAATAATTAAATAATTAATACTTAGGAAATTTTCACCTGCATTTAACCCATCCTCTTTTTAGGGTTAGGAGCAGTGGACAGCCACTGAGCAGCGCCCGGGTAAGAGTGGGGTTTTGGGTACCTTGCTCAGGGATGCTGCACATCTTTGAGTCTGGTTCTGTCAGAGATTTCTTCTTCTGTTTAAAGGGAGTAGTTTTTTCTCTCCACTCATTGTTGGATTTTCTCTTCTCTCTATGAAATGTTGTAAAGCAGAGGTCTCAAACTAGCAGACCCACACCATTTAATATATTTTTTAATTTTAGATCCCCTTAGGGAAATTATTCTCTGCATTTTGACCTATCCTAGAAGTAGGAGCAGTGGGCTGCCACACTGAGTAGCACCCACGGAGCAATGGGGGTTGGTACCTTGCTCAGGGATACCCCAGCCCTTTTGACCTGTTGGGGACTTGAACCGGCGACCTTCCGGTTACAAGCCAAGTTCCAAATAATAATATCATAATAATAATATCAAGTTATAATTACTTAATTTTCTCAATGTTTTTTCAAAACATTGATTTTGAAATGCTGCATAAGCCACCACTCCTGAACAGAAAAAAATGGCCCCTAACTGGCCACACTAGATACTCATTGGCCCCCAGGACATTTGAGTTTGAGAGCCCCGTTATAAAGGTTTCTTTGTTACAATGTAAAGCACCTTGAAATAATGCATATTGTGATTTGGCCACACATAAAATTTGATTTGATTTTGACATTATTGTGTTAAAGTTAGGTTTTAAAGAATTCCTGACAAGCAAACTTTACACTTACAACATTGGCAGATTTTGTTTCCATTAAAAGAAAATTGAAGAATATTTTCTAGTATGTCGAACTTGCCCCGCCCTAATGTGATTCATCTGTGTCTAATTAGTTTCACCTCTGTTTGATTATCCCTCTCTGTGCTCCCTGTTTATTGGATTCAGTTCATCCTGTTCAGAGTTTTTCATTCAGTTTCCTGTGTTTCTGCTTCCTGTCTTAAAAGGTATTTTTCTGTTTTGACTTTTCTTCATGCCTTCGCCTTTTTGTTTGTTTTATTACAAACTCTTTTTGTTTATGTTTCAACCTGCATTTGGGTCTTAATGTAACTTCTAACTTCCCTTCACCTGCTCTTCCCTGAAGTGGATTTCTATAGTTACAAGCCACGCCCTGGAAAAACAAGTCATCAACAGAAATCTGTGCCTGTTTCTGTCCCACATGGTTACATGGAGCTGCAGCACAAACTTTCTTCTGATTTTTAAACCATTGTCTGACACTGTGTCGATCGTTTTAAGTGCCTTCAATGAACTCCCGTCTCTCCGGATCTATTGAGAAGACACTTTCAAATTCTATCTGAGTGACTGAGACGTTCACATTGAAATGGATCAGAAATCACATTCAAAACCACCTCTTTATAAATCTCTATCTTGTGAATCAGCTTTGAAAAAATTGGATCTAGCATGTTTTCACCTGTCAAGACTGCCAAAAAAATCAAGCTAGATAAAATCTGGATATGCTTAAAATTCGGATTTGTGCCTATGGGTCTCCTAATGTTTTACCTCCTCCACTGCTGTCACAGAGTAGGCGTGACCCTTCACAAGTCCAGTCACGGTGCGAGTCTCAAGGCGAGCGGGAACCAGAGACTGAAAGTAAATCAAAATAACATAATAACGTTAACATCAAGGGCCAAGAACAATGCTAAAATGTTTTAAAGACATAGATCCTGAAGAATAAATGATTTTACCCTGGCCTTTTTTGAATTCTTTTGCCTTTATACACAAAGTAAAATGACTTAACATGGCTGTGTTTGATTTCCTTTACAGCACAATATTGTTTTATATGACTAGACAATTAAGTTGTCATTTTAACATTGTAACACTGAACTAAATACCAAGCAAAAACAGCTTGCTAAAAAACAGTGTTGAGCTGACTCTCAGGATTGGTCTGAAAGAACTACACTTCCCAGAGTTCACCAGCAGCAGCAAACTGACTACTTGTCACCTGATCACTCATTGTCACTGATTTGGAGCACCTGTGAAGACACTGAGGGACTCAGTCATTCAGTCAAACAAACTTCAGAGAGAAGACCTCAAGTTCACTCATAGGTTCAGTCCAAAGACACCAATGGTCGGTGAAATATTTTATTTACTTTCATGGTGTTTGAAATGCTGCTTAAAATGTTTAAGTTTATGTTTAACTACTGTGTAGATTGCCTGAAAAACATATTGCAGCATTGACTGCATTGATTTATGTTAAATGGGTTTGTGCTGAAACAATATTTCATTTTGAGTTAAAAATACAAAAGGATAGTAAAAAGTTAAAGGTTAAAACTTTATTAGAAAATGTGGAAAATGGATGAAATTAGATTTTCTTTATTCTATTTAATAGGCTTAAGTGTTTAATCCATTTAAAATGTTTAATCAATGTTTAAATTCATATAAAAAGCCTTAAAAAATGTTTAATTGAAATTGTAACCTTTGTTTCTATCTTTCAAGGTTTACAACCTAATTTACTGACCAGACCAATCAACTAACAAAGCCAAAAGGAATATAAAAATGATTGAGTCAAAAATTGGAGTTGTCCTTGTGTAGTTTGGATGTTGAACAAGAGGAGGACTTGACAAACGGTAAAAGGAATTTCATTATTTTCAGTATATATTGTTTTTTTTTTATTTTATTTTTGTTTATTTGTGGGGGTTTGTGTTTTTGTTTTTGCGTTTGGTGTTTTGTGCTGTTTTGTGGGGACAGGGCCTAAATAATCTGCCGACCAGACACCAATACAATCCTAACCCTGATTAGATTGTGACCTAAGGAGAGGAAATGAAAACCAGCTGAAGCTTTTGTTTTTGGTGCCCTCCAGTGGTTGAGGCTCTTGGATGAAGCTGATGTTTTCTCTGAACGTGTTCACCCATAGATTTAAGTCAGAAGGTAAGTGACCTTCTGACACAGACTCACATCGATAGAACAGCCCATGAGGGAGCCTCTCTCCAGAGCTTTCTTCATGATTTTGTAAAGCTCTTTGGGAGCCTCCTTCATCTCGTAGAACTCTGTGACTCCACCGGTGAAATCCTCCATGGCCTCTGTGGTGTTTCCACCCTTGAGGGCCTCATAGGAGCCGTGAAGCCTGGAAAGAGAAATGATAACATTTACATCAATGTTCAGTACCGAGTATCTCAGTTCAGATCCGTGGAAGCCAGACAAAGCCACCAAAAACAATACTTCACTCCCACGCTGTGGGATGAAGTAATAACCGGGGCAGCAACTAACAATTATTTTAGTGATCCACTGTCAACTAATTATTTTAATGATAACTCATCCACACACCTTTTGCTTTGCTACAACAAAATCAAAGCTAATGTCTTCTCAGACATAAAAACTTGCCAGGTTAAACTCACTTGGCGTAGGCTTTCTCCAGCAGGGCACTCCAGAACTCGTTTCTCTCTGCGGACTTAGTGAAGACCAGTTGGTTGTTGACGGTTGGGATGCGGTCGTCGATGACGACATCCACCCAGTCACCGTAACGCCAGAACTGAAGGAGAAGAAGGGAAAAAACAGCATTGAAGAACTTTCTGTGAACCTTCAGAAAATAAGTCATATTGCAAATCTCAAGACTTTGATTACTTCCATCTCTATATACAGTCTGTTTCACACACTGGGCCTTTAATTGAGGAGTCGGTTGACTTTAAGGTGCAGAAATGAAGCGTTACATGGAAATTTATTTTAACTTCCTGACCTGGAAGTGGAAGATGCCGCCATATCTCTCTGAGTAGCTTTGCTCTGCAGGAACAACACGGTAGAGAAGCTTCTCGTTCAGGGTGAGACAAGCGATAGCGGCCAACAACCAGCAGTCACCTGTACACAGGAAATCAATTAAGTCACAAAAATCTAATTACTGTATATAGCTACACATGGGTGTGAGGAGCTCATCTACTCTAATTTATTCATATGTTTATTACTAGAATAAAAAAAAAGCAGATGAAGATGCGACATTTTCATATAGAGTTTACACAATGTGGACAAAAGTATTGGGACCAACTGTAATGGACCGTAATGACATATTCAAATACATATACAGGATTTTAACATGGAGTTGGTCCCTCTTTTGCAGCTATGACAGCTTCCACACTTCTTGGGAGACTCTCCTCAAGATTTTTATGTTTGTGCTTCATTCCTTCTCAAGAACATTTATGATGAGAAGGTCTGGCTCACAATCTCTTGTAGTTCATCCCAAAGATGCTCGTTTGGGGTTGAGATCAGGTCTCTGTGTGGGTCCGTCAAGTTCTTCCACAAAACTCAAAGTCAAACCATGTCTTTATATTTCTTGCTTTGTACACTGGGACATATTGGAATAGAAAAAGGAACGTCCGCAAACTGTCAAGATTGTCCTTCTTTGGCGATAAGAGGCCTAGAGACCAAAGCCTGAGAGAAACACCTGAATTCAATACTTTACAGGTGTGGCCAAATACTTTTGTCCATATGGTGTGTATTGTGTATTGATATAAAGACTGACACTGACTTCACTCATGACTCCATTTTGTTTTGCAGGAGGAAGAGATCCCCTGAGTGCTGACGACATCAGTTTTGCTGAATGTCCAGGTGTGTGTTTCAACAGTGAACAGGTTAACAGGACCTTTGTCCCCTTTATTCTCACTGTGAAGGGACAACAATGGGAAATGCTGCTGGATGGATTCCCTTCCAAAAGAGTAAGCACATTATGGGGAGGCCATGTGCAGGGGGACCAGTGGGATATTTGTTCACCAAAATGTATGGCACTTTTTTAGATATCAAATTTAAAACCATTGGAAATCATTATTCAAGTCAAGAATAAATTACCTTTTTGTCAATTTAGGGAAAGCAATGTATAAGGGTTAATAAAGTGAAAGTAAAACCAGTATGAAATAAAAATATATTTTTGTTTTGAATGAAGGGGTAGGGTTAACTGATGAACTGATGTTGAAAACTGTGTTTGTCTCAAAATAGCTAGGTCTAAATTTGAGGTTTATAAATGAATAAAATGAATTAAAATTCCACGAAAAAAATTCAGAGTTGTGGGACAAATAAAGTGCATTATAGCTAGGTAGCTAGTCTCTCATTTAAGTAGCTTAGCTAACTTTCTAGGTAGCTAATATCTACCTATTTAAGTGTATTGATGCATAACTGTTGTTGGGGTTTTGTTTATCTTAAAACCTTTTAAACCAAAAAAAATGAAGAGCCTCACACCTCTGTGGTTTAGTAGATACAACAGGATTTACTTATTTTTCTTTCGGGCTGAATTTTTTTTTATTGATTAACGATCTATTACTACATGAGTTGTCAATTATTTTGATTTGAGTGATTTGTAAAGAATTAAAACACGTTTTCTGATTTTTGAGCTTCTTCAATGTGAATATTTCTGGTTTCTTTGCTCCATGCAACAAAGAAATCATTAAAACTGAATATTTTTTAGTTTATGGACAAAACAATCGATAAAATAATCAACAGATTCATCAATTATGAAAATAATCCTTAGGTTCCTTCCATTCATTTGTTCCAAGCAGGTCTTAAAACTCATTTATCAGGTTATGGATAAAATTATTGAATAAATTGGTTCTGTACATTTTAAACTATTTTATTTAAAACATTTGTTCATCAGTGAAAGGTTCACACTTCACGAAAAGTTGAGGGAAATAAAGGATGGTATTTACCTAGATCTCCCTGGCAGATGTCTGTCCTACTGGCTCCTCCCACAATGAACTGTGGATTCTCACAAATTTCCTGCCAAACAAAAGACATATCAGAACTAAAGTCTAAATCAGAGGTCTCAAACAAGTGACCTGCCAATTAATTTCATGCCACATAGTCAAGTCATAATGAGGTATTTCTGTATGTTTTCTTATTTAATAGATTCATTTTGGTTCAAAATTATGTTTTTATTATGAATGATGTATAATTCCATATTAACACAAACACTTATATTTTTAAAATCTCTAACATGTCACCAAAAATATTGTTATCATGGAATACATCATGGAATATCCTGATATTGTTTTAAGCTTGTATTGCCAACCTATGACTGAGAAGTTTGACTTTTGGGTTGCCTGATTAGAAGTTTGTTGACCAAATTCTGGTTGAGAAGTCGGGGGGGGGGTGGGGAAAATTGACGCGAATGTATCGTGGGCTAGCGATTTGGTTCTAGTGGTTCTCAAACTTTTTATACCAAGAACCTCCTGAGAAAATATTGAGCTCTCAAAGTAACAACATTATCACCAACATAAAAATACAGTGGCGTAAACAGGTTGAGCAAAGTCAGCTACAGACTTTTCACAGGAGGCAGATTTATTCCCATTATGATCATTTACTCTCACATCATCCTCCTCTTCCTCACATAGATTAAGATGGAGCAAGCGATAAGGTGACTCTTATTATTGTTATTATTATTATTATTTAATATGTTATTTTGTTATTTTTTACATCACTCCACTCAAAATTCCTCAGCTAACCCTAACCCTCTCTGATCACATACCCTGCTATAAACAGTAGAACCGTATTTATGATTTTGGGTTAGGGTTACCACCAAAGGAAGCTCACGCACCACATTTTGAGAACCATGGAACTAAATGGTGTTTGTTTTTATTCGAACGACAGATTTTCTGAGAAAAATTATGACAGAATTGCGATTAACAGTTAAAGTAGCAGTGTTTGTACTAGCGGCAGCCATTGTGGAAGTGTTGGGGGGGGGGTTGCTCCGACTTTCTTGCTGTGTTCCATTTACATTGGAACTTGGAGCTGGGAGTGACGCCACCTCCGAGTTCACCATGTTCCAGAGAGAAGTTGGAAAAAAACATGGAGTGAAACGTATCCCAGGCTGGCCATTGTTAACAATTCCAGTCGATAACAGGGTCCATTATGGTATACAAACAGTACTCTGTGTACATCCAGAAATCAAATTTGACAGGGGTGCTGTATATGAAACAATGTTTGGATTGTGGCTGCTTTCTTGGAATTCTAACTTGTATGTGTTAGAGTACTCCAAGTTTCTCTCATGTGTGATTCACCCCCTCTTTTTTTTACCTTCCATGTGCCAACCTGGCCAAACTCCCTGCCCCTCCTCATACCTTGGGCCTCTTCCAGACGATGTTCTTGACCTTGTTCGACTTGTGTCCGAGCTCTTTGAAGCCCAGAGACTCCACAGTGGCCGGGAAAGAGTCATCCTCAAACAGACTCTTCTTCTGAAGACACTCCTGTCTCAGGGTGTTGAAGTCCTGACCATTGAAGCGTAGTGGTTTGTTCAGAGAACCTTCTCCGTCTCTCCTCTCTCGTTCCCGGATCAACCGGTCACAGAAAAAGCCAGACGGTGTGTAGGGCATCTCGTCTCACCTGACTTTTTCTATTTAAAAAAAAACAAACAGACTTTTGCCACTTGTACTTGGGTCTTACAAGCCTAAAAACCCTGGCATAAATCCAAACAGCTTCCGTCTGATTGGCTCTCTCTTTTAATGACGTTCCCTTACTGTCCCCTCGTCACAGAGCAGATGTTCAGTCTCTACATCGCTGTTCACAGGCACAGAAAATCACACATCACACAAACGTCTCTTTGCTGTGTTTCCATTGGCCACAGTGAACAATGATGCGTTCCCCGGCTGTGGTGCTGTGGTGCCATCATTGTTGGGTGACACAAAGGCCAGCGGGCTGCAGCAGAGAGCATGTAAAGAGAGGTCAGTAGATTCCTTGCCTCAGCAGAAGGCATTCAAGCCCTTTAAACCTGTTGTGAATGGAACCTGTCATTGAGCAGCCTCAGCATAACCAGAGCAGGCGACTGTCACATAGAGGAGTATCATACATTTTATCACTGCTCAGAAAAGCACAACTTCCATTCTGAATAATGTCGTTAAAATTTGTACTTTTGACTGGGATTTGCAGTAAAATAGTTTAGTCAACTTTCAGTTCAATATCTGTTCTGTTCTATTTTTGAATTCAATTTGAATTTTGATTGGAAATTGAAATTCCATTCCTCAGACAAACATCCGTTACAAGGTGTGTGTGTGTGTGTGTGTGTATATATATATACACACACACACAGTGTTCATACCATATGTATGATGAACATTGTTCACAACATGGAATAATGCTGCTTTAATGGGTTTAAAGGCCAGTTTGTTTTCACAACTCCGCTGTTTTTCTAACTAAAAAACAAAAAACCTCAATAATTTCCATAAAATACAATTCAAGTATTTGGTTATTATCATTATTAGGCCTTAAGATGGGTCAATGATGGACATTGATTTTGATGGGTTAACCCTAACCCCGCATTGTTAGTTTTTCTGCAGTGCCAGATTTAAAAGAAACAAACCTAATTTGTTCCTACAGCCAAAAAATGGCTGATCTTTTTTGATTTTTTTGATCCCACATTTATCTTAACATAAAATAATGCATTTCTTTATGTTAAGATTTCATGTTGGACTACTAGCATTCAATTTTATTCTTTTATATTTGTCCACCAGATGACACTACATTTTCCCATTCAAATCATGCAGCAAAGTTTCACTGTTTTCTTCACACATTTCTTGCTGCTGAAGTGTGTGCCACTATTGATGATAATAATGGTGTATGTGTTAAAAAAAATTGTGTGAGTGTGTCATTTATGTCCGTCATAAGACTTTTTTTCTTAGAAGACCATACTCTGCGTTATAAACCCATTCAATAATAGCAATGAGTACCCTCTCAGCACTTCAAACATACCTCAGCAGCAGGAACCAAAACAAAGTTGGACTTTGTTTCGAGTCTTGCTTAGGAATTTCTAGTATGCATGTGCACTGCAGCCATGGTTATAAGTATGAGCAGCAGTGCAGGAGTTATCATTTTGTATATGGAAAGACTT
Source organism: Solea senegalensis (assembly GCF_019176455.1). Taxonomy (NCBI): domain Eukaryota; kingdom Metazoa; phylum Chordata; class Actinopteri; order Pleuronectiformes; family Soleidae; genus Solea; species Solea senegalensis. The sequence goes on from NC_058036.1 coordinate 20,944,402, forward strand.
TACACCACATAGGAGGCTTAGGAAACGATGGGGGACTCAGAGGCCGGCACGGATAAAGCTTAGTCCAACTCCAACTCATCTGAAGACTGATCTGAAGATGAGAGTGAAGTGGAGGTGGATGATGATTTTATGAAGATACACACACTGGTGTTTTGTTCAGTTGTCGGCACCAACCCCTGCAGAAGCAGAATAAATTGGTGGCCACTGGCCCTTTCCACAACTTGGTTGACCCTTTTCTCATGAGGACAGGAGGCAATGCTGTTTTTGCACTGAGAGAAAGACCAGAGTTGGCAGCACCTGCTGCAAATTAGGGCAGCCTGTGGCCAAGTGGAAAGGGAACTTGACTTGTAACCAGAGGGTCGCCGGTTCAAAATCCCCACCCGGCCAAAAAGGGCTGGGGTACCCCTGAGCAAGGTACCCAACCCCCAATGCTCCCCGGGCGCCACTCAGTGTGGCAGCCCACTGCTCCTAATTCAAGGATGGGTCAAATGCAGAGGACTACTTTCCCTAAGGGGATTAATAAAAAACTAACTTTAAATGTGGGGAGTTACATGCAAATACCACAGCCTGTCCATTTGGAGTCTCTGCTCCACCTGAGCGGAACTCTCACACTCACACAGACACATGCTGCTCACTCACTCACTCACTCACACACACACACCTAACTGCTGTTTGTCTTTGCAATTTTTTTTTTTCCTGGTTCAAACTACTCTTGTAATAGGAGGCCGAGTGAATATCATCATATATCTGTATAGGCTAAGATTATTAAATTGAATCTGCCACTACAGAAAAAAAACTAACAATGCATCAAAATCAATGTTTCTTTCAATCATTGACCCATCTCATGCTGGCCCTGAAGCTCCACAACCTGGGTCTGTCAAAATCGCTCTCCTCCTGGATCAGTGACTTCCTCACCAACAGGCCACAGGTGGTGAGGATAGGGGAGTCCACATCTGCTTCACTAACCCTCAACACTGGCTTAGCCCTGCCCTCTTCACCCTCTTCACACACAACTCCTCTGCTATCCACCCCACAAACATGGTTGTGAAGTGTTCAAAACCCACCTCTAGCAATCAGAATTTTTTTCTTCCTTTCCTTTATTTTTCTTCCTTTATTGCTAATTAGTTTCAACTATTTAGCAGCTTTCTATCAAATCTTCCTCTCTTTATTTCATTCATTCATTCATTCAATTACATTTCTAATCAGTTTGAACAATATATAAGGGAAGAAAACGCTGTCTAATGTCCAAATGAATGACAATTTGGCTCTTAAACATGAATCAAACAATCCTCTACACCAGGCTGTGCAAAGTCTCGTTGATTGAAATTTTGTTCATGACCAGGCAGGTACTTGAACAAAAGAAATTGGCATGTTGCAACTTGTGCCACATTAGCTTATCAGGTAAGGAGTTTCACTCTGGAACAAGAGTCATGTGTTTGAAACCCACCTCTATCAATTGGAATTTTTTCTTTCTTTCCTTTTTTCACTCCTTTTATTTCAACAATCTTTTTATTTATAATCAGTTTCAACTATTTAGCAGCTTTCAATCAAATCATCCTCAACATGTAATGTCACATTTGTCCACCAGAGGGCAGTCTCTCTGCACAACTCCTGTCTCTCTGCACGACTCCTGTCTCCCTGCACGACTCCTGTCTCTCTTAATAACTCCTGTCTTTCCTCTGTCTGTGTTTATTTTATTATTCAAATTATTTTATATGAAGTTGTTTTTTTATTTGATCTTTTTGAAGGGGATGTTGTTTCTTTGTCAATGTTTGTGGAATGTTTTAAATAAAGTTATGGTTAAAGAAATTGGTCACAGCGCACCTGTTTTCAATAATAAGCCCCGCCCTAAACAATTCCCGCTTTCGCACCTGATTGGCTGACCATTCGTGCCAATATTCAAACTCCTTACAAAAGGCGGAAGTGTTGACGGCCGCAGCAGAGGGAGAGGAGATGCTGACAGATCACAGATGTAAGTTTGACGTTACTTTGTTTCCTCGTTTTCTCACTGACACCAGTCTTCTCATCTCTTGTCTTTAATGAAACAATCACAGTCGTGTGTTTGTGTCTCACTCTCTGTTTGCAGCAACAACGCAAACCTGCTACAAGACTGGATTTCATGGACGGATTCGGTTCGCTGGTGGGAGTGACAGAAACTCATCACAACCAAACAGAAACAAACAGCAAACATACTTAATACTTAAATGTAAGTGTACAATCACATTTTAACAGTTTGATCATATGATATTACACTAATATTTGATTAAACATTTTGTTTGGAATGAGTATCAAGTAAAACCTGAAGTATAGCTCCACTGAATATTATTGTTTTTATCAGGGTTCGAGCAACTTGGTTGCAAGAACCTAATTGTAATTGCTAGAGTTATTCTTCTTTTTCCGCCCGCCAAATGAGTTGCATTTTTGAGGCCCTGAACATGCCCCAAAACTCACTAAATTTTGCAACTGCATCAGACCTGGTGTAAATTTACGTATATTAGGGGTTCGGGGAATGCACGTCAAAAAATGAAAGTGGAAGGGGCTAACTGACGCAAAAAACTTCTTCTAGGTCATCTGCTCGCGGGTGTAACGTACATGAACGAAACTTGGCACACACGTTCATGGGGTGGGGACGGTCAAAAAAGTCAATGACGACTTCCCTGTGAATCCTACAGGAAGGCCGCCATCTTGGAAAACAGAGGCGATTTTGGCCATTTCGCACCATCGGTATTTGAACAAACTTGTCCCAGAGCTTACATGGGATCACGTTCAAACTTGGTGAGGTCACTGAAGATAAGTCGAGGATCTAAAGTTGCTGAAAACTTGAGGCAACTTTTCTCGTATCATAGCGAGCCCTTTTCTCGTATCATGGCGTACGAGAAAAGGGCCGGCAAAGTTGGCGAAAAAATTTGTAATTTCTCGCTACACGCAACGAAACTCTTATAACTTTGTGATGGAAGGTGCGATCTCAACCAAACTTGCGACGATTGATGATAGGCCATTGCTAGAGATGCCTATGCAAAAGCTGTCAAGTTTGAAAACATCGCCTCCTGGTGGTGGCAGACAATAAACAAAAAAAAGTTACTTTATGATTTTGGGAATAACTTTTACAGAGATTATCGTATCAAACCCAAAATTAGTGATGCAAAGTCGGATTTTTTGCGACAAAAAACCAAACTGTCACAACTTTGTGAATCCTGGTCCAATCGAGACCTAACGTGCTGGGATTGATGATAGTCCGGCACAGAAGACGTCTATATGAAAATATTCAATTTTGGGAACACTGCCCCCTGGTGACAGCAGACAATATGACCTCTGGTATTTAAATGAACTTGTCCAAGAGTTCTTGTGTGATCACCCTCAAACTTGTTGAGGTCACTTTGGACAAGTTGACAACCATAAGTTCCTGAAAGCTTTTTGAAATGTTGCATGGTGTATGAGATAGGGGGCGCCAAAGTTGGAGCACATTCTGATTTTTCGCGACAGATAACAAAACTCTTATAACTTCACGATGGAAGGTCCTATCCCAACCGAACTTGCTATGATTGATAATGGGTAGTTGCTGAAGATGACTATGTTGCTGAAAATAATACATTTTGAAAACAGCGCCTCCTGGTGGTGGTAGAAAATACTAAAAAATCAAACTGTTACAACTTTGCCAATCCTGGTCCGATCTGAAGCAAACTTGCTCATATTGATGATAGTCCGGCCCAGAACAAATCAATTTGAAAATATTCCATGTCAAAATCAGCGCCCCCTGGTGACGGCAGACAAAAATACACTTACAGTTGTTCATGCTGCTCTAACAGTGATTGTTGTATCCACTTGAAACTTGATATGTCGTACCTCAGACCCGTTCTGAACATGTCTGTAAAAGGTCACCTCCCTACAGGAAGTAGAACTCCCAAAACACCCTAACCCTAACCCTAGGGTTGGGTTAGGGGTTAGAAAACAAGCATTTGGACCCCACTGTCCAAAAAGGGCAGAGGAGTCAGTGCACAGGGTTAGGGTAAGGGTTAGGTGAGGAAACAGAGTGCCCCACCACCCACGGGGGGCGGCGGAGCAAAGGCACGGTCCATGAAAAGCCCGCCCCCTGTGGGAAGGCCGGGCCCCCACACACACCAACAAGTTTTGAGGTTCTGCTGAAACCAGGAATAAAATTTTAATTTAAATCAAACAAGAATTTGTTTTTCTATTTTACCTTAATATAAATTAGGCTTAGGCATTAATCTAATAGTCAGGGGAAATTGTTATTTTAGATTAATATTTAGAAATTAAGCCAGCCAAGAAAAAACCTAAATTTAGGGTTAGGCATTAATAGTTATTGTTATGATTTAGGGTCACGTTTAGGGAAAACAATTAGCAAGAAACACTGATCTTAGGTTTAGGGCTGCACAGCAATGTGGATAGGGTTAGAAAAAAGAGACATGGATAGTCTGTCAGGAAAAACTTATCTTCAAAGACCCAGTCAATTTGCTTTATGGTCAGGGCAATATCAAGGGAAACACAGGCTGCCACTTGAGCTCTGGTTTTCAGGAAAAAATTATCTTTAAAGACCCAGCCAACTTGCTTTATGGTCAGGACAATAGCAGGAAAAGCAAACACAATCTGTCACTTGAGCTCTGGTGCTGAAAATTATCCTTGGAGGGCCTCTAGTGGACAAAACTAAAATCACATGCTCTATTCTACCCAGATATGCAACATTATTATGCAGTTTGTGCCAAAAAAGGCATCTATAAAGCAATATACAGTGGTTAAATTACGTTTTACATCCCTTACCCGCCCAAACAACAACCGTTAAGCTTAAAATGTGAATAATTATCTTTTAAACAGACCATAATGAAAATGTCTGAGGTGATAACCAGTAGAAATTCTCCTTTCAGCAGTCGTTGAGGCTGTGGAGAGCCCGACGAGGATGGTCATGAGGACTCCCTGATGAGGAGTGACGTCATCGTGCCCCTCCGATGGAGGTAAAGGTGGTCCTTGACCCCTGATGAGCGCGAGTCGTGGGGATGAGGTGTGATCCGTGCGGCGTCCCTCTGTGGTTTGGGCCTGGTAGGTATGTGGTTAGCCTTACGGTTAGCATGGTGGTGGCTACCATCTCCGTCACGGCGGCGCCGCTCGTTAGCCTTCACCCCTCTCATCTGTGTGCGTGTGTCCGCTGCTCGTGGCTCCAGCGGGTTAGGGTAAGTTTGGGTTTGGGTAAAATTGGACACCCCCCCAGAGGGAGGAGTCAGTGCACTCTCAACGCCACCGTCCCTTCCCGGAGTCCGCCACGTCTGGGCGTGCCCCTTGGCACTGCCCAGCACTCCAAAACAAGGTCATTACCCAATGAGAAAATTACGTAGCCTAGAATTGGCCTTATACGTAATAATGATGTTATTTGATTTTCTTTTACAGGTTCCAAATTGTCCCAGGTAGGTCTTTTCAGGATTTCCCAGGTAAGTAGGGTGAGTATATGGGTGAGTACTACGTATTTTTCTGACAATAACACTGTATTGTGTTTATTGTATATTTAGTGTTTATTCCCCCAAAATAACAAACTAAAAAAACAAACGAGCTCATATGTGGGCCTCTGTCGCGACGTTTCGGGCTGAATTGCCCTTCCTCAGGCGAGGACCCACAAGCTGGAGACTGAGATGCAGCTCGTTAAGTACTCTCCCCTCTCCCTTTAGACACGCCCCTCTGGATGCAGGGCGGGCACAATGCTTATGAATGAGATTAATTAAGGCTTTCTCCTCCTCTCTTAGGGTAGGGGAAGGGAAAAGAATTTCATCACTGCGAAGCAGTGATGAAATTCGTGCACACTCCATCCAGTCCTATGCAGCATCACAACCAAGCCTCATTAAGACCATGTGGAACTAAAGTGCCTAATTTGTATATCCAGACCCTCTCGGCTCTCCGTCTCTGGGTCGTGTTCCAATTCGGGTTAGATTCAAGGACGGAGACCTGAACTGCATCCCAGCCGTGCTGCAGAAAGTGTTTAACCAGGTGAGTATGGATGTCTTTCTTTCTTAAAATATTATGTCTATGTCGTGAGAATCTGGTGCGAATCGTGCTTCCAGTCTCACCGACATATTTAAGGCCACATTGTTTGCAAATTATTACATAGACACAGTTTCTGGAATTAATATTTCCCTTACTATCAATTTGATATATCAATTTGGTTCTATTATTAGACACCCACACTTGCTGTTTAAAGAATTTATCCAGTGGCTTTGGTTTGGGATCAGTTAATTTAGGAATTTTGGCTTTTACCAGGTAATCCTTCAGATTTTTGTTTTTTCTGAATGCAGCAATGATCCTGTGATTATATAAAATTCCCCTTTCTTTAAAGGAATTTTCAAAGTTTTTCTTAATTTCTCTGACCAGCTCTACCGTGGAGTCCGAATAAGTGGTGATAAAAGGCACCACAGAGGACACAATTTGAGGTTTAATTTGGAGGAACCTCTTGTAACAATTTCTAAGGAAGGATCTAGAGTACCCCCTGCTGGCCAAAGCAGTGAAGAGTACTTTAGTCGCTTTCTGAAAATCATCTTTTTGTGTGCAGATCCTATGGAAACGTAACAATTGCGATTTAATTAGACCTGCAAAAGTATGTTTCGGGTGAAAGCTGGTCTTATGCAATAAGGCATGTGTATCCGTCTCTTTAAAGAAAACTTTAATGTCCAATCGATTAGTTTGATTAAAAGTGGGCCCCTTAAATGTGGTTGTGTCCAAAAAATCTACAGAATTTCGATCCATGGTGGATTTAACCTTAATAGACGGATTGTAATTATTAAGAGTGTTTAAGAAAATCTTAAAGTCCTCCTCTGAATATGTCCATACGCCCCAAATATCGTCTAAATAGCGATAATAATAGATGGGTCTCTTTTCACACTGTCGGAGGGCTCCTGCCTCCCAATCTGCCATAAAAATATTGGCATAAGCGGGCGCAAATTTCTTGCCCATTGCCGTGCCCTTAATTTGTAAAAAATATTCATTGTTAAATTCAAAATCATTTCGCGTTAAATTAATCTCTAATAATTGTAATAATTCTTTATCCGGTCTTTTTTTATCATAGTTTTTGGAAAAAATGTTCTTCACTGATTGAATTCCCTCCTTTATGTCTATATTAGTGTAGAGACTATCAATATCGATAGTAAAGAGGATCGAATCTGCCGGAATGTCTACATTTTTAATTTTGTCTATAAAATCATATGTGTCTTTAATGTAACTAGGGTGCGTAGTGGACAGTGGATTCAGGAAAAAGTCCAGGCGTCATCGTCGTCATCATCTTCTCTCTCGTACCCGTACATGTGTGCGGTGAAAAGGAAGCTAATGTTTTTAGCCGCTGTCGCTGTCGCGGCTAGCTGTCAATCAAACCTTAGCTTTCAGTAAAGAACGAAGGCGAAGACTTCCTCTTCAAAACAAAAAGCTTTTTTATTTAAAATACAAAAAAGCAGATAATATTCGTACACAGTACGCAACGTTTCGGTCCGAACTGGACCTTCTTCAGGCTATAAAGCTTGTTAAACTAAGCACAGGCAAAAACTCTGTGTGAGCACTCTCTCCGTCTCCGTGCAATGATTTTTTCGCGGGGCGGAAGAAGCGTCATATGACGCTTCCTCCGCCCCACGTCACAGGAGAAAAGGGAGAGAAGCGCCCCCAGGTGGCCTAGTGCCAAAATGAGAGAGACACCCATAAGTATATGAGTGTAGAAATCATGACGACAACATAAATCAACTTAACAATTATAAGGATCCACGTAAGGGCAAAAGTGAATAATCAGAAAATCAAAATGAGCACATAATTCAAATCAAATTAAATAATAACATGTAAAAGAAAATATCCATTAAATAATGAGCTCAGGCAAGATACCACTGTGGATCACACAACATTCCTCTTACGGGGCCAACCGGCTCCCTCTGGAGGAGAACGTCGGGACTGCAGGTCTTCTCAATAGTGCACAGAAACACATAAGAACACATATGAGAGTGATAATAATGGAAATGTGCATCCTCTGTTGCACAGACCCCGTCTCTGGATATATACAATAAAAATATATATATTAAATAAATAAAAAAATATATATATACATATATATATACATTTGTACAAATATACACCTAAACAATGGTGTTCACAAGTGTCCACCCCTGGACATAAATGAATCAAAAATGTATTCATTTAGACCTACTAAATTAAAACACTTAACCAGGCAAGTATTTTAGCCTTTTAAGGTAAGTATTAATTACAATAACGAAAATATTAAAAATACTACCACCGTTATTATTAAATGAATATTTATGGTGTTTATCCAGGTAAGTATTTATATAGGGTTAGAGTATAATTATTATTAGATATGTTTAAAGTAAGTACTAATAATGAATTGTTGCCCATGCCTCTCCATTCTCTCCCCAGACAAGAAGAGAAACACCAACAACATCCAAAGACTGCCTCCAGGATTTATAAAGTCCCAGCAAAAAATTATTATTATTGTTATATATTTAAAAGGTAAGTCATTTGCATATATTTAAGTAAAAGGAACAGTATCAGAAACCCATGTTCAAAATGAAGATGTATTTATTATTTTTAATTATTATTCTTGTCATATCGACAGGAAGAGGGGTGATGATGATCACACTGGCTACACAGATCCCGGTGAGACTGAAATTCTCCAAGCTCAATTTGGGGTCAAAGGTTAGGGTTAGGTATGGGAACCCACTATGGTTATGGGTTAGGGTTAAAGGTCACCTGGTAAGGGCTAGAAATGTAGCACCATACTAGGGTTAGGGTAGGGTAAGGGTAAGGGTGAGGGTTAGGGTTAGGGTAGGGTTAGGGTTGGGGTTAGGGTAAGGGAGTTAGGAGTTAGGGTTAGGAGTTAGGAGTAAGGGTTAGGGTGCAAGGTAGGAGTAAGGGTTAGGAGTAAGGAGTTAGGAGTTAGGGGTTAGGGTGGGGTGCAGAAATTGCAGGGTTAGGAGGTTAGAGTAGGGGGTAGGGTTGGTAGGGTAAAATTAGAGATTGGGGGTAGGGTAGGGGGTAAGGGTTGGGGTAGGGGGTAGGAGGGTTAGGGTAAGGAGTTAGAGATTAGGGTTAATTAGAATTAGGTAAGGGTAAGAGTGGGTAAGGAGTTAGGAGTAGGGTTAGGGTAGAGGTTAGGGTTAGGGGTTAGGGTTAGGGTAAGGGTAGGGGGTAGGGTTAGGGTAGGGGTTAGGGTTAGGGTTAGGGTTAGGGTTAGGGTTAGGGTTAGAGATGGGGTAAGGGTGGGGTTAGGGTTGGGGTGGGGGTGGTGGGTAAGGGTTAGGGTAAGGTATAGGGATGAAAACCACCATTTTGCGGTCATTCCGCGAATAACTTTTGAACGAAGGGTGGGATCGACTCCAAACCAACGTCCGCCCCCCCATTTAGGCACCCTCCGGAGCCCCTGGTGAAACCCCCGTGATTGTGGGACAAAAGGAAGCCGAGATATGGAAAAATGACCGAAAATTCTTCGGTCATTCTGGACTTATCTCGAGTTAGGAAGGTGCTAGACAGCCGAGGTAGGTGTCCAAGGATGCGTCTTGAGGAGCCGCACTTAGCCAGCCTAAAACACCCCATGACCAAACGTGTAGTTTAGGGTTAGGGTAGGGTTAGGGTTAGGGTAAGGGTTAGGGTTGGGGTTCGGGTTGGGGTTAGAGGTTATGGAGGGTCCATTTTATGTGCACAGGCCTACTGATCCGGTATGTGGCGATGGTGATCCAGTCCAGGTCTGCCAGCCGGGAGACCAGGGTTCGATCCCCAGGCAGAGCCCCGGGCAGGAAGAGGGCGCCCACTGTATTCATTTTATTTTATAATTTTTTAGAATAAGCCTAATCATTAATTTGAGGAGTACTGGAGTCGAATCTAGGTCGCCGTCAGGTGGGTGGAAGGTAAGTGCTGTGGGGAAGGTAAGTGTGAACAGTATAAAATTATATTAAAAAAGGGGAAAAGGACTTGTGGAGTGGTGGTGACGTGGCAATAACGCCGGCCTTCATGTGGGCGACCCGGGTTCAACTCCAGTCTCGGCCGCATGGGGTCCCGGGGAGGACGGCATCTCAAGTACAGGGGTGAGTAAACATGGATAATAAAAGGTATGAATAAAAATAAAAAGCTTAAAATCAATCTAAGTTGAATAAAAAATGATTAAGAATGCCTAATATAAAAAGAGTAGTAATTTAAATACGCTGTAAAATAATTTTTTTAATCTAAAATACGTATAAAATAATTTGGACTTACCAAAAAGGGGGGGGGGCGCTATTGTTTTGGGTTCGATGCCGTCCTGCCTGAGGGAGTGAAAGTTCTGTTAAAAACAAGTATATGTTTAAAACTATGGGGATTCCAGAGCCCCAAACGGCTGTAAAAAGTGGGTCAAGAGGGGACGACCACGTCAGGGGGAGGCAGTGAGATGTGGTCTAATCTGCATTCAGACCCCCTGGCGTGGTGGTCCCCAGCCTGTGGATCCAAATCCTTTCCGCCCTCCTTCTCTGCCCGATGGTCCAGTGGTCGTTGTTCTCCAGGCCGGAGATGATGAGATGAGTGGGGGAGTGGTGTTGAAAATGGCTGACCAGTGGAGTCTGAAGTCTGCCTTCCCCGATGTTATACAGGTGCTGCTTTAAACGGGTGAGTATGGAATGTTGTGTTTCGCCTATGTAGTGTTTATTGCAGGTTTTGCAGGTGATGATGTAGATGACATTTGTGGTGTTGAGAGAGAAATTGCCCAGTGTTGGATGTGCTGTACTGCTGTGTGGATTGTAAATGAATTTTCTGTGTTTGTAGTGGGTGGAGTGTTCTGAATGAAGTTGGGGTATGTGGTCGGAGAATTTGGATTGCGTGAGTATGTTTTGTAAATTCCGGTTTCTCCTGTAAGCTGAGATGGGTCTGTGGTTATGAAAGGCTGGTTGCTGCTGTAAAATGGAAAAGTTATTTTTGATGGTCCGGTGGAGTCCTGTGGTTCTATGGGAGAAGGTGGAAATAAAAGGTATTAGTCGTGTCGGGTCAGTCAGGGTGTGGTCGGATTGTGGTGTGTGGTCAGGGGGGTTCTGTCTGGGGTCCGGGCTGCCTCCAATTCCAACCGGGTTAGGGTTAGGGAGGGGCTTGGGAGCCCCTGGGTTAGGGTTAGGGCTGGGGTAGGGGGAGCCCGCACTGGCCCCGAATCGAACAGAATTCGGTTGGGGGTCAGTGACAGGAGGAGGGGTAGAGAGGTTAGGATTAGGGGCTGGGTGGGGGAGGGGGTCGGGATACAAACCCCCCTCCCCCACTTCAGCCCAAGGGTCAGGGTTAGGGTTAGGGTTAGGGTGGGGGAGGGGGTTGGGATAAAGACCCCCCTCCCCCATCCCCGTCCCTGGGTTAAGGTTAGGATTAGGGTGAGGGATGGGGGTGGGATAAGGAGGGGGAAGGGGGTTAGGTTTAGGCGGAGGAGGTGGAGGCAGTCCGGAGCCAGTGACCTGGGGTGGGTGGGTGGAGCGAGCTGGAGCGAGAGAGGCCAAGGTTGTGGATTTGATGGTTCTTAGGAAGCGTTTGGAGTACCCTCTTTTGCGGAGACTGTGGAAGAGGGTACTGGTGGCCTGGTGGAAGTCTGGTGGCATGGAGCATATGCGGTGAAAACGGATGATTTGGGATTTGACAATGCCTTTAAATGTGTGTTTGGGGTGATAGCTGGATTTGTGTAATAGTGCGTGTGTGTCTGTGGGTTTGAAGTATACTTTTGTTTCTATTGTTTTGTAAGTGGTGTTTATAGTCCGGAAGAATATTGTTGTGTCTAAAAAGTTAACTGTGTGTGGGTCTAGGGTATGTGTGATTTTTATGGAGGAGTGGTGGTTATTCAGGATGTTTATGAATTCCGGGAAGTGGGTGATGTCGTGAGGCCAGATGCCGAAAATGTCGTCCAGGAAGCGGAGGTATATGGTGGGTTGCAGGGGACACTTGGCCAATGCTTCTCGCTCCCACTCGCTCATGTAAATGTTGGCATATGACGGTGCAAATCGTTGACCCATGGCTGTCCCGTGGACCTGAAGGTAAAATTGGTTATTGAAGAGAAAGTCGTTGTTATTGAGGCAGAGTTCCAGTAGTTGTAATAATTCAGAGTCCGGTCGGTCTTTGTCAGGGTGTTTTTTGAAGATGGAGGAGATGACTTGTAGGCCCAGGGTGGTGTTGATATTGGTGTAGAGGTTGCTGATATCTATTGTGAAGAGGTGTGCCTGATGGGGGACAGCCATGGATCTGACTATGTCCAGGAAGTGGTAAGTGTCCTTAATGTAACTGGGGTGTGTGGTGGAGAGGGGTCCAAGAAAGTGGTCAATGTATTGTGTGATTTTGTAAGTGGTGCTGTTGCAATCTGAGACTATGGGTCTGCCGGGAGGAACTTCAAAGGGAATAGTCCAGGTCTGGGGTTCCTTATGTATTTTTGGCAGTAGGTAGAAATAGCGGGGTCGAGGGTGTTCTGGTCCGAAGAGGTAAAATCTTTGTTTAGATGAGATGAATTTTTTGTTGTAGAGGGTCTGTATAATGGTCCGGAGTTTGGTCTGAGTCTGGGGCTGAATGCTACTGTCAAGAGGTTTATAGTATAGTGTGTTGTGTAGTTGTCTGTAAGCTTCTGTCCGGTATTGTTGTCTGTCCATGATTACGATTTTGGATCCCTTGTCCGCTGGTTTTATTATAATGTTTGGGTTATTTTTAAGTATTGTGAGTGCTTTGCGTTCGGCCTCCGACAGATTGTCTGGGACATCTGTCGGGGGCCGAAAGCGCTGTAATGATTTCCTATCTGTATGTATGAGTGTGTGTGTTTTATTGTCGAGGGTGGTCCAGTCTGGTTCCCAGTGTGAGGGGTGGGAGAACTGTGAGGGTGTGAAGTCAGAATGTGGGTGGAAGTAGTCGAGTAATTTGATGCGTCTGTGATATTTGTGTAGGTCCCTTTGAAGTTCCTCCCAGTCGTAGGTTGTTGGGCGTGGGATGAATGATAAACCCCTCTCCAAGAGCTGTAGCTGTATCTGTGAGGGGGTGAATAATGTGGAGAGGTTGCAGATATTGTTGGATGAGTTCCACCCCAGGTCTGGGCTACTGGCAGGTGTCTGTAGTAGTCGGGGGATGGTGAAGTCTGGTCGTGAGTCGGGGGCCAGTTTGGTTTTGGGTGAGACTATAAATTTAATTGTGCACACCAGTTGTTAAAGATGAGTTTGGCCGTTTTGGGGGTCCAGTGAATATTGTCCTTTTCTGTAAAAAAAGTGTCGTGAGGTATTTCGGTTAGGAATGGGAAGTGAGTGACCATGTTGTTATTGATTGTAGTGATGTTATTCTGTTGGGTGGGGGTGAGGTTGGGGGAGAAGTTGATGACTGGGAAATAGATGTCTGCCGTGGGGAAGACAGACTTCAGCAGCCTAAACAGTGCCTTGAACTGTTTGATGGAGGTCTGCCTGGGGTCCTGGTCTTTATTATTGATACCAATTGCAATGATGACGATCTTGGTGTCCGGGTTTGGTATCGTTTTTTCACAGATTTTGAGGAAGTGGTAAGTATTGGCCCCGGGGTAACTGTCCAATTGAATGAGCGGGTTGGTGTGGGCGGGGATGCGGTTGATGTTGGAGTCTCCGAGGATCAGGATTGGCCTCCTGGGTTTGAAGGACCAATCCTGGATTTTTCTGTTGGGGCGGGCGATGTGGTAGTTGGGACGATGGAGGGATGATGCAGCAGCTGGAGGGGTGAGGGGGAAGGTGGGGTGATCTAAAAGGGGGCTAGAGGCCATGGGTGGACAGGGAGCTGGGGGCGGTGTTATTACTGGGTTGGGGTGGGGGGAGGGGGGAGGCGATGATGGGGGAACACTGTCGTGGGGGACCGGGGGTGCTGATGAGCCAGCGTCCCGGACTTCCTCGGCGGGCAGTGTCGTCCCCCTGGGTAGATGAGTGGAGGGCTCAGTAGGGGCGTTTTGGTCTGAATAGACTTCAACGGACCCGGTTGTCATCGTTGCCTGTTCCACATGTGTGTTTTTTAGGGGAGGTGGGGACAACTGCACCGCCGACTGGTCCGGGACGTCAGCATCATCTATCTGGGAGGAAAATGGAGAGATGTTATCTGAAATGATAGTAGAAACATTAGTGGTGCTATTGAGTGAAATGGATAACAGTTCTGGGGCCTGTGTGGGTTTCCGGGCAGGTGGCTTGGGGGTGTGGATCTGGACCTTGACTTCTAACTGGGTGTTTTTTATGTTGGCAGGGGTGAAGGGGGGTTGTGTGATCGGCGACTTGGGCTGGGAGGTTGTTGGTGGGGTTAGGGGGAATATGGGGGATATGGGTGAGGCAGGGGCTGTGGTCGTGATGTCGGTCCTGGTGGATACGGGGCCCCAGGTGACCTTCTTCGTCCTCTGGGGCAGCGGGGTAGAGGTGGCAGGTGCTGGGTTGGGTTCTATTGCCGGGTTAATGATGTGGGTGGTAGGTTCGGGGGTGGGTTGCCGGGTGATTAGGTGGTTCTGCCGGTGTGGAGGTATGATGGGGCCTGTGCGTCTGGCTGGCTTCTGGACTGGTTTATGGCTTGGTGGGAAAAAGTCTGTCATGGGGGGAGTCCTGGATGGCTGTCGGCTGGCGTAGGTGGGAGTGGAGGGTGAATTTCCAGTGGTTGAGTTGGTGCCTTGATAGATTGTGAGTCTCTGGGGAGCCTGGGATGGTGGAAGATTGGGGAAGTGACTGTCTTCTTCAGGGATTGTAAAGAGGGTGAGGTCCAGGTTGTTTCTGCTTCGGTGCTGGGGTGGAGGGGCAGTATGGAGGGTGGTTCTGGTTTGTTGTGGTAGAGACTGTAGTTGTTGGTGGACTGAATGCAGTGTTTGCTGCATCAGCCTGGGGCCATAGCGTTTCCTGGCCCAACCAGTGGCAATTTGAAGGGCCAGGGGATTAAGGGGTGTGGAGAGAAGAGAGGTTATTGTTGTATGATAATGGTCCTGTAAGATAAGCATTGTGTTCTGCATCCAGCGGGTTGTGTTGTTGTGTATTTTGTTGTAAGTGGCTGTAGTGGGTGTGGATGGTTTGATAAAGTCTGTAAGGCGTTGTACTTGTCTGTTCATCCCTGGTGGGAAGGTGCCGGTTGAAACTGCAGTGTCCATAATGTGTTTGTGGTGTGTGGCCTGAATGAGTTTAAACAGTTGTTTGGCAATGTGTCTTGTTTCTGCATCGGGTGGGTGAGTGAGTGGAGTGTTGTGTGTGTGTGTGTGTGTGTCTATGTGTTGTCCTGTAAGTGTATGTATTCTTAAGGACATCAGTGGTTGTGGTTGTGGTGTGGAATGTCTGTCACTCTCAGGTGTACTCCTATGTGTAGGCCCGTCTCTGTGGAAGTGTGGCATGGTGGTGGAAGGCTCTTACCTTAGTTGCCGTAGATGTAGATTTGGTCGTCCCAGAGTAGAGTCTCAGCCGCAGATGGTCCAGGAGGTGCTGTTAAAAACTCAGACTTTGTTGTTGTTAGTCTTATCCGGGTCAGGCTGGCAGAGCCCTCCACCTCCAGTTTAAAAACCAAACTTTATTAGGTTTAAAAATTTAGTTAAAAAGAGTAAAATACTCTATAAAAGCCAAATAAAAAGGTTAAAAAGAGTAAAATCACTCGCTCAATAAAAAAGAGGACGGGCCTAGAGTATAGGAGTAGTCCAGGTTCCCTGACGTTTCGCAGAAGTACTGCTTCCTCAGAGGGATACCAGAGAGTGACAAACATTTGGTATTTGACAGTTGAGGGGGGGAGACAAAGTCCCTCCCCCAAGTGTCAGTTTGAATGATGTGGTGTAATGGGATTGGTCGGGGTGTGGTGTTAATTAAATATTCGGAGGGAAAGGACTAGTGTGTGCCTAGGATGGGTTGTTATAGGGGCATTCTGGAGGGAAAGTCGGTGATTGGATGTATTCAAAGGGTGTGGTGGTGAGTATTTATACTGAGATGGGAAAGGTGTGATGCTGTACCTGTTTGCTTGTGGTCCACTGGTTGGGCCACAGACTTGCACCCAGGAGGCCCGGGTTCAAGTCCCATGGACCCCAGGCTGAGAGCCATCCCAGATGCTTTGATTTTGTGGAAGAAGATGGTGCACAGTTCAGGTAGGTGTTTATGATGATACTCTTTTTCGTTCTTTTGGTCCAGGTTGCAGATAGGGTGGGTGACCAGATCAGTGGCACGGGCTGGGTAAGGGTTGGGGTTCGGGTTGGGGTTAGAGGTTATGGAGGGTCCATTTTCTGTGCACAGGCCTACTGATCCGGTATGTGGCGATGGTGATCCAGTCCAGGTCTGCCAGCCGGGAGACCAGGGTTCGATCCCCAGGCAGAGCCCCGGGCAGGAAGAGGGCGCCCACTGTTTTCATTTTATTTTATAATTTTTTGGAATAAACCTAATCATTAATTTGAGGAGTACTGGAGTCGAATCTAGGTCGCCGTCAGGTGGGTGGAAGGTAAGTGCTGTGGGGAAGGTAAGTATAAACAGTATAAAATTTATATTTAAAATTAAAAGAGGGGAAAAGGATCTGTGGAGTGGTGGTGACGTGGCAATAACGCCGGCCTTCATGTGGGCGACCCGGGTTCAACTCCAGTCTCGGCCGCATGGGGCCCCGGGGAGGACGGCATCTCAAGTACAGGGGTGAGTAAACATTGAATGATAAAAGGTATGAGTAAAATAAAAAGCTTAAAATCAATCTAAGTTAAAATAAAAAATGATTAAGAATGTTTAATATAAAATAAATGAGTGGATAAAATGAGTAAGAATTTTAAATACGCTGTAAAATAATTCTTTTAACCTAAAATACATATAAAATAATTTGGACTTACCAAAAGGGGGGGGGCTATTGTTTTGGGTTCGATGCCGTCCTGCCTGAGGGAGTCAAAGTTCTGTTAAAACAAGTATGTGTTTAAAACTATGGGGATTCCAGAGCCCCAAACGGCTGTAAAAAGTGGGTCAAGAGGGGACGACCACGTCAGGGGGAGGCAGTGAGATGTGGTCTAATCTGCATTAAGACCCCCTGGCGTGGTGGTCCCCAGCCTGTGGATCCAAATCCTTTCCGCCCTCTTTCTCTGCCCGGTGGTCCAGTGGTCGTTATTCTCCAGGCCGGAGATGATGAGATGAGTGGGGGAGTGGTGTTGAAAATGGCTGACCAGTGGAGTCTGAAGTCTGCCTTCCCCAATATTGTACAGGTGCTGCTTTAAACGGGTGAGTATGGAATGTTGTGTTTCGCCTATGTAGTGTTTATTGCAGGTTTTGCAGGTGATGATGTAGATGACGTTTGTGGTGTTGAGAGAGAAATTGCCCAGTGTTGGATGTGCTGTACTGCTGTGTGGATTGTAAATGAATTTTCTGTGTTTGTAGTGGGTGGAGTGTTCTGAATGAAGTTGGGGTATGTGATCAGAGAATTTGGATTGTGTTAGTATGTTTTGTAAGTTCCGGTTTCTCCTGTAAGCTGAGATGGGTCTGTGATTATGAAAAGCTGGTTGCTGCTGTATAATTGAAAAGTTGCTCTTGATGGTCCGGTGGAGTCCTGTGATTCTGTGGGAGAAGGTGGAAATAAAAGGTACAAGTCGTGTCGGGTCAGTCAGGGTGTGGTCGGGTTGTGGTGTGTGGTCAGGGGGGTTCTGTCTGGGGTCCGGGCCGCCTCCAATTCCAACCGGGTTAGGGTTAGGGTTAGGGAGGGGCTTGGGAGCCCCTGGGTTAGGATTAGGGCTGGGGTAGGGGGAGCCCGCACTGGCCCCGAATCGAACAGAATTCGGTTGGGGGTCAGTGACGGGAGGAGGGGTAGAGAGGTTAGGGTTAGGGGCTGGGTGGGGGAGGGGGTCGGGATACAAACCCCCCTCCCCCGCTTCAGCCCAAGGGTCAGGGTTAGGGTTAGGGTGGGGGAGGGGGTTGGGATAAAGACCCCCCTCCCCCATCCCCGTCCCTGGGTTAAGGTTAGGATTAGGGTGAGGGATGGGGGTGGGATAAGGAGGGGGAAGGGGGTTAGGTTTAGGCGGAGGAGGTGGAGGCAGTCCGGAGCCAGTGACCTGGGGTGGGTGGGTGGAGCGAGCTGGAGCGAGAGAGGCCAAGGTTGTGGATTTGATGGTTCTTAGGAAGCGTTTGGAGTACCCTCTTTTGCGGAGACTGTGGAAGAGGGTACTGGTGGCCTGGTGGAAGTCTGGTGACATGGAGCAGATGCGGTGAAAACGGATGATTTGGGATTTGACAATGCCTTTAAATGTGTGTTTGGGGTGATAGCTGGATTTGTGTAATAGTGCGTGTGTGTCTGTGGGTTTGAAGTATACTTTTGTTTCTATTGTTTTGTAAGTGGTGTTTATAGTCCGGAAGAATATTGTTGTGTCTAAAAAGTTAACTGTGTGTGGGTCTAGGGTATGTGTGATTTTTATGGAGGAGTGGTGGTTATTCAGGATGTTTATGAATTCCGGGAAGTGGGTGATGTCGTGAGGCCAGATGCCGAAAATGTCGTCCAGGAAGCGGAGGTATATGGTGGGTTGCAGGGGACACTTGGCCAATGCTTCTCGCTCCCACTCGCTCATGTAAATGTTGGCATATGACGGTGCAAATCGTTGACCCATGGCTGTCCCGTGGACCTGAAGGTAAAATTGGTTATTGAAGAGAAAGTCGTTGTTATTGAGGCAGAGTTCCAGTAGTTGTAATAATTCAGAGTCCGGTCGGTCTTTGTCAGGGTGTTTTTTGAAGATGGAGGAGATGACTTGTAGGCCCAGGGTGGTGTTGATATTGGTGTAGAGGTTGCTGATATCTATTGTGAAGAGGTGTGCCTGATGGGGGACAGCCATGGATCTGACTATGTCCAGGAAGTGGTAAGTGTCCTTGATGTAACTGGGGTGTGTGGTGGAGAGGGGTCCAAGAAAGTGGTCAATGTATTCTGTGATTTTGTAAGTGGTGCTGTTGCAATCTGAGACTATGGGTCTGCCGGGAGGAACTTCAAAGGGAATAGTCCAGGTCTGGGGTTCCTTATGTATTTTTGGCAGTAGGTAGAAATAGCGGGGTCGAGGGTGTTCTGGTCCGAAGAGGTAAAATCTTTGTTTAGATGAGATGAATTTTTTGTTGTAGAGGGTCTGAATAATGGTCCGGAGTTTGGTCTGAGTCTGGGGCTGAATGCTACTGTCAAGAGGTTTATAGTATAGTGTATTGTGTAGTTGTCTGTAAGCTTCTGTCCGGTATTGTTGTCTGTCCATGATTACGATTTTGGAGCCCTTGTCCGCTGGTTTTATTATAATGTTTGGGTTATTTTTAAGTATTGTGAGTGCTTTGCGTTCGGCCTCCGACAGATTGTCTGGGACATCTGTCGGGGGCCGAAAGCGCTGTAATGATTTCCTATCTGTATGTATGAGTGTGTGTGTTTTATTGTCGAGGGTGGTCCAGTCTGGTTCCCAGTGTGAGGGGTGGGAGAACTGTGAGGGTGTGAAGTCAGAATGTGGGTGGAAGTAGTCGAGTAATTTGATGCGTCTGTGATATTTGTGTAGGTCCCTTTGAAGTTCCTCCCAGTCGTAGGTTGTTGGGCGTGGGATGAATGATAAACCCCTCTCCAAGAGCTGTAGCTGTATCTGTGAGGGGGTGAATAATGTGGAGAGGTTGCAGATATTGTTGGATGAGTTCCACCCCAGGTCTGGGCTACTGGCAGGTGTCTGTAGTAGTCGGGGGATGGTGAAGTCTGGTCGTGAGTCGGGGGCCAGTTTGGTTTTGGGTGAGACTATAAATTTAATTGTGCACACCAGTTGTTAAAGATGAGTTTGGCCGTTTTGGGGGTCCAGTGAATATTGTCCTTTTCTGTAAAAAAAGTGTCGTGAGGTATTTCGGTTAGGAATGGGAAGTGAGTGACCATGTTGTTATTGATTGTAGTGATGTTATTCTGTTGGGTGGGGGTGAGGTTGGGGGAGAAGTTGATGACTGGGAAATAGATGTCTGCCGTGGGGAAGACAGACTTCAGCAGCCTAAACAGTGCCTTGAACTGTTTGATGGAGGTCTGCCTGGGGTCCTGGTCTTTATTATTGATACCAATTGCAATGATGACGATCTTGGTGTCCGGGTTTGGTATCGTTTTTTCACAGATTTTGAGGAAGTGGTAAGTATTGGCCCCGGGGTAACTGTCCAATTGAATGAGCGGGTTGGTGTGGGCGGGGATGCGGTTGATGTTGGAGTCTCCGAGGATCAGGATTGGCCTCCTGGGTTTGAAGGACCAATCCTGGATTTTTCTGTTGGGGCGGGCGATGTGGTAGTTGGGACGATGGAGGGATGATGCAGCAGCTGGAGGGGTGAGGGGGAAGGTGGGGTGATCTAAAAGGGGGCTAGAGGCCATGGGTGGACAGGGAGCTGGGGGCGGTGTTATTACTGGGTTGGGGTGGGGGGAGGGGGGAGGCGATGATGGGGGAACACTGTCGTGGGGGACCGGGGGTGCTGATGAGCCAGCGTCCCGGACTTCCTCGGCGGGCAGTGTCGTCCCCCTGGGTAGATGAGTGGAGGGCTCAGTAGGGGCGTTTTGGTCTGAATAGACTTCAACGGACCCGGTTGTCATCGTTGCCTGTTCCACATGTGTGTTTTTTAGGGGAGGTGGGGACAACTGCACCGCCGACTGGTCCGGGACGCCAGCATCATCTATCTGGGAGGAAAATGGAGAGATGTTATCTGAAATGATAGTAGAAACATTAGTGGTGCTATTGAGTGAAATGGATAACAGTTCTGGGGCCTGTGTGGGTTTCCGGGCAGGTGGCTTGGGGGTGTGGATCTGGACCTTGACTTCTAACTGGGTGTTTTTTATGTTGGCAGGGGTGAAGGGGGGTTGTGTGATCGGCGACTTGGGCTGGGAGGTTGTTGGTGGGGTTAGGGGGAATATGGGGGATATGGGTGAGGCAGGGGCTGTGGTCGTGATGTCGGTCCTGGTGGATACGGGGCCCCAGGTGACCTTCTTCGTCCTCTGGGGCAGCGGGGTAGAGGTGGCAGGTGCTGGGTTGGGTTCTATTGCCGGGTTAATGATGTGGGTGGTAGGTTCGGGGGTGGGTTGCCGGGTGGTTAGGTGGTTCTGCCGGTGTGGAGGTATGATGGGGCCTGTGCGTCTGGCTGGCTTCTGGACTGGTTTATGGCTTGGTGGGAAAAAGTCTGTCATGGGGGGAGTCCTGGATGGCTGTCGGCTGGCGTAGGTGGGAGTGGAGGGTGAATTTCCAGTGGTTGAGTTGGTGCCTTGATAGATTGTGAGTCTCTGGGGAGCCTGGGATGGTGGAAGATTGGGGAAGTGACTGTCTTCTTCAGGGATTGTAAAGAGGGTGAGGTCCAGGTTATTTCTGCTTCGGTGCTGGGGTGGGGGGGCAGTATGGAGGGTGGTTCTGGTTTGTTGTGGTAGAGACTGTAGTTGTTGGTGGACTGAATGCAGTGTTTGCTGCATCAGCCTGGGGCCATAGCGTTTCCTGGCCCAACCAGTGGCAATTTGAAGGGCCAGGGGATTAAGGGGTGTGGAGAGAAGAGAGGTTATTGTTGTATGATAATGGTCCTGTAAGATAAGCATTGTGTTCTGCATCCAGCGGGTTGTGTTGTTGTGTATTTTGTTGTAAGTGGCTGTAGTGGGTGTGGATGGTTTGATAAAGTCTGTAAGGCGTTGTACTTGTCTGTTCATCCCTGGTGGGAAGGTGCCGGTTGAAACTGCAGTGTCCATAATGTGTTTGTGGTGTGTGGCCTGAATGAGTTTAAACAGTTGTTTGGCAATATGTCTTGTTTCTGCATCGGGTGGGTGAGTGAGTGGAGTGTTGTGTGTGTGTGTGTGTGTGTCTATGTGTTGTCCTGTAAGTGTATGTATTCTTAAGGACATCAGTGGTTGTGGTTGTGGTGTGGAATGTCTGTCACTCTCAGGTGTACTCCTATGTGTAGGCCCGTCTCTGTGGAAGTGTGGCATGGTGGTGGAAGGCTCTTACCTTAGTTGCCGTAGATGTAGATTTGGTCGTCCCAGAGTAGAGTCTCAGCCGCAGATGGTCCAGGAGGTGCTGTTAAAAACTCAGACTTTGTTGTTGTTAGTCTTATCCGGGTCAGGCTGGCAGAGCCCTCCACCTCCAGTTTAAAAACCAAACTTTATTAGGTTTAAAAATTTAGTTAAAAAGAGTAAAATACTCTATAAAAGCCAAATAAAAAGGTTAAAAAGAGTAAAATCACTCGCTCAATAAAAAAGAGGACGGGCCTAGAGTATAGGAGTAGTCCAGGTTCCCTGACGTTTCGCAGAAGTACTGCTTCCTCAGAGGGATACCAGAGAGTGACAAACATTTGGTATTTGACAGTTGAGGGGGGGAGACAAAGTCCCTCCCCCAAGTGTCAGTTTGAATGATGTGGTGTAATGGGATTGGTCGGGGTGTGGTGTTAATTAAATATTCGGAGGGAAAGGACTAGTGTGTGCCTAGGATGGGTTGTTATAGGGGCATTCTGGAGGGAAAGTCGGTGATTGGATGTATTCAAAGGGTGTGGTGGTGAGTATTTATACTGAGATGGGAAAGGTGTGATGCTGTACCTGTTTGCTTGTGGTCCACTGGTTGGGCCACAGACTTGCACCCAGGAGGCCCGGGTTCAAGTCCCATGGACCCCAGGCTGAGAGCCATCCCAGATGCTTTGATTTTGTGGAAGAAGATGGTGCACAGTTCAGGTAGGTGTTTATGATGATACTCTTTTTCGTTCTTTTGGTCCAGGTTGCAGATAGGGTGGGTGACCAGATCAGTGGCACGGGCTGGGTAAGGGTTGGGGTTCGGGTTGGGGTTAGAGGTTATGGAGGGTCCATTTTCTGTGCACAGGCCTACTGATCCGGTATGTGGCGATGGTGATCCAGTCCAGGTCTGCCAGCCGGGAGACCAGGGTTCGATCCCCAGGCAGAGCCCCGGGCAGGAAGCGGGCGCCCACTGTATTCATTTTATTTTATAATTTTTTGGAATAAACCTAATCATTAATTTGAGGAGTACTGGAGTCGAATCTAGGTCGCCGTCAGGTGGGTGGAAGGTAAGTGCTGTGGGGAAGGTAAGTATAAACAGTATAAAATTTATATTTAAAATTAAAAGAGGGGAAAAGGATCTGTGGAGTGGTGGTGACGTGGCAATAACGCCGGCCTTCATGTGGGCGACCCGGGTTCAACTCCAGTCTCGGCCGCATGGGGCCCCGGGGAGGACGGCATCTCAAGTACAGGGGTGAGTAAACATTGAATGATAAAAGGTATGAGTAAAATAAAAAGCTTAAAATCAATCTAAGTTAAAATAAAAAATGATTAAGAATGTTTAATATAAAATAAATGAGTGGATAAAATGAGTAAGAATTTTAAATACGCTGTAAAATAATTCTTTTAACCTAAAATACATATAAAATAATTTGGACTTACCAAAAGGGGGGGGGCTATTGTTTTGGGTTCGATGCCGTCCTGCCTGAGGGAGTCAAAGTTCTGTTAAAACAAGTATGTGTTTAAAACTATGGGGATTCCAGAGCCCCAAACGGCTGTAAAAAGTGGGTCAAGAGGGGACGACCACGTCAGGGGGAGGCAGTGAGATGTGGTCTAATCTGCATTAAGACCCCCTGGCGTGGTGGTCCCCAGCCTGTGGATCCAAATCCTTTCCGCCCTCTTTCTCTGCCCGATGGTCCAGTGGTCGTTATTCTCCAGGCCGGAGATGATGAGATGAGTGGGGGAGTGGTGTTGAAAATGGCTGACCAGTGGAGTCTGAAGTCTGCCTTCCCCAATATTGTACAGGTGCTGCTTTAAACGGGTGAGTATGGAATGTTGTGTTTCGCCTATGTAGTGTTTATTGCAGGTTTTGCAGGTGATGATGTAGATGACGTTTGTGGTGTTGAGAGAGAAATTGCCCAGTGTTGGATGTGCTGTACTGCTGTGTGGATTGTAAATGAATTTTCTGTGTTTGTAGTGGGTGGAGTGTTCTGAATGAAGTTGGGGTATGTGATCAGAGAATTTGGATTGTGTTAGTATGTTTTGTAAGTTCCGGTTTCTCCTGTAAGCTGAGATGGGTCTGTGATTATGAAAAGCTGGTTGCTGCTGTATAATTGAAAAGTTGCTCTTGATGGTCCGGTGGAGTCCTGTGATTCTGTGGGAGAAGGTGGAAATAAAAGGTACAAGTCGTGTCGGGTCAGTCAGGGTGTGGTCGGGTTGTGGTGTGTGGTCAGGGGGGTTCTGTCTGGGGTCCGGGCCGCCTCCAATTCCAACCGGGTTAGGGTTAGGGTTAGGGAGGGGCTTGGGAGCCCCTGGGTTAGGATTAGGGCTGGGGTAGGGGGAGCCCGCACTGGCCCCGAATCGAACAGAATTCGGTTGGGGGTCAGTGACGGGAGGAGGGGTAGAGAGGTTAGGGTTAGGGGCTGGGTGGGGGAGGGGGTCGGGATACAAACCCCCCTCCCCCGCTTCAGCCCAAGGGTCAGGGTTAGGGTTAGGGTGGGGGAGGGGGTTGGGATAAAGACCCCCCTCCCCCATCCCCGTCCCTGGGTTAAGGTTAGGATTAGGGTGAGGGATGGGGGTGGGATAAGGAGGGGGAAGGGGGTTAGGTTTAGGCGGAGGAGGTGGAGGCAGTCCGGAGCCAGTGACCTGGGGTGGGTGGGTGGAGCGAGCTGGAGCGAGAGAGGCCAAGGTTGTGGATTTGATGGTTCTTAGGAAGCGTTTGGAGTACCCTCTTTTGCGGAGACTGTGGAAGAGGGTACTGGTGGCCTGGTGGAAGTCTGGTGACATGGAGCAGATGCGGTGAAAACGGATGATTTGGGATTTGACAATGCCTTTAAATGTGTGTTTGGGGTGATAGCTGGATTTGTGTAATAGTGCGTGTGTGTCTGTGGGTTTGAAGTATACTTTTGTTTCTATTGTTTTGTAAGTGGTGTTTATAGTCCGGAAGAATATTGTTGTGTCTAAAAAGTTAACTGTGTGTGGGTCTAGGGTATGTGTGGTTATGGAGGTGGTTATTCAGGGGTTAGGGTTGGGGTTAGGGTTAGGGTGGGGGTTAGGGGTTAGGGTTAGGGTAAGGGTTAGGGTAAGGGTAAGGGTTAGGGTAAGGGTTAGGGGTAAGGGTAAGGGTTAGGGGTTAGGGTTAGGGTAAGGTATAGGGATGAAAACCACCATTTTGCGGTCATTCCGCGAATAACTTTTGAACGAAGTGTCGGATCGACTCCAAACCAACGTCCGCCCCCCCATTTAGGCACCCTCCGGAGCCCCTGGTGAAACCCCCGTGATTGTGGGACAAAAGGAAGCCGAGATATGGAAAAATGACCGATAATTCTTCGGTCATTCTGAACTTATCTCGAGTTAGGAAGGTGCTAGAAAGCCGAGCTAGGTGTCCAAGGATGGATGTGAGGCACTTGGCCAGCCCTCAAACACCCCATGACCAAACGATGTAGTTTTGAGGTTGATTTCCCAAAACGTCAAAATCTGACTTTTGGGATTGACTTGAATTTTTGTTAAAGACCATGTGGAATTAAAGTGCCTAATTTCATTATCCAGGCCCTCTCGGCTCTCCGTCTCTGGGCCACGTTCCAATTCGGGTTTGATTCAAGAACGGAGGCCTGAACTGAATCCCAGCCGTGCTGAAGAAAGTGTTTAACCAAGTGAGTATGGATGTCTTTCTTTCTTAAAATGTTATGTCTATGTCGTGAGAATCTGGTGCGAATCGTGTTTCCAGTCTCACCGACATATTTAAGTCCACATTGTTTGCAAATTATTATATAAACACAGTTTCTGGAATTAATATTTCCCTTATTATCAATTTGGTATGTAAATTTGGTCCTATTATTAGACACCCATACTTGCTGTTTAAAGAATTTATCCAGTGGCCTTGGTTTGGGATCAGTAAATTTAGTAATTTTTGCTTTTACCAGGTAATCCTTCAGATTTTTGTTTTTTCTAAATGCAGCAATGATCCTATGATTATATAAAACTCCCCTTTCTTTAAAGGAATCTTCAAAGTTTTTCTTAACTTCTCTGACCAGCTTCACCGTGGAGTCCGAATAAGTGGTGATAAAGGGCACCATAGAGGACACTATTTGGGGTTTAATTTGAAGGAACCTCTTGTAACAATTTCTAAGGAAGGTCCTAGAGTACCCCCTGCTGGCCAAGGTATAGGGATGAAAACCACCATTTTGCGGTCATTCCGCGAATAACTTTTGAACGAAGTGTCGGATAGGGCTAGAATATAAACATTTGGACCCCACTGTCCACAAGGGGCAGAGGAGTCAGTGCGCACACCATCCGGGACATCCCCGGCAGGGTCCGCCCGGTCCCCCAGAGCCCGCTCTATAAAAGAGAGAGAGAGAGAGAGAGAGAGAGAGACCAAAATCGGTCAAAAATGTCATAGTATAGCATGTCGTCCAAAATCGGTCAAAAACGTCATAGTATAGCATGTTGTCCAAAATCAGTCAAAAACGTCATAGTTTAGCATGTCGTCCACAACTTTAACTCATCATAGAATGAATGAATTAACTTAATTAAAATTGTCAGTTAAGTTAATAAATGAAATATTAATATATTATTCATATTCATATAGTGTTTAGAGTACATGTCCTTGTACAGTGTAAATCACTCTCTCCTCCTGTAGCAGCACAGTAACTGTTTGACTGTGTCGTGGGCGTGGTCACGAAGAACAGAATCAACGATCACTCGTCAGGGACAACACTTTATTGTAACCCTACAAAAGACACAGGGTGAGAATAAAAATACAAAAAAAACAAATGGAAAAAAAACAAACAAGATTCTCATCCTTATACAAGTCTCAAAATTATCCATCATACGAGGACCACAGTTGAATTATTCATATATTTAATATAACATTTTGTTGTAATGCTTTGTGTACATACAAAATATAGCAAACTAAATAAGGCAAATAAATAGAGGTACAATATACAGGAAAATGGAACATTCCTCAACGTTTTAATATTCTTTTTTTTTTTTTAAATCATATCTCAAACATCAAGAATGATGTACAAAAATCCTTTTTTTTTCCAACTGTACATCTTTCTGAGGAGGATATTTTTTTTTACTCTTTTTCCAAACATAAAAATACTGACTCCTCACCGCTGCACGACCTCTAACACTGGGTGCAACGTCATCTCAGGGACAGATCAGGTGTGATTGATACTGCAAGCAAAAAAGCCTTAAACACATTTACAATCACACGTTCTCAGGCATGCAGGATCAATGCCAAGTGTCAGCTGACAGAACATGTGGTGACGGAGACAAACACACCCCCCCTCCCCCATCCCTCTTTAAACACACATGCTTGTGTCACCTCTTTGTACATAATTCCTTCTCCTGCAGATTACTCGTGGTCTTTCCCGCTCTTCTGTTGCACCCCCGCTGTTTTCCGAGGCATCTAAAGCCCTCGACGCGGCGCCGTGAATGGAAATGTCCTATAATAAAAGTGCATTGAACGAGTTACTCATTTTCATTCCTCTGGTTTCCATCTTTACAATCGAGAAAAAAAAAAAAAAATCAGCCAGTCAATGGCCAAAAATAAACATGTAACACAAAGATGAAATAATACTGACAATGTCGCGAGGACCCCTGCGTAAATGGTCTGCACTACAATACAGGTCAGAGTTTAGTCTGCTATAGTAGATGTGATTAACTGGGACGAGACAGAAGCAGAGGTTAGAAAACTCAAGAGCTCAAATATACATGAGGGGCGGGAGGAGGAGGAGGAGAAGAAGAAGAAGGAGAAGAAGAAACCGGATGATAAGGACCTCTTTTTTTTAAATTCTCTTAAAGTGTCGCAAAGTTTCAGTCTTTTTTTGGTTCACCTCTGAAGTGTGGGGACAAAGATCCTGCGTCGTCTTTACTATCACGTCAGCTTCTCATGATAACGTGCGGTCAACAGAGTGATACAACATACAGCCACAAGATGGCGCCACAGAGTCTAAATCCAAGTGTGAGCCTGAGTCCATGTTCATGTTTTGGAAACACAAAAACAGTCTCAGGCACTTTCTAGTGAAAACGACAACATGTCCACGTGTGTCCACAATAGCGAGAGCCGTTCAGAGATAAATACAAATACATAAGGACTAGATTAGATTAAGTGCAGCGGGAGAGATTTTGGCGAGGAAAACAAACCACCACATGAATCCTCTGTGTCCAAAGTTAAGAATAAACAGTTATTTTACTTTAAATAAACTAAAGCAGGCACTGATGTGCTGACCCGGGCCGCTCCTAATAACATTTGAATGCAAAAACACAAAAGGTTTTGAACACGACACGGTTCGTTGTGATTAGATTACGAGCGTGATTGCGTCTGACAGATTAAGTCCACGTCTCTTGCACTCTGGACCCGAACCGCAATAAACACGAGGACGGAGCGGACTGAGACGGTTACAGAAGAACCAAAAAAAACCAAGATAATCAGAGCGTTTTCATACGAGCTCAGTGTGTGGTTTGCCCTCGGACTGCACTCTGGGTTCATCTGTGGAGCATGTTTTCACTTTCAGCTTTCAGAACCCATCAGATTATCATCCTCTTAATGAATCAGGAGAGTATTAAGTCAAAACATGAGAGAAGCTGCACGTGAAGATGGACGTGAGGATACTTTTCATAAGCTGTTGTTTCCGGTCATCGTCTAACACTAAAGGTTGCTTCTTCTAAGTGCTTTCGTTGCAGTAACAGACTCACTACGTGTAACTATGGCGACTGAAGTACAAACACAGATGATGTAAGGATGAATTTTGGTGAGTGAGCAATCAAACACTGGTTCACTTGTGCCTGACGGTTCAGTCAAGAGAGCACATGTTTTTAGCACCAGGTAAATCTAGTCATTAAAAAGACAGTCAGAGAGAATCCTGATTTAAGAAGAGCACACACACACACACACACACACACACACATTCACGTGAAAATCATCTGTGCAGGGAGAGAGAGAGAGTTGGTTCCCGTCAGATTAAATTAATTGATGACATTCCTTCATTGTCTTTGTTATAGATTAGGAGTTTAAATCCAAAGAGGACACGTGTGGACGTGTGGGACAAAAGCTACAGTGCAAACACATACAGGTGTGAAAAGGACCAGCAATTATCTCTTTTTTTTCTTTCTTTTTTTTTTTTTACATAAAGCGCAAAATGTATAGAAATTCACTTCAACAGCAAATGTGAACTCTCAACACCGACACATATGCACCGTGTGTACAAAAACCCCAAAACGCCTTGAAAAACATTAAAAAAAAAACCTCTACATCTTTGCAATTAGCTCGTCTGCATCTAAATATAAATATATATCCAGGTCTAATTGCAGTATGTTGTTTGTATTAATACATTTACATTTGTTTTCTCGTCGCTTTGGCACGGTTTGATGCCAGAGCAGAAATCACTGAGGTGTGGCACAGTCTCCGTCTGTCCGTCCTCTGGAGTTGCAGCTCAGGACGTACAGGACGTACATGCAGCCTGGGAATGCTGTGTGCTGAGGAGAATACTGCTGCCACTGCCGCCGCCGCCGCCACCATGTGTCCGTCCTCCAGCGCTCTCTGGGATTTGACAAACCTCCTTCTCTGAAAGTCCATGATTATCCGTTCTGTGGCTGCAGGCGTCTTCTGTGAGGGACACCTGATTGTGGAAGTTATGGCTTACTTCCCCTCCCTTTTCCACCTCCTCTGTCCGTCTCACTTATATCAGCCTCCATCGCCGCCTCGAGCAGCTGCGTCGTACCTTTCCCGATTCTTTCTCTTGGTCTGGTGTCTATGTACAGTGTGACTGGCCCATCCCGTCCCGTCCTGTGACGCTCAAAAACCAGGACTGTTGCGTTCTGAGGAACACGAAAGGGTTTGTGAAGAATAACAGAGCGGTGAGGGTCAAAGGGCACATGGTGACGAGACACGGGATAATGTGTCACAGTGGTTCGTTGCTCCGTTCCATCGATCTCTCTCGTTCCTTCGATCGCACAAACGTCCACGACTAACAGGCTGGAAAAAGAGGAGAGCGTTGCATCCTTGTCCGTTCACATCTGTTCCAGCCACTTTTACATCAGCGTCAGAAAAGCGTCACTGTTCAAGGACCTGGACTAAAAGGTGCTAAGAAATCAATCTACGCCACGGCAGAATTTAGATGTTACGTGTTCATGTCTCCTTCTGTTCCTCAGCCTAGTAGTTGACCTTGGTGACCGCTCGCTCGCGGCCACCGCCCTCCACCAGCTGGTTCACCGAGCGCTTGCGGTTACGTTTGAACTTGTTCAGGTCCTTGTCGAAGACCTCGCCGGAACGCAGCGCCGAGACCAGGTCGTCAAACTCGCCGCCGACTTCCTCCGCTGCCCCGGTCTTCTTGGCCCGTCTTTCCCGCTCCCTCTGTTCTTTGAGCTGGAAAACGTCAACACAGTTTTGTTTTGTTAGTGTCACTGGACATTTGCCAAGATACAAAGATATATATATATATATATATATATATATATACATATGTATATATATATATACTGTATACTTCCAGATGCTGATTTTCTTTTTTCTTTTGTGTTCACAGCACAAACTTTAGGTTAAGAAATGAACCCTGGTTCTGAGAAAAACATAACATGGATAACAAAGGTGGATCCACAGCTCCCTCTGCTGGACACTGCAGTAACTACAAGGCTTTCTATGCTGAATGGACCTGTGAGTTTCAGACAGCCACACACTGTGTCCCGTGTCCCGGGAGTTTCTCCCGCTCAGCATAAACACATGCATATTTTACCATGGCCTCCATCCGCGCCCGCCGCTCCTCCTCATCCTTGCGCCGCTGCATGTTCTCCAGGTCTTGCCGCGCTTCACAGAATGACTGTAAAAAGGTGTCAAAGATCCCAAAGAACTCGTCGGGCTGCATCCTCCCTTCATCCTCCCCAAAGTGCTTCAGAGATTTGCCAAACTGTTAAAAAAAAAGGTTTCATTATTGTATTTTAATAGGATTTTCCTAAAATATGACGCATATACATGTGCGTGCAGTCCCTTTAATTCATACGCTTGATGTGGAAACACAAACTTGCACTCTCTCTCTCTCACACACACACATATGGAGGGAGAACGGCAGCATCACTTGACCGCCGTATGTTCACCCTGTTCTCTCCAAGCTGTTCAGCGCGCTGTGCCAGGACGATGCCTGCAGTCAAACCTCCTACACAGCAAAGCAACACACACTCAGTGTGTTTAAAGTGAAAGAACGACAGAACGACATCAGAAAAGCGTGGAGACTCGTTCTCCTGCAGGACACACGGCATTACTCGTTACTATTAGTTACTATTTTACCTTTATGTTTTATGCCTTCGGTCGACCGCGTTTGTTTTTAAATGTGCTCTAGAAATAAAGTTGACTCGTCTTCCTGTTCAATGTTTGGCAGGAGAAGTATCACCTGCAGAGGAGCAGGTGTAAATATTTGGTGTGAAATCTAAATATTCACACTAAGCAGGTGTCACCGTGCGACTATACGTCTGCTGTGCTTCACTCTGCTCTATTCTCAGCCACACAAAACATTTCAAATGTTCCAGTTCACATGAGGAGACGATACTGTACGTGGTCCTAGTGTTGTGATATAAAGGAGTTGGGGCTCGATCTTTTTCTGAGGACTCGAAAACCATCCTGTCATTATGGGCTGGTCCCCATAGCAACCCCCGCCATCCTCCCTCTCTCGCCTGTAATTATGTGTCTGGTCAAATCGGTTTCCTCTCGTCCCCTCGGGTCTGTGCTAAATGAGTGAAAACACACACATGCACACAAACATGCACGCACGCACGCACACAAACTGAAAAAAAGAGGAGCAAGAGGTCACACTGTGACATTTCAGTGTTAAGGGAGTTAAACGATATCTAATTAACTCATTATGTAATTAACATCTGTGTAGAAACAGCATTTGTTTTAAATCAGCACAAAGGACGGGAAACCGTGTGGTTTTCTCATGATCCCTCATCATCAAACACTAACACGGTGAGGTCCAAATTAAATAAGCTAATAAGTTTGTCTGTCGTTTGTCTGAAACCTTCACCTGTGAGGCTGGAAGTTAAACGACAAAGAGACGCTGTATAAAAGCTGGTGCTTTCATTGCACACAACACAAAACAACTCCACATGTCAATTAAAAAATCAGATAGTTGATCAATTGTCCAGTTGCACTCGTATTTTCCAAAGCAAACTGCAGCCATGTTTATTTTGACGGACACGAGGAGCGGATGTGAGCGCGACACTGGACCTCACTAACTGGACGTGTTTGTGTGCGAATGTTTAACTACAGAAAGTCAAATTACAGGAAGTTACACTTTATTGAACAACCACCAGGGGGTGATAGTGAATAAACATCCTCCTGAGGAGTTAACGGTCTCAGGTCTTCTTCATTAGAACGTCATGTATTTTATAAATCACACGAGTGATTGACGATCAGTCAACAGCAGCTTTTGTTGTAGGTGATTTTCCGGTTTAAAAACCAGGTCTTAAAGTTTCACGTGTTAAAGATTTAACATCTAAATCCTATATTGTTATAATTTTCTTTACATTTCTTAATGTTGGGACTGCCTTTATAAGCAAATCTGTGATTAATAACTGTATCAATCTGCAGTAATAACATAACTTAGAGGATGATATATACATATGAAGACGCTGTGGTGGTTGATTCCTGTAGAGAAAAGGTGTGGAAACACCTCAGCCTGCTCTGAGAAACAGTCGCGAGTGACAGATTTATATTAGACATGAGTGATGTGTTTGATTCTTTCATGCTTAATCTAGCACTGGCACTCATGATTCCCTCTTTTATCTCCACCACTCGCTCTGAACAGCACATGTGGGACGGTGAAGCACTCCCTGCTCTGTTTTCTGCTGCAGCTGTGTTGCTCTTGGACAAAGAAAAAATAATCTGGTATTCTCTGTGCGACTGTGACGATGAGATGTTTGTGTGGACGTGTTGTGAAGTATAAATCCAACAAATCTCTCCATGGATCAAAAAAAAAAAAAAAAAATCCCCCTCTCACCTCGAGGAAACCTCTGTCCCAATGACCCACATGACCGTGGACAACTGTAATCCTCTGTAGTGTATGTAGTAGTGTGTGGAGGGGGTGCATGTGTCTTTTACAAACACACACACGGATTGGTTGCCATGGAGCTTGACGAGCCTCAGTGGACCGCCTGCTCTGTGCAGTCATCCTTCTCTCCCTCCTGAAGATGTGAGTGCACGCCCACACTTCCATATTTGTATTCCACTGGAAACCTAACAGAGCGTCAAAGAGCCTCGACAAGCTCAGAGTTTATGCGTCAGACTCCCCACTTAACACACACACACTCACAGACACAGAGACACACACACACGTGTGTGTGTTCAGAGTCTGGGCCGGCGAACACAAGTTCTTTTGTTTTACAGCAGTAACCAGTGGCCTGCTCCTCCCGTGACGTCCTGACTGACCTGTTTTCCCTCCAATTTCTTGACCGACCTCCTCCTTAAACAAACAATTAAGTAAAGAGGAGACGCTACATAGAACCCAGTGGCCCTTCCTCCTGTCGTTCTCTCCCACAGTCTTATTTTGGTTAAGAGGGTAACTGTGACGATGCTTCTATAGCTGCACCACTGGCCCTGTAAACTGAATAACACGTTCACATGCATCTTTTCAACACTCTGGGATTCCCACATTCCCGCTGCTGATGTCTTAAGCGTATATTCTCCCAAACATACATCAGAACACGAGCCAGCGGGGGTTCAAGAGGCCGTTTGTCCCGGCTGCTCTCAGAGGGAGAGCGCTGATTTAAGAGAATAACTTTAAAGAAGAGGAAACACAAAGAGAATACAGTAATGTGAGGGTGGGGGGGGGAAATCCAAGAGTCATCTTTCAATGCCGCGTTTCCCCAGCACTGCTGAACTCATCACAGCAGACGAAGAGGGATCGCACAGAGTTTCACAGCTTCTCCCTTCGGTTCTTCGTCAGTGTCTGACGTGTCTGCAGGTTTGGGAACCCGATCCCATTTCTTACTCTTACCCCGACCACTTCTCCTACTCCTTGGCCCTTCCCACTTGGAACTAACAGGCGGTAGTGACTAAAATTCCACCCCACCGAAATGGGACACCCCTTCAAAAATGCAGCACATCATCACCTAAGCAGACACGACATGTTTTTGCCAGATATTCCACATGTAAAAACTCCCTGTCAGCAGTTGCTCTACTGCTATAATGGACTACGAGTATTATTAAGCATTAAAGAGCAGCGATGTTGGAAAACAAGTGGTCCAACATTACTGTTGGACCACTTTATGGTATGTACAAGAGACTCTCTGTTGGGGTTGGCATAGCTACACAACATGATGACCAATGTTTGCTTTAGGACAGTAACGCTAGTTTCCTTGGAGACGGTTAATAACCTCCATCCTACCCCGAGAACAGGGACACTACGCCGACGTGTGAATGAGTAACACAGAGGTGAAGCTGGTGACTACCTTGTCCTTGGCTTCACTCAGCTGGTCCTCCAGTTCAGAGAAGCTGAAGCCAGCCACAGTGATGAAGTCGCTGATCACGGCCACAAACTTGTCCCCGCGTTCCCTCGTCCTGCTCTGCTGGTAGTGCAGCTCCTGGCGATGAAGGCAAAGGAGAAAGAAAAGCACAGCATCAACATGTGCCGCTCGTGTTTCTGTGAAGTGCGACGTGCGTATGTTCTGCTTGTGTGTGGCACCGATGACGATGTAACCTAAGAGCAGCATTTAAGACACCTCACCCCGCCGTCCCGCTCTGCCCGACTCCAACACATGATTACAGACCAGAGAAGAACCAAAGGGCGGAAACATGACACAAACACACAACAACTCACCGCCTCCAGAGCCTTCAGTCCACTCCTGATATTGTTCACCTCTTTCTCCAACTCAGCCAAACTAAGAGAAAGACAGAGGAAATGTTTGTTATTTTACTTTCTAACATTTTGGGATATTTCTGTGTCCACGTTTTCATTTTAAATAAAAAATGTAAATCTGTGTTAGAGAAGAACCTTAGTAAGTTTACACAGACTCTGTGTACGGTGTTAAGGTTTTTGGCTAATATACAGCACAATGATATTATTATACATCTTTTGTTTTCCCAAGGGAATTGTGCTTGTAACTGGGGGGCCTGTCGGTTCAAATCCCTGCTAAGTCAAGGGCTCAGCAAGGTACCCAATCCCCATTGCTCATTGTTAATTGGACCTCCTGAGTTGGCCCCACATCCTGAGTAATCCTAGTGTCGGTACCAAGGGTTGCGTCAAAAAGGGCATTTGGTGTAAAAACCTCTCCTAAAACCTCTGTGTGGATCATTCGCTGTGGCGACCCCTAGTGGGGGGGAAGCCAAAAAGGAAAAAAAAAAAACTACAACAATTGAGAAACAGAGAGTAGATCCACACTCTTCCGCCCTCCAGTGACAGACTGTGCACTCACTTGACTTTGGCAGCCTCTGGGACGCTGTAGAGATCCTCCAGGATGTGCAGCGTGTCCGGGTAGTTCTTCTCAAAGATCATGATCAGGTAGTGCAACATGGTGATGTTCCTGTCGGGTCAAAGGTTAAACGCGTCAATCAACACAGACTCAAGGAGACTTTACCACAGTTTAACAAGATTTGTAATTATTATTCATGTCTCTACATATCTAAGCTGTGTTTTCCTTTTAACAACATGTTAACCACAGCACACTGGTGGCTAATGAAGGTATTGCAAGTGGGCCTTAAAATGGACTCTTCAAATTCTCCCATTTAAATTACAGTATATTCTTTGTTCTGTGGAAACATTTATGCTTTTAAATGTTTAAAAAACACGTATGGCCAAAATCACAATTATCAGTATTATGATTATTCAGTGTCATTAGGGACAACAATGTTGTGAGTTCTGTGTTATTACTTTGCATTTTGGGGAGCTCTGTGGTTTATGTTTTCAGAACATATGAATGAGTTGCAAATTAATTTAGAATCAGAATCAGAATATTTTATTGATCCCCAAGGGGAAATTCTTGGTATGTGGCCCACCTGTCTATGCTGGACTTGGTGTCGGCGATCTTGTTGAGGCTGGAGATCTTGAAGCCGAAGGCATTTCCTCTCTGGCCCTTGTTCATGAAGTTGCCAAAGGCCAGCACCACCTCCAGGATCTGAGTGAGCCGCTTGCTCCGCACCACCTCCCTGGATGCGCTCAGGAGAGCTGAGGAAGAATTGAAGAAAACAAGAGAGAGAGAGGGAAGCAGTTGGAAAAATCATATAGGTTGGTGATGGATATTGAAACCTTTAACTTATAGGAAGAACAATCTGGTCTTTTTCCACCGACTGCCACGGTCTCAGCCCTAATGGAGACACATGCAACTAAAGAACCATCTGTCTGGGGCCCAAAGGTTCTGATCCTGTCTTTCATATTTTAGCACTCCTTCGATGATTGATCAATATTCCCCACAAAAATAGCGCAGCTCAGTGGGGAAACCTATCAAGTTCTTCCATCCATCCATAAAACAGCAGCGGGAGGGAAATATTCCAAACATAATCCCAAACTGTCCTTCCCTCCCCCCCCCCCGGGAACACACTGGTCTGGCAGAGTGCAGGTGCTTCCCGCTCTCTACAGAGCAGAGGAAAGCTCAGTGTGAATGTGAAAATCATTAACAGAATGTGTATTGTTATTGTTACAGTGCGTTGTGCTGTAATAAAGCATGGGAACTATTCTCCTGGCTCCGCTGACCCTGTTCTGTTGGACGCAGTCAGGCTTGGCTGCACACCGCACCGTCTTTTCAACATGTTGGGTGGTCCAGGGAAACACACTTTCTTCCAGACATTATGACAACGTAAGATGAATTATAAAAGGAGACGAGAACTCGACAACATTACGGCATTGACGAACAGCGCAGTCGGTCTGGGAACGCTTAAACCTCACAACAAATATACCGGAGACTTCAATCTAAACTCGCGCTCACTGGATTACGTTGGCACAAGAATGATGATGTGTTTAGTAAAGCCCGGAGAGACATTAATCCCACTGGAGACGTGACTTTCAAGTAGCTGTGGCTGAAACAGCCACTTCGTCAGTACAGGACATGTACACATGTGTCACTGGAAGCCTTTTCCCTGGTGCTTTGAAGTCGGCTACAGTGTTTATGAGCGAGGCTCCCCCCTCGCAACATGGGCCAGCTTTCCAAAACAGCCTCCCTGGTAACCTGGACGCTGGTTTGCAGGGGAAAAAATGAAGAGGGCCAAATATACAGTTGGCGAGCTGCTTTCAAGCATCCACACTCCACACATGCACACTGAGCATACAGACGGGACTTCACAGGGCTTCGGGAAATGCACTGGTCAAAGTGTTCGAAAGGTGACGACACTTTTAGTTGTTGGTGTGTCGTTCTGTAACTGTGTGTATAATACAGTGAGGTGGTATGACCCCAGACTAAAGAACTTTGTCATAACACAGGAGAGAATTGATCAGAGAATCTAAAGCTGCTTTCAGACACGCACTGAAGTTCAAATTCTCAGGGGAATGACTGCAAGTACACATGATTGACAAACTTTGAAAAGTAGTAACAGTAGTAGTATTTGAAACAAGTGTGTGTCTCAATCATTTCTGTTTTCTCGACCCGAGTACAGTACAGTACAGTACAGTACAGTACAGTATAACCTTTCCAAATTCAATTTAAAAGAATTGGTCACAAATGAGCGCCGTCATCTTGTGAAAATGTGGAAAAAAGCACATTTGCTGAGGTGTATCATCGATTATTCATGCACGTGAATATTTCCAGCATCAGGTCAGTCAGTACATTTACGTGACGTTGTTTCATATAGAGTCGTTCCCAGAGGAAGTCAAATCCAGCGCAGTGTGTTTGTGGACTGGAGATCAAATGTATGCACTTCCAATTTGAATGGACGGTAGAAAGACACAAAATGACCCTTGACATTTATTCATGGTCGTGAATTCATTGTCAGTTTGGAGTTTTCTGTGTGTGTCCATACCTTCAACTTTGGGCTTGGTTTCACCCAGACGCTCTGCAAACTTCTTCTTAAAGAACAGAGCCTGCAGTCTCTGCTGGTAGTGGTCAATTCTGTCGAGGAGAACAGAGAAAAAACATTTGCAACATCTCTCATCATCTCTCAGCCTATTATCATCTAATTTAAGAAAAAAAAAAAGGTTTGTAAGACATTCCCATGTCAAAGAAGAATCAAGGATATTAAAAATAGAAATAACTTAATAATAATCAGTCCAAACGTGATATGATAAGGGAAAGGGAAAGAGAGAGGACAGGGTATTACTTTAGAAAAGAAAATGAAAAAGATTCATTATCTTACACAAACAGAGAAGATTCTAAGATAAGTTTAAACAGTGATTTCAAATGTCGCTGCTGTCTGATAAATGATGAATCACCCTGAAGTCAGAGGCCTCCACTCACAGTGGTATACATGGTATTACTGGACATACAAGTGCTCTGCGTACCTGCTCATTTCAAAGAGGAAGCGATCCGCCCGGGCCATGCGCTCCAACTCGTGTTTGTGCTCCTCCAACAAGTCAATGTCACTTTTCTCTGGGATAAACTTCAGCAGCTGCAAAGACAGGAGGCCAAATTTAATCTGGATGTTTATGCCGCTGAAATGCGTCGCACTAAACTCTACATTAGAAATTAGGGTGTTAGAAATCACCACAGAATCCAAGTCCTCGAAACTTTCCTAAACGCTGGAATTTACCTGCTCCAGCATATCTTTGGCCAGCTCTTCTCTCTCATCCATCTCCATTATCGCCCTCCTAATCTCTTCATTGCTCATTTTTAACCTGCAAATGAAAAGTAAATTGTTAAGTGAAAGTTGTTTTAGTTAGATTTTGTGATTAAGTGCCACATCGCAGCAAATTTATACAATTAAATAACTGCGAGTGGGCCGGGGAGGAACCATTGTGAGCACAGATGTTTTTCAATGCATGTGATCGGCGGTAAGTGTGCCAGGTTGTGATCAATAACAGCCTTGTCAGTCTGTGCATCAGGGCCTTATTGACTAACTACTGACCCCATTAGGATCCGGTTTGTACCCCTGGGTTATTTTCTATTGATGCAAAAGTGAGTTGAGGGAGCGTGCCACAGTTTTGTCAGACACAAAGATCTCAGGGAGCCTGTTTATTGATCTGCAAAGAAAAAAGATCAACAGCTGCTGGGA
This sequence comes from Solea senegalensis, assembly GCF_019176455.1. NCBI lineage: Eukaryota > Metazoa > Chordata > Actinopteri > Pleuronectiformes > Soleidae > Solea > Solea senegalensis. Next base: position 20,983,397 of record NC_058036.1, read on the forward strand.
GACACACAAACGCTGCGTTGTTGAGTGGATCTTAAATGATGACAATTGATTCCAGCACAGATATAATGGGACTCTAATTCCCTCGAGGGGTTTATGTACCTTTATTTCAAAAAGCTCATTGAATTTGGAAACTGCCGTCTGAGACACATCCCCCTTCTGGACGATGCATTCTGTCTTTCACAAGACAGTGACTTCCATTGAGGAGACATAGATGGTAATTCAATTACGCTGACAGATGTTTCTTTTGTGGCGATCAAAAACACATTTCCTCTCACAGACATAAGGAGCACCTGCCTCCAGCAGCTCCATATCCAGATGCATCTGGTGACCCAAGATTTTACAGCGGCCTGTTCTCAGGACATTTCAGTCAGTCGTATACTCTCATGCAGCCGTTCTCACATTTACAATGAAGTCAATCTTTAGTCACATGATCACAAGAGATGTGTTCTGTTCCACTGTGATCATGTGAGGGGTCCACATGTCAGGTAAAAGAACACACAATGTGCTTTTATTTATTACTTTTATTACTATTTTAAAGATGACTACTTTTAATTTCAACATACAATATGTGACATTTCTTCATCAAAATATCAAAAAATGATGCTACTAGTATCAAATATGTGTGTACTTTTGAAATACATAGAAATCTGTATTTCTATTCATGGATCCCATGGATTCCCATGATCACACGCTGCTCTAGACTAGAGTTTTTGGTTTTGATGAGATGGAAGAGCTCAGTAAAATATTCCAAAATCTCTTCAGATTCTCTCACAGTCCACCTCGAGTATCTTCACGACCCATGAAGGGGCCGTGGGCCACTATTTGGCCTCCGCCGCTTGTATAAAAACACATTTTTAACTCTTTGTCTATTGTGGGCATAATGTAGTTATTATTATATCCTTACTTTGAAAGCAGAATGACACAGTTCTGTGCGCGTCTGCCGTCGATGACCGACAGCTCTTTGACCTTCCGCGTGCTGACGTATATGTCGTCCATGGAGCCGGTCTCTTTCTGCGGAAAGATACAAAAAACAGCACATCAAGCTGGCACCGCAGCTCTATTTATGTGCTCATATAAAACGCAAAGCATGCTCAATGAAACCCTTTTCTTCTCACATCTGTCCGACATCTCATGACCTCTGTCTGAGCATCTCGCAGCGCTGTGTTCATTTGGTGCAGATTAAGTTAAAAACTTGTAAAAACCAAAAAGTCAGTAGTTGGAGTTTGATCGCCGTCTTCTCACAGTTAAAACGCTGCAACTCAGCCAAATAGTTCATTTGGCTTCAGGTCAAGTTCTCTGACCTGTTTTTGCACCGAATGTCACGTGTAATGCATCAATGCTCAGAGGCCGTAATGCACGTCTCATTAAAAATGACTGAGGTTGTATGAAAACACATTTTTAAAAAAGTCTTGGACATTTATACAAAAAAGTAAAAATCATGCCCCAGTGAGCAGCAGATCTAAAGAGGAGAGGAGGTTTTTTTTTGGTGAGTCACTGCAGCGAACACAATGCAGGCAGGCCCATAAACCTCTCAGAGGAACAGGAAACACTGCTCAGAACTGGACTCAGGCCAGCCCAGATATTTTTGTAAGCTGCACACAAATGCAGTAAATTATAAATCCACAAGGGGAAAGAACACACGTCTGTGAGAAATGGTCAGAGTTGCATGTTAAACGCGTTCTATTTATGGTCCAAGCTGGATCCCTGCTCGCCAGAAAATGCCGAATTTGAGGTTGCCGGGTGTGACGTGTGTAAAACAGATGCGGCTTGTAAAGAAAGTGTCGTTTTTCCATGCCCGTGTTGACCTTCAATGCCTGGCACTGGGTTGTGGGGGCAACTCCCATTCACTGGCGCTGCCAAAGCCCACTCTTCCCACACACTCAGCCCAATAATGCCAGCTTGGGTATAGCATGTAAACTGAATTTAAGCGGAGACTAGTCCTTTCATCTTTTAGAACAGTCATCAAGTGACGTAACTGAAATGTGGTCAAGTATTTGAACTGGGTTTTCTTTTTTTTTCTTTCTTTCTTTCGTGCAAAGCAACCAACACACGCACGCACGCACACACGCACACACACACACGAGTGGCTGCATCTAAAGTCAGCTTTTTCCTGCTCAGTTCATGATGATTAATTATGACAATTAAGGCAATGAGTGATGACCATGGTGATGACGGTAATCAAGATGGAAATGTAGATGATAATGAAGAATAAGGCAATGATGGTGATGAAGATTAATGACGAAGATTTGACTGCCCAAAACTACAGGCCAGACACTTATGAACCTTCATTCATTCATTCATTTTCTTTGGAGTGTTGGTGGTTTTGTGGGCACATTTTCCCAGCATGCTTTGGATAACCCTGCATTATAGATTTATGTTAGTTATAGAAGTGATTCCAGCTTCTCTCCCTGTGACTTCTTGCTTCAATCCTTTTACACGTGACAAGATAACTGATTTTTATAATAAATGCATTAGCAAACAGTTGCATATTCACACAAATAGCAGATTGTTTTCATCAAGACTTGGGTCTATAGTTTTAATCAGCTCAACAATCAGTCTCCTTGAAGCTATGTTTTCTGATCCACTATGTTCCCCAACTCGTCTGCTGACTAATGCTGAGCAGGTCGAGTATAGAGAAGGTTGATCTGAGCTGCTTGCAGCTGGAAACCGTGCTAACAAAAGCAGTGAGGTTGACCTAAAACAACCAAATACTGAGCAGAGCGATGTTGAGGAGCTCTGCAGAGCGGGTGGACCTCTGGCTGCACAGAGGAGAAGATGCCAGAGCAACAGAGGTATAATGTTCTGAAGCTAACCGTGAAAACAAATTAAAAAAAAGGCCTTTAACTCACCTGTTTGAAGGATTGGTTATTAAGCAGATCCTGCCCGGGCAGTCGGAGAGCGCAGAGAAACACACAAAAAAATTGAAAACACATGCAAAGATTAGCACTTGAAGCTGAAAGAGTGGTGGCTATAGAGCAGAGAACAGTAACTATGCACACTACAAGCTGAAGCTGAGAAGCCCTCAGAGAACCCAGTGAGAACAACAATCACCACCTACTGCCCGAGTCATCAAGAGCTCATGAAATCTTCACTGAAAAGCTCAAATATTTCTGTGATGCAGAGGTTAGAAAGGCACGGTTATATTATTATTATTTTCTCTGCTGATTGCATCTACATCTGCCCTGACATGCAAAAACAAGAATATGAAAAATGAGCGCGGCCCTACAGAGGGCAAACATAAACAAGAGCCTATTTTTGAAAGAGAGACCAATGACAGGCTTAAACCGTGCCATGTATCAACACTGCAATATTGTCTGGTTGAATTGAATCCTGCTCCTGCCAAATGGAATCAGGACGTCAAAGCCAGGGAGATCTCTGTTTTTTTTTATGTGGCTACATTCATAAAGATCCAAAGTTACCCATTGGCCTGTGCCAATAAAAACCTGCTCTGTATAAATAAATAAATACTCTCAGTAAATCACTGTCAGAAACGGCCTCAAATGACCCATTACTCTTAAATAAAAGCCCGCAAAGAAGAGTTGTGCTTGTTGTTGTCGAGGGGCTTTTTAAACATGGCAGTAAATGCCTAATGCAGGCATTCTTTCACAGAGATTATGTGAAGCTCCTCCTCGCTTCAGACTGTCATTACTAGAAATTAATGAGGGCACTTCAACTGCGGTCGTAAAATATATCAATTTATGCAACTGCACCCCAATATTATCATATGACAAGTGGTATGCAATTATTGTGCAGCACAGAAAGAGGTAATTGGCTTACAGGCACGCATACTGCTATTATCCTATTAATTAGACCCGGGTCCAATATGATTCCAGTGAATCGCCTCTTTATTTGAGTCCTGACTCATGAGCCCATGAAGACCCAGACAGCGCAGCAGTTCTCACACAAATAACGCTCTGCAGATATAAAGGGCGAAGCTGGAGCTCTGTGGCATCGCTATAGTAAGAGCATTCAGCAGTGAACAGTTCCTCGTGTTCGCCTAGAGCCGGTCCATTAAAGAGTGGCAGCTCAGCATTTTCCATTGTTATTACCAAGCTGTAATGTAAAGTGTTAAACACAAATAACTACAAAACACACCAAACCTAACCCAAACTGTACCGCTTGGTGGAAACAGGCCTTCATAATATCTCTCTTCCCCTCAGTTCATTACACACACACACACGTGTGTTCACACAGTTACTCACAATAACAACTGTTATTCTGGAGGATTTCTATATGTTAATATTCGCCAAAATGATCACACACAGTCATAAGAGAGTATTTGAGACAAAATCCAAACCTGCTGTCTCTGATAGGCTGAAAACATCTTCTCTATGTCCTTGAGGTCAAGAATCTTGAACGCTCTCAGGTCATCGATGTCATTCCAGATGGTTCCATTGATCAGATTCTGGAAAACGGAAGGGAAACACGAGGGGTTAACATTCAACCGACAAAAAAACTGGATAACTTTTATACATGTAGTTGCAAAAGAACATTTTGCCTTCTCACCTCTCCTAGTTTAGACCAGTTGAAGGACTTGAGCGGGTGAGACGGCTGAGGGATGGACTTGGAACGCAGCGTGTTCGCCGAGTTGAAGGAGGAAGGAATAGGAGGAGGTGGGATTCCAAACATGGGAGGGGCCCCCGGTGGAGGAGGCGGCCCACCGGGCGGCGGCGGAGGTGGCGGAGGAGGCGGGCAGCTGAACGGCAGCGGCGGAGGCGGTGGTGGGAAGCCACCGGTCATGGGGGGCGGAGGGGGAGGCACAGGCCCACCAGGAGGGGGAGGAGGAGGAGGGAAAGACGAGCTGCCGCACTGTGGGACAAGAAATGGACGATAAAAAATAAAGTTTTAAAAAAAGAATGGTGGTAAATGATGTCATTAATACTAGTTTGTGCAGTGATTGCTCACAGCGATGTCATTGATGCGTGACGACAGGTCCAGGACTTGCTCCCTGGCTGAGCGCAGCTCCACACCCTCGCGCTGCAGCTTGTCCTTCATCTTGTTCAAAGTCTTCATCATGTCCTCCTTCTCCTGCGTCTTGGTTTCACACTCTCGCTCCTTCCTCTCCAGTTTACCGAGCAGCTCTACATGATCTGAACAGGAAGCAGCGGCACAGACAGTGTGTTCAAATGATGCCGCTTCACATTATAATGAAGCGCAAACCGGAGCGTGAGGAAATGCACGTCGAGAGGAGCAGAAGATGAGCCCTTGTTACTCTGTAAAACTCATTTAAGAGATAACACAAATCACCTTTCCTGAACTTCTCTGCCTGGTCGCGCCACTGTTTCACCTCATTCTCGTTGACCAACCTGTGGAGCAAGCAGACACAAGTCAGACAGAGGCAGACGCAGAAGTCAAACACAGCCTTGCAAAAAAGAAGAAGAAAGGGGCCGACTACTGCTCAACCACGTCAATCCTCAACTTCTGAGGAAATGTATTATCATTGGATTGCAAATCTTTTAACAGCTAACAATGACTCTTGTCAGATTTAGAACTATTATTGACCAGGTTGACGCAGAGTGTTGTTTTTAAAGCTGCATGTCTGAAACCAATTTTATGCAGAGTTATGAACAGGATTACCTAAAACTGAAATTTAGTGATGAGAAATTAGTGATTTTGCAAATGAAGCAGTGGAAAAAAAAAACATTATATTCCAAGTATATTAAAGAACTGAACTGGATTATTTCAGAGATTAGTTCAGATAAATAAAGACTGGAAAGTGAAAACCTTGAGCATCGAGGGAAGCCGTAGCTAGAGGAGAGAATATAGACATGTTTCAGTGAGTGCTGATGTTCTGCTGCCATTTAAAGGCGAATCATTAGGTCATCCAAGTGCTGCTTTAATTACAGCTCAGGTAATGATCGATGGATCTGGCTCACGATAACAAAAAGACACAATGACTTTATTTAGTTAAAAAAAAACTGTCTTTACAACGTTGTGGAAAAACTGTGATCCGTACAAAAGCGTTCATTTTTGATCAGACACACCTGTGAACACTCTGAACCGTTGTCATGGTAGACACAGATGATGAATGACTTTGTCTCCCAGTTGTTTTAACAGTTGTTTTAAGGCCCCTCCCCCTCCACCTCCTCCTCACCCTCTGAGCCACCGCGGCACGAGACTGTACGTTTTCACCCTCTAACCATCGGTGCCTCCGGCACAGAGCCACAGCAGTGAGGGAATCTCAGTTGATGCCGTTTTTCCAGACATAATTTACTCCCAGAGTGTTTATGGAAACACGCAGCTATGCTTTGGGAGTAATGTAAAGCAAGAAGTCGAACCTCAGCGTTTTTGACCTCTGTGATGAATCTCCAACGGACAGTAATGGACATCCGGACTCAGACGAGGCATCCAGTTTCACCGTTTGTGCGCAGCGGAAAGAACTACACTCATGTGTGCTGATTGCTCAGACGATGGAGGCTGAATTAGTGAACAAAGTCGAAGCCAAGTTTTTACCACAACGCTACATATTTTTGGGTGATTTCACCACTGAGACTAAACACATTCACTGTGGATCCAAGAGCTCAGTGCAGAAAGAACTAAAATGAGCACAGTGGACGGGAAGGACGAACGTGAAAGAGAAGAATGACAGCACAAGGAAGGAGAAACACAAACCACATGTACTGTAAGGTCTAAACACCAGGCTACACAAACCTGCCGCCCCTGAGTATCAATGACCGTTTGGAAACAAATCTCAAACTTTGCCCACAAATACAATCCTTTACTAGAACTTGAGTCACTCCTCTTTCTCTGCTACATGACATCACATGACCTGAAATGTCCTTTAAATGTCCAGCTTCCACTTCTATAACCACGTCACCCTGAAAGCATGGCTTCCTCCCATTCTCCGTGCATCCGCCTTCACCTCACCTTCACTGCTTATGATTCATGATTGCTGCAAATATTCAGAAATAAGGCAGCCACACCTCCTTAGTCATTCATCTCTCGGTTGGACGCGACGCTGATTGAAGCACATTATCTACAACACTTTCCCAGAAGTGAGAGTGACTTGGAGGGAAGCACTGGAAGCACAGTGCACTTAAGAGAGACTTCCTCTGACACCGACATGAATTATAGGGTAAGGTTTGGCCTGAATATCCACTCATAGCACACAAGTGTTATTAGTCCTTACATTTATATGAACTGTAAATGCTTTCATGGTAACAAACTGGTCGTAACATCACCCGTAACAAGCTGAACGTCCATTCTGAAGTCTTGAGATTCATTTGATTGGAGAAGTCAGCGCCTTGTCGGCTACTTGTGTTTACTTTCTGTGTGGTTTTGTATAAAGTGCATGCCTCGGGTTACGGGATTATAAGATCCCACTCACAGTCGGATGATGTTCTTCACATTGAAGTTATCCAGAGGAGAGATGTCGGGGTCCTCTCCCTTGTCGTCCTGTAGAACGATCTGCTGCAGGATCCTGTCTAAGAGCTGCCAGTGCTGCAGGGTTCCACCTCCACGCTTATCTGGATGCACAGTTACGAGCAGAAACATCGAGGTCTCAAGAATAATGGTGAACAGTTTGTTTTTTATTCAGACCTCTGAAGGAGTTACTCACAGGGCAGCTGCAGGCAGTGTTGGAGGATGGAGATGAGGTGGGGGTAGGAATCTGTGTGGCTCAGCTTCTTCTTGATCACTTCAAACATAGAACCTGCACTCTTGGTATCTACATGGGTCTGTTGAGGGGAAAAAATAAGCACTCTTGAATGAAGAAACAAATTAAAAACAAATTAAACCACACAAACAAATTGGTGCAATCTCTGGTTCCATCTTCTGGCAACACACTGGCCTGTTGTGTGAAGATGATGGTGAGATTACTCACCATATCAAATCGTTTTGCGAGCTCTGAGTCATCCTCATTCCGCACCATCTCAAAGAAGTCCAAGTGCCTGAAGAGACAAAGAAGACTCTGATTAAAGAACACACTACATGTGCATTTAACATGAGTCTCAAAGCCGCCTTTGTGTTTTCATATCCACAGCTGAAGCTGAAAGATTGTTACTCATGGATAAACCATCCAAACATCTGAACAGGTTAACTGTAACTCTTTGTTCATAAGAGATCTGACTGCGAAGATAAGACGGACACATTAAGTACTGACTGACTAATAATACACGAGTGATGGGGGCTACATTGATTTATTAGGGTTATCAAGAACATAACTTTTTGTGTGGTTATGTGGTTGGTCACAGGATTATCAAGTTTTATTCTCACACTTTTAAATGTGTGAAGCAGACTGCACACTCTCCTCTAATGTCTCCTCACACCTGTTTGACCAAAGCATAATATTCTCCCTTTTGTTCTCTTGATTGTTTCAGTGGATGTTCCTTGTGTTCCCGTTGTCCTTTCAGAGTAAGTTCATTTCAAATATTCTTCCAAAATGATATTAACTTCAATCATCGAATCGAGTATTAAACCGGATTCATCATCACAAATTGCACACCAGCCAAATTGTGAGTTGGTTGATGTGCAGGATGATTTGCTAACCTAAACAAAAGGGTATAATATACCGTAACTGAGCTGCAGAATAATCACAGAGGTGGATGGATGTCTCCTTCTCACCTGTCCAGAGTGGCGTTTTCATGTCCTCGCAGTTTGTCGATGACTGGCTGGATGCCCAACATCAGGAACTCGTACCTTAGATGGAGGCGAAACTCCAGGTTGTCCTGAAAAAGAGTGAACAATTTAGCCAAAGACAAAAGATCATTGACAGAGATTTCCCTCTGAGGAAAAGACACTGACCTCCCCAGCTCCAGCATTCAGCACAGCATTGATGAAGGACATGATGGCTGTTTTCAAGTTGACCTCGTCCCTGTAGCGACCTGTGCTCCGGTCCAGCTCGTTCAGCAGTGTCTACACGATCAACGAAGGACGGGAGAAACGGCACGCAACATGTCAGTGAAGACCTGGTTAGTAAAGTCTCGTAGAATCAGGTGACACAAGGTCACAATCCGTACGTCTCTCACCCTCACACCCCCTGACATACTTCAGCAGCTTAATCACAATCCAAAACAAAATTAAAAACACTCTGAGACACTGAATCACTCGGCTCCTGTTGTGTTAACTTAGCCCACGATGGCACGATTTACCACGCACTCTGGGGGACGTGTGAGATGTGGTTTGTTGACTCAGTCCTGCAAGTCACTAAAAATGTTCACATTCCTTGACCTCCATAACTCTGGACGTCCTCACCTGCCTTTAATATGACCCGTGTGTTGACTTAGCCTGAGGCCAACAGTCTGCAGCAGCACGAGTCTCCAACTTATCAACATGACCTCAGCTTGATTTATTTCAGTTTGTCTCAAATAGCTCTCATGCCTCCTCGTCTGCCCGCTGTCTCGTCCGGCAGAGTCTCCCTAATACCTGACTCACTCTGGTCAAAACACATTTAAATTCCGAGCTGAGACCAGTGGAAATGTATTTAATCAGCATTCACTCCCGAGTCAAATGACTCAGCGATGCACGCAGGTTTTTAATCGGCTTTGGCTGCAACTCGTACAAGTGGGAATACAAGACCCAGGTGAACGTGCTAATTTCTTCTTCTTCTGGATCTTTTCTGGAACAATTGCTAATTCCTACATCATTTCTGGTGCAAAGAGCTAAAATGCCTCTTCATTAGCATAGCCGCTAGCTATGTATGTTCTTGGCAAACCTAACTTTTTACAGCTTAGGCCAGCACTCTTTTTTATTTCATTTCATTACCTCCTTAAAATTATTCACTTCCCATTGAGTCTGCACGAGAAACCAAAGATACAAACACAGTAAAGACTGTGGTGTTGCTGTCGTTTCCTTTGTCCTCTGACTCGTTGTGTTTTTAGTGCATTTATGACATCACATGTTACACATGGGTGGAGAAACACCACAGACCAGACCAACCACTGGCAACAGGAATGGTGTTAATTGCCTCCTTTTTTTTGCTGGTTCACTAGGGTTCAAAACCCACGGGTGGAGTATGGAACATGAGCCGCACTGTAGCTTCTCTCACCTGGAAGCGAGTCCTCTCAGCAGCATATCTCTGGTAGTGTGCCATGGCCTGCAGCACCTTCTTGTGTCCGTCAGGCACCAGGCACACGGCACCGAGGATCTCCAGCACGGCCACCTTGGTCTTGACGTTCTCCGTCCGCAGGCTCTGGGAGATGGTGTTGATGCTCTGCGGGTGGGCGAGCACGTGAGCGCGGCCCTGCGAGTTGTTCATCAGGGCCTTGATGCAGCCGATGACGGAGGTGTGGACGCGGCTCTCCGACGTCTCGTAGTCCATGCTGCGCAGGAAGTTGAGGAGGCAGGTGAGGCCGTCCAGCTCAATGAAGCGCGTGACGAACCTGATTCGGGGCAAAAATGGGTGCAGATGAAGTATAACAGCTGGAAAGTATGAAAGTGTGAAAACTGCATTTAACTAGAGAATTGTTGTAGTTAGTGAAGAGTCTGCAGCAGTTTCATTCTGTTATAAGAGAAGTTTGCGTTTATGCAACAGACTCCGTTATGAACTGGTCACGGTCTTGAAGTGACCCTCATATGAACAAAAGAACAAGACCACTATGCACACAAGTACTATGCTGAGTACAGCATGCTATTGTATGAAAGTAAACAACACTGAGGCAGCTGAAGTCACCGAGTACAGTTTTATGTGCAAGTCACGGAGCAGTGGAAGTCAACACATGTATATGGACGTGCATTACACTTATATCCATCTGCTTTTTCAATATCATAATTATTGTTATTCACTTTCCATATAGAATATTCTACAAACCAAGAATGTCATTACAGTGATAAGTTGTTTATTTTTGCACAAGATAATAACAAACCCTGTCAAACAACTGAAACAAAACAATACTGAACCTACGCATTGCATTCACTGACATTTGCTCTGCTCATGCTACAGCCTGTAAACCACAGGTGATAGGTGTCCATGTCCTATTGTTCACATAATGCATCCTCTAACATCTCACAGTTAAACCCTTGCCGAGTTTAAACCCCTGACCCGCACTACGAGACGGCAGCAACTCTGCAGACACTTCACTGAACTGTAAGATTTCACACCAAAAAGGTTATCTGGGTTCGAGCCTCATTAGCTGAACTAATTATAAACGAGCGAGTCAAGAACCTCTGTGCCTGAATGACAGACAGGACATGTAAACACTGAGGGATGTCACGTCTTGTCAACACACTGTGGGCCGTTTTATAAATGACCTTCCCGCTCCCACCAAGATTCCTGAAAGGCCTCATAAATTATTTCAAACAAATGAGGGCTTGTGTCAGGAAAAGAGCCAGAGCGAGAGGAGGAAAAGAAGGATGCACGCAGAAAGCGAAAAGGACAGTGAGGACAGACAGAGACGCTGCAGCAGTTGAGATTTAGACTCGTTCCTCTTTTGCCTGATGTATTTACTCTGATGTGAGAAGTTCATTCGCTGAGACAGACGCGGAAAAGAACATGGTACAAAAATGTAAACCATCAAGTGATTATCTTATATCCTCTTAGTTCACACATGATCCATCTCAGACTTACATGCATGTAAGCACTCACACACACACAGAGAGTCTTTACCTGGTATGACCAGTAAATCTCTCAGTAATCCACTCCCTCTCACTCCCAGTGGCGCCTGAATGAGATCAAGAAGATCACACTGCACACATGCATGTCTCAAGACAACTGTCCCTGACCAAGTATTTACTTCTCAGGGAACAAAAACAATGAAGTTTCAAACTCCACTTGACAGCGTGGTTGCAAAAAAAAAAAACCCAACTAATCCAACACATAACATTTGATTTTATTCAGATGTAAAACAGGCACTGGAAACAGATCCAACCGTTAAAAGACTTTCAGTGACAAGAGTTTGGCCGTCGGGATGTCCAGTGATAGTCGTACGCCTGTCTGAGATTTACGAGGCCACCTCGGAGAAAGACGGGATTAAGAGTAGATGTGAAATTATGCTACACATCCTCTGTGATTAATATATGGAAAGCAGAGGGTGAGAGATGTTGTTCTTGGAGTCTAGAATCAAAGGCGTCGTCAAGATTCAAAGCTCCACTTGTTGGATTTTTCGCTCTGCTGGCCTGTCAAGAGCCTGCCAGAAAAACACACACACACACACACACACACGAGTGGGCAAGAACTCACCCCATGCATCATAACCCAATGCATGTGCGTGTGTGTGTGTGTAGTTGAAGTGGGAGGACAGATGCATGCAAAGGAGTTCACGCAAACACACGTCTGGCTCTTTAAAACGATATTCAGCAGTGACTAATCATGTGCACGGTTAACAAAACCTTAGAAGCCGACATCCAAAACTCCTCTCCCTCCTCCTCCTTCCACATCTTTCATTTTCTCTCCAGTGAGCACTTGACTCAATGGATCCCATCTCCTCTGACTTTGGAGTCTCCTCTCGTCTTCTCTGACATTCACGCTCGGCCGAGTGGCGTGCCGCCCTCCTCTTTTCTCCTCGCTCTTCTTTTTTTTGGAACCACCGCTGCATTCTTGAAAACCCGCTGGGTTTGCGTTCAAGACGGCGATGGTGCTCGACGACTGCTGCGTACGACATGAGCCTGAGCAGAGCTGAACAATACAGAGGCTGAGCCAACCACACACACACACACACATTAAGTTCTTTAGACAGACAAAAGAAAGACGTGAGGACTGTAACTTGGAAGACTAAACAAAAGTGAGCAAAGAATGACCGTGATGTGTGTTGAGTCGGGGCCAAGGATGATAGAAGGTGATGCTAGGTTAGCTGCAGATTGCAATTTAAAAATCGAGACCCAGGGATATTTATTTTTTCACGTTATTAAAAAACTACCAGTGCTGCACGTGATCCATCTTTAAAACATTAATCTTCGGCGATCTAAAAAGAGCAAAACCCCCTCAAGCAGAAGCAGACGATATTCCGAGCGAGCGCGGGGCGAGCGCAGAAAACTAATCCAGATGCTCAAATTGAAGTTCAGAAATCCATTCCAACCAAATGGGCTGTTGAGGTTTTCAGCTTGACAGACAAAACATCCTGGCTTTTTGAACCGAGGATGACCCTGTGTGGCAGACAGGCGGTCAAGAGTTCAGCTTGGCCTCAAAGCCTGACCACACACTTCTAAGTGCACACATAAAATCAAGTGATCGTGCGCTGCTGCTGCTGCTGCTGCCCGACTTTCTTCTCTCGTTCGTACAATCACCACGTACACACACACGCACACACACACTGAGGTGCTGCATGAGTCACACACCATCTATCACCCCAGCGCTCACATTCAAATAAAAGGTGCTTGATGTGAAGCCCAGTGTTTGACTGGGGTAAAATATGAGCCGAACAAAGGGTAACAAACATAAAACTGACACATTTTTACATATGACCAGACAACAATGAAACCCATGGACACTGTGCACATCTGTGCAGTGCAGCACAACATAGCAGAGCATTGAGGGAATGACTGAGTTTATTTATTAAAGCCATGTTGATGATTGATTTAATGTGATATTAACATGAAATTAAATAGAAACAGTTTGCGGCCCTGATTCACGGTTAACAAGTCAAACAATGAAACAAGACGGTCCATCGTCTGGGATAAACAGCTGATTCTGAACGAACTAGTGAGACATCTGCATTCTAATCGTGTTTCGTACTGAAATGTGAATACAGCAAAGTGCATATTTGACAACATTAAGCAAAGGAATGATGATGAATAATGATTCAGTACACTGAAAAGAACCGCTCTATAAGTTACTAGTTCATGTGTGTCGAGTATGATGACTCCGCCCACGTTGAGGAGGTACTATAGTAATGGTAAATGAACAAAACCATGACGAGTAGAGCCGTGCCGGGACTATATCGTGGAAATGTGCCATTAGAGCAATCGCCAGTGTTGTGGACACTCTGCTTCACTCCACCTTTTCCCTGCTCTCCATTTGTTTGTTGCCATTAAAACACAAACCCCTCTTTAACTCTGCCTGCATCTACACACCTGGCCCTCTGTCCTCTCCACTTTCACTTTAACTGAGTCTTTAAGGAGCAGAGGGTGAGAAATGTGCGCTCTGAGAGAAGCAAAAACACGGCTCCATCCAAGACTCTTTCAAGGTGTGATACTCCACTCCGCCATTAATGTTTCTACTAATATGTGAAAACAAATATAAAGTTCTCCCTTTTTTCTTTTCTTTTTTTCAAACTCGAAGCTTTGAGAGATCCAACAGCTAAATGTTTTGAGGGATAATATTTGCACGTGGTGGTGGCAAATCGTCCAAAGGGTTATTGACACAGGAGGAGGACGGCTGCAGTCCGCTCGAGTCAATATTCTTGCTGGAAGAAATTTACAGAAACAATGGTCATGCGAGCCGCTCTGGGAAGCAACGCAATGCTCTGCTGACGTGAGCCTGGGACTGCAGTGCATTCTGGGTCAACACAGCCTCGCTGACCCCCGGAAAAAAACTTCATTTCCTGTCCTCCTGGAGTCATTACACCACGAAAATGACAGTGATGGAAACACAGGATGTCTTGACTAAAAGCACGGGGACGTAAACATGAGTGAGAATGACTCAGCAGATCAACGACCTTCATGTAAATGCATTAAACAGTGAAGTCTAAACCCCAAAACTGTATAGATATGATGTGACTGCACAGCTGTCTCTGGCACAGCGGCCCTCACATGTTTACTAGAACTAAGACTGGGCTGTATGTGAGTAAGCATGCATCCGTAAACATTTAAACTCCATCCGACAGCTGATAAACAAACGGCAGAGAAAATGACATGAGCTGCGAGTTCATGCAGGAAAATAATTCAATTAAATTTCAAAATGACGCCAATTTTATGGGTGTTTATAAGTCATCACATTGATGTTTTAAATAAGTACAATATACACTAATCTAACTAATACAAATGTTAACGATTCAAAACTATTTCTGGTCAGTGGGAAAGTTCTTATACAGCAGGGATAAAGATGTCCTGCTGTTGCTGCTCAGAGACAGAGTCAGTGTTTGATACAGTCCAGTCGCTCTGAAATAGTGTTGTAGTTTCAGTGTGTGTGTGTGTGTGTGTGTGTGTGTGTGCCAAGTCTTCATTCTGCCAGCATTAGATCACTGTTCCTACAGTAGCTGCAGTGCTTCAGATGTTAGAAATGCCACCGGAGTGATGTTTGCTCGCAAACAGGAGCATGAGTTTTACTGAAGAAAACTCATTGTTCTTTTCTCTATTCCCACGGTTCTCAAACTGTGGAACAGGCGGCACCACCAGTGGAACGCAAGCTTCCACTGGTGGTACTTGGAGGAAAATCAGAAATACGGTTCCACTGTAAATACCAGGGTATGTGATCGGAGAATCAAATAACAATAAATAAGTTAAATGATAATAATTAGAGCCGCCTCATCTCCTAATTTGGCGATGAAGTATGTGTGAGGAAGAGGAGGATGATGAGAGAGCAGATTATCTTATTGGGAATAAATCTGTGAAAAGTCTGTACGATGCACTTTGTCTCTTACTGACCAGATTATTTATTTTGTTTCTTGTCATTTCTTCTGGTCTCTTCAGATCTTTAATCCAAACAAGTTGCTTTGGTTACACTCACATCAAGATTGAGGTACGACTGCAGTTTAAAATTAGTTTATATTAAACAGAACGATGTGTTGAAGTTGGTTTTCAGTGACTTATACTGGGCCTGGGAGTGACCGTGATATCGGTGGGTGTCTTGGTGACAATGTGGCGTCTTGTGCACTCTGCCTGGCACCCGGCACACTGTGGCCCTGCAGAGCTGACTGAGGGCACAAGGGCACCTCTTCACATCCACACCCAGCTGCCTCTGTGCAACGCCAGAGGGAAGGAGGGTGGGAGGCCGTTTCAGGCAGGCGTCCAAACACAGACATGAATCAAAGCTCAATACGGACAGACACCAACACCATCATGTCTCACACGGGGACAAGATGGATACACACAAAGGGACGCAGGAGAGTCCACTTTCAAACACTGCGTGTCCCTTTTGTTGTGTGTGACAGGTGAGGTGTATTTGTCACAAAGCTGGGACGTGGCGGGACATTAACACGCTGCCCAGACTTTCCCTGGGCACACACAGAGACTGTGGGACACACCTGCTCCACACATCAGTGCTATTGTGCCAAAAAAACATTTGTGTGCTAATGAGCAAAGACTCACAGAGAGCAGTGTGGCTGCAAACGCAGCACTGAACAGCGTTGAAGAGGGAATTATAGCCACCTTTGTTAAGGTAAAATGAGGTCCATAAATAAAAGAGTGAATGAGTGGAAGCACAAGAAAGATGCATCAAGAGTGAAGTGTCTAAAACTGTCCTGGGGTATTTACCACAGCTGATTCCCTTCAACTGCAAACTTCTCTCTTATTCCTACCCTGACACTGAACTGCTGTTTGTTTCCTGCGTGTTATTCTTTCATGTAAAAGCAGTTCATGTGAATCCATCCACAGTAGAAAGTTTGTTTTTGGACCGTAAAATACTTCATTTTCCCAATTCAGTAGCAAAGAGGCCAAAAGAGCAGTTGATACGGACGAATGTGAGCAGGTTTCAAATCAGATTTAATGTTTAATCAGAGCATCCACAGGCTCCCCCCTTCAACGAGTCCCTGGAACGAATCACTTTTATATTTTATGACCGTTACAGGGATGAGTAATATTTTGAAATGAAACTTAAATCATTAATTTCCTCCGAACATTTTGGAGCACTTTGGCTTCAAAGTTAATCTTGGCTCATCCCACAGTCTTAGGTCAGTTTCACCGGAGTGAAGGCTGGAGCTCTTTCATTCATATCCAATCCCCTCACTGACCCGACAGCATTATGAAGACGTTTTATCCACTGATGTTAATTATACCATTTAAAGTGTATAGAGTCGGATATGTACGGGCTGTTTCTGTGAGGGAGGTCGTCATTTTCAACCCTCTCCTTCATAAGTAGAAGACAATGAATATTAAGTTAAAAGATAAGCTCTTTATAAAGTACTTTTTACAAACTTTTCACTATTTTGAAGGACTACATGTAGCTTGTGCCTTTCCAGACGTCCATGTTCTTAGACTCCGAGAGTTGTTTCCTTGTTTCCAGCCCCACACGTGAGCAGATACAAACATAAATGTGGACTATTCTGAAACACACGTAACCCAGACATGACCCAGACACAAAGTGTCCTGAGTATTTGTCACTCTGCACATTAGTCACTTAATAACTGCCCTTGAGAAAACTCAACACCCCCAGTTTGGCGCAGACCACTGCATCACACAACTGGCACAGGCTTGACTGACAGCTGCAAAGGAGCTGATGATGAGGGAAGCGGGGCAGTGTTGTATTCGTTCATGTGTCCTTGAACATTTTCTTTGTGGTAATGACTGAGGCAAAACAGCTGTCGATGGCCATAACAGGGGAAGAGAAATTTGGAGTGCGGATCTAAAAATATCATTTAATTGCTGGCATTTCAGTTTGAAGTAAGTGGACCCCCTTTGTTGGGACAAGAGCCTGCGAAGCCGTACTGTTGCATGTTATATCTGCTGGATTTACTAGGTGTGACATTGATTCAACCAGTCCAAGAGTGGGAATGCATGACTGATGAGCGTCGCACAATGCAGGTCTCTGTACGGTCTGAGGGGGAAAAAAAACAACTCACCTCATTGGCTGAGTCCGAAGTGCTGTCTTCAGATCTTCCACCACCTTGTTCCTCATTTCCATTTCCTCCTCGTCAAAGGCAAACAGGGTCTGCATCTGCACAGATTGTGGAATACATGACTGATTGCTCTCCATCACATGGTTATCAGTAATACCTGTCAAAATGTCCACTGGACACGCTGCTTATTGGCATAACGACTGGATTTTTCACTTTTACTTAAAGTTCCATTGTTTCCACTTGGTCAACTAGGTGAAACTTAAATATAATTTGGCAATAACACCACAGAAACTGAACTGTGTGAACAGTTCTACAACATGTCAAAACAAGTCAGGCAGACAATTAGCTTCAATCAAGCCTTTAACAAATTGGGTTAATAATAAAGAAAACACTTTGACAGTGGTGATGTTAACGCATCATCACTGCTTCCCTCAGCGACATCAAAGAGCCACTGTGCTCCAATTAGTCCGGGCCACAGGGCGTCTGTTCAGCCTCTCCAGGCTTTTTCCACAGCAGCACCACTGCCAAGAAGCGCTGAGGTCCAAACAAAGAGAGTGGTTCAGCAAAAGAGAAAGTGGCTCAAAAGTGGGTGCCTTTTAATGTACATGAAAGTATGATATTGCTTAAAAGTAAACCCCCTTTTCTCCTACCTCGATCAAACCCATCATAAATGACATGCATGTCATAGTCGGGTGGAAATATTTACAGTGGGAGCAGCCAGTGTTGGACAAACAGCAGCCGCATGGCAAACTGAATCCACCCCATGTTTGACTACCTTCAACAGCTCCGGTCCGTCCAGCGAGCGAGACTGTTTAATCTAGAAACAGCGCAGTCAAAACATCCATCCACTCGACTTAGCCTCAAGTCCAGATGGTTCACGGACCGCGTGCCAAGAAGGGAAAAAAGCTCTGGCTGCACTTTGTCTCCGCGATTAAGCTCATACTGTAGTCAATGGGAAGTTGGACACAACAAGTGTTGGGGTGAATGAATGATTCGGTCATGCTGTGAGCCAGTTTACCATGTCAGTTAGTCTGGCCAAATGGCTCCTTCCTACATCTGTTATTTGTAAAATGATTCTAACCTGTGGCCAACATACACATACGGATGCTATTAAAGCCCGTTGGTAAACCAGCACAAGGTACTTCCCTAAATTCTTATTATGGGAAGTGCCCCCCAGAGCCAGACCTGCGCCTCCGAGCTAATTGTCACTGCGTCGTTTTGCTGAGTGGGCGATGAGTGCAGCTCATGAAAAACCTTAATTTGGAACATGTGTATCAATGATGCATCAAGATTTCAAAAAAAAACAAAAACACACACACTAATTTAAAATAAATAAAGACAAATAATATTATTTTTTTTAGAAAAAAAAGTTGGACAGAGCACAAATATTTGATTAAGCAAACAAAATAGGAACTGAAAACTACAGCTAATATCCTGTTGTTCCCATGTGGATTAAAACTAACAACTGTAATTCTGTGGATTTACTTTATGACTGGAAACATGTATTTAACTGTGCAGCTGCAACACATTTCATTAGAAAGTGCAAAAGTGCCGCAGTCTTTTCTGCTAAAGAGCATTTTTAAGTGTGATTGCTTGATCGAGTCCGGCACAGGAACACTGGGTGTGAGCTTTCAGGTCCCGTCACAGGTCAAAGAGAGCGAAAACTAACTTTAGAAAACTTTAACAACTTTTTGTCACTTTGTTTAAATGAAGTATAAATGAAGATCTGATGAATCTAAGGGTTATTTTAAGAGGAAACAACAAATGTAGGGCCACACTTGATGCCTTTGAATACTGACTCCTAAATAAACAATTTGTCCATGTAAAGACAGGCTGCAGGATCTTTTTATTTGATACTTTGAGTCCTGTCACCAGTCCCTGAAAATAAGCTTCTGCCGGGGACCTGGTCTGAAGCAGATCCCTCTAACTGACTCTGGTTTGAGTTTGATTTTGAAGCACGAGAAGCTGCAAAAAAGATTTTTCGATGCATTGCTTCACATCACTGGTAGAAAAACAAATCTTCCCGTTGCCTCTGTGTTTGATCCGGTGACAGTTTTAATCCAGGTGGGAGCTCTGCAGCTCGGACACAGCAGGGCTATAGAAACTCTTGTCAGAGTCGAGAGGATGTTTGAGTTATCACTCTGTGATCAACGAGCAACCCCAGAGAACTGACATTGTTTTATGAATGAACATCAAGACAGTGGTTGCACGGTAATCTCTCTGGGTGGCAAAATGAAAATGAGATCATCCAGTAAATCAGCTCCTGTGGATGGGATCTGTCCCCGGTGAGCTCCTCTGTGAGCCAAGCTATAAAGTCATGGACCAGCATCACATTTTAAAACGCTCTCATGTCCAAAGTCTGTCTGGAGCACAGAGATGGGGAGAATAAAAGGAAATTGGTTGGAGTTATGACGGAAAAAGAGCGATTGTGATTAAGTGGAAGTCACACGAGAGTCCACGCTCAATGAAGGCTGTGAAAAGACATCTTCAAAGAGTTATTTAATCTATTACGGGGTCATAAAATGTCTTCCATTTCTTTCAAAGATATAATTTTGGTCGTTTCAAATGTGAATTAATTTGTTTTGCTCCCCCCGCCCCGACGTATTACACCAAACCCACTACATAATATGAGTTCAATTATTTATACAGTTGTTTCTTTTACTGGCACTAGTTTTAAGAAAAATGTAAAGGTCCATATAGCCAACTACACAGTAGACTATAAACCCGTGATTTGCAGAGACCTGTTTTACAGTAGTGAAGTCTAAAAGAAAACCAAAGGCAGAAGCATAACTTTGACAGAGTGTCTAACATCTATTAGCACAGAGGCACCGCTGCAGCCCGAGTGGATTTAAAATTCTTGGCAACTCACAAATCAGCGCTTTCTCTTCACTTCACTTCACTGAACATACCGTGTGTGCATGCATGTGCCGTTGTAAGAAAATGACAGAAAAAGTGTTGCTCCAGAGCTCAGGTACCAGTGTTAAGTGTAAGGGTAACTACCTCACGTCTTCTCAGTGGAGCCCGTAAACAAAAACAGCTGCAAAAATAGCAGCGCACTCAGTGTGAAATGTTGACACAGACATTATTGGCCAGAAAACCACAGAAAACGGCAATAAACAGATATTAAATGTCATTACATTTTGGCTCTGTGTTTAAGGTGCCCGGTGTAAGTTATGGTTGAAGGCTTTATCTGATTCTGGAAAGGCTATATTATAAGTGGGTAAAAAAAGAAAAACAACAACAGCCACTGGAATGCTCAAGAGTCTGTAGCTGATACATGAGTCTCCTGCCAGAAGTGCATGACTGTCTCCACCATTATCTTCCTAAGTCTCTATATTTCACGATAACATGTCGTCCTTTAGGAACCACTCTAGAAAATGTCATGTTTTACGATCTACAAACATTTGGGAGCCAACTTGTCGTCACATAAGAACTTTGGGGTCAGAGGCCAATGGCACCAAACAGCCAGTGGCTAAATCTACGACCAAATATCATAAATATCATAAATTACATAGGAGCAATAACTATATCAGTGATACTGTGGAGGACAGTTTTTGGTGTTTACGTTGGCAGCCGCACATGCTAGAAATAATGAATATTGTTATCCTGGCTTTGCTCCTGGACTTTTAACCGTCCCATTCCCACTGACTCAACTGCTGAGAGTCTAAATAGGCTGTTTGTCATCACTGTGTGTGAATGCTGGGGTCACAGTGAAGGAATGTGCTCATGCACATCTAACAAGCAGTCAGCAGGGAGACGATAAAAGCGAGCCAAGAGAGAAATCTGAGAAAGACTGAGTGAACGGTGACCTCTCCAGAGTCACAAGCCTGAAGTGCAGACATTCACTCAGCGGAGTGGACTTACAGCAGCCATGGAGTTGATGCGGTCGATGTAATAGTCCGGCCAACTGGTCGCCAATTTGTTGGGGTCCTCTTGCTCCTGTGCATGGAAACAAAGACGGATCGAATCAAACACAGCAGCCACATTAATTCACAGAGTTCAATTGCACACAGATTGTACATTGGACATATTAACACATATTGGTACATTTTCTTAATGTATCCACTAGGGCTATGAATTGGCAAGAGTTTATTGGACTACAAATACTTATTATGTAGAGTTGAGGGAGAAGGAGGGTCAATCGGCTGAAAGTCTGCTGCCAACTGTGTTGGTTTGAGGCTTAATAACAACACAACACAACTGTCAACAATATTTCCATATCTACGGAGCCCTCAAGGTGACTTATATGGTAAAAAAATAAATACATTTGTGCACGCGAGATAACTCGTCACATATTTTTTTTATCACACGCGCGCACTTAATGACTCGCACGCGCGATTTACCATGTCGCATGAGGTAGTGTAAACAACCCTCATTTAAGCTAGCGAAACTCCGAAGGGATCTACGCATTTATTTTCCTAAACATTATATCACAACTTGTGACAATACAATTGTTAAGGTCCTTAGGGTAATAACTGTTGATGGTTAGTGTTGATTTTATTTACTTGTGCCAAATTGTCATTTTCGGGGTGTTTATTGATCCGACGGTTAACCTAATATGCTACCGGCATACTGTAAACATCCTGTGTTAGCGGAAACAGGCACCGTGCATATCCGGCTATCAAATCGGACGTAGCACCCTTTCAAAATACGATTTCCGGGTCCAAACGCTTCGTTGAATCAAAACACACGACAACGGCTGAACATTTGAACAATTAGCATCACCTCTTTCTTCAGTGAGATGATCTGTAAAATGATATGTTGTTTTGTTTTTTTAAACTCAGATCTGTTCAAACAACAGGGAACTACAGAATCCTGCTCCGTACATATCAATACAGTGCATGGTGAGCTACCAGTGCGGTAGCTCACCATGAAATATTGGGATATTTTAGTGTAAAGTTGTTGTCTCGCACCCGACATATCTGTTGGAAAACTGTTTTTATAACAGGGAGTAGCAGCGTTCATTCAACAATCACCACACCAGAGCCACAGTATTCAAACAATGTGAACACTTTGACATGGGGGCTGTCCTTACAGTGATGAATGATAAGGCTCTGACCTTTCATCAAGAGTCTAAATTGTAAATTTAACCCACGAAAAGGATATGGCAGACATACTCAGGAGAATTCAGATGAATTTTGATATGAATATTTATGCTTCTGATAACACAAGGCCAAATCATGGACGGACTCCAGACACGTGCAATTTTCTGGAGCTCAGGCCGCTTTTCATTTTGATATTATTCCTTTGTTAAAGCGTCTCACATCTATTATGCATGTGGACCGGTTTATTTGACAAACTATTTCCCTTTAATAGATTCATCCTTGGGGTTCTGACCTTAGCTCCATACTTTAATATCCACAGATCTGCCTGTGCATAAGAGTTGGTTATGGCGTCTGAGAGTGTTTGTTCACATGTCTGAGATTTTATTACACTGTGAGATAGAGAAAAAAGAAACAACAGCCTTGAGGAATCAAGTGTCCTCCACATTCAATGTCAAATAGCTGCGTCTGAGATCAGTCTGACCTGCGAAATCCTACAAGGAGAGATGCCACGAGCAAGAAAGACACCCGGGAATACACAGACCACGTCGCTCGCTCACATCTGGTCTTGTTTAGCTCCGAGCACTGGTGGACATTGTTGTTGCTCTCGTTATTGGAAGCACGTCAGCGAGAGTCTGAAAGTCCCAGTGTGCTCCATTCATGCATAATTGGCTTTGTAAGGTAATTCTTTGAAAAGACTTTCAGTGACACTTACATCTTAAAAAATGCCACTTCAAATTCAAAAACTACATTTACTTTTGAAAGCACTTGTCTGTATAGATTTGGTGAGACCACAGGGCCCTCACTGATTTCAGGCTTCCGCTGACGTTGTTTTCTTCTGCGTGTGTCATTTATGGAGTGTGAGAGAGTCGTATCACAGACAACAGAGACATTCCAGATGTCTTACTTTCTACTAAAACCTACATAAAGCTGCAGGAACAGACCGTTCAGCGGATCCATCAACTAACGTTTCTAAAAGTAACAACATCTGCTTATAACAAACACACAGAGAAAGGTAAAGGAGAATAAATCTATATTTTGAGACTACGTGTTGTCCATTTATGGGAGGGGGCAGGGGCGGGCGGTGTGTATTCTATCTAATAACTTAAAAACACACAGTGACCACAGGAATTTCATTACTTCATTTAGAAGACCTAATGACTACTTACTGTATAAGAGCATCATAACAGTGATTATGTGGCCTCATAGTGTATATTACATATAAAAGGACATTATAAAACTATTTATTATCATTAATGCCTATAACTATGACTGTGAAGCATAATAATCATATCATACTATAACGCCCTGCATGATAATGCTTTATCAAAGTCATTATTATAATGTTCCTCCAATTTAGATGAGATTGGTCTAAGTTTATGCACAACAAGATCAAACAAGACCAACTTCAAAATCCTCTTGTTACGTCAAGTTTCCCAACGAACGTCTCACAATCTTTGACTCTGTGAGCGTGAGTTTCAGTCGTCTCAATGACCGCTGTTTCTGATCTGCAGCAGCCCATGCCCGCTTTAACAGCAATTCTAAAACAACAACAGCAGCTTGTGTTTTCCACTGTGCTGCTGACACGCTCAGGACGCGATGCCAGACAGATCCTGACGCTGAGATTAACAACTTAACTGCCTCTCTCTCTCTCTCTGGCCCTTCAGCCAAATTACAGCCGCCGACACACCCCTCGAAAACATGTCGAGTCCAATGCAGCGTTCGCTCTGGCAGTTTCACGAGCCAACAGCAAAGTACTGTAATTATCATCTCGTTTTTTGGACAAATGAAACAAAAGTCTGACAACACGAGGTTTGTTTTGGGGGTCCTATATCACGTCGGCCTGCAAACCTTCTGAAAAGTCGCCCTTAAGAGCAGAATTTCCAGGAGCTGAAGTGTTGATGAGTTAATTCTCGAGTGCTGCTTCCTCGATCAAACCGTTCTGTTGAGTTAATCGCACATGATGAGCGGTGTTTAAGTCTCCTGATAAGAGGCCAGATTCCGTAGACTGGAGCCTGGATCAAATGAAAAGTCAAGACTCCTGGATGAAAACATTCCTCTCCCGTGTTCCACTGCATCATTGTAAAGTCGAGCACATCTTTCTATTACAGCAATTACACGCCTACACTGCACTGTACATTCCCCCCGTCTGCTGACGTTAAAGATGATTTACAGGAGGACAGGAATCCCCAACGGTGCATCAGATCTATTTCTTTGACGTGCTCCGCGTTACAAGCATCTGTCCAAGGATATGTTGTTTCTGAGAAGACCCGAATACCCGACTATAGCCGGAGTTCAAGAATATTCAAGAATCCCTGTGTATCTGGGAGGCTGCCATGTCTGTGGGGGCACCTGTTAAAAGAGCAGATGAAATTACATATGTGAGCAGCCCTGCTGTCATGTAGCGAGCCGTCTCAGAGATGTTAAACTTTCTTTAAGGTTTCACCGGCTACAGATGGAGAACTCAAGATGTCATGTGTGCTTTTAACCCTTAAGAGTCCCTTTAAAAAACTTACTAATTTGTTCCTAGTGGCAGAAAACGCCACCTTGCCATAAACTGCTGTAAAAATATTATATGTTAATATTTCTGTCTACTTTAAATTAGTCAATATTTTAAAGCTACTTCAGCCTGAAATATACATATCAAATATTAATAATATTTTTGAAATATTAACCCTTTAAAGGCCATTTTGTTTTCACAAATCCACTGTTTTTTATTAAAACTCTCTTATATGCAGAAAATGCCACCTTCCAAAACCTGCTGTAAAAATATCATATATTAATATTTGTTTCCACTTTAAAGCTGAAATTCTCCGTTTGCCACAAAGGTAAGCATGTGATAGTCTTATAGTGGGTTTTCTACTTGTTTCAAACTTATTTTCTCATACAATAGGGTTATGTCACAATCCACTGCAAGCTTCAACCCCCACATTTACATCCACATTAACATGTTGTGCAGCTCAGCACATTTTCCAGTCTGCGGGCTTTGGCAGCCGACTCAGACCAATCCCTCTTTCAAGTGCAGTTCAACTCTCTTGGTGTAAAACAGGCCCAGCATCTATACGTTGGCTATCAGTGAAAATGTTTCCACGCAGTCTCTGGTTTCTGGCGATCTGAGTCGACTCGTCCTTGGACGTGCAAACACTCGCTCTCACTGTTCCTCACCGTTCTCAGAGAGGCCCCCGGGGAGACCCTGGCTGCCGCGTGGGGACATTGACCGGTCGTTCCAAAATCACGACAGTAAAGGCAGGCAAGCACAATACAGAGAGTTAAATAACCTATACTCAAAGAGCACTTTAAGAACAAAAGGACGCGAACAGCAGAAGCCTACATTTACAGAGGAAAGAGCCCAGTTACAGGAATTTGTATTTGGCAAGAAATGAAAAAGTCTGCAGAAAAAGAAGAGCGGAGTGAATTCACTGCTCAAATACAACACAGAGGTTCATTTATAGATAGAAACAATGATTACCTCCGGGCTTTTTTGTTTTTCTTGTATTGAATTTACTTAACAACTAATTAGATGATTAATTAGTTAGTAAGGATGTAGATTCAGTTCTCTCTTTTCAGACAGATGGGTCTGCCATTCTTAGACTTTAGGTTAGTCTAGGATCATTCATTCACTCACTCATTTCATTGTTTTTATTCACATTGTGATTAATAATGGCCTTATTGTCAAATCTAAATCATTTATTAACAATATGAATGTAAGTTAATGTTGAAATGCAGGTTTTTCCTCCACTGAATGAGGTCACATGACTGATAATATCACTTTTCTTCTGTCAAGTGGAATATAGACTTTTTTTTTGTCTGATTACAGTTGCTTGGACAAAATGTAACTTTTGAGAAGTTGTGATTTTAGATGTTTTAGACAAAACAGATTAATAAGTGGCAAACAATCTACTGTTGAATAAACCAAATGCACATATCAAATATGTCATATTGTAGAGAAAGCACATGTCCAGCTACAGGTCCAACGTGTCAGTCGTCCTTCAAATCAGCATTTTCCTCATAATATTCTCCGCTCCAGCTGTCACCGCACTGTGCCAGACTACGCAACGAGGGGGGATCGTCTAACATTCCAACAAGCCAGTCTCTCTGCAGGGAATATTTATCTTTGGAAGCCGGGATATAAAGTCTCACCTACAGAGGCAGGAAATGGACAGGATATTGAATTCTGGGAGATTATGTAATGCCGCGCTATCTCTTACAGGTAGTTTATGTTTATGTTACGCGAGTGTTGACACACGCTCGGGCAGGAACCTTTGCCCGGGGTCACATTAGTTTAAGTGGTGGGGATAAAACACATGTGGGGCCAGTTCATGTTGTGGATTATGTCACATGTGCTTGGTTGATTTTGGGCAGCAAAACAAATACAGAGCAGGTTCTCTTTAAGAGAACGTCAGGCCTGTAGATAACAGATCTGTGTTCAGGTTTGTACGATGGCTGATGAAGGGCAGTGATGTGCGATCATTGGCTGATGTGTGTGTGTGTAAACTTGTATTTGTTACATAAACACTGACCTCCTCACGAGCAGTAGACCTCATGGAGACCAAAACCTGGTCCTAATTTCTGATGATTGCTTATGTTAAGGGCTAAGATGTGAATTGTGGTCAGGTCAAAGTTGGGGTTAACTGCCTGTGCTTAAGGTTAGGGATAAGGCTTTGGTTAGGTTTTCCAAATGAATGGAAGTCAATGAGAGTCCTTAAAAGGACAGCAGTGTGAACCTCTGTGTGTGTGTGTGTGTGTGTGTGTGTTAGATCAGTGAAGCAGTACAAATGTGAGTCAGGAGACCCTGTTTGCCTCCTGGCACTGAACGATTAGCAGGCGTTATTAGATGTTCCACTGTGTTCTCTACCTGAGGGCTGCATGATGCGAATCATGCAAGAACACACACACATACATGTATTTACCCACACACATAAAGATTTACTTATGCCATGTTGGTTTTAATAAAGTAAAATATATTCATAACAAACTGATTCTGACTGACCGCGTTTCTAACAAACAAACTAAAGTAGCTACAGGTAAACAAAAAGTGACGTAGAATTTCATTATATGGGAACAAAGTCTCCCTTTACTTCAGAGCAGGCCTGCAACTAACGATTATTTTCATAATTGATTCATCTGTGAAATGTTTTCTCATTTAATCACTTAGTTATTTGATCCATAAAATGTCTGGAACATTTTCATCTTTGTTTCCCAAACTGCAAAATGATGACTTTCTAAAACGTCCTGTTTTGGCCACAAATCGATATAATAATTCCTTTTTAATGATTTCTTTGTTGTATGGACCAAAGGAACCATAAACTATTGACAATTAAGACGTTGAGGAGCACACTAATCAATTATCAAAACAGTTGACGAATGATTTAGTAACTGATTATTCTATTCATCATTGCAGCTCTACTTCTGAGCATCCAAGCCTGACTTAAACATGTATATCACTTGTTTATGAGGAATAATGTCTACTATACCTAAACGACTGTGTGAGGCTTTGTTTTTGAGTCAATACTTCAGTTCTTACTCTGGAACTTCAAGCTCTAATGTAAGAAAAACAGAGTTGTAATTTTAACAGCGCATCTGTCGATGAGCTGTAACTGGAGCAGCTCTGAGCCGTTATGGAAACAAAGATAAAAGAGTAAAGGTTACACGATATCGCGTGAGATGCTAAACAAACTGTATTTTTAAAGTAAGTGTCGTCACCAGGACTGTGACACTGAGGTGATGTTACATCCCAGTGTTATAAAAGAGGATGATACGACGCAGTGACCTGTATAAAAGACCCCGAGGCTGCTGTCGCTGCTGGAGTCAGAGGATTCACCCAAAAGACCGGAAACGTTAGAAGTAGTTTGAGACGAGTGATAAACTGCACTGGGAAATTCTCCTAAAGAGTGCACACACACCTTAAGAATGAGTGTGTTGGGATAAAGCTGTTAAATCATTGTAAAATCAATGTCTCCTAATGGGGAAACAAAGACAAAAAGATGGAGATTAAACTCAAAAGCTAGTCAGTGAATATCAAAGAGTCCACAGCGTGTGTGAAAGTAGCATTACTTATAAAAACAATACAATAAGCCTTTGCATGGAGCCAACACCAGTATATTGTCTATGAGATCTTAGATTAGAACAACTCAACAAGTAAAAACGACGGGTCAAACTGAGAATGAGGGCGTTTAAAAGGTGTTTTATGAGCCGTCATACTTATACATATGGGTTTCACTAGACTGTGGCAGAGGGAAACTGGCAGTGGTTCTGTGGTTTGCGGTAAATGCGTTGGCACTTTTGTTTAGCAGGTGAACACAAAGTGAGTTTGTTTCCTCGTCGTGGCGTCAGCGACGCCCTCCAAGTGATATCTAACCATAACAACTGCAGGACACAAGGGAGCCAGTGTTTGTCGGAAACGCTCGACAACGCGGTGCAGAGTACAGCGCGCGCCAATAACCTGCTCGTGCATGGTTGTTTGTGTCTGTGCGGATTTCTGCATACAGATTATAATCCCACACAATTGTTGTTTATTCCTTACTCTCTATTACATTTATCCTTGAATGAGGGGGTTTCTTTGGTTTTTCCTCAGGCTTTCCACCCTGCACTAATACTCCAGTTTTGCTTTCCACTTCCTGGCCGAGGCACATGGCTTTACCTCAGTCTTAGAGGAAATGATTTCTGACTATGAAACGGGGAAGGAACAAAAAAAACCAAAAAACTATATCCTCCCATTGAACCCAGTTTAGGCTTTCTGCCTTTGACTGCAGCACAAAGCCTTCTCATAAACGTCTGCCGTTGCTTTTCAGAGATATTTAATAAGTGATATTGGAGAATGACTGAGCTCGGGCCTTTAATGTGGCTTCATATTTGCAAACGTGCAACAATTTAATCTTCTTCCAAACTCTGAGAGAGATTCAAGGGGCTGAGCGTAATCCAAGTCCTATGGTTATCATAGTGTATTAAAAGAACGACTACATATTTCCCCCCTTCTATTATTTTTACTCATATTTCATTTCATTATGAGCTGTGGTGGAGCTCCAGCTTCCATCCTCGCCTTGACATCCCTCTAAACACACCACAGCTCCTTTTTTCCTGGTAACTCAACACTGGCCTGAATACAAGAGCAAAACTCTTACACATGCAGGTGCGCGCACACGCACACACGCACACGTGCATGAAGTTTACTCCTTTTTGAAAAAAGCTTGTCAGAGCACATCACATCATAGGCTGCGTGCCTGAGGGTTACAGTATCTGCTCATCCTGCTTTCAAAACAATACCTTTAGCCAATAAACAAATTAGCAAAGAGACACAAGGGAGAGTTTATGACTATTTACTCAATTTGATATTGGATGAGGGAAAGGGGGGCGGGGGGAGAGGGAGGGGGAGATGGAGGGGGTGGATTCCCATTTTCTCGGAGCACAATGTCATTTCCTGCTGGATATTTGACCACAAAGACCACAGTTCCTGTGGAGCGCCACGCCAAAGGGTACGAGCGAGAGCGATGTTTTGGCAAACGGAGTGGGGTGAAAGAGAGGCCTAACCAGAATGTTCTAGTCCTCCTGTGGTATGATGACAATTCTTTAGCAGCGTGAGGAAATTGCTTTCTCCAACGTGGGGAGGGAGGTTTGGAAATTGAGGGCCTTGGAAACCAAAAACAGGAGCTAAGAGTACATTTGTGTACTCTGAAGTTTGCATGTATGTGGTGTGTGTGTGTGTGTGTGTGTGTACTTAAGCTCTGACGTTTGGGTACAGGCAGAGACTATGGCTGACATACAGTATAACTATAACAATAACAATAATAATAATAATAACAATAGTAATAATAATAATAATAATAATAATAACAATAATAATAGTAGTAATAAAAATAATAGTAATAATAATAATAATAATAATAATACATTACAGCAGACGTCCACTCACCTTCTTCTTGCTGCAATAGATTTGCCATTTCTTCTCATCAGGCAGAGCGAACATGGCCTCCCTGTTCTTATCCGTCAGGTCTAGTTCATCCTACAATGATAAGAGAGGTTGTTCATTTTCAAACCAATTTATTAAATAAACAACACAATAAAGAAACATATTAGCAACAAGGACTATGTTTTTGAGAATGAAATGACCCGGGATGACTGTGGTGGTCGTGACGTTTACACGGTGCCATTCGGCCTGCGCAGACTGCAGAACAGTGTTTTCATATTCGCCCCGCTGCTCTTCTCAATTGCTCAGCTTTGTACACGGAGCCTCCTGCACCCTTTGAAATGCATATGAACCCAGGAAATGAGTCTCTGTCTGCCGGGGAGTAAAAGAAAAGTCTTGGAAAAGAGAAGAGCTGGATAATTCACAGTGGAAGAAAGAGAAATAGGGGAGGCGTCGAATCAAGCAGAGAAAAGAAGCTATGTGCTTCTGGAAGTGGATCTGCACAAAAAAGATGGAGCAGAGAGGTTGAGATGCTACAGCGCCAGGGCTTTGAGTACAAGCTCACACTAATCTTAACATAATGGTTTTGCTACCATGACGTCAGGCAGAAGTGCTGGGCCCCCGGGGCCCCCCCAGAGTGTGATGGCTACCGATGCCAGAGCCGGGGGCCCCTGAAAGCCATCCACTAGATTCCCAGGATTTGTTTTCAACCATTGAGCCGGACAGGGCGGACAAATGTGGCCCACATTCCAAGTACCCGACACTATGAAGAATGACATCATCTCTCACACAAGCCATTCAGCAGCAGCTTTACAGAGGTCTGGAAGAAAGAGACAGAAATCCCGAGGGTGTGAACTTCAAGGGTGTTAACGCTGACAAAAAAGCCATTAAAGCTTTCGAGTCTTTGACTGAACGGCGTTTCATCTCAACACTGTTTTTTTTTAATCAGTATTTATGACTCGCAGTCAGAGCTGACCATCGCGGGTGACATCACTTCTGTGCTGTCTTCACAAACATCAACACACCAACTATCAGCACTTCAGTCCAAAAACAGAGACCCAGAATCTGGTTTCTGGCCGGGCGCCTGGTCTCCAGGTCAAAGCCCTTCCTCCTAAGCTGCTGCTGCTGTTTGGAGGAGCTGATACTCGGAGATTGAGACTCTTGGATTTGAACCAGATGGCCACTGAGCCCAGTAGCTGATCTCTACGCTTCATGCTCTCGCTCTCACTCTCAATTTAAGGTATTTTATGATGGGGGAGTTATGTGAGAAGGCAATATACGTCAGCAATGAAATTAGGATTTAGGATTTACTGCTTTTTTTGGAGGCTGTTTTTCTTAGTAAAGAATTCAAATTAGAGTTATACAAGGCTTGAAGTTGGATGAAGAGGTAAAAAGAGGTAGAAAGAGGTAGACAGGGAACAGTGCAGAGGAGAAGCAGCGTGGACGACATGGACCACTTTGCATTAGAAACAGGGTAAAGGACAAAGAGGAGATGGAGTTTAGGATGAGGACGTGAGGGTGGGTGGAGGAATGTTCCCGTCACGTCGGCCAGAGGAAGTTTCACTTTCCATGTTATGCAACATCCCGACGTTTTTATTCCACCTTCACTCCACCCTTCAACTTCAAAATAAGCTCCGATACCACGTCCGCATCACGTGGCCTCTCCTCATGACCGTAGTAACACCCAAAACTAAACTAAACAAAACCACTTTGCTGTGTGAAACCTGCTCTTGATGTGCCCTCATCCTCCTCCGCCAGCATGCTCACATAAACCAAAGCTAATATTGTTACACCTGCTGCTCAACTGGAGGAAAAACACATGCCTAAAGCCTCAGAACGGCCTTTTTTAATATTCCCCCACCCGAAGCCCTGCTTATTGAATAACCGTACACATTTAAAAACTGACTGACACACTCCGCCACTCAACTCTCCTCTTCCTCACGACAGATGTGCTGAGGCGACAGGAAAGACGCGAGACATGAGCTCATGAAGCGAGTAGGTGTGATCGACCCGGTTTCAAACGGCAAACACAGGGAATGAACGCCTGTATCTCATGTCAAGTGTCGGTGTTAACAGAGAGAGTTAACAATGACACAAACACACACACACACAAGACAAGACAGGAAGGCAGAGGAAAGACAGGCAAGATGGCAGGAAGTCATACGCAGCCTCCAGGGAACCAACAGGAAACTGTAGCAGCCATTATTGACCCCAGCCAGATTTAGTGACTTTGCACGTGCGTGTGCGTGTGTGTGTGTGTGTGTGTGCTTGTATTTGTTACCTCTTGGGGCAGAAGCTCATTTCTAAGTAACTGGTTACGTTTTTCATTAATTGAATTGTCATTAAGTTATTGTTAGGATCAGGCATTAACTGGTTATAGTTAAGATTAGCGATGATGCTTTTTTTAGGCTAAAAAAAGTCAAAGCAGGGTTTTATGTAATTATTAGAAATGCCAGGCGAAGGCAGAGGCAGGAGCGAGGGGAAAAAGAGAGCGGGTGCATCCCAGAGTGTACACTGTAGGAAACTCACTAGCAACGGTGCAGAGGGTGGAGAACATTTCCATTCCCTCTTGTTATGCAACACATTTTTGATCCGCGTCCGGCTCGAGAGTCACACAGGAGGGAACATTAGGACAAGATTTATGCTTTAGAGAGACCGAGAGTTTTCCTGGAAACACAAGTTGAGGTTTGAAATGAAAAAGGGATAAATTTAACTCTGCGGCTCTGAGAACATCGTTTACATGCAATAAGTAACAGTGACGGGGAGGGAGCTACGCGCTTGAAGTCGATACTGTGAAAACGTCGTGGCGGTTACACAGATGCAGCGTCTGGACACTGGTCAGCAGGACCGCTGCCCAGAGTGAATGGATTAAAACTGCCCAAAATTATGAGACAGAGACAGACAAAGAAAGAGGCTCCCACACACACACACACACAGATGAAGCAGGTGGAAAACAGGCCAGAGAGAATCTGATGTCTGACAGCACTGTATCTGACCTACGAGACATGATTCAATTGTGCAAATGAAGCGATATATGTTCATAATATTCTTTCTCCTCTCAGTCCGCTGCAGATACAAGTCGTCGTGCATCTTTTCGTCCGATGATGCCGCGAACACGCTGAGTCAGGCCTGGTCTTCAGGACAGCTGTGTGTTTAACAGCATCCTTATTTACCTTGTGTTTTCTGCGGTGCTTCAGTAGCACGGCTCAGTTGTGTTAAATGTGTGCGTCCATATGTCGCTCAGCTGAGACTTGTGAGGCAGATGTTATGGTTCCTTCTCTTTTGAAGCTTGAACTTATGCAGCGAGCTGCCACCGGGGACAGACACGCCCATGAACACAAGTGACTGAGCTGAACTCAGTTTCAACGACTCACATATGAGATTTAATGATGAGACGTTATTAGCGGGTAATTGCCGTGACAAAACATAATACAGCTGCCAAACTTCACACAGTATAGAGCGTACACATTTCAACTGTGCGTGCAAAACACTGGCGGAAACAAACTGTTGCACCCGGGTCCAAACAACAGAACACAGAGCTGCAGCGACATTTGCCATCAGGAAATTCTGCGGCCTTATGCAAATGTGCAGTTTAATTGATGCGATCCATTGGCCCCTCTGATGTGGTGTTTGTTCACTGTGTCTAAATCAGCCAGGATTGCTTCCAGGTTCATTTCCATGGCTTCGTCTGGTTCGTTACAGGCACGGGAGGCTTTCATATGGTTCCTGGCAGACTTGGAGCCGTGTTTATTCTTCAGACTTTCTCCAGGAGACGTTGTTGTGCGTTTGGCAGTGTTTACACTGGGCAACCGATAATAGATTGCACATATTGCTTTTCCTGTAATGTTAGTTCAGTGCTCGACACAGCTCGGGCACTGAGTCGTTTCTTATGCACTCCTGTATTCTGATGCAAGTACAGAAAACTGTAGAAGCTGTGCGATAAAGAAATATCTGTTACATTTAAAGCACTGCTTCTCAGCATAGCTGCGTTTGGTGTTCATGTCTGTGGCGACACTGACTGAGCACCTGAAGAGTGAGGACATTCTGATGTTGCTGCCAAACTCCCAGAAGAACCCAGGAGAAGCTTTCTCATAATCCTCATAGTCCTGACCTGACCTACAGACAGCCTCAGTGTGTGTGTTTTTGTATCTGTTAGCTCTTTAGCACCTTTTCTGTTCTAAACACTGACTTTGTCAGGACCAGTAGACTTCATGGGGACCAAAACCCAGTTCTAATAGGACAGGGACTTTGAATCGTAGGTTACTGTTAGGTATTGGTATGGCAGAAGCTCAGTTAATGTCCATCTTCACTTTCAGCAGCCTGATTTTGAGCTGTAGGTGATGAACTGCTGCAAAACAGATTGAATACTCTGGTCGTTCTGTGTCTGGTCTTTGGTTAAGAGTGACGCTCGCAGTGTTTTGGTGACAGAGTTTACACACTGGACTTTTAAAGTGTAAACACCCGAGAACGACATCAGTGAGTTCACGGCAGGTGAAGGAAAGACACCAGAAGTTGCAGTCATTCTTCAAAAGCCTAAAGGAGTAACAATTTTAGCATTTTATCATTTTCTGTGCTCCATCATCTGCCAAATACGTGTAAGACGCAGATGCATCATATCACATATTCCATCTGATATTCCAAGTAACAGCAGGCAGCAGAGAGACGAGTTACTGCTCAGGATTTTCAGTCCAGCACTTTTTCAGAGGGAATTTCTGGGACAACGCAGCCCTAAGAACAAACAGCGTAAGCCCAGTGTTTACTCCGTACTCTCGAGACGCTTGTGGAAGACCCCATTATGGATGTGAAGACGCGTGGAGGTGGTTTACTCCTCCGTCTGGCCCAGATGTGTCGCTCCATTGAGTCTCCTACTCCTGCTCTGGAAAGCTCTTTCATAACAATTATCCCCCATCTCCCCTTTCCAATGGAAACACACTATGTTGTGTTATTTTCTATTTTTCTGAATTTCCTCCCCAGTGGTTGAAGTCCTTGCCTCCCCACATTCGCTCTCTGCTGGCATCACAGGCAACGTGTTCAGACTAAGTGACTGCTCAAGGTCCGACTGTACAGCTATTTGGACGACTGGTCAAATGTGTCAGCGTGTCAGCAACACGATCACCAAAACAGATGTGGAGGACGGATGGTTTGGCCAGATGACCCATCGTCAGATAGAAGCACCGTGTGCGCTGATCGTCCAATCACAGCAGATATGAATCAAACTGTCACAGGCTGAGTGATCGTCTCACTGGAACCTGGTTTTTTCCCCTCGTCCAACTCTCCATGTACTGGACTTTTGAGACCGATGTTGATTGATGCTATGAACTTTCCTAGAAAGATCGAACCACATAAGCTGATACTCTTGGTATATAAAGAATAATATACATGTAGTTTGTTGTTGTGGAGATGGTTGACTTTACTTTCACCTGTCCATAGTAGCCACATTGTGAATATGTTTATATTATAATGCACATTATCATAAATCAATGGCGCCAAACTTTGAAGCGTTCCATCGAAGACAATCTGAACAACAGCCAAACACAAACATTACTCCTTAAAACAAAATATGGAAGCTTATGAACACCACTGTTAGTTAGAGCACTCCAACAACCCTCCACAGAAATCTATTCACAACATGTGGAAGGGCCCAGATCCAAGGAGTAAATGCCAAATCCTCTTTCCCTCCAAGGCCAAATATCAGGGATGTGTCCTCCTGCTCTGCTTCTGAGCAAGTTTCATCGCATGCTCAGATATTTACCCCAAAATAAGCTGTGGGTCATTCATTCCTCTCAACCGTGAGGACTGCTGTAATTTGACTAAGCACTCCCACATGAAAAGACTGTTTCTGTTTTATACCAGCAATACAAGACTTGGTTTTCTCTCTGAAGGCTTTCTCCACGTCCAGTCCTCGTCCATGTGAGCTTATCTCAGGCCACAAAGTGCATTAAGTGTATCAAAAATAACTAAATTGTAGTTATTAAACAGCTGAAAGAGCGTTCTATAATTCCACTGCTTGAGGTAATCAACGTTTGATTGCTGCAAACCTACCTTTTAATTGTCTATAATCACGCTAATAGATATCCTGCACTGATCTAAGGGCTGTGATTAGTCATTTAAGGGTCAATTGGCTGGAAAAAGGGGGAAAGGGTTCATTTGGAAAACATCTGCCTTGATAACAGTAAATCAATTTCAGTCATACATGACTTTTCGCTTAATCTCCCAATTTGATTTGGACAGTTGGAAGAGTGATGTCCTGCTGACGGTGACTTCTAGCAGACTCAGCGGCGACAGATGTTGACGCACAGCTGAGCACATTAGTGAGCGAGGGACAAAGACAAGGAGAAAGTCTACAGGTAAGAAGAGAAACGCGCTTAGACCCTGAGAGCGAGAAAGACCAAGAAACAGGCCCCCGAGTAAACAAGACAGAAACAGCAAAGCACTGTTCTCTTCCAGCAGAGCCCGGGCCAGCTTGCATGGCAGCTGAAACCCACAGAAGACTTCTCCTCCTGACAGCTGTGCTCTGATCCCTCTTCATACCGTGGATGCGCGCCAACGCAGCCATGCCAGTTTGGCACGGGTACAGACCGACAACCTTTGCTCACATGTGTGATCTGTGCAGGAGATGGAACTGCGGGACACGGCTGGGCTGCATGGCGAGGGAAAGACGAGCCTCTGGATTTGTTGAATGGAGTGTTGGAGTGGTGGTTTTGATGATTGGCCTCACGCACTCATCAAAACACCTACACAAGCCATTCACTTCCTATTCCTGTCCTCAGTCCGGTGTGGTAGGGCAAATTAGAACCATGCAAAGGGAAAGAATTGAGCTGCTCAGCAATAGTGAGACAGAAAAACTAAGAGCTATTGTTATGAGCCAACGTCATGTAATTTTCATGCATCTCTAAATTTAATTTGACCCATTCAGAGAGCTTTGCTGCACATCTGCATGTCAAAAAACAGCAAAGATTGATTTTTCCTGGAGGAAACACAACAACTGAAGGGCTCATGAGACCAAATCTCAATAACAAGACACCTAATAGTTACAACTTAAGACCGTCCAGAGCGAGCTT
Source organism: Solea senegalensis (assembly GCF_019176455.1). NCBI lineage: Eukaryota > Metazoa > Chordata > Actinopteri > Pleuronectiformes > Soleidae > Solea > Solea senegalensis. The sequence goes on from NC_058036.1 coordinate 21,020,988, forward strand.
CCACGACTGCGTCTTGAAATGTACTCACCACTAGTTCAGAGAACCGCGCATGCAGCTCCTCAGCGTGTGGCATGGGGGCGCTGAACTCGAGCAGCTGCAGTGGTTCGCTGTCCTTCAAGTTGATCTCTGGGGGTTCGCTGCTGCCAAAGCAGCACAGGAGGCCCAGGCCCGGCCGCGTCCTCTTCCTGGGAGGCATGGTGGCTGTGGTGACACAGGTGACAGTGGTGATGCTGGACCAGGAAGGCCAGGGAGGGGGGTGGAGGAGGAGAACGAGGCCGCTATCTAGGGGGCATGATCTGGAACGGAGAGGAGAAAGAGAATGGTTAAACTCTGGGAACGCAAGATGGCATTCTTATTAAGAAAGACTATAAATGACTGCTGGAGATAATGTAGACAATTAGTTTAGAGTCACAGCGAATGAGAATTCCATGCACAGCACTAACTGAGACACTAACTATCCACATCCAGCAGTCCTGGATCATTGGCCACATCTTCAACCACACCTGTGCAACTGCTCTTTAATGCAAATATCAGCCAACCAGAGAAAAGCAACTCTATGCATTCAGGCATGTAGCGGTCGTCAGGACCTGCTAAAGTTCACACTGAGCATCCGAGTGAGGAAGAAAGGTGATTTTTAGAGACTTCAGATGTGGTGCAGTCAATGGTGTTGGCAGGGCTGGTCTCAGTATTTCAGAAACTGCTCCACAACCGTCTCACAGGTTTATCAGGTGACAAATGCCTTTTTTAAAGGGCAACAGTGGCTCCAATAACAAATTATTATGCAGAAGACTATCTTTGATTTCACTACTTATTGAGCCGTGAAGTTGAGTGAAGTCGTGAACATCAGAAGACCACAACGTGCACTTTATTAGGTACATATAACAGCTACATACAGTAAGTGGCCAGTGGATGTTATTACATTACACTTGATTTCATATTCTGCATTTCCTTCGCTGGGTTTATGTAAACATGTTCCAGGGTGCAGATGTTCAGCAGGGGCCGCCATCATATCCTCATCTTGACATCAGATGCTCTTGTGCTCTGACAAAGAAACCTCTTGTCTGTGAGGTACAATGGTGCCTCTGCAGTGTGTGTGTGTGTGTGTGGGTCTGAGGGCTGCCACTGCAGTGTATATGTATATGTGTGTGTGTGTGTGTGTGTGTGTGTGTGTGTGTGTGTGTGTGTGTGTGTGCACGGACACCACGACAGGAGCAGAGGACTGAATGGGTCAAACGCTACGGAGGATTTCCTCAGTGTGACGGAAAGGATACGGGTGGTCTACGCTGTATGAATAACACGCTCTTTTGTGTACAGATAGTAAACGCACACACACACACACACACAATGGCTCTACAGTTGGTAAAGGTCGTCATTATGAACACACTTCACGTCTTTCATGTCAGAACCACGGACGTGCATTTCCAGCAGAACTCTCTACGCAATAAATACATTTACGTGAATAACAATTCAAATGTTTCAAGAACAATGAAAAAGCAAATCTAGCAAATGATTATGCCTTTGTTGAAATGTGGTCATAATCAAACAAACATGGCTTTAAAAACTGTGAATGTTTATGATTTCACTTTCCACATGACGCCACAATCCACCGCTCCATGACTGAGCACAGCTCTCCGCTCACTACGCCGTCTAAAAATAGCCTGATGTTGAATTCTTTATGAATGTGCTGGGCCCTCAGCAGAAGCTTAAAAAGAGAAAACACCACATTTCCATTTTGCCCTTTTCATCTCTTGCACGTTTGGGGTTTTTTTTTTCCGCTTCCTTGAATCTGCCATGGTTCTCAGGGAGGGAGCAGCAGAGGAGGCTGTGTTAAACGAAAAGCACGACTTCTCCTGGTGCGTTTGAACGAGGAAACGCTCGCGCCAACGCCAAACGTTATTTTCTGACAAGCGTCGTATCTTGAATTATTCTGTTTATTCACTTTCAAATGTGCCGACCGTTTCATGGACATTGCATCAGTGTGCTGAATGTCAACTCAATTATAGCTAGTGCGAGCCTGTGTGTGTGTGGCAGTGATGTGATACTTCATCAGCATGTGTCTAAATGGCCAAGCTGACAATCCTTCACGGATCTCCAACAGCCATGGATGAACCTTCTTTGAGGCTCCGGAGCAAAACAGAACTTATTTCCTGTACATATAGGTCACAGTGTGGCTCCAGTTCTGACCTAAACTTAGTTTTAAATGCATTCAATTCAGAATTAGGACTGTACATGTGGTCCAGCCCTCTTGGATTAGAATAACTGAGTTAGGAAAGCCAGGATATACATACAAGAACATTCATTTGAGTGACATTTAAAGGTGAGACATCAGTAAACTAACGCGGCTTATTCTAAGGATATTATAAAGAGACTATACACTTCCTTATACACTAGACTGTTACATTTAAGAGTAGTATAATAATGTACTTCACAGACACATGAGAATTCCCTCTGGAAAAACACATCACACTTACTTCACAGAGGTAAATTATGGAGATTCTGACATCGATGTATTTACACTTGAAAAGGGCTCATGCACTGATTTTATTACTATACGATAAAGCGCGAGCTGGTGTCAAATCTGTACAGTGGCGAGTTTGTTATCTTGCTGTCGACAGCTGGTGAAGCATAATGGAAAAGAGGCCCCTCTGCAGGAATCTTTTTAAAAGCCATTCAACAGAAAACACAACGTAAACCTCCTATGTCGTGTCTGTCTGTGTCTGTGTGTGTGTGTGTGTGTGTGTGTGTGTGTGTGTGTGTGTGTGCATTTCTATCTTCACTCTCCCACTGAGCCCCACGTGCAGCCAGTTCTCACTCAACACCAGTTCTGCTGGCCTGCGTCTAGTCAATGTCCATGGAAAGTGGGCCAAAGAATCCAAACACTACTCACACTGGGCACACAGTGAAATACAGCACAATGTATAATCACAGCAGTAACATAATGGACTGTGCACATGTGCGACCGTTATCATTGACAAGTCTCTTATCTCTCATCATTTTATCCCTGACACTCCGACTCACTCATGTCTCCATTAGTGCTCTTTCAGGGCTGATGGAGACACGATCCTCCCGTCAACCCCCACTGACAGTAACATCTGTCATCGCTGCCACTTCTCATAGAACTCCTGTCATAATTATTTCACATTTTTCTACACGTTCTCTCCTTTCAGTCTTTACACTCAAGGTCCCACAGCCAAGAAATATGAGCACATTTTATATAACGAGAGAGAAAGAGATAAAAAAAAAAACGACACTAAATGAAATGTAACTCAAATAATATTATATTATAATGTTAAGAAGAAATCCAAGACCTGGGCTCAAAATCGGTAAAATACAGTAACACTGGCGCTTATATAGAATTATACGAATCAAATGGCTAAAAAATTGTTCAGGTCAGACAACACGAACAGATTTGCATTCGCTCCAGGATGCGATTCCACGCCACCATGAAGTCGGTCGTGTGTCTGTCGAGTCAATCACACATTTATACCTCAGGGAGCATTGTTACACACAAAAAGATCAAGTCGTCTGACCTCTGCATTGATGAGGCAGCTTTAAATGTGCTGGCATCACACTTTTTTGTCCCTGTGATTATTCTGACTAGGAAACATGAGCGCGCGCACACACACACACACACACAGACTTCCTTACACACACTTTTGATTATTCCCTGCTTGCCTGCATTGTGAGTGCAAAGCCACAGAGTCACATGTTCACACGCTTCCAAAATCAGACACACCCACTCTCAGATGTACCCACATGCAGCATTTTTTCATACTCACACACCAAGAGCCCTCAAGCAGACAGAGGAGTCTGCTGGCTGCTCTGTGTTCTGAAGGGTGTGGAGAGCAGCCGAGCACAGAGAGAGAGAGAGAGAGAGAGAGAGAGAGAGAGATAGAGATGAGAAGAGGAGGGAGGGAGGGAGGGGAGGCAGGGATAAAAGGAGATAGTGCTGCCACTTCGTATTCAGCCCACAACCTCATCGCCTCATCCCCAGCGCCTGGAAGTAGGTCAGTAGAGGAGGGGGAGGCAGTGAGGAGGGGAAGACTGCTGCGTGTGTGTGTGTGTGTGTGTGTGTGTGTGTGTGTGTGTGTGTGTATACATACACAGGGAAGAGAAAAATAGAATAGAGGAATAACATAGCAATGTGCGGATCAGTCTCTCAAACATCTGTGCCTGCAATTTCAATGCTCCCCTTGACATCTGCCACACACACAATCTGCTTTTAGTACCAAACACAGTGAAATGGATCTCCCGCCCCCCCATCACTCCTTAATAAAACACTAAAATACAACAAATCCACAAAACTCTGCATCTTTCACTGTCACTTTTATATCTTATATATACATATATATACATATCTTTCTCCTCAAACCACTGTGCCCCCTCCATACACTAGGAACCCATGAGAGAAAGTGGAAAAACAGATCCGATAATAACAAATAGAATAGATGTAAGAAGCACTGCACAAAGCACTGGTGCTGGGTTGTGGAGGAAGGCACAGACACTCAGGGAGCAGCGTTACACTGGCACAGGCAGGAACAGGCAGATGCCAGAGTGCAGATTTAGTGACTGGCATTGTTTTGACAAACTCTTGGCACACAACTGTCGGAGTCAACAACAGGGTGTCAGAAAGTATGATTTTAAGATTCTTAAGATTTGGTAATGGTTGAATCCAGAAAAATAGTGCACTATTATAACATGAGAGTGAGGAAAGAAAAGGAACTATTTAAATATGCATGCATCCTCGATGTTGTATAACATCGTATAACAAACTAGGTTCAGAAGATTTATCAACTCACCTTGCTATAATAAAGAAGATATCATAATATTATTTCCTTCGTCTATTAATACACATTTTTTGGGAAAGCCAGACTCGCACACAACAGTCACAATATAAGACCATGAAGGCAGAAGGCAGGGCTGAGAGACAGACCAGGAGCAGATGTATAAATGGGGGAGACAGATGCCAGCAGTAGATAAAAAATCACAACTTAAGCATAAAATCCAAAATTTAATTTGAAAAAGAGCTCATGCTTCAACTGTAAAATTTCTTATTGGAGCGCTGAACCGAAAATCCAATGTAATGTTGCCAAATTTAAGACTGAGCCGGCACCAAAACGTCTTAATTGTGTTGTTTTGGCACAAATCCCCAGGTCGTCATGGTCGGGTATCGGTGTGTACAGATCAGATGTTTCCTTTGACGTGGAAGTGAACAACTCACGCTCATGTATTCGACATGAAGTTGCTATTCAACCCTGTCACTGGACACAGTGGAGCCTCGCCACCCTTTGGATATTGTTGCCCCAGACGTGCCCTCTCCAACATGACCTACCCTCCCTTTCTACTGTCTGCCTGCCAATGCAATGACTAATGGGCCTAACCCTTCAATCCTTTTTCCTCCCTGCAAGGCCACTGGCTCTGAGCCAAATCACCTGGGACACTGAGAACCCACTCTCTCATGAATGCCACAGGATCTGTGGGCCACCCACGGTCATGCATCGGGTCTGGGGAGGCCATGTGCACGTCATACATCTTACCCAGAACACACTGTGGCTCTAATCACGTACATTAGAGCAAAACACAGGCACTCAGACATGCAAATACACATTATTGCTTTGCTCCCACTTAGTTACAATGACCACCAGGGGAGATTAGTTTACATGATTTATAACACAGTCGTGCGTCGTCTGAAAAAAGCATGACTAAGAGACCGGGCCCATCCATAATGAAATTCACTGATACGACATGTATACATGATAAATGCTCACGTGCAACAGAAACACGCATTTCAGAGCCGGTGCACACGAGCATTCCTAAGGTAAGACATCACCAATCTATTCTCCGTGGTCAGCAGGGAGTTACTGACGAATGACCAGAGCTGACAGAGAAGGAGCCGCCGTTATTTCATGCTACATTTGCATGCGCTGCATTCCTGCACATATTCTGCTCAAGATTTCACGAGAGACCGCCCACCTTCCAACATGGCCAAGTGGCTTTCTTGTGCAGACCTGGACCACGGGCCACAGGCTCTGGATTGGACAGTCCCACTGGGGCCTGAAAGAGTGCAGGATAATACGGGGAGGGATTGTTTTTCCAGTCTGCACAATGTTGAATATACGACCCCAACAATGAGGACCATGTGCTCTTCAAGGGGACAGTTATTTTTAGCAATGACAACACTTCGAATAAATACGAATAAATGAAGCATCATGTTCTGCAGAAATGTATCACAAAGTAAATGTCAGTTATGAATGGATAATAATAAACAAGCAGTTATCAAATGTATGGGTGCTTGGCTCCATCAGCGGACACCCAGTGAGTTTAAAGCAGTTACTGATAAGGGCTCCGTCTGTGCTCTTAAACTTAAGTGCATCTTCCAGGAAACGAGTGAAAAGAGCCCAGAATCAGACAATCAGAAACCCACCCTTCCACTTCTACCATTCCATCAACCAACCCTCCCGCGTTCCTTCGCTTATAGTCTCCCACATAGGCAACGATACAGAGATGACACATCCATAACCTGTTTAACAATGACCAGAGTTAAGACTATGTATTAATAATTGTGACCTGATCAAAGTAAATGTTGGTGTAAAAGAACGAGATACCACAGATCATTTCCTGCTTGAACCAAAAGATCACAAAGGTCTCGTCTCACAACAAGGAAGAAATTCTGCAGATTCTTTTTTTATTGTCTAAGTTTGTCTAGATTTGGTTGAAGATAATTGAAACTCAAACTCCACTCTTGTCTCTGGGCAAGATGAGATTTAAAATATGTCAACTCATTTGGCAATGACTTGAGTGTAATGTACATTCATGAGCTGCAGCTTTGGTTCCATGGAGCCGTCCTACAGTATACATAGGAAGAAATGAGTAAGTACCTCCATTCACAACGACAATTATTTTTAATTACCTTAATAGCTTTTGTTTAATACTGTTGCTTAAATATTCCCAGACTGTCTCCGAGGCAAATGCAATCACATTTGGACGTAGAGACTTTTTTGTTTTGTTTACAAACATCTCAAGGAGTGTTATCATGTGCAGGAATTCTAGGTTTGCACTGTGGTTCCTGCTCTTGCACATGTCTGTCTTCTATTGTTTCTTTCCATCATTGTAGACCCAATTGCTATAAACTGGTAATTTAAGATGTGCCGTTCAAACTGTCCAAGACGTCGAGTCCACGCTGTGTGAATTCTTGTTAATCAACTTTTGTTTGAACAACTTTAAGGAGACAGACGTCTACCAACATGGCAGCCGCTCAGAATTACATCAAAACCTTTAAATGTCAATTCTTTCACAGCCAACATTTGAGAATTCTCAGAAATCGAATATGCTCGTAGCTTGATTCAAAACAAACATATAAGCACTATTGGTTTTAATGGGCCCATGAGGCACAGAAACCCACCTCACCCATAAAGGGGAAATGCCTCGACTAAACCACTGGAAAAAGAGAAGGGGGGAGGTGTTTCCAATCCTCCGGGGATGTCATTAATAGCCATTTCATTTAGTCTGATTTATTACTAAAAGCCACTTCCTGATGTGAGGAACATTCATAATGGCACAGGCCATATGAATTAATAGGGGGGTTGTTACAACCGTGCTTTCTGAGTTTTTGGCTTTGATCAAACAGATGCACAGAAGTGCAAGCACCAACGTACCCATCCATGCACAGCCACAGTTTGAAGTTTTATAGTTTATAAACATGTTAAACCTCTCCGTCCAAGCCACGAACCACAGACACAAGCTGTACGAACAAAGGTCGAAACGAGAACCCACGTCGAGGCAGACGCGAGGTTCCCGAGTTACACTTTGGATGCTTGATGGGCTAAAAAAAAAAAAAAAAAACTCTCTCCTAATGATTTCTTTTGTATATGCATTTCAGTTAAACCTTCTTTTCTCTCTCAAGGCTTCAGCATGTGTGGTAGAGAACTCAAATAGCTTCTCCACATGTTGCTTAAGGAGAGTCCAACAGTTGCTGCATGGGACCTCAATAATAAAGATGTTAATATTGGCTCAGGAAGGGGAGTCTAACATCGGACTGACCCACTTTCTCACTGGCCAACAGGCACGTCTCCCCGAGTCACATCTCTGCTCATCAACTCGACCAGATCACTGGGATAACGACGCTATTAATACAGGGAACGAGAAGAAAGTCAGCCATGCCACATTCCACAGGCCCCACGCTTTCCCACATGCAAACAGGGGTCGGGATGAAATCCAATACTTGGCATCCCTTTCCCTCGAATCCCAAAGCGCTGCCCTTCCTTATCAAATCTTTTTTCTTATTGCATATCGGAGGGTCGCAGCAGAGTCACAAGCCCCCAGTCTAACTAAAGACTTGTTATTATACGGGTGGAAAAAACGTTTGGCATGAGCACAAGCTCCGTGCTGGATACAGTGACTCTAAAGAGGGAAGTGATGCTGGACTTCCCCGGAGACTCAACGTTCTTCACACACTTTGAAGCGTGTTTTCTTGGATTGCAGGACTTGTTTCCATTAGCACAGTGCACCAAATATGAGTAACACCGATCTTCTGGGTGTTGAAAGAGGCAGATTTTGTACTTTCAAATGTAACTAAACCACTGGCTCGCCAACAAGTTTCCATAGATACCGGCGCTAATAACAACAGCGCTGCTTTTGCTCAGCAGTTCTCAGCAGATGCATTTGTCAGCTGGCTTCTGTTTGGGTTTTCATGCTTTGCATCTATGACATTAATAGACATTGATGGGCATATTTAAATATGCCCATCAATGTCTGCAACTGGCCTGCAACGCTTCAGATTGTGCATTGTTAAGCTATTAATCTTGCCTGGCTGAGGGTCAACAGCTGTAGCCGTAGAGGACAAAGTGCTTCTGGGTAATGTCTGGAATGGTCTTCCGGGACAGTTATAGCGACTCAGATAGGGGCAGCCCTGTGACGTGACCATGGCCTGCAGTAATGCAGCACTGAACTGTAGCACTGTAACAGATACGCTTACACATCATAAGCCCGGGAAGTGTGTCACCGGCACAGATACAATAGTGCTTTTTGACATAAGCTCAGTGTGGGGACTTCCAGTGAAGCAGTGAGAGGAACAGCAGCCTCTCTTCATAGAGTTCAGTCCCTCAGTCTCTGTAACTAATACACTGCAAATACTACATGACAATAATCCCATTAAAATGATCAGATAGTTGAATTTAAGCAGCTTTAAAGATCTCATCTCCTTTTCCCTCTCTGTCCTCATTCTAACGAGGAGGCGTTTGAGCCGCCCATCAGCATCGGAGCTGGTGAGGCGATCCCCAACTCTCCCTCGCTCTCCCTCTAATCCTGAGAGAGCAGTTCATGCATCCGTAACGCTCGATAAAATATGAAAAGCCCTGAGAGCGCTGGTGGCAGAGGGTGTGTGTTTGAATGTGTGAGTCCACAACTTTGGTTAATGCCCTCCCAGCACACTGAATCTTTTATCAGTGTCACTGTGCTTGACCCCAGGTGCACGTGAATGCTGGAGGGTAAGCCTTGAATGTGCTGGAAATGGATACTATCTTGTTCACAATGCAAGAAGACATCAAAGGGAATACATGGCCTTATATGACTGCAACACTTTCACAAACACTGGGGAATCTGTGTGGAATATTTTCCATCCATAAACCGCCAGACTCCGGCAAAGCCCTGGTAAAGCACCTGTAACCAATTTCACAGGTGCTAATCTGGACGGGTGGAGCTTGAACCTTCAACAATTCCCTTTCAACACACGCAGCAGATTTACAATTCACATGACAGACTCTCAGCCAGCATAGGCAAGGCTTCCACACAGGAAAGGAGGCTTCATGATTTCTGCAATTGAGGAAGCCAAGCAGATAAGGGCGGGCTGTTTATGTTGGTCCGAGCTGCTGCTGAGTATCGGCTTCCTTTGAAAGAAATGTGGAAGGTCTGCTATTTCAAAAAGTAAGAAAAGGTGATAATAACTATCCCGAGCAAATGGAGGCTGCATTTAGGACCGAGTCTGCCTCTGCAGTGCCATATTAAGTTGAGTCGTTGCCGAGAGGAAATGTACAGCATATATGGAATGTCTGGCTGCCAGGCCACAACTTACACCAGCAGCCTGACTGTGTGATTGATGAACGTGTGTGATCAGCCCATACAGGAAAGCAGATATCCCTGTACCCATGACGTGACTCTGTACCATCCCTCCGTCAATTCCTGAAATGCCAAACATTTCCTTAACGTCTACTCTGTGACATCATGGGGTGTTTTAGGGTTTAAACCAAAGTTGGACATCATCACCTCATCTATTTCAAGCCAAACCCAGATCAATCCTTGAGTTCATGCATTTTCCAAAGAAAATGAGAGGCCAAAAAAAAAAACCTCGGCTAAACCAAGTTCAAAACTAGCACTGATAGGCAAAAATGCCCCGCTCATATAATGCACTGGCACACTCCAGGGTAAAGCAAAACACCGTCAACACTGAAGACGCTGCCCAAATATAAAAATGATGCTATTTATGACCTACAGTATAACGCCACTGGAGTGGGAGTAAAACACTGACCCTCACTCCAATTACAACAACACAAAAATGTGGTAAGTTTATCATCTTAGTGGGATTAGTATCCCCCTCCTCCAGCCTCGCTGCTCAGCTTTCTACAGATCCTGAGGACTTTCTCTTTATTGGATTGGCTACAGTCATCTGTGTTTCCCTGCTTGGATGCGGTGTGGTGCATGAGCGAGTCGGGTTTACGCTTCAACATCTGTAGCCTGTTGTGTGAAGCGATCTCCAACTAGGTGAGCGGCACTCGAGTGTATCAGTATCAAGATCAAGTATCTCCTACTTACCCACTTCAAACGGGCTGCCCCAACAGATGGACTGTCCCTGTGTAACGTCACAGGCAAATGGAAAAGACAAGAGTCTCAGACTCAGTAAAGTAAGTTCAGGAGAAAAGTGGAACGCATTCCTACATCCTCTGGCTCCAAAATGCTCATTTGGCCATTTGAGATTTGTGTTTTATGGACAGACTCCATGAAACACAAGTGTGACGATGTTTCCCGGCTGTGGCCGCAGCGTTTTGTCTTCCCTCTCTGAGCTTCTGAGCTGAGGCTCTTGGTTTCAGCTGACTCTGCTGGGATCTGAGCTGTTGACACTGTCCCCTCTTTCCCTCTCTCTCTCTCTCCCTCTCAGTCTCTCTCACCCCTCCCTCTCTTGCTCTCTCTCTCTCTCTCTCTCTCTCATGTTCTGTGTTTGGATCACTCGCCTCCGCTCCCCTTTCAGGATTCCAGCTCCAGTGTTTGACAGCATCCACACAGATACCAACGAGAAGGTGATGGATTATCTGTGAACGTACACATGCATGTACAGTTGTGCATGTGCGTCCGCCTGCTGTTTGAGACAGAGGAACGGGTCGAGATGAAAGGAAGTGACCCGGAGTGCCCTGTGACTCCCGGCTCAGCCTGCAATCCCAGCTCCACCCAGTGCATTCCCTCGCTGGGCAGACAAATTAAAAACGACGTGTGGATGGGCGAACATCACACAACGCCCAAAGGAAACCCCTTTTCCTGACATGTCTGCTCATCGCCAACACGCATTAAAAAGCACATACGCCCATTCAAGAGCACACACACACACACAGACAAATGCCAGTGGATTCTCCACTAGGAAATATTCCTGTGACATTCACAGGAAAAGGATTTCCCAGAGGTCCAATCAGTTTTCACTGAGAAGACGGCGAGACAGTGCTTGATTGTTCAAAGTCCTGCTGGTAAAGTCAACGTCATGCAATCAGCTGAATTAACTTAATATACATGTGTGGCGTGTGTTTACATAAGGTAGGACTGGGAAATCAAATTATCACTAAAAAGGGATTATGATGACGTGATTACTGCAACCTCCAAACCCAAAGTTAACTGATAAAGCAAAATTCCTTAGAAATCAAATTCCTTACTTGACCCTGCGTGACCCAACACTTTTAAGACAAGGGTCAAATCTTATCCGTCTTCAGACTCGTTGTCTGATCAATGCTGGGTTATTGATTTTTGACGTCCTTGTGTAACGCGTATTACTGTTGTGAGGCAGCATCTTAACAGTTCTGATAAGCACATGACCCCATGTTTGAGGGTTGTTTTTTAATGTTAGGTGTTTTCAACAAATATTCTTGTGTTAGGTTCTGGGGTTTGTTTGTAGCCTTGTTATGTTGCTAGGATACAGAATGTCACCGAGTCCGTTTATAAAGACTCTGAAAGTTAATCAGCCGTGTAAGTGCTTGAATAGTCGTTTTCGACCTGCATGACTTCCTGAAGGCTGCATTAACGTGTGGTGCTGCCACAGAGGAAATGCACTAATGAAGAGTGAAAACGAGTCGTTCGCATCTCCAGATATGGACGGAATAAAAGAGAAAAAGGATTATGTCTTTAACAGATGACGGGCTCAAAAAGACTTAAGTATGAAACACGTGGTCGGTCTGAGAGAATAATTGGTGATGAGAGGTTAATCAACTCAGAAACAGTTGCTTGTGGTGGCTGCTGGGAGAGGAAGTCAAATATTGTGAAAAGCATGCAGCCAAACGCTCTTACATTGTTACATGGTTATGGGAGGGTGACAAAAATGCAGTTCAAACCCATTCACTGTGACTGCTGTTATAGCCATTGTTAACATTTTTGCACTGCTTGAGGCGTATTTCCTTCACTTTTTTTTAGTCTGAAAGTAAAGTATGTGAATAAAATGTTGTGTTTTTCTAAATAATATAATGGTCTAAAATCATGTTGCAATGCATTTTCTCCAACTACCAAATCTAGATGATATTCTCAGTTGGTTGAAATAACACATACCTGTGTTTGGTCACAAGCATGTTTTCACATAGCTGCTGAAACAGTGAAATGATCTATTTAATTTAATACAAACTATTGTTAAAAGGTTAGAGGTAATTGGATACTTGGTAAGCAAACAAAACACAGTCACACACCTCATCTCCTTATTTTTGTCTTCAAACTAAAATAAAAGGAAAAGAACATTTTATAAACAGTTTTTTCATGTTGTTTCATAGTGTTTCTGGATTTATATTCAAAACATTCAGGTTGCATCAGGGTGACGCAGCTGTCCCTGCAGGTTTTCAGTTTCTTCCCGTCATCGTGTAACTTTAAAGTCTCCAGCTCCGTTGACCTGGTAACAAGTTAAGAGCCGAGTGTGGACGAGTCAGAGGAGCGTCTCCTCCTAACTGCAGTCAAAGCTGATGCATTAGGTGCAAAACTTTGTTATTCTTCACCTGCTCAGTCTTTCACAAAAATCATCTAGAAACCACCTCATCTGTAGGAGAGTACCTGACTGTTTCACGTCCATCATCAGTCCAGGCAGGAGACAGCAATTATGGAGACTGGAGACACACCAGGCTATTCCAAACACAATGGCTGATGCAGCGCCAGAGCCAGCAGGTACAAAACAGGCTTAATGAACAACATGCACTCGAGTATGCACTCGTTTTGCATACACTGGTATTTTTATGGACGTCCTGCTCCATTAAAAGTACCACATTCATATAAAAACAAAACTCTGTGTCTCATAGCCTATAAAGGAGGAACCAAAACCACCATCCATGCTTGGTAACACTGGTATAAATACTCACACACACACAAACTGGATCCATTAATATGCCAAACAGTGGAGAAAAGGCGGAGTCACAATACAATTTGACATCGTTCTCTGGGGACAGAAGACAGATGACACCGAGTCCGGGCGGTAATGCTTGGGCACATTCCTGAGCGAACCCTGGGGATGCATCCATTAGGGCGGCTTTTAGAGAGAACCACCTTATCTCCTCACTGCCTCCCTCTTTCTTTTCCTGTGCAGCATCACTGAAAGGTTTGCATCACTTCAAACTGGCTCTCGCTCCCTCTCTGGGGATATATGCCCATGCACGAAACACAGGAGGAATCCTTGAGAATGGGCTACACTCATGCTCTAAAGTTACCATCACTGCCTGATAAATCACAGACTGACACAAGACTGAGTGCTTGCTATAAACATAATGCGTCCTTAAATCAAGAATGGGAAAAAGAATTGGCTCATCTGTCGTCCGCGAGGTTTGTTTTTACTCGTCTTGGACAACATGCAGTTTAGGGGGAAAAAAGCAATTCGGAGGTTAGACGCTCATTTGCAACTCGACTTTGTCACTGTGTTCATGCCAAGCAGAGGACCGCACATCATGGCCTCTCCAGACTTGGTTTTGGTGAACTGCCCCATGGGCAAGTCCTTTTTTACCTCACAGTAAATCATACAGATGGCAGATGTCATGGCGGTAAACTGGCTGCAGAGTATGAAGAGTGAGGCTGACAGTGGAGGTAGGGGGTCCCTTCCGTTTTCACACAGTTGGGCACACATGAAATGACATGTAGCTCCAGACTGCCTTGCAGGCACTTGTCACTCAGCTGGGCGAAGCTTGCTGAGCAGCTCTTCAAACCCTCCCTTATCCACCGAGAAGGGGATTAAAGAGTCCATTGAGGCATTTTTCTTCAAAAACAAAGATTTATCCCCACAGTAACAAGTGCAGGAACAATCACAGCGTGGTTTACACACGCTAGAATTAGTCAAGGGGAGCTGAGAAAAAGGAACTTGGCACTTGTTGGGAGAGTGGGACAAAAGTTGAATGAAAAACTGGACTAAAAAGAACTGGGTCACCCAAGGTGGTCTCCATCGAGCCCATGAACTATGCATTGTCCTTCAGACATCTCATATACGGAGGCAGTCGACATGATAACTGACAAAGAAGGTGGAGGAGCTGGAAAGACAGTTTAAAGGTCCAGATATTGGCATCTGAAGCCGTCTCTCCAGGGTTGTGACTGAAATGAAGTGGTCCTCCTTCAAACCAGCAGCTGCCAGAGCTAACATGGCAAACAGTCATGTTTTACGACATGTTGTTCCATACTGTATTATTTAGGGTTTCTTTTGAGCAGGCAGCTCTCATTTAAGTTTGTTTTGTTTAAGCAAGGAATTCCTTGTGACAGCACTTTGCACACAACCATTCCTTTCACGCCCGCACAGAGATAAATTGCCAGTGAGAAAAACACTGCCACTGCACAAAGCCTGAACTCTTGACAGCATAAACATGAGTGCACACTTTAATACATGCTCTAATTGTATGTTAGCTATAAATCATGATAGCGGGGGAATGCTATACTATCCATTTTTCAAAAGCATGCAGGAAAAAAACCCACATAACTGAAAGACAGTAAGGCCATAAACCATGAATCTAGTTTTTGTCACTGTGCTGTTATGGTGACATTCTTTCCTATCTCGGTGATTTACCATTTCCTTTATGCATTCTTACTTTCTGCTTCGATTTGTCTCCATCACCATCCCTCTGTCTTCTCTGTTTTCAGTCTTAACTCAAGAGTAAACAAGAGTTTTAACAGGATTACCCGTCATTTGAGCTGAGCACTGAGTGTTTTTGGGTGTGTTGTAAAAGTATTAGACATCTAAAAGGCTCTTTTGTCCAAGCGGCAGACTGGACGGGGTCAGAGGTCACCCATCTGACTGCTCCCACAGTACCTCTGCTGTCTGCCTGAAAATGTGCCAACTAAATGCTGTCATGTTTGGACAATAGTGCAGCTTTCTGCTGACTGACTCATGACAGCTTCATCATTTTAACCAATGATGCAATGGGCCCGATCTTTGGCTATGAAGGCCATCACTATTAGACTTTGAATAGTTTATTCTCATGTTGAAATACAGTGCTGCTCTGCTCTGCCATGACACCTTCAGAAGACATGGTCCAACTCAAAAGCAAGGTGTACATCTTCCAGTTGTTGTTACACTGACGACATGGGGAGTGTAACTTCAGCTGTGTCCGACTGACATTACAATTTATCACCGCTTCCATCCCATCATTCCAAAGAATCTCCACAAGAGCAGTGATCCTCTCAGACCTGATGTTTCAGAGCTAAATACAGACCAAAAATTCACCGGCTGAACTTCTCCAGGTGTAATGACGCGTCTTCTTCAAAAATCTATTCCAAAAGATGTAAATCAAGTTTTTACATCCCTCAAAAGCATTGCACATGGCCATGCATGCACACTCACACACACATGGCCATGGCTTTCTTAGTGTCTCCATGGAAACATCTGGGAGTCATCTGTTGTGCTAAAGGAGGCCCCCTGTGAACAGGTGTGTGTCTGCATCCTTGGCCTTTTGGCCCCTTTCTTGACCCATGACCTTTCGTCATGGGTGGGGAACTCTTTGAACCCGGTGGCCTCAGTGGACAGAGACAGTGCTGAGTCTGAAGAGCCAAGGTCATGTTACTCTAGACTGAGGCTAGCAGTGATCAGCGTGTGTTTGTTGTTCACCACAGCAGGAAATTGCAGGTTGGAGCTTCAAACTCACACACTTCTCAACTTTTGATTTCCTAATGCCCACGGCCAAAGAGGTATGAGCTACATAAACAAAGCACAGTTGTCATTTTGAATTAGTGAAACGCTGTGACAGCAACGGCAACAACTGACCAAATCTTTGAAGCCACCGTGACACACGCACAAAATCCTCACTTGCAAGATTTTATCACAAACCAGAGGAAGTGGGTTAGCTTAAAATAGCCCTCCAATTTTGTTCTTAAACCATTTGGACTGGCTCGACCATAATGGGTCCAACGAACACAGTCAAAGCCACTATTTATTGTGAGCGGCACGGCTGAAAATAAATCCCAAACTGCCTTCTTTTTTACCACTTTGATCTCACTCCCCCTCTCTTTCTGTTCCGTGGTAGATGTAATGATTGGAATGATGAGCTGCTTGGGTGTTGAACTGTACTGCACTGGAACCATTTCATGAGCTCTCCAGAGATGACAGAAAAATAACAAACACTTCCTGTTTATTTCAATAGTGGGTCAGAACAGTCTGTCCTGAGCCGCCGCTCATTCCAAACTAAAACCTAGAGGTTATCACGCCTTAATGTGGTAAGAAGCACGCATCATTCCCAATATCAGAAAGGGGAGAAGAGCTAATATCATATTGACACCCAAGTAACAGCCAGACATTGAGCATCACTCAAGCACACGAAGAATCAATCGTCCAATTACACCGTTTTACTTTTAATAGCTACATACCACATCCTGCTCCCCAGCTGAGACGGGGCTCCCTAAAAGTTATTCTGCAGTGAACCGTCACATGGATTATGCTCTTATCCACTGGGTCAACATGTTTCCTGAGTGGCTTCAGAGGAACAGAGCTTCAGGGCTGAGTCAGGACTACATCACTGCTCTGCCCATGTCTACAGGAAGCCGCGAGCTCAGACCAAGCGAGACCGATAAGAACCCAGTCTTAATTGTCACTTCATTCTTTCCCGTCAATGTCACAGTGCACAAAACTAACTAACTAACTAAACTAAATCACAGAGGCAGAGGAAACTGTCCATGTCTACCATCTGTTTGATGAACAATTACACAAGAATACTTATATGGAAAAGACAATAACTTAGACGTAGTAGACATAGACCACCAAACAAAAACACATTAATATAACCGATGGCCGACCTTTGAAAATAAGCCATAGGTGTTTTTAAACTGAAGCTCTGGCATGCTGTGAGGTTTAGGTGTGTTAATATGCCATAGCGTGAGTGAAAGGCATACATGTACCCGCACACGCTGTGTGAGAGGCAGCTATAGCATCACGCTGTGTGGAGGGGATGCTGGGGCAGCAGGGGCGCAGGGGAGCTGTTGCTGAGGCAGCCATTGTGCACCGATTACCCACACGAGAGGTAAATGATGGTGTTGATTAAAGCCAGCTGAGCCCAGGACAGGCTCCTGGAGCGGCAGCCACACGTGCCACTGAAATCCATCTGGCTTCTTTATGACACACACACACACACACACACACACCGACAAGACGGTCCCACACACTTGGACAGACATGGACACAGGCACACCTGAAAAGCTTCTGAAATCCAGCTCACAAACCGGGCTCTGCTCTTAGCGATGGATGTTTGAGCAAATATCTCATCAGCCAATCACATAGAAGCAGAAATTCACTGCATTTAGACGTGGAAAAATGGTAAAGACGATCTGAGAAACTGCTGATCTACTGAGACGTTCATACATAACATCTCTAGAATAACAGAGGAGTCTGAAATAGATCCATATTTTCTGTCCTGACGTCAGAGGAGACATAAAGGCACCAATAACTCACACAACTCTTGTTACGATCACAACGATCACTTATTACGATCACTATCTCTCAACACACAACACATCAAACCTTGAAGCAGATGAACGACAGCAGCAGTGGCTGCAGGCCGGCTGATTACTCAAAAAAGTGTCATGCCATGTTTGTATGGTTTCAATTTCAGTAGAAAATAAACACAGTGTGTAAACACGTTAGAAACTTGTCAAATACATTAATATGTGCTCTTGGAAACGTGTTAGACAACACTCTTCAAACTTCAGACCACAGACCTCAAGGCCTTCGAGGAGAAACAAAGCGTCTTCGTTCATCTGCTCCACGTTTGTATTGGATGTCAAATAAGATAGTTCAACCTCTACTGAACTCAGTGAGCCCTGTATCCTCAAGGACAGTCTAACTGCAGTCATGTGTAGCATCCAAAACGATAGTCATTATTCAGTTACTATATACAGTATTTAATTTAATGTGGTGCAGATGTTTCCTTACCCATTCTTAAAAAAATGCTTAGCACTACATAAACGTGTGTGCAGGTAATGGGCAAACAGTCTTCCCTCAGTGAGCAGCTGCTGTGTTTGTGAATCTTAAATAGGATAAAAACCTGCTCAGAAAATGTAAAAAAAAACAAAAAACTTTGACCTCAGTCGTACAAATCTGGTTTAATCACATCTGCTCCGGCGGTGCACACAATCAACACACATTGTTCTGATTACATGCTATTTAAGTTAAACGGTCAGGTCGGGCCTCGAAATTGTTGTCCCATTGCTTGCTGCAACAAATATGTGGGTCAGCATTTTTTTCCCCTGCAGCTTTTCCTCTCCCTGCATCTTAGTTTCCTTCCTAGAACAATGAGTCTGACTTTTTTTTCACCTCCCGAGACAGGAGAGACTTTAGTGAGATCTGGCATTATTATGACCACGACGGTCACTGTGGTGCACAGAGACTGCCGCCCTGCAAGATGCATGGCAAGATATGAGAGAACTCACTGACCCTCGGTTCACAGCATTCATCCCATTCACTTCAACACCACCCACAGCAACCGCATCAATATACATGAGCATCGATTGAAGGAAGAAGGGAGCAGATCAATGAAAGAACAGGAAAAAGAGCCCAAACAGCAACTTCATGATGTCAACAGCCTCGTCTTTGAGGGACAATAGTCTCTGGGGAAATCAAAGCGGCTTCCTCAGCTTTGGCCTACCGTTCCACTTTCACAGGACACACCTGTGACTAACGTAAGCCAAGCTGAGAGACGTGTCACCAAGTGTTCATCGGAACTCTAAAAATAAACAACAGTAACTGCCCTGACAATTGATATACTACTTCTGAGTGGAAGAGAAATCGAATGAAAAGAAAGAAGGGGAAGATAAGTCCGGGAAATGTACTGCACACTACTGACCAGTAGCCAAAAGCAGGAGACAGATTTATGACCAGCATCTGTTTTAATACTTTGTCAAACTGTGTTCTAAGTGAGTTTGCATTGTATGTGCTTTTTCAAATGTATGCAGGACTCAAATGAATCGCAGCAGGGATTCTTTCCTCCACTCAGTTTCATGAGCCAGGACAGCAGAGCCCTTTCCTCTTCCTCAGGCTCTTGGAAGGAATGTCAGGAAGGCAAGGTTAAGACGGGTAAGGGTGTGTGTGTGTGTGACCATTTTCATTCACGCGTGCTACACTGAAGTGTGTGAGGTCCAAAGGTCTGACACCAAAAAGAAAGAAGGCTTAGTTTAATACTGTAAGTGGGGATGTTCACTGATTTCTGCAATGCATCATACTCTGATGTTTCCATCGCACCACTGCTCCTTATTTCAGCGTCTTTCTTGTTTGCATTCAGCCACTAATTGCAAAAAAGTGCAGATTGCTCATAAGCCAACAATTTAGTTTCTCACTGGCTAAAAAGGTGGAAAACGGAGCAGAGAGAAAGTTCATGTGGTTCCTGCTCCACTGCTGAGGGACACGGACGCAACATCCAAAGAGTGCGAGATAAAGAATGTGCTAGATTTCCTGCCTTCATGGCACAGAGCTCCCCGAGCATTGCCCAGTTTATGTGCTGCGGACTGTCGCCAAGACAACCTGGCAGCAAATCATGGTGCAGCACAAGAGAGGTGGAGATCCAAGAGAGAGAGAGACAGGGAGACACAGAGAGAGACAGAGAGGAGGACGTGAAGCACAGAAGAAAGCCTGAAGCAATTTGTGAAAAAAATGAAAAAAAAAATTAGGCAAAATGAATCATACAAGATCCTTTGAAATAATCATGCTTTCATCTTGAAATTTTGGAGCTCCATCACACTTTCTCTGCACTGCAGATTGCTCTCAGTGCCTCAGCAGTGGTTAAGCTCAAGTTTAATTGACTTAACAGGAGCGCTTATACACCTACTCAACTCCTTTGGAAAATCTCATTTAATTATCATCGACTAATTGGATTCGAGTCATTATTCCCAGAATATTTTCATCAAGGCTTTCAAGTTTAAGTTGCAGCTCAATTTTCTTCACTATTAACCAAACCCACTTCTTCTAGTTGATCTCTGTGCCATTGTAATAGCACCAATTACTTATGGATTTTGTTTGTCAGTGCAGCAGCGTGGAGGGTGGTCATGAGTGCATGGGTACGTTTGCATCTGTTATGTGACTCCAGTCTTTCTAAAGCCTCTAATCCACCTCCCACTGCTACCATTGATCCCAGTAGATGTGGCCACAGGCATGGCTTTACCCTGGGAGTGTAACTGCCACAGTGTTGCCCCTTTCCCCTAATGGTCACAGTATTTCAGCCTCCTCAGGCAACATGGCGCAGCTAAATCATCTGGACAATGTGCCAGCAGGGGGGTAATGAACTGTGATGATGGAATGAGACTCCACTTTAAAAAGCCATTTTCAAGATGGAATGCTGTCGGAAGAAATATTACAGGCTCTGATACTGCGTGGAAATGAGCAGTCCAAGCAAACTGTTGAAGAGAAGGAGACTGCCAATTTCTGCATTCTGCATTTGCCAGACGGAGTCAGATGGATTTGACATTTACACACCAATCAGTGGTTCATGGGTTTTCTCTCTCTCTCCATTTCTGCTTCGCTGAGAGGGTTAACGTATCCACACGTGTGCCTCTGTATCCCTGTGACAAGAAGGCACCCATAACCTTTAACTGTACGTCAGGAACGGTCACAGAAACCACAGCAAACAGCACAAAGGCACATAACTACTTAACCATACTAGCAAATAACTTCAAGCATGGAGTACAACTCTAAATGACTTGGTGAATAAGTCTAATGAGTGATTGGAAATGACTTCAATCACATGCCATCTGGAAAAGTGAGTGATTATACAGTGCTTAAAATAAAAAAGGAAGCTGAACCCCCGCTTGATTTTTCCAACCCACAATATCAAAGTTGCACATTTTGCCTTGACATATAAACACAAACAACCACCGCAAACACAATGCACACATATACAGACACTGCCCAAACAGAACCTGCTCTGTATGGTTGCTAGGGAATGATGGGGTCATCCGAGTTTCCCCTGCTGGCTCCTGTGATTTGTTTACCCCCACACTTCCTGAATGCTGATGGCAGATAGTCTCCTGGTTTATACACGTGGAAGACGAAGAAGAAAAACAGCACTGTGCTACGAGAGGCTACTGTACAGTGCAAAGGAAAATGAGGAGGAGGAGGATCTGGAGGGGGGTCAATATTTTAGTTACCAGGGAAACGGCACTAAGGGAGTCACCTGGTGTCCACATGTGATATATACCACAGGAGAGTGATGGGGCGTATGTCAAAGGAGGTCAACGACAGTTTTAACAGGCTTCCTCTCCAAAGAAAAGCTAAGATCTACATGAGAACCTGTGTTTTACATCAGTATTGATCAGGGGAAGCACATGAAGAGAGTTTCTTCTTCTTCTTTGACAACCATAAACAATCTAAAAATACCAAAGAGCAGGTCAAGGGTCACTGTTAAAGACAAATGTAGCAAGGACAAAAGTAGAGAGAGAGAAGAATGTGGCTCTGATAATGCTTACAGATGATGGAGAGCAACCGCAGACGCTAAATCTGGGAAAGGGGACACAGTTTGTAACGCAGCACAAATAAACGCCTTGCCTTTCAACAGTGCATTTGAAGTTCACTGCCGGTGCAGACCTGTGCAAGATCAATCTCCCTCTCTGGAGGGATAAAAGCAAAAGGCCCCACTTCACCAAGCCTCTCCAGAGACAGGCCCCTATTCATACGACCACTGAATGCTTCAGTTGTTGCCAACCTGTCACTTGGTGAAAAGGAGTTTTTGAAAAGAACTGACCAGGGAAGAAGGATGTATGGCTCAGGTACAACGGTCAGATGTGTTTATCTGTTACGTTGCCATTTGTCATCACTCCTGATTCGGTAACTCCACTCATTCATCAGTCTCTCAGTTCCAACAGAATGTTGCAGTTCGGTCAGATGATTCATTAAAGGTCTGCAGAGGACAGTAAAAGTGCCAGTCACAGCCTTCTATTCTACTTACGAGCTTTAAACTGCACCATGAAGTCATGACACGATTGCAAAGAAATGCATGAGAAGCTACAGAGGCGGCCATATTTTGTTATCCAAAAAGTCTTGGCAAGAGTTATGACGGTGTTGAGCCCACAAAGTTTAATAGCCTTTAAAACAAAGCAAGATCACTCCTGAAATCCAGTCTGATATTGCATGTATACACGACCTTTAATGTCAAGTCATTTATGATCAAAAAGGCTTCCAGAAAGCACACAGGTGATGAGAGGACGAAGATAGATAGATGGATTATAGATGAAAACCTGGTCACTTAAATATTTTTGACCCCTCCATGCACGGACAAAATCGCAACGTCTCATCAATATACAGCCAATAATCCACTGTGACCAGTAAAGGTTGTTTTTATTACAAATATTAACAAAAGAGCATTACATCACTTCTCTGTGAAAGCTCCTTTGGCAGCGGTTAAAGCTCAGAGTCGTCTTGGGCAAGTGTACAAACTCTGTGCACCTCCATTCAAGCAGTTTAGCCCATTCTTCCAGGCAGATCCTCTCAAGTGCAGAGTCTGTGAGCTGCTATCCAGTGTCGTTTTGGCTCAGGGTCATCGTTGTATAGCCTCAGGTTACATGCATTCTGGATCAGGTTGTGTTCACTTTGCTCCGTCTCTCTGTCTCTGACAATCAGAAGCTCCCTCACAGCTTCATTCTCTAAACACCAGTGCTCTGCCAGAGTTCTGCCAAAGAGAGCACAGGTCTGCTTTGGTTTTTTTGGTCATCGGCTCCGAGCAGGTCGTCATATGCCTTGCTCTCAAGGTGTTGTTAGTCTTGGTGTACGAGTGCAGTTGGCATTTGTAATGCATTACTGCCTTCTTCTCTTTCATTCGTCTCTTCTTCTCTTTCCAAATATCCCTCCAATTTGTTCTTTGACAATTTTCCATCTAGTCGATCAACCATAATGGCTTGATTGATGAAGGCTGTTGAGATGGTCCTTCTTATTACATGTTCTCCAATTTCTGCAGACAACTGTTGAAGCTGTCCTGGGGACTGTCCACACGACACAAAGTTGTATAAAGTTTTTTTTTTATTATCTGCATTTTATTTACACTGAAACAGCATTTTGGGAGATTAGATTAGGAAAACAGTAGGAAAACAATGATGTCATAATCCCATCTTTCCATTGCCCCGCTGGCTTTCTTCATTGTGTCTCCGTTTCTGTGATTGCATACATAGTAATTTATACTTTAGCTTTATGTAATAAATTGTAGCACATATGCATGCTCAAGCAGCACTACAGCGCCGCACGTAGGCCTGGAGTGTGTATTGCAGTGTTTAAAGTCATTGGGGGGGTTTCATATAGATGAAGACACTCTTTCAGTATATTCAGCTTTGAAGAAAAATCAAGATCCATGTCTTCATATCAACTGTATGAAGTGATGTATTGATGTTGGAGTGTTTGCCACAGCTCAATGTACTATACTATTCCTTTTTTACAAAAGATCAACTGTGTGACAAGAAGGTTGGGACACAAACACAGGGCAGAGGGATTTTGCTACCACTAGGGGTTGCTGGCAGGAAAGGGGCCCCAGAACAGTGGTGGGGCTCAGCCTCTGAGAGCCTGGAGGACCCCAAGGGAAAAGTCAGTCCAGAGAGCGGGGGACTCTCACGGACAGCTGAGAAACTTTCCCACAATCAAACACACAAACAGAGCTGCAGAGGGCAGCAGAAAAAGACCCCTTTCCACCAAGGAGACGGAGGGAGGGAAAGAGGAAGATCTGATGTTACAATAACAGACCCAAAGAAGTAAATGCTATGCCATATCTTATGTGAATGCACTCTATTGGCAAACAGTGCTCTGTAAAGTGCATTCTTCCATGTTTAACCCAGGAGTAACCTTCACTAAACTTTTAGAAACCACCACCAAATCATTTGGCCAGACCCACACAGTTCACTGGTAAATGACCTCATTAAGGTAATCTGTTTTCAGCACAATCCACCACTACAAATACCATCTGCTATGCATTAAACGGGGTGTCAGGCCACTGAGGACATCTGGATTGTTAGCGTCGAGGAGTTTAGTGTCATTTACAAAAGATTGAATCCAAAAAAATGCAAGATAAAAACTCAAGAGCTGACAATCGGAGCCAAACGATTTGTCATTCGTTTGACTTGGCCACAAGACTGCAGACACTGCATGCCACTCAACACCTACCCCAAAATGTCAAGATAATTCAATCTAAAGCACTGACGAGCTCTTTGTAAACAACATCTATTTCTCAGATGAACAGCTGGGCCGTTGAATAAGGTCAGGGTTCAAAGATCACCACAGTTAATGATACGTGGAGTCTATTTCCAAGACAAATATTGGCCTGATTAAGAACTACATCTACTTGTACTCCATTAAACATTTTTTTTTACTCTAAAAACCAGAACTTCATACTCTAGCACCCTCAAACGTTTGAGGATACTCTTGGTTGGTCCAAAAGCAGGACCCCAAGTCCTCAATCACATATCTTACTGTCTGTGACCTAAACCAAACTCACGGTCTTTTGTAATGTGACTGACGTCGCTCTATTGGAAATCTAAAGGTTACATCTTGAGAAAATGTGGCATGCGAGCCTCCTTTCGAGTGGGTCGGCAAAAGTCTTCAAACTTCCTTTTATAGAAGTAACCCCCTGAGCTGGATATCATTGCCATTATAAATAAGAAGCTGGAATGCAGAAGGGGAAAAAAATAAACATCCAAGCTGCTCCTTTATCTACACCCAGCTGTGCAGTTCAGAGGCCAATCCTCGCAGATGATGTCACACTGGCATTGTTTTACTGTTAAAATAGTGTTTTTTTTGCAGACACAAATTCATTCAAAGAAAAGCAAGTAAATGCAGCCCTCAAATTAAGGTTATGTAACTTTCACTAAAAATGCTTTTAAAAAGCAGCTAGATCAAAATGAGTGATTTTAAAAAGCTGAGCTGGCCCAATGAGAACACAGGCATCACTAGGAAATGTTCTACCTACATTGATGCATGTAGGTGGTAATTTGAGGTCCCAAAGTAATAGTCACATTGGTCAGTCATGTCCAGTGGAACAGGCCACATGGTCAAACCGGAACATCTACAAGTTTTTTCAAGGATGCGTATACGAGTGGACCTCAAGGTTTATTTACGGTCTGAGGAGTACCAAGGAGCAGCCAGGGCCAAAAGAGGAGCATCCTCCAGGCTCAGCTTTCCAACAGCAAGCTGGAGGGAAAGTGAATGTGAAGTGCGGAGGTGAGAGGAAACCTGCAGCTGAGAGAATACAGGGGACTGACGCACTGGAGATTTGATAAATGCTTCCACATGTGCTCCATGTCCCAAGTGAAAGAGCTGCTTTGTGCTCAGTGAGGTAGCACATGCACAGGTCCACCCCACTCCCCCCCTCTTCCCTTCCATCTACTGTCAAAACCAAACTTTTTTTGCCGGTAGCTCATGGTAACACTGGCCAAGAGAACAGGGCAGGAGTAAGGGACTCGGGTGCCCAAACCTCAGCCCTCCATCTTGCAGCCTATTTTGACGCGAGCTAATTGCCTGTGACTACATGGAGACACGGAACCAAAACAATTACTGTATTGTATTAGACGTCTGGGTGATGGAGGAGGGAGGAGGGGGACACGTTTGGAAACAAAAGAGAGGTATCGGGAGCAAGCTGTTGGGATGTGAAGACATGTTATCATACTCAACCACTTACTTAAACACCAGCGGTACAATCATGGAAAATAATTCCTCAAGATATTAGAGAGGTAATGTTACGCAAACATCTATTCCCCGTATGTTTAGCCCCGATATTATTGAAGACTCAGATATCAGACTTCATGCATAGTTAACTCAGAAATACCACCTTTACCGCAGCTGGAAGCCCTCCCCTCCACCACAGAATCACAACAATGCACGGTGAGGCGGAGTCAAAAATTGCCTTTTAATAAGAACCAGTGATGGAAACGACGAATCAGGTTGTCAAGGCACTGAGCTACTGTTTCCCCCACAACACAACAATGGCAGGAGTTCCCAATTATTGCACGGCACTAACAAAACTTTGCCTTGCTATTCCACAATGAAGGGTCTGGGGTGTGTATGAGAGTTTAATGAACCACATGTGCTGTTTGACATCTGGAGCGAGGATGTGACTGCGTGAGTGAGTGACAACAGGAAAAAAGGGGACGGTAGAAGAAGTGTCTTGTACATTATCATCATGTGTTTGATGCTTGTGACTGATGGAACATGCCTCTTGTCACGAGAACGCTTGTATTTTATTCACACGATCCACCAGGAACCGCTTCCACATCAGGTGACCTGGAACTTCTGTGTCTGAAAGCGTCCGGTGCACGTCCCGAGCACAAAAGCCGATGTGACAGCTCTGCACACATGTCGCTCAAACCGCACAATTCTATGAAGACACGGTGTGATGCAAGAGTGATACGATCGTCAGGTGACTGCGACGAAACGCCAACACATGTGCGTTCAGATTATATCATAGACGTCTTCACAGCTGGGTAAAGTTCAGGCTGATGTGATGCAAATGGTTTCGAGCACACCCGGGCATTCCTGCCACGCTGCAGTTCCTCTCCAACAGGACTTATTCATGGCAGAGAACAACCTCACTTCTGTATGGAACAAACAGACCAGAACCCTTTGCAATCAGCCATCCTGTACACAAGCCCCAGTCCTGCAGAAGCTGATCTCAGGCCACGACTGCTCTAGAATCTGTCATCCAAGGTGTGTTACTAAGATCTGAATGCATTTATCTACCTTTGCATCCAACATCCAAAACCTTCCCACTCTTTGTCTAGTTCTCCAAAAAGCAATACTTAAGTTATTAAGTATGAATCTGATTCATTGTCTCAGTGATGTGCAGGCATTGGATACACACAAAAAGAAAGATTGTAGATTATTACAAATCCAATGCTCTGCGTGTGTTCTAATTTTAAACCCTTCATTTCAGAGAGTTGGCGCTGCACGTGGTGGTAAAAGAAGGTTGCCCCCAACCCTCCCTCTCTCCTGCAACAACAAATCTGTACACCACTCCATTTTTACTGTTTTTTGACATCAATAAATGGAAGTGACAGTAAAGTGTGGGGTGACCACTTTGACTGACTGCGGACTGAGATGAGCATGAGCGACAGGGTGGGTTGGTGGGGAGGGTTTTAACAGATGCAACAGTGTGTCTGAGGCAGGATTATACCCTCACACAGCTAATAACTCCCAGGCGCCTTCACCCTGTGCCAGAAACTCATCACAGATACAGTAAGCCAGCGTGCTGCCTGAGTGTGTGTGTGTGTGTGTGTGTGTTTGTGTGTGTGTGTGTGCGCTGTGTGGCCACTCTGCATGTTAGTGATGGGTTAAGAGATGAAAGACAAATGAAGAAGAGTCAAGAGCTGGCAGAACTAAGCACGTTTTATTATGAGAAAGCCATTGGATTGGAATGTTAGCCAAAGTTTGATGGATTTGAGGATTTTTTTGTCTATTGTTATATGAACGAGTCGCATACTTATTTATGTATGTCTAAATGACAGAACCAGTGGTTTGGTTTAGGCCTCGCTCCATACCGATACCAATATCACAGCTTTGAGTATATAGAATACCATTAACAGGGTAATACAGTCTTTTAACAGGCTTTTCTTTTTTTTATCTTAAAATAAGTCCACATAGCTCACATGATCACTGTTCTCAAGATGTTGGTAATGTACAGTATCCAACGTACAGTCGTCTCTCTTTGCAGCCTGTGCTTAGAGAACCATTTATGTGATATTAAGGTTTTAAAATCGTATTGATTTAACCAATATCTGATCCATACAGCAGATGGTACCAGCTCACCATAGTTACGCTGCTTCTATGCATCAACACGCGCGACATGCACTCCCTCCCTGCAGCAGGCACATACCTCCGGCCCACCTGAGGTCCTGCCCACCACACCAGAGGCGGACGCCAACATAAACATCAGGCCTTGTTGGAAGTCATTAAAACTCTATGTTAGTGGCTGGTGAGGAACAATGGCCCCCGTCTTTGCCCCGCTGGCAGCGCTCTGAAACAGTCTCAGACACACCAGAACCATGTGTGGCCCGCTCTGCTACCTGGTCGCACACACGCAGCCACCCTGAGCCGAGCGAGGCTTCCAGTCACGCTTCCACCCACAGGCAGACGACCAAACGCTCTGCACCTTCCGCCCAGTCAGCAGGGCCCCAGCCAAAAGCAGAACACCTCAGCCCAGTGGCCTTGTTACTCTTGGACACCAGAGTTATTTTTCTTCTCTCTGAACACACACACACACACACACACACACACACACGTAGCTGGACAAGGATTATGCAGCATAATCAAAAGAGGGGGACCTTAAAATACCCCGGCCAAATTGCCGGAGCAGCTGCTCTGGTCAGACTTGAGAGTAAACAGGCAAATATCTCCTGTTTTATATTTATGATTTTACATGGCTTGGTCTGTGAAAAGGCTTAAAGCACATTAACGGCTCACTGGACTGCAGCTCTGCTATAGTGGAAGGCTTTTCAATTAATCCATGCGATGTCTTCCATGAACACACGTCAGGTGGTTCAGTGGGTAAAGTATGTGCTTTACACTTTGATAATAAATTCCTCTCAGCAGCCTTACATGGACAAATCCTGCGAGCCACTTACTCCCGGAGGATTAGCATGATTAAAATGTTGTTTCTGTTCCAATCCTTTCACCCATAATCATTGGTGTTAGTTTTTTTTTTGCTCCTATTTCTCTGAACTGGAGCCAAACAGTTAAGGATCACTGTGGCTTTACTTGATGCTTCCAAGCAGCACAATCCTGATCCAGAAGGAGAAAATGTAGTGGATGCAAAGTGCTCCTTGTGCAACACTGGTGAGGAGGAGGAGGAGGAGGGGATGATTCTGTGCTTAGCGTGGTGCTGTGCTCGTAAAGAGTCAACAACTGGCCAAGAGGACCCAACGCTGCATCCCTGCCAGATGTTCAGTAAATAGTCATTGATGCCTTCCCGTCTTATAAACAGACTCAGCAGCAGCAGCAGCAGCGTGGGTTTTAAGAGCCACGGATGCCCTGAAGAGTACAAGCATTTACCTCAGTGCTCCAGATTAAAAATACAGAACGATGTGTTTTATGAGGAAGAAAAACAACCGAAGAACTGACGTGGGATGTCGAGTCGTTGCAGAGCAGATACTTTTTTCCAATATCAACGAGCAGACACTGGTTTTGTGTTACAGACGTGCTGGTGTCTCAGTGAGAGGCACAACGTGCAACGTCGTTCCAGCCAAATTTAGCTCACGAGAACAGAAATACATCTGGCCACATGGCATGTACTGATTCTACTGACGAGTAGTAGTCTGACCATTATCAACAGTCAAGAAAAATGACAATGATCTTCAATGTTTTCTCCACAATCCCAACAAACTGAAATCATTTTTCTATTGTTTCCTTGTCAGAGGAGCAAAAAAAAGGGAAAATCAATCACATAAACTACTCATAAATTGACTGTTTGCAGACAACTAACTCCACTTGTCCCGTATATTCCCAATTATAAACATCTTAAATCTCCATTTTATTTTTCTTCAAACTAAATCAAAATATTTGATCAGAGAAAACAGAAAGTGTGTGACTACATCTGGGGAGAAAACTTTACTGTAAAACTGCAATGACTTTGTTTTTCCTTTTTTGTCCCACTGTGGGTAAAGCAGCCACTGTAATGATGACGGAACAGCGCCCTCTTTGGACGAACACACGCACTGACGTCTCTCTCCTGCGCCCAGAAAACACACACACACACAGCGCAGCTCCACAGCAGAGGTCAGATCATGCGTGAAAACTATACAAAATCCATCATCATCATCAAACACGCAGGTGTATTATCCGCGTGTCTTCAAATCCCACACAGACGCGCGATGGATGCGCAAAACCGCGCATAAATTACCCATTGCGCATATAATGGCGGTGAATAACGCGTTCAATTTGATGCTTAAAGAGCAGAATTAACACATGTTTGTGTTTCTCTTCCATTCACGAGCGTTTTTCAGACTGTCAGGCTTCAGCTCACGTGCAGGATATTAACTGACACGCACACACCACCGCGCACAGCACGTTCTCCTCTTAAATGGAAAGCGCCTTTGACAGCACACGTCCACGCGTTATCATCATCATCATCATCATCATACTACAGTCCAGTGTTACAATGACTCCCCTCTGCAGCCACGGTCAAAGCTGGGGAGGAAAACCGGGTGAGCACCATCACTTCACGGGCTGTGGACTTACCTCCAGGCTTCGTGACGCAGAAACAGTCCGTGCGCGGTGAAGAATGACAACGATTATAATCCCGGGTCTCAGTCAGGAGCGCACAGCGTGGGTGCGTGTGTGGATAAAGACGGAGAGTGAGTGTGTGTGTGTGTGTGTGTGTGTCAGAGAGACAGAGAGAGAGAGCCGATGGCCCGTGTTGGCTGAACGAGGCTGTTCATTCAGCTGAGTGATAGTGGAGTGAAGGAGCTGACAAGTCAGTCAAAACAGCAGCACCACGCCTCCTCCACTCTTAAAGCTACCGCACTCTGTCACTGCGCGTGTGTGTGAGAGACAATAATCATCACCTGTGATGACCTTTGATATTAATCTTTATTAAAGGAAACCATTGACTTTGATATAAAGGCCACTGTTGACTTTAGTTCCTTTGAGGATAACATAGCTTTGATAGTATATTGACAGGTGTCAAACTGGCGGCCCGCGGGCCATATGTGGCCCCCGTCACTTAATATCATGTTATGTAATGAAGACATGGCCCGCCGCGACCTCCTCACAATGTAATACTAATATACATGAAATAGACATGTTTATATGGTGAAGTGTGCATCGGTCCATTTCAAAACAAAGACTTTTACTTTGAAATTTTCCACTGAATGACTAACGTTTTTCAGAGCAAAAACAAAACAAAAACATAAAAGAATTTGTTGGCTTCCCTGTCACTAAGCGCCATTTTTATCATGCTTAGTTTTTCTCACAGGTGATTCAGACGTGAGTCAGAGTCAACAAAGCTGTTTGCCCAGCACTCTCTCCCTGACGTGGCCTCTCTCACTTGTTGCATGTGTTTTGAAAGCTTAGCTTCGACAAGAAAGCAGGCGGGAGAGGCTGAGATGTTTATTGTTATTTTTAAATTCAGAAGCAACTATGGGTCTTCCCACTTCCTGTTCATGTGCGGCACTTCCACAATTCTTTTTCTCCACGAATCTGTGAACGGACCGAACACTCGTAACGATTGATAACAAACGGAAACGGCAACATTCCACACCAGTGTAATATTCCAGAGCCTCATACGACGTGTGATGATATTTTTGTTGGCAGTATAACGCTGTTTTAATTACACAACTTTATCAACAACTCAGACCACTAACAACACTTAATCTTAAACATAATTAGCTGTGGTTTCATAGTCTAGACACTTCTCTGGTACAGGACACTGTACAGACTCAGGGAAGCTTCGGTGGCTTCGTCAAATTTAAGGTTTTTAGCCGCAGCGCGTCTCATTAGCGGCCGATGATCGAATCGCTCCCGTTCCATTAAAACCTTTTGCTTAAACCAACTGCCGTCATATCAACTCATGACTGCACTGGTTTCCTACAAGCGATGATATCTGTCATGCCTGCTGCTGGAAGCTACGCAACTCCTGACAGGAAATGCCAAACAGGAAGTCTCTCACACAAATAATGGCGTACTTAAGCAGTGTTGCCATCATGGTAAAGCTCGGTACGGGTTTGGAGCGGTAAAGCCCTCGGTCAGGCTCGGGTTTCAGCTGACTTGGTAGGCGGGGCTGTAAGCTGCGTCAGCGGCAACGTCAGCAAGATAAATAGCGTGACGTTGTACGGTGAGCTGACAACGAGCAACGAAATCGAACGTAAACAAAACAGACAACAACACAACGGACAACAACTAAGCAGTTTGTGTTTTTTCCTGCTTGGTTTGCTTGTATGAGAATAGTCACCGTTGCTTTTCTGTCGTGAGTGTAGCTCCACCCATACCGTACCAGTACTTCGGTTGCCCAAGGGGAAAGGTACTGAAAAAATAAAGTTATATATAATATTATAATAAAGTTTTCTCAAACATAAAAAGAAGGTCCCGTTGACCCAGCTGCCGATCATTTAATCCTCTGAAATATGAAGAAACTGTACGACCGGCCGTGTTCTGATCTCCTCACAGAACCAGTAATCCTTCATTAATTGCAAATTCTGGGCATCCACTTTGACCTGGGCTCAAACGCGAGCGTCAATACCGATCACGTGTTTCGAGACAGAAACAAGCCCTGCTGTGATGTGTGCAAGATAATTCCTTTGCCAAAGGTCAGTAAACAGGACTGAGAGTTACACAAGTGACCTGAGATCAACTCTTAAAATCACAATCCCTTATTTGTGTCCAGGAGATGCAGAATCATCACTGCTGGTCAGTTTCTCAGGTTAGTATGTCACAAAAACACATGTTCAGGGCGTGATACTGTCACACCGGGACAAGGACTTGGACCCAATCACACGACTCGGGAGACAAAGGGAAAAATAAACAAAAATAAACAAAAAACACTCTTAAGACGGAAAAACTACCAACAAAAATCAGCTAAAGCTAAGAAACAAAAACCTGATGAGACAGTGGCATGGAGCAAACACTGACAAAGACACAGGACTTTACGCTGGTTCTCCGGTTCACAAGACAAGACCAACTGGCAACAGACGGCAGCAGATGCAGACCATAATATACACACGGTAATGGGGAACAGGTGGAAACAATGAGGGCGGGGCAGACAATCAGACTGGCAGGAAAACACAAGGGGAAGAGAGAAATTTCAAAATAAAACAGGAACCACAAGACAACAACTAAACACCACCAGCTTTCTTGGTCGTGACAGACAGTTCACCAGTGCATAAACAAAGCAAATGTAGTTTACCAACAACAACATTTTTGTTGTTGACGTAAATGAAATAAATCAAGAACGAAGAAGAGAATAAATACTCATGATAACCTGTGGAGCAGGTCTGCAAACATAATCTCCTGCTATAATTTGGATAGACAGACACTGGAGTCAAACATTCTTCACATATTTTTTTTCACCTGGGAGTAATTCATTGTTTGCTTGACCTCAGTTTCTTCCTTATTATTATAATTTTACACTTAAATATAATAAGTGTATAATGTGACTTTTACGGCCTAAAATACTGTGTGTATCTCTCACGAGGAGACAGAGTGATGCTGTTCAGTAGTGTGGCGTCCTGCCTGTCAAAGCCAAGATGATATTATCCAGTTGAACCCAATGATTCAGACCCTGGGAGAAAACCAAGAAGGAGGAGGAGGAGGAGGAGGCCACAATTAATCTTCTCAATTTGGCAAAACCGAGGGGAGGTCAAATCTGTAATCCCGAGCAGATAGTATATCATAGTGGAGTTAGATTTTTGTCCAATGATGATACTCAGGCAGTAACTTTAACCTGAGTCTAAGCTCAGTCTCACACACACACACACACACACACACAAAATAAATGGCACACATTTAACTCTACATGGCACCAGGAGGAGCTTGAGACTTATCTTAATCATCCTGTTTGGAGGGGGGAAAAAAGCCAGGGACAAATATTACAACAAACGCAGTAAACCTCAGTAATCAGTGTCTTCAGCCGTGTGACCACAAATGAAGTGTTTTTCCAGAGAAGCCGTTAAAGTGAGGATATCAGAGAGGGAAACAATCACGTGCACATTTCTCTAAAAGAGAGTGAGACTGCCGACGCACCTCAAACAATTTCAATCATTTGAAACCATATAGCCTTCATCTCTCCCACTCAGGCCTGACACAGAGATCTGGTTACTGGGGGGGTCAGCTTGTTTGTTACACAGTCTGGCTTTGACAGGACTGCAGATGTGAAAAGGTCCATTCAACACCTTGGGATCTCAGGGGCGACTGGGAGGAGAGGAGCGCCGGTAACTGAATGTGCACATGTCCGTTCAGTATGCACATCCACAGAGAACACCGCGGCCCAGGGACTTTTCTCACTCCCTCCCTGCTGCTTCTCATCTGACCTGTGACAGCTGAGTGATGCCCAGTAGCTGCAGAGTGGAAACATGGAACCACGTTTGGTTTAAAATATTCACTTAGTGATGCTTTTAGAGCATAATTCAAACCATTGTCACACTCACACAGTGCTGATCAAACCTATCATCTCCACACATCTCTGTGTTACTCTTTCGCTTTCAGTGTAGTGGTGTTTGTTTTTTTGTGTTGCTTGGCAACATACAGTACCCACACAGCACAGCACAGAGTCACGACTGAGCGAGGCACAAGAGGCAGACAATGCGAGTACAGTGAGGTAGCTTCATATCGTTGAAAATACCAACAAGTGCTCACAAAACATTCCAGATTCTGCTGCTGAGAATGCACTGGGACGCCGAGTGGGAGTTCATAATCATATTTTAATCACAATCAGAGAAACCTCCTGCCATTGCACTGCCATCCGTCCATTTTCTACCGCTTTATCCTCCACATGAGGGTCGAGGCGGGCGCCAGGTTACGCCCTGGACAGGTCGCCAGTCCGTCGCAGGGTCACATAATAGACACAAACAACCATTCACTCTCAATTTAGAGTGACTAATTGACCTAATCCCCATATTGCATGTTTTTAGACTGTGGGAGGAAGACAGAGAACCCAGAGAAAGCCCATGCACACACAGGGAGAACGTGCAGACTCCATGCAGAAAGGCCCTTGTTCCAGCCGGGTCTCAAACCCAGGTCTTCTGCCGAAATATGTGTTAAAATATAATTGTTGTCTTGACCTATACACATCTTATTCTACAGATGTACACAAATATCACACAGTAGTTAGTTTTTTTTTAATGTACATGAGATTAATGATGTAAAAATGATCATTAATCCTCTCAATTAGATATTTATTCAGAATTGTTCAGCCCTGGTGTGAACGCACAATCGCTCCCTCATTCACATAAAGTATTGCTTGACAGAGCCTGTTTCCAGATAAAGCGTGTAAATAATGTTCTTCCTGTTCCTGAAGACCAAACAGGCAGAATAACAGCATCAGCACCAACAACGTTCAGTATGGTGATGTTTTAAGATGCAGGTTTGCTCGTCAGGAATAAAAAAGCCTCGGTGGCCTTGACCTGAGGAGGTGCACTTACCTCAAATTGCCTGCGTAACAAGGCAGCTGAATAAACGACTCATACAGTCAATGCAAATGGTAAAAATGACTCCTGTGAGTGTGAGTGATGATGATGATGATGATGGAAAATACGAGGGAGCTGCAGTAAGGGGCGACATCATGCATGCCAAATGACAAATGTGTGTGTGGAGCAGAATATTCTCCTGCATGTTTGTTGACCTTTGTTTGTCCGATCTGGGTTTAGCTCAAACAATGATAATGATAATGATAATAATACGAGTAGAAGATAGTGACATGTTTAATGACGTGTTGGCCAACAAAAACAGACGCTGTAGTCACGACCTTATTCCGCCGTTCTATTTATCCAGAATGAGTCATTTGTGACTGCCTATCAGACCGGATCAGCTGGTTTTGTTCTGAAAGAATAAATAAATAAATAAATAAATAAATTCGAGTCTCAAGAAGAATTAAGAACTCTCAAGTGCAGGTATATAAAGATTCAGCTTTTATGAATCGATATGATGCTTGGATTGGATTACATTAGATTACATGCAAAAAAAAATTGGGTTTTCAAGAAGAACTATATATATAACTATACTATAGAACTATACTATATAAGAACCCTATAATCAAAACAGTATTGTGTACTTTGATCCTGCATGAAGTCGTGTTTGATTGAAGGGATACATCATTTATATAAAACCTATGGACTGATATTGATATATAAGTGGAAATCATACTGTATTATGCAACACAGTGCTCTATATAATGGCTTGTTTTGGTTGACTATAGAAAACACTGATGGTGGTATTTTACAGAAGCTTTATGTTCACCTGACACGTTCACAACAGTTGACCTGACTTTGCTGTCAAACACCGTCTATTGTCCTCTAAACTGCACGCTCGGCTTCTTTTTGTCTGTACACCGCTGACAAACACACACACGGCACATTTTTGAACCTCTTTCTGACGGAAAGTGCGACTCCATTACTTCACCCCAAACGAAACAACTGCCTCACTTCCACCCTGCTCTCTCTGTGGATTCTCTCTGATGAGATACAGTACACAAGCTGCCAGTGCTAAACGACTCAGTAGCTCAGTTCTATTCCTGCCTGGTGTGATGCAGTCATTCTTTCATTCCTTTCATTTCCTGCGTTGCTGTCATCAAAGTCTCATTGCATTTGTCTCTGTTGCACAGCAGCAAAACTCCTAATATCTAATATCTCCTCTATATGAGACACACACACACACACACACACATTTGCATAGCACAGAGGTGGAAAGTAATTGAGTAGGGTTTTTGGTGTACTTGTACTTTTTAAAATGTGTTATTTTACCTTTACTTAAGTACTTTACTTCACTACATTTAAAAAAAAATATATGGTTAATGAAGATGAGGACAGGTGAGTGAATGGTAAGGACAGGTGAATTGGCACTAATTAAGGTCCCTGAGTGAGTGATAAAGTTAAAGCATTTGTGACCTTTGACCCTTTGACTGATACATCATGTGTTTACATATCTTATTTTGTCAGCACTTTAATTTGTAAAGTTTTAATTTGTTAATTAAAAACAATTCCCGTGAGATTTGTGTCCCCTTTGTGACACAAGAAAGAATCTTACATTTTAAAGTCAATTTTAAACAAGCTACCTTTACTTTACTTTAACTTAAGTACCTTTTTAGACCAGTTCTTTTACTTGTACTTGTGTACAATGTTATCAAAATAGTGGTATTTTTACTTGAGTAGAATATTTCAGTGCTCTTTCCACCTCTGGCGTCGCAACGTATGTCCTAACACCAAGACTTAACCCTCAAAAAGCCCCTTTGAGGACCTCGCTTTCCCAAAATGTCCTCACAAAGATACCCATTCAAGAACACACACACACACATCCTCATCTCCGCAGTATGGCCTAATTAACAGTGACACATTTCAGGTAATCAATAAACAAACAAACCCAGAGCTGCTGAGTGACAGAGTGAATCTGTAAACGTGGGGTCACACAGTTTGCATTCAGAGCGTCACGTAACAGACTCGTCACTACAGCGGCGCAGAAATACCTCTGAATCTGCGCGGTGAATAATTCAGGAACACTTTATGGTTTTTGCACATGATTCGATCTGACTTTTTCTTCTTTCTTTTTTTAAATCATCAATAAATTTCTTTTGGCTAATGTGACGTGAGCTCAGATTGGCTGTCTGGTGTGACACATCACGGGGGGTATAAACGGTGACATAACACAGCGTATTGTGTGATGAATTGCATGGGACAGCAGAAGCCCCGACGCTGAATGGAACTTCAAAGGCAGTGGAGCTCGGCACCGCGAGGTATTTTATTGTAACGCCACCTACGCTGAGGAGGAGAGGAATTTGGAATGCGAGGATCCTCCACAGCAGCAGGAATCTTGTGAACCTGCAGGGAATCTCGTGTCCAATTCCCACTCAGCTCATTACAGTTGGCCAGGGAGCATTTGTGCTATTCTTACATAACACTGTATGTGTTCTAAACCATCACCTGCACTTGGCTCGTGTTGGGAAGTGAAAGTTGGACAGAGAGTTCCTGGCTGCGGTCGGCCATTGCTCGGAAAAAGTGGAGAAAATGGATTTACTGTACGACTTCTGCCAGCATTTCCAGTGCCTTACAGTTATGCTCTTTCAACCTCGTCTCTCGTTTCAGATCCAGTTTTTTTCCCTCCTCTCCTACTTTCAAAATTCCACTCCTCAGTAAGATGACTTAAGTCTCTGCTGTGCACACACACACACACACACACTCACACTCTCTCTCGTGTTTCTTGCCTCTGCTATCTGCCTGACAGTTAAGAAGCGATGTGGGCTCTCTCAAACCCAAGTTTGTTCTATTTATACTGCAGTGAGAGCGGTTAGCCCTGCATCCAGAGCTCCAGGCCTCAGAGGGCGGGGCCTAATCCACCTACTTTCTGCACGGCTGAGCAGCGCCAGGCCAGCAGGACCTGCCCTCTGTCCAAACTCCTGACCACAGCAGCTGGGCTGCAGTGATGGAGAAGATGGAATGAATGGGCAAGAGGGAGGAGTGGAGTAGGGAGGGGAGACGGAGGCACACACACACACACACACAAGAAGCATGTCATTTCAAAGTGTATGAAGAGCTCGATGACAAACAGCAAAACCTGAAGCCTTTCCCATGAGCGCTAGCTGAGAACCATCCTTCCCAAAGGATATTTCTAGAAATATGTACACAGATGTCTGTGGAGTTGAGGAAGGAGAAAATAATGAGTGTTTAGTGGTTATTTACACAGATGCCTGGGGTCAAGATGAATTCCGACGGTCTGAAGTAAGAGACAAGAAAGATTCCCTGAGCTGCAATTAATGAAAATTGTTGACATAATGTGCGGCATGCAAGGATGACCTAAAAATAAAAATTTGTTTGCATCACAACTTCCAAACTTCCAGCCCAAAGGATTTTGTTATAAATGCCAAGAATAGTTTTAGAAATACTTGTGGGGGTTATTTATCAAGCTGTAATCAGGAGGATATTAGATTGCCGTATCTTTCAGACGGGGATAAGTGCAAGATAATCCTTGTGTGAGTTAGTCATTACAAAATAAAGATATTGGATGGAACTGGATGTTATTTTTATTTTTTTCGAGGAGGGCAAATCATGTTCTTGGCAGATTTGACTATGAGATGTTCTGAAAAATGAAATAGGCAGGAATCTTTTCTGCCAGCGCTGGATGTTATTTTACGTACTGGAAAGAGAACATTCTGCCTGCAGACAAACAGCTCATACTTCACTTTCCTTGACTCTTCCTCATACTGAAACTGAAGAAACTGAAGTCTAAATGTCACCATGTCACGGCTTCTTGCTCGTCCCTAAATTCATCCTAAAATATTGCTGGTGCTTGAGCCTTGAGATTCATATACAGTATTTCAGGAATGCAGACTGAAGTTTGATCTATGCTTGGGCCTAGCAAGCATAACAAAGGGCAGAAGCCTCAGAGAATAACATATAACCAAAGCTCGAAAGAATGCCCTTGGAAACAGCCACTGACCAGAAAACTGCGCTCCGTAGAGGACGACAGGAGAGCTGCTGAAACCCCAGATTTAAATAGCATGGGCTCCAGCACTGGTTTATTCTGACTCAGGCCATAAATCGAAGATCAAATGTATTTACTCTTTATATTTACACTGAAAGAGATATTACATTTTCCCTTACGTGAATTACAGTCATTTCACAGGATAGACAAACATGTGCCCTTTAACCTCAAAGATATTTTTGTCCAGTAAAGCTGCACTAATCGATATTTTTAAACTTTACCGCTTCGCTTCACCCCGACCGCTCTCGTTTATCTCGTCTCCAGCTGCAGCAGCAGTCAGTGACAAGCCCCATAAACATGTGCACTTCCAGACCGACTGCTGAAGAGAGAATGTCTTTTTCTAAACATTTGATCACACAGTATCCAGTCAGACTTTATGTAAATGAGCCCTAAATCTGTATTTCCCTCCCTCACTATAAAGCAAATGTTTGAAAACAGTTACATGAATGCTTCTATGAAGGGGCCGAGCAACTATAATAGTCATTCAGTACAAGCCGCTATTGCATTGATGCCATCTTGGACTTTTCAGTATTGATATTTTGCCAGTTTAAGTCAATGTGTGTGTCTGTTTCATGCACGTGTGATGACATCCGGTGGCAAAGCAAACCCCGCAGGAGCAGCTCGTCTCTAATCGACCCTGTGGTTAAAGAAGCATCTCGGCTCTTACCGCTAAACCTCTGCGGCCGCCCTCGGACAGAGTGAGACAAGACACACACAGGCTGTACATATACAAACACATGCACCCTATAGAATGTGTTCACCCTCGATCCCACTAATCCTCTGCCTCTATGAGGCAGCTACTTAACTGACGCATCATCTTCTTTGAGTCTGTAATAATGCCCAAGCCAAATCGAAAACCACTCTTTTTGAAGGGAATTGCCAAGATGCTCTCATACAGGCACGATTAGCCAGGAGCTGTGGAGCACCCACCGTACACCGGCTCTGTGGAACGGGGTGTTCATTTTTCTAGTTCATGCCCACGCACAATAAACACAAATAAACACACAGTTAAACATAGGTACTCCCACAAACTGCTTTAAGGCGACCTTTGGAACCGTAAGCAAGTAACATTCATCCTGACTGATGAGGCTTTATGTTCAGTTCTTCACGAGTGACTGCTGACAGCATAAATGACATGTAGTCCAAGATTATCTGGAACAACGTCCTCCTCTTTCTCTCAGGGCCATGACTGTATCGTCTTCAGCGTGTCACTCTTTGGCACAGCGCGTCACGTTTGATCCTGCTCTAATAAGAAGACACTGAAGTCCATTTTTGTAGACAAAACAAGAAAAGGTCTGCGAGGAACGTGCTGCGTACACGCCCTGCCCGCCTGAGATCCTCTGACACCGAGCACACCTTTTTGATTAAGTGCCAGGCCATTGCTTGGAGACAAAGGTGTCGAATGCTGGCAAAGATGACTGAAAAAACAGGTTTCTTCTTCTCCTTTGGCAGTGGGACACAGGTTGCATTTGCCTTGTTGACTCTACAAGTTTTGAAATGTACTCGGGTGAAGCAACCTGTTGAAATCTGTATCCGTCTTTGCTGTACGTCGCTCGTTCTCAGAGCTAATGAAGCATGTATTAGTGTGAGTGCACATGTCACTGACTGTAATTAACCACCATGACAAATGACACTTCCACAATTTGATCTTAGAGTTATGGGGGAAATTGTTGAGCAGAGCCTGAGAAATGACTTTGAATTCATGCAAAAAACAAAGAAGAAGATAAAATTGAATGAAAAAGTGCTTGTCACTTACTTGTTGAAGGTGAATATGTATCCATATATAAAGTGGATTTCCATGTGTTGGACTTGCTTACTTCATCTGGGGGGGTGAAACCACAGTCATGCCAGTTAAAGCATGAAAACACACGGACCAAAACAGCAGGTCTGCATTTAAAAAGGTTCACAGCTCCTCAACAAGCCCAGTCCAGCCCCTGGTTGCTGTTTACTAAATACACTTTTCTGTCAAGGGAACAGACTTAACAACACTGCATAATTGTTTTGTTGAAAGTGGATGTAGTTGCTCAAAGACGCTCATTAGCGCGAGCATCATTTCATACTGATATGTACTTAAATATACGCAGACAAACAGGGTTTCAATTTCAACTACTCGTACATACAATGACAGATTACAGTCAGATAATGTCATGACCTATTGTCTCGATCACATCAGAAATATTTCATATGAATTCCTGTAGTCGGCTCCAGTGTCTTCACATGAAATAAATACTTGAGTTGGAGCGTGTGTGTTTCATACCGCGGGGCTCGTCACATATTTACAGACATGCCGCTGTAATACGTCGACAACCATGCGATACAATGCAAATGTGATGACAGCACTCAGTCTTTATGGACCTCCTGTGCCATCCATAGACACTATGAAGATCGCCTGGAGTATCAGTTGTTTCGAAACACGCCCCAAAGTCATTAATGTGACATTTACAGTGGCAGCAGTAAAACTGAATAGCTAGAAAATGAAATGGCACAGAGAGATGTTGTTTTCTGCACCACCTTTGCTCTTGGCTACAAAGTGCTGCCAGTCGCAGCTTGAACAGTCAGCAAAGAAAACACGAACAAACACCGCTTACCACTCTCTAATTTAGCCCGCATTATATTTGCAAAATCTGCAATTCTTTCAACATGTCACGCCACTAAATTGAAATTAATTGTGTCGAGACAGCTTCTGCAGTTGTTGTCGATTCATGCCGCGTTGCCCAATCTATTCCAACAATATGGCTGCCGCAGAGAGCACATCACGCCACCTGACACGCACGTAAAAAGAGTCTTTGAAGTCGTCTAACTGCTGCAGGCTTCCACGGAAACAGCTTATGTTCAGCCATGCATGACTGGGAGTTTCTGACTGACGGCTGCTTGAACCGAGCGATTGGTAGCGCGGTGCATGGCATTCATGTCGGCATCAGTCATGAAGTTCTGAGTTTTTCTCTCATAGAGGACTTTGGCCCATTGCATAACACAAAATATCCAAAATACGTCTAACCTGTAGGAATGCAGCTACACGTTGGACCTCATTAGAAACACATCCTTTCCAAACCCTCACACCATCCTTTCGACCAGTAAGCATTGAGGAATACCAGAAGTACTCGTTTTTAATGACATACATTTGTCTCAACAAATTCAAATTCATGTCACAGAGTAATACTGTAGTGTCACCCACACTCTTCTATAAAGCCATTTAGTCTTGAATTCAAACCAGACCTGCCTCTTAAGGCAGCATGCACACAAAACACACAAAACACACACAACTCTGCAGACGTAACCAGTCATTTCTGTGGCACCGTGGAACACAATGGAACAAACATGATACGTTCTCCTGAAGGCCACCGTGAAACCCGGCAGCTTTCCTGGTTGGCTGGCTGTGCTGCTCGGGGGTGTCGGCCTCCCGGTATAGGCTATATTTGGGGCATCCAGGGATAAGGTGAAATACCAGAAACAGTGTGACAGCCACATACTGAAATTGGAGACAGGGTCAATGCCAACAACCTCCACCTCACCCTAGTCCTGCAAAACACAACCCATATGGTTCTGTGTACATCAGCTGATAAGTGATTTTGTTTCCCTTATGCAATTGAATGACATGTTGAGATGAGATACAACTTTACTTCTTTGTAAAAATCTTCCATCGTCATACTGTGCAAGACATCAAATAGTATATATACAGATCATAAGGTGCAACAGGATTGTCTCTGTGAGAAAGTCTGTACCTAAATGCAAACTGGTACTTTAAGGACACTTCCCTCGAGTATAACTGTGCCCTCCTCTTAACCCCACATCATCATATCATCACGAAACCACTTCTCTGTCATTTCTCATCTCAACACACTAGTGTCTCTCATCTTCCATTTAAGAGAGTTAGAGTTTTGGCTCGTTGTTGTGGACCAAAGAATGACTTTTACTCACTGTCATTATATTTAGTTCACATTCAAACATCATACATTACATCTATTGTGTATAGGTTTTTAATAATTCATGTCTGTTTCCAAATCGGACAATTAGTTGCACCTATTTGCATTATGAGTAATTGTCAGTGGCCTGATGTGCTGGGAGTGTCGAAAATAAGCCTCTGTCAATACATGAGTCACTGAACCTCATGTGACCTTTTGTCTTCAATATACAAAACAACTGCATCGAGCAGAATAATAATAATAATAATAATAATAACAATAATATCAAACCTTGCAGTAAATCCCTGTTTTATTTTTACTCCTGACAATGGTGTTATTCACATGTGCACATGCACAAACACACAAACACACACATGCACTGGGTTCGTACAGACACATTTGGACAGCCTGACCAAAACATTACCCCTAAACCACTTAATGCCTAACTTTACCTTAAAACAACCAAGTTCACATCTTAGCTCCAACCTTAACGAGATACTCAGAAAGTAGGGTACCAGATTAGGACCAGGCTTTTGTTCCCATGTGGACTGATACAGGGTTTATACCAGAAAAGACAAAAAACGACACACAAACTTGTTTTTATACCTTAGTGAGGACACACCATAGGCCTAATGCATTGCTTAGCCCCTTACCCTAACCTTAACCTTTAACCTTACCCTGACCTGGACTCATTTCTAAATCCTAAAACCAGGTCTTAACCCTGAAAAAGCCCTTTAAAAGTTGTGTGGCGCAGACAAAATGTCCCCAGAAAGATAGGTTTGTACGTTTTTTAGACCTCACAATGATATAAACACACACACACAAACACACACCTACCTGCCAGTGACTCGCGGTGGTTGGAGGAGAGGAGGTTGTTTGACACCGAGGAATCCTCTTCGCATCCATAGACGATCTTCGTGTCCAGAGGGAGCCAGCGTTACCCAGCAACCCGCGGCAACAAAACTACAAAAAAGAAAACTCTGCGTCAACGTAAACGCCAGAGTTAGCCAGCGAGCTAACCAGGGAGCTAACGCAGGTATGTCATGAAACGAAGCCAAGCAAAGTGAGCACTTTCCTCACTTTAGAGGACAATGGTGAAACAGAGGATACAGATATACGGTCGCATTAAACCCACGAAGAAAACAACGACTGTAAGTGGACAA
This sequence comes from Solea senegalensis, assembly GCF_019176455.1. Lineage (NCBI taxonomy): Eukaryota > Metazoa > Chordata > Actinopteri > Pleuronectiformes > Soleidae > Solea > Solea senegalensis. The sequence continues at coordinate 21,065,864 of NC_058036.1, forward strand.
CAAACACTCTCATACCTTGTCATAGCAGGACGAAAGTAGGCCTTTACACGGCAGACATTTTGGCACGTGTGTGCGTAATTAAATTGATTAGTGAGTCTGTAGTGGGCCTAGGTAGCAACACACACACACACACGTGACGTCTCTTACTATTTCTTACATTTTTTATTTTAAATGTTTGTGTTCTTTACTTTACTTGACATAATTTCTGTTGTGAATAAAGGTATGTATTGTCACTTACACTTTTTTGTTTTAGCAAGCTGTAAAGTTCAGTCTCTTTTTTTGTAACTGAAAAACATAGATTGAAAATAACTCTGTATTTTGTACTTCATATACAAACATATAAGCACTTTCATGCTTTTATTTATATATATATATATATATATATATATATATATATATATATATATATATATATATATATGCCAATATGCGAAATATGCCAAAGTGCTTCTCATTGACAACTTTCACAGTGCCATCCATTAAGTTTATTCAGTGTCAATTCTGCTCTGTTGCCGCCCCAGAAATATCAATGACAAATGTTGGGAATTGAAGGCAAGTGATACAACCAAAGTACTTGTGGTTTTAATTAAGGTAAGGTACACACACGTATTCATTGTTACTTGATAAAGGGTTTCTTTATTGGCTCCATATGTTTTTCAAGTACATTTTCCTGGAAAAACACCTCTGGCACAATGGCCTCTGCTCTCTAAATTCCTGTTTATTGTTTGAACACTGCAGCTGATAGACGACATAATCAAATGACTTGGTGGGTTTTCTGTTGCACTTGACAGAATACAGCCAAACACAACGCACCAACTCCACGGGTTTAACGTGAGGCTGGCTGTTTGAAGGCGATCGCACATTGGTGGTCAGAAACTTAACTTCTGGCAGTGTGACAATGAAAAACTATGCAATCATTGGGGTCGTACAGTGTCTCTTACTCCTGAGACCCTGCAGTTTGTAGCTGCATCAGTGGCTATTGAAAACATGTGGCAGAACATACTGTATGTCAAAGCCCGGAGGAGGAAGGGTGTGTTTGAATGGACCCACCCATTCTTGCTTTAAATGTCCTTTCACTGCTATAGGACAATCTATATTGGTGAAATGCTGCACAGCTTTTCTGCTGACCCAAGCCAAAGCTGCTTGGTTAGCAGAGGTGAATTTGCCGAGCTTTACGCTGTGATCGTTTTTGGTTGTCCAGCTCTGTTGCTTTCCACAGGATATACGCATCATGTACAGGCTTTGCAGACAGTACACATACCAGAAGTGACCAAAGTCATACTTTAAATGTAACGTGAATTGTTTTTGCTTAAATATGGCTGCATCTATGGTACCACATACCATAATAACATGTACAAATCATAAAACGTACAGTAGACTTGTCTAAAGGCTGTGGATGAATGCATTCGTTGACTGCTTGACGACATGATGTGGCATTAAAATAGCTCCCAGATATTCTCCTGTGGTTATAATCAGCTCTTCATGTTCCTCAGTCCTCCTTCCACCACCGGCCTGACGTTACTGTTGTCTCTGGCTCCCTCAGGTGTACTCTGTGGACAATGAGGAGCAGACAGGTGCCTCTCTGGAGTTTGTGGTGCCCAGGGACCTGGCTGATGGATTCGTCAACAACAAGAGGGAGTGCTACAAGTTCAGGTAGTGACTGAGAGCACTTTTAAATTTGCACTCCTAATTTTGGAAGTTTACAGTACTGTCTAGAACAGTGATAGAGAAGAAAGCAGTTACTCTGTTCCCTACTTTTGAGGTTTATTTTCTTCTTTGTTTGTCTCATTGTCTTCTCAAAGCATTAGTAGTCCATTTTACATTCTGATTAGACTAAAATTAGCAAGTCTTAAGTGAGTTTGGAACATCAAAACGTGACTTGACATCTGTTATGTTTGCAGTGCAGATGTAGAAATATGTGATGTTAATATATAAAGATAAAACAGAATAAGGTGCATCAACGTCTCATAAACAAAATGTTTCCCATGAATAATTCAACCTCCAGTTCTGTCACTGCTAAGCCAGAACATCTGCTTAACACTGGTGGTGAAAGCAGCAGCCTCATATACCCTCTTGGCAGGGGCCGTGCCACGCTTCCAAGCCCTAAATTCACAGTTAGGGAGTGAGACAGCAGTGGACACTGAGAGCCTCTGAAAACCACAGTGTCTTATAATAGCCTGTGGAGGTTCCCTCATGCCCTTATAGAAATAAAATGTCCACATTTAACAATCTTCCTGGGCGGATTTCTCTCTCATCTTTTTTTTCAGTGGGATAAAACTTGCTTTAGAAAAGCAGAATGACCAAAGTCCTCCTTACCCACCAGGGAAATGACTTTTTGTGCTTATTCAGTACAACTGTGGGTAACTTTATTTAGCCTTGGATGTTTGTGCGATTAACCCAGCAACATTTTTACTGTGTGTGACAGTAACAGATGGATGTTCAGACCTGTTCTGGTTGCTCACAGTTGTCTTTGTTGTTGTTTTTTTTGTCCAGGTTCCAGAAAGTGTTTGATCAAGCAGTCAAACAAGAAGAGATATTTCAGAACATTGCCAAACCAGTTGCAGACAGGTACAACCTTACTGATGTCAAATGTATACTAATATCTGTTTCAGTGCCAGGTCATTTTGAACTATAACCCATTATGGCACTGACAAAAGAGAACTGATCCCTGACCACCTGTGCCCAGCGGTGCTCATCGCGGTGCTCGTCGGTCCATGCCGTGGTCAGGCCACACAGGCTTTAGCCGGCCTCGTTGACAGGAAGTCGGTAAAGCTCAGCTTTCTTAAAGATGGAAATGGCGGGTGTCTGCGATGTTTGGCATGCTTTACATTCTTTAACCACTAAGTGGCCTGAGCTGGCAGGCGAGATGGCACACTGTGCCGTCACCAGTGTGAGAACACAGAGCTGTCATATACAGATACAGACACTGAAGCTGAGCTGCACACTTTTATTGGATTGTCTTCCGGAAATGTCGGAACTATCAAGAACAAGAAACTAACCAACATTTAAATGTTGGTGTGACCAGTATACTAGACTGTGATTGTTGAAATTGGAGTGCGTCACTTTTTAAAATCGAAACAAATCAAACCACGAGTTCAAACAATGCTCCTTATTCCTATGAGCTCCACTCGACTCTGTGTTTTTCAGTCTTCAAATTAAGGTTAAGGTCACTTTATCAATCCATCCATCCATGTTCTACTGCTTTATCCTCCACAGGAGGAGCCAATCTCAGCTGACACCACTACACCAACCACGTGTCCCCGCTTTATCAATCCCCGGGTGGAAATTCATCCTGTGCATTTTACTAGGAACCTTCCGAGAACTAGAAACAGTGGGCAGCCAATGAACGGCGATTGAATGTTAGTGCCTTGGTCAGGGCCACTGACGAGAGCCATTACCCTAACACATGTTTCCTCATGGTAGGAAGAAACCAGAGCACCCAGAGAAAACCCACACTAACGTAGAGAGAACATGAAAAGCCTGGACCTTCTGGCTATGATGTATATAACGTTCCCACACTGCACCCAGGAAGTGATTTAGACTGAGACAATAGCAACATTTCACTCGTACAGGTTTAAGTTTTTAATTCAGGCACATGGACAAATGGTCCTATTACAAACTGTTTAACACATATGTACACCCTGCTTAAATGGTCCCACTTTGCACTACCATCCAAATAAGAAAATAGCCAACAATAGGAACTCCTAATCATCAGTTGTTACTTGTGTTGTAGTCGTGTAACCAAGGTTTTTACCTCGTCATTCTGCTTCAGACAGCTTAATGGAAACATACTATCAATCTTTTGGAATCCCACAAATGCTTTGCATTATCTTTGATGTTAAAAGAGACATAAACAACACAGTGAGACGCCTGGATCGACTGACTCAGGACATTAATATAATTGACCTTACTCTGGTTCACTGACTCAAGGTTTTGGGTTGCTCTCCCTAGCCAACCTTTAAACAGCCCCCCCCTCCTCTTTTGTGGCAGATGATAAACATCAGGTTAAATAGTTTCAGTCACAACCAGGTTTCACCGTATCAATGTTAGCTTGGCGTCTTTGAGTTTTTGATACGACTGTAGCGTCTCCAGCCTTGAGGACACAACTCATTTATCCTGTGATGAGTCTGATGCATCATTCAGACATTTCTTAGACCAGTGTCAGTTCCTTACTTCCTTTCCCCTGAGCAGAATGTCATTTGAGACTATGAATATTCTGAATTCCACAAATATTTTAAGTTTTAAATTCAAATCAGATTGTATTTTATTTCTTGTACAGTGCCAAATCATAACAGACGCCATCTGAAGGCACTTTACGCAGAGAGGTGGACGACATACAATACTTTAGAGAGAAACTCAACAGTTCCCACAATGAGCAATCAGCTGGCAACATTTGAGAGGAAAACTCGCGTCTTTTTATAGAAATTACAAAGAGAATCAAATTTGGGCTGACAGTGTTTTTCCTATGGCCCCTGTAGTCGGTAAACATTTATTCAGGTTAAGTCGAGAGTCCCTCTGAAGAGCAGCACTTTCCTGGTCACCACACCAAGACTCACTTTCATGCACGCAGGCGCCCGTCCTCTCAACTTACAATAAATGTCAGGTTGCTGTTTTGGTTGGTACTCAGTCATATTCACGCACATCCAGTTTAGCCAGAAGCCCAAAGTCTTTCACTTGCACACGAGCACACACTGTCTCTGCTGCGGTGTAACCGAAACCAGTCATTTCTGCCCCAACACAGTAGTTCAAAAACAAACCAGTATTAATGGCTCCAGGAGAGAAGAGCCAATGTAATGATGTCGGGCTGGCAAGGCGAGCCCTCTATCTTCAGTGTAATCTCATTTCACATGGCTGTGAGACCTGCAGCCCACGTTCAAAGTAGCTCCGTGTTACCCTCAAATACTGGACACAGTGCGTCTCATCAAGAGAAGATTATATAAAAATGAGCAGGAATCTGCAGGAAAATTGAAGTGTAAACAGGAAAAAGCCAAACTTAAGTGGAGGAGCCCAGCCCGCATCATTAGCATTGACATGAAGCTGAACACTGAGCCACTGAGTGCCGTGACTCACGCTAACTGGACACCTACGTGTACGTGTAATGATCAACTAACCGACCGCCATGAGTGGACATCGTGTTTTATATGAAACTGAACTGTAAGGAGGAAGGAAACGCTGCAGATGCATAAGAATAAGTGAGAAATTCATTCAGAATTCATTTTGAAAAATGTATTATGGAGATTAAAAGCCAGTTTTCTCTTCCTCTTGAATAGCAACCATCATTTTGGATGTTAAGAAGTGTCAAACGGAGCTAAATACTACTGCTTTTTACTGGCATTTGCATGTGCACAGACGCAGTTCAGTGCCAAACCAACATTCACCCGGCCCTGTCCAGTACAGTGGGTTTTTTGGACCTTTTCCCTCACTCACACTTTGAGACATTTCTTCCTCACTGGCAGCACTGTGCCATGTTCTCCTGGATTTAAACTGTCCGCTTTAATTCCCTCAGACCTCTAGTATCTGCAATTAAATTGTGTGGTGATGTCATGGGAGGTTAGATGATGCAAATCACAGAAATGTGCTTATATTCACAGACCAATGCATCATTGCACCTATGATCACCTGATTAACATGTTCCCTTGTTCTGTTTGTATTTATTCTCAGTGATTTAGATCGAGCAGGGACATCTATCCCACATTTGAACAAATACAATTAGTCATTTCAATGAAACTGTGTATTGACGGATCTGCTTTCACTTATAAAGAAATAAAAAAACAGATGGTATTCAGTGTCGGCAGTTTAGTGCTCAGTATGACGGGTAGACCGTGTGATATCAGCGTTCATGAGATTTTCATCCAAATTAGACGCATTTCCAGTACGTGTATATTTTCCTTTTGGAAAAGTATAAACAAATCCCACTAAAGGAGCTCGGAGAAACCAGGTGGAATAAGTAATGAGACATGTTGATATTTACAGTGTGATGAATGTTAGTGTTATTACAGGAGATAACGTGCATGAGCTCATGTTCTCTGGGGTTCTCAACGACTGGTCTTGTACAGCTGTTACATTTCCACTTTTACATACATAAACATCACTGTAGCACAGTTATTTATTCATTATTGGTGTTCATTTGTTGAGTGGAGTCTGTGTGTGTCTGCAGTGTATTAGCCGGCTACAATGGCACCGTGTTTGCCTACGGTCAGACGGGCAGCGGCAAGACGTTCACCATCACTGGAGGCGCCGAGCGTTACAGCGATCGAGGCATCATTCCCCGCACCCTGTCCTATCTGTTCCAATGCTTCAGCCAGGTCGGCACAGCGAGATGAATGATCTCACTCTGTTTACACTGTTTATTGACCTGTGCTGTGTTGCACCTGCATGTAAATGAATGCCAAGTGTCAATACATTGTTACGAACAGTAGTTCATCTTCTTCTCCACAGGACAGCAGAGTGGTTTACACCACGAGTATCTCCTACCTGGAGATTTACAACGAGACGGGATATGACCTCCTGGACTCGCGACATGAAGCCTCTCAGCTGGAAGACCTTCCGTTAGTGTTTTGCTTTTATTTTTTGGTGACATAATTACTAGTAACCTGAGGAAAACAAACTGCACTTATACAAAGCAGTGAATTGTTCACTTTTGTTAGTAATGACTATAAATGCGCGTCATATTTTAAAGCTGAATGGGCCAGTCATCACTTTGTCCGTTCTCCCAAACATTGTGGGTTTTATTCAAGTCTTATTCCTCAGCAGTCGTTTGACAGCCTTGCCTGGAGAGTCAGTGTGTGGTGAAATGTGGAGACTGTAGTATTTACCAACCCCGACTACCAGCTGCCAACTGACAGAATGAGACTGTGGGAAGGCCACGAATGTGGGCAACCTGGTGGCAGATCGAGCCGCTGGAGTAGAGGGCAGGAGGGTCATTTGGAAAAATCGTTTTTCATAGCCTGTCGCTGTTGCAGCTGGTCTGAGGAATAAGCTATTTTAATAACCATCTCCTTCTTTTTTACACTGATTTATTGTCCTCCTCCTCTGTTGCTTCTCTTTCTGCTGTTTAGATTTCATCCGTCTTCCTTTTGGACTTTTATCTGTCCTCTGGTTTTTCTGTCCATCATATTATTATTTTTTTTCCACTTGTCTGTATTGGTACATCACGGTGTTCCCTGGACCAGGTCTATTGAAGTCTTTTCCTCATTTTACAGAGAATCCAGCTCAAGGTTTAGATGCCCACAAATCACAGTCTTCTCCAAATAGCTGGTGCCCACTGTTAACCATGCTGCAGCCACACTTGCTGATTCAAGGAGAAGCTGTGGCTCTTACAAATGTCTTTCTCTGACTGTTGGGCTGCCTTTTCTCTTTTATTGCCTACAGTATCTATTCTCTTCTTTATGATATTTTTACACACGTTTTCTTTTCTTGAATTGCTTTCTGTCTACATCTGTGCATTATTTCTATCCCTGACCTTTAAATGTAGAAGAGTCAGTGAATTATCTTTTAAATTCATTTAAGATTGGTATCATTAAGACTGTGGTATTTGGCACTTGTTTGAAAATGCACCAATTGTAGTGCAATTAGAGTGGATGAGGCTGTTTGTCTATAACCACATTAACAAGAGCACAGCTTTATCAGGCTAATTCACTGACCTACATACTTTGACACAATAATCTAATAACCACGTGTTCTGCCGTCGTCCGTCCCCTCTTTGACGTCTCAGTCCGGTAGCCGTAGTGTCACACGATCGGTTTCACACCCATCTGTTCAAACTTACCGTGTTTCAGGGTGCCGTGTGCGGCTAAAAGCTAATCACCTGTTTATTTTTTAGTCTGTTACCAAGTTATGAACCCCTGCACAGATAAAGCACACGTCAACCTGGGGTCACAGGCCGCACAGATGTGGTTTGTTTGGATTTAGAGCTGAACGAGGCCAAGGCAGGGAAATACATGACATAATACATGACCTACGTACATAATTGACTCAGTGTGGATTATTTGGTTTTGATTGGATTTGTCTTGACCCCCTTTTTCAGGAGAGTAACAATCATGGAAGATTCCGACCAAAATATCCACCTTCGGAACCTCTCGCTGCAGCAGGCAGGAAACGAGGAAGAGGCTCTGAACCTGCTTTTCCTGGGAGACACCAATCGTATGATCGCAGAGGTAAAAACATTGGCTCTCACGGGGAAACTACACGGCATTCATCTTTAGAGTTATTTAACCTGAGCCCCCAAATCTGCGCGTCTTTAGACCGTGGGAGAAAACCAACATCTGAATTGGGATTAAAACTAGAGACCTCGTTGCTAACCACTCCATCCTCACTGTTTTTTAGTCAGGATTGTAAAGAGTATGCACAAATACATAACCACACCCACCGTAAGTGTAATAAAGAATATTTTCTGGATATGCTGTAAATGCATATGCCCTCTAAAAACTACCTTAAGACCCTTCTAAAATATTATTTTGGTCCCGTGGTCCACTTTACCACGTTTTTCCCAGTAAAACCGAGCATTCTCTCTGTAATTTCTGTTTATGTCGGTATGTTTTTTTCCTACACTCAGACACACAGACTCCCCACACTGATGAGACCTGCGGTGGGCCAGCTTTTTGCTTTGCAACCTGAGGTTTGGAGCAAAGGCCCGGTCTCACCTTGTTTACTCTTGTTCCTATTTTCTATGTAAATAACACACAGTAAAAGTGAACCGAGTAATCGGATTTCAATCAGTGATTTGCTTTTAAGTTTTGACCGTAGAAGCTTTGCATAGTTGTGGGATATAAGATGGAATATCTCTGCACTTGGAAATGGGTTTAATAGCTGGGATTGTGTCAGTTAACCTGTGTTTGATCAGGCTGCAGGGGTGTTGCACAGTTCAGCAGGGAGTCTTCAGCAGAGTCCACCCACACACAATCTATTATGACGACCTCTCTGGCACTTTTTCCACAAGAAGATTTCTCTTGAGCCTAAAGCAAACAAAGAAGCATCATGAACAATTTATCCAGGCCAGATTCATCCCAGAAGTCCTCGCTCCTCCTAGACCTCAGATAAAGTTCACATAGTGCTGTCTTTCTTCTCTTGTTCCCCGGCGATGTGGATGAAAGTGACACATCCATTCACACCACACTCACCAGAACATGAGCTCACTCACTCTGAGACCTGGCAATCCCCTCTGCACTTTTATTGGACAGGAAATAAAATGCACCTTCTCAACTCCTCACCCTTTCTTCAGCCTCGCTGGGAAACGTTTGGTCTCGTCTGGCTCAGTCTCTGCATCCTCGTTTGTCCTCCTCACACATGGGGATGCGCGACCTTTCTCCGTCCTGCTGCTGCCACGTGTGATCTGAATGAAATTTCCCCCACAAAATGATCTTAGTCTACAACCATGAATCACTCTATACTGTAGCACAAGGATTTATCACTTCACTGCTGTCCTTTGTTAGCAGTTAGTTTAATATAGAAGATAGGAAAGCTATGGATTGAGTCTAATGAGGTTACCTCATCCAAAAGTCAGGCAACATTTTAAATCTACACATACTGTATGTAATGTGCTTTTATCTGACTGTGCTGACAGTTTAAGTGAGGCTCCTCAAAGAATCTTAATATGATGACAGGGGGTGTGTCAACATGAAGCACATGTCAAAACATAGCCAGACTTTCTCAGCTCATGCTTCATCTTGATAAATGAAATTGTACAAATTAAGGACACAAGGAGCGATTGAGTCGGGTCCTAATCTCTGGGCATTTGCATCTGTGTCACTCATCGAAGGGTTCTTGTTTGCATTTCCACTGTAGTGCTTGTATTAACAGCTGCTTATAGTGTATGTCACCATTAAAACACACTTAAAAAGATAATGTATAAAACATTTACACCACTTTGATTCTTTTAAACAGAGAATGACGGAGTCAGGTGACGATGGATTAAAATGCCTTCTGGATGACCACAGATTAATTCCTAAAAAAGAGCAAGACAAGATGAGGATTTTTGTTGCTGTTGAGGTTGATTGATGTTAATGGTCGCACACATTAGGACACTCGTGTTTGCAGTAACAGTAGGAATGTGATCTCTTTACTTGTCGTTATTTTTAAGCAATCCCACATGGAGCAGACACAGCGGTGTGCAGAAAGAAGAGAATTTGGATGACAGCTACGGGTTAAGATAGTGAAAGATATGTCATGAGCTGTCATGACCCTAACAGGCAGGCGTTGGCACATGCATGCCAACAACAAGTCAGGGTCAACGCTCCTTTTTAGAGCGAAAGACCTGGAATGTCTGCGATTATGTTTTCAAGCAGAGAGAGAAAGTGAATCTACATCGTCGATCAGTCAGATTTCAGAACAGGAAAAGAATGGCTGCCTTGATCCAGATGCATGTCCAAGACGAGATGGTTGCACAATAACCAGAAGAGGTTCATGATCAGCACTTGGCCAGTGAATATCCATTTCCTTTGTTTATCCTCTCAGCGAGGACCCGATCCATCCTCCTCCAGTTAATAAAGCTTGTTTGTGCAGAGTGACTCACTCTCTAATTCTGTCTGTTGCTGCTCTGAACCCCGCTAACGCTGTTTTACTGACCATCTGAAAGTCGACCTCAGCACTCGTGAAGCTGACGCCGCGTGTTTACCGCTCATCAGTTACACGTGGTGTGACTTTGATCTTCAAACCAGGAGGAGCCAAAAAAAAAAGAAGAGGAAAAAGATGTTTGATGTTGTTATGGGAATACCGCGGGTACCATGTGTACCAGTTATAGAGCATTTCAGACGTCTCTCACACAAACCACACGACATTCCAAATATTAATTCACTTGCTTCACATTTCTTTTCTTTCTATCTTCTTCAGACTCCCATGAACCAGGCGTCGACGCGCTCCCACTGCGTTTTCACTGTGCACTTGTGCAGACGAGAACCAGGCTCGGCCACAGTGCAGCGCTCCAAGCTCCACCTGGTGGATCTGGCTGGATCGGATCGGGTTAGCAAGACCGGCCTGAATGGACTGCAGCTCACTGAGGCCAAGTACATCAACCTCTCCCTTCACTATTTGGAGCAGGTACTGTATGCGCTGTACTTTACTTCATTTCACATGATGCAGTGTATGAGGAATTTAACATGGAAAATATACGTTTTATTTTATTAGATGTAATATATGCAGTACAAACATGCAGCTGTTTGGTTTTTTATTGATCTGCTCCTCAGGTGATCATCGCTTTGTCAGAGAAGAATCGCTTGCATATTCCTTACAGAAACTCCATGTTAACGTCCGTGCTTAGGGACAGCCTCGGGGGCAACTGTATGACCACCATGATTGCCACAATGGCAATTGATAAGAGGAACCTCGACGTGAGTACAAACACCCTAACAACCACGTACGGTGTGACCAAGTGTTGTAGCACATGTTTGGCTTATTAGAGGTTGATAAAAAGTGGTGCATTGTATCCTAAAGTAAATATAGATGATTCATGAGACGTGTAATCACTGGAGAAAATGTATCGAGTGAGAGTTAAATGAAGAAGCAATGATCATGAGGAACCATTGTTGTTGTTGTTAACATGTTTGAAACGTGTCTTCCTCAGGAGTCCATCTCCACTTGCCGCTTTGCTCAGCGCGTGGCTCTCATTAAGAACGAGGCAGTGATAAATGAGGAACTGGATCCTGCGCTGGTGAGACAGACGGCCAGACGCGACTACAAATACCGTAGCAGACCATACCACACAGTCACACCACAGGAGCATGACTCAATGTGCACTTTCATTAGGGCCAGACCCTCCTCATTGCTTCCAGACCTTAAATTGATCACGGAATGAAGCGCAGTGAGACTCCAGTGTCTGCATGTAACTAAGTGGAACCCACCGTGTGCTCAAGTATCCTCTTTAGGTTTCCAACACCTAATTCATTTTTCCAATGCCAGACAGTCAAAGTGAGAGCAGCAGTTTTCCACCTTCACTATACGAACATCTGTCTGTCTGAGCTGTTTAGATCGAGCCCGCGTCTTGTTTACATCCTCTGTCTAGTTTACGTGCAATTCTGTTATGGCATCATTGTATCCCAACATGAGTGCATCTAAAAATGCATCCAGCTGCAGACTGGTGTGTGATGTTTATATGATTATGTGCAAGAGGCCCGAGCTGTATATGCTCTGTGACATAGAGAAGTTCTTCACCAGATGGAGTAGATCAGATGACCGATGGTAATTGCTCAGATTGTTGCAACATATGTTACGTCCTTGCACGTGCTTCAATATCAGTCTTTCATTACATCTATATACTGCACATATGCCAGTTGTTTCTGGACTCAGCGCAAATGTTAATTTAATTTAATTTACCTATTCAAAAATAGTAAATACCTGGTTGTCTCTTCATCATGCTTGCTTCCCTCCATGTCGGATTCTTGCCAAACCTTCTCAAGACTTTACACTCTTAATAACGACAGGAAAGAAACCCCCATAACCATCCCCTATTGTAATGGGACAGAGAGCAGACCTGGTAGTTGCCGTCTAATAGCCCCGTGGGGGCATAATGCAGTTGTAAGTCATCGTGGCTATATCCGCTTCCTGCCCTCACACCCAGATCTGCCTCAGGATTAACTGCTACTGTATTACTGCTACTAAGACTTGGCTGGCCACTTGCAAACCCTGCAGAGGTATTTTTAAGAGAGTCTGCGGCCGGCGCAGTAATTGTGACAGTGTCTGGCAGCTCCCAAGTGGGTCCGGCACAGCTACAGCTCCAGGAAAACCCAAACTCCGTGGGCAAACTTCTTGTCTCTGTTTATGGCTTTGTAGAGTGTTTCTCATTTTGTTCATTGCTCCCGTCTCCGTGTCTCTCGTCCACTGTCCCCCTCCGGTTTACTGAGCGGATAAAAAGCGAAGCCAGCAGCGCCGATTAGAATGATGTCATTTTTTTGTGGATTGGGTGACAGCCTCTCTTATTTTTATTTTTTCTTGCCTTGCTTGTCTAAAGGCACAAGGTCTCTTGGATGTGCTGCCTGTGGTAATTGATTTGAAATCTGGAGTTTGCAGTGTTTTGCTACATCATCAGTCAGACCACACACCGCCTCACTGGTCCTGTGCTGTAGCCCCGAGGCTGCAAAATGCAATTCTTCAAATACCTTGATTAGCAGGAAACCTTGCCAGACCAGATAAAACATTTAACACGACTCTGGGGACGGCGGGGAAACCATGAAGTGTTGCAAGTGGCCTGTGATCGTGATGAAATCAGCCACGGTGAGCACACCATATAAGGTTCTCTCTAGAAAACTAAGGTCAGTCTTAATCCTCCTGTTTGACCAGGTGGACGTGATGGACATCAGAGGGGATTGTCAGTTACACTCAACAGTTACTGTGTCCTCCACTGTACTTCCACCACCTCACTGCGGCTTTTAATTTAAGCTCTTTTGCCCCTTGAACTTTGACTCTCACTATTCTTAAAGATGGAGGCATCTCCAGACATCTTCAACAAGAAGACAGGTGTGATAAACACCTGTGAGTCAAACCGAGGCCTGTTTTAAGCTTAAGTGTCCAGAAAGAGGATGCTTTGTTCTACAGTATGTGTCATCCATGCAACACATGTGTTTAGTCCACTTGTTTCAAGCAAATAACTTCATTTAGACATTAGGAACTAAAAGTATACAACACATTGCATACAGGATACCATGTTCATGAAATAGAGCAAACTATGGCTCCTCTTTCTTATTTTCACTTGTTACATGGTGTGTAACATAATGTACACTGAGGTGCCGTTGTCTGCATGTCGTTACTGACACAGGTTTCCATACGATACACTGACATCATCCGTCACGCGTCCTGAGTCACTTCTTATTCAGAGTGTTTAGGAGTGTGTTGTGGTGCTGTGGTACCAGTCTGGGCTCGGCACTCTGAAATAGACTGCGCCATCGTTCCGCTGACCAACAGCCGGTGGTCAGCGCTGGAGGATGCAGCTGAGAGCGCTGCATTAGACGGTGGTATCCAAAAAAGAGATGTAGGGAGTGGCTCTGGTGAGCGATGGTCAGCTGTGGCTCTGAATGTTGGATTAGAGGTGAGTTTTTGTGTGGTAGCGTGGCACCTTCCCAAAACCTCGCCGCACACGGGTCTGTTTCTTCTCTGGAGCATCACGAGTTGATGACGTATGACTGCTTTTGTCTTTCCGTGTGTCTGCTAGATTTGGTGACCTTTGGCCCTTTAGGAGCTTTGTGTCGGAAATGTCTCGTCTCTCAGCACACAGTCGCCGCTCTGTGTTGCGTGTGCTTTTTTCTTCTTCTGAGACATTCCAATCGCTTTTAGTCGCTTTAGTTTTCTGCTGTGTGGTCAGATTCAGTGGTGGTAGTTAAGTGGGACTTAAACTGAGGAAAGAAGTGGGTCATGTGAGACAAAGAACGATTGCCACTTGTTTTTAGGTGGTTTTGTGGTGTGATTTGTGCAGCTTTTTTATTGCGCCTGGTCTGGCACCCTTTCACTAACGAGGCCAACCGCTGATTTTGATGTCGGCCTGTTTTTAATATGTTATGGCACATCTCTGGTTATATTTAATTTTCTCCTTATTGGACCAAAGGGAACTTGTTCCAAGAAGGGAAAATGACACGTACATTTTTGGGATTTGGCAAATGAGTAAATATCCAGTTAGAAAAACCTGCAGAGAAATCACACAACAGCGTTTAATTAGTCACATCATTCAGGAGGGATCGTGTTTATCTATGTTACTCATCTGACATTTAATTCTAGCAAACCAAGTTTAAGTTTTGGTGTACTGCCAGGTGAGCTCACCTCAAATATTGAATTTGCTTCGGTAAAATGCATATTTTATGCATGTTACTGTCAATATTTTTGGCATTCCCAGGGTTCCTCCACGCAGTATGGAAAAGTATGGAATTTCATTTTTCTTTTTTTCCGAGTTTTCTGAGGGCTGCTTCATGATGAATAAAGGAAACAAAGTGGGAAAATAAAGTTAGATGCAAACTATGCTTGAACTCTAGCTCTGTTAAATCTAGCGTGTTAAAAGTTTTAATTTTAAAACCATTTATTGACATAATAAGCGTCTAACAATTGGCATTCAGATGTTTAATATTGACTGAAAAATCCTCACAGAAGTCTGGAAATTTGAGTGTAGGAACATGTAATGCCATGTTTGTTGTCCTTTGTTGTCACCTGCTAATCCTGACCTGGACTGACATGTGGCTCCATCGATGCGTGGACCCTTTCACATAGGAGATAAACCACACATTAATCTCCAAAGATTAAAGCTATGCTGCACATGCATGTGGATTTTATTGAGTTTCAAATTAAACTGTCAGTTCAGTCGAGTTGTCGCCCGTCGTTATGTTACACACTTGCCAATCGTCTCCTATTACAGTCGGTGTTTGAAGGTTATAGTTTATGTCCACACGACCAGGACTGGACAGTGTTTTCCTCCTGTTGACTTTGTTCACTGGGCACACACACACACACACTGCAGTATCTGGGCAGTTTGAGTAATGATGATGATGTTTGACATTAATAGACACTCTCGCTGTCCCTCTGGTTACTCGTTGCAAATATGACTATTTGAGTAATGAAAAAGCTATGTCTGGACTTGGTGGGATATCTTGCATTTTATAAATACAGTAACCAGACCCGGACAGCGGTTTACTAAGAGCAAGCAGCTTGTTGTTGGCTCCATGTGCGAGGCCTCAACCAAACACGTGCAGACAGACAGCAGCGAGATTTACTGTCTTCTTTTTTCACCCCTGTAGCAATTTAATGCTATTTTATGTTTTTGTTTCCTGCATTTTCTTTCTGGGGCGTTCTGTCTGGAATCACTTAAGTTTATCCTTAAAAATGCATCAGCAGAAGATGCCGCAAGATCATTTTTAGAGCGATTGTCTCATCAGTTGGCAGTCGGGGAAATGGTGTCTGTCTGCACGTCTCTCTGCGTATGTCTGTCTTTATATGTGGATGTGCACATGAAGAAAACCTCGAACCCTGCTTTGTATTTCAGCTAATAGCACGTCTGAAAAGGGAGATTGAGTCTCTGAGGGAAGAGCTGGCCATGGTGACGGGAGAGCAGCGAGATGACCAACTCACTGTGGACGAGATCCAGAAGTAGGTCACGTCTTCTTCCTCGAATCCTGACTCCAGTCAGGTTTATTACATTACCTCCACATTAGGACGATGATGCTAAATCCAGATTTGACTAAATGTATGTATGTGTGTGTATTTATGTATGAAGCTGTGTGAAGAGCCGTGTCAGCGCTTTCAGCCTCAGCGCCAGACCCAGATGAGAACTCCGTCTTTTTCTGGATGCCAGTTAGAAATGTGCAGAAGTCAGAGATCAATATCTTATAATAATATCATTATTTCATATGTCTTTTACTTAAAGTGCCTCCATAACTTATACATTGATGCTGAGTGGAAGCTGAGGCTTAACTGGATCTAATGTTAAGCCGGCGCTGCTTTGTTTCCACTCATACTCTCAAAAAGCCGAGGGTAGAGGGCAGCAGGGCCACAGTTCAGGCCAGAGGTTCCTTTGAGGACTCGACACATCCAGTTCTGATGGATTTACCATGCCATGCCCCCACTCAGCCTTTTTATTACTTCCTCTGTACCCGGGTGATTATCTTCAATTCACTGTGTGAAGAGAAGGACTTTAGGTCTTATTTGTTGTCACTTTTGTAACAAACTCTCCTAAATAGAATTTTAGTTTGCTACGTTATTGTAACTATTAAAATTTAGCATTTGCGAGGTACAGCATGTAGCACATGGCATCACAGGGCATCAATCTGGTTTCAGGGGCATGAAACCAGACCGCCGAGTTTGTTTTAAGTCCTTTGTCACGTGAACCCAGCATGATTCTGCGCCCAAACGGAAAATGAAAACCGCACGTTGACGTGCCTGCGTTGACGATCCCTTGGGATTTTTTTGGCTCCTTGTCTTTTCCAGATTGTGAAGAGTCAATGTTTGGACGATCATCCAGTGACAGTTTATCAACACTCTGGCCGAGTGGAGCTGGAACACACATTTATGTAAATAGTTTTCTTTGACCAGACCAATATTTTAAACACGAGACGCGCTCTTCAAACATTATATATTAACCGTGTGAGTGCCTGCTGTGACGGTGAAACACTGTCACATGGAATGTGATATTATGTATTTGGTAGGTGCTCACACTGTGTGTGTGTGTGTGTGTGTGTGTGTGCTTAGGTTGGAAGAGCTGGTCAAGGCCTTTCTCGATGACCCTGATCCTGATGTGACGTTGTCACTTGGAGCAGACATGAGGAAAATCCAGCACTCTTTCTCTCTGCTGAAGGTAATATTAAATGTACCGTATTTGTATACATGACCCCTGACCTCTGTATGTGTGTGTGTGTGTTCTCTCTAAGCATCTCAACACCTACACTCACTTAGGGTGACAGCAGATTTCAGTGCAGGTTGCATTAAAAACCTTAAAAAATGAAAAACATCAAAAGCTTGAGTTTGAATTTTTAATGTTTTAGTTTAGTGTGAGTTTTATTGTACAGTGTAAATGTAAAAGATAGCTTTCACCTGTAAAGTAACACACATTTGATCAGCTCCTGTAAATAGCTCCCCCTGCTGTCTTTGCCGAGATATGCTTTACCCCTGAATTAACCTTTTATTATTTTATATTTAAATGATGTGTAATTACATTATAGAGATATAATTTCATCACCTCAGTGTGACCTAGATAGCTAATCATGAACAGGATGTTAGAGTTAGAACTTGGCAAATAACTGTAAATCCTGTGAGGGATATTAATTACCAGTGAATTACCATTATCAGAGATGTAGTGATGCATCTCCCTGTTGCTGGAAAGTGAACATGTTTTAAGACACAATGGCGACCAGTGTTGATTTTCCCATGGCCTCACGTCTAGACACGTATTTGTTCATCTAATTAGATGCAAGGTGTAATGTTGACATGTAGACGTTTATGTGACAACGGCTCGAGAGAAGAAGCCTCAAACAAAGCGTTTGAAGGCGTCACATGACAGGACAATGATGTGTGTTTTCATTTCGTAGGTCATTTTATAGATTAGTTAATAAATCAATACAAAATTGTACTATAGCCTAACAAAAGTAAATATTAGTTGGTAGGTTTGTGTTGCTGTCGTTGTACTGCACACAGGGTTCACACTTAAACAGTGTCTACATTTCATTTAATTGCTTCTTGGTTAATAAAGGATTTATATGTAACTGTGGCAGCTGATTTCATGTTTGTGTTTTTATAGTGCAGGCGTCTGGTGAGTTTATAGACACTCGGTTGTGTGCAGGGTTGTTGGGAGGAAGAGCCGATTCATATTGATTAATGTTGTCGATTTAAATCAGCTGATGACCCACTGCAGCTAAATGAGCGCAGGGAAAACACGGCAGTTGGAGCAGCCAGCAGAAGCCGTTCCAGATCCCCACTAGAATTTCTAGCTGTTTATCGCTCCTTGAGTTTGTTATGATCTCCTGTTCAGTTTACATTCCTCTTAGCATCACCCCAGTCACACTCCAGTGATTCTGTAGGAATGTGGATCTGGTTTAAATTTGATTTCCTCTCGTCTTTGTTCTCGAAACTGTTTAGCTCTTCATGCTCTTCAGCTCTTCTATCATCCTTTTTATCTGTGTCTTTTCATTACTGCAAGCTCAGATGTGCAGTGGGACCTCCTTGATTTTGTATAGTATGTGTAATATGTTGTGAAGCTGCAGCAATGACACACACACACACACGAGATATAACTGCATCAAGTGTCTTGAGTATCGGGGACTTCTGTACCTTTCTCCAGAGCTTTAACATGTTTGCCACCTGTATAATAAAGTTGTAAATGCAGACAGAGGAAATGGGAGCATTTAACATGAAGGGATATCAAAGATTTTTGAAGAGGTGCTACAATGTGTTTTCCAGCTTCTTTACATTCTTGCATTCATTGTGGTTGTTTATGCTGTTTTCCACATGACGTTTATGATTTTAGGGTCACATCAAAGGGTTGGACAACTTCTTATATGTCAAAATGAGAAAATCTTCCTTTTGTTGATAATAATTCTGTCATGTTTTTGTATAGAAATTGATTCTGAACAATGAAGCTGGAGAGACTCAAACAGCAGCAGCAGCAGCAGAGAGTGAAGAAATGATTCAACACAACCACCTCGAAGCGACCAATTTAAAGGAGATGCTGACTCAGCGTGATAATGAAATCAGTATCCTTTGACGGTGTCCTGACGTATAATAGTCGCTGTCATTTTTACATGATTGACATTATTTAAAATCAAATATGAGAAGGAAAAGCGTAAAAGTGTTTTTGACCATTGAATGTGTGTTGAAAGATGAGTGCATGCAGTCTGTGAGCAGAGTTAGCAGGACCATGAATGCCGTGTGTACAGATTTCCAAATAAGGGAAAGAAAGGAGTAATCTATCAGGTGTGGTATGTTTCAACTCAAATTGAAATGTATGTACACACTGTCACACACACACATAATTGTAAAAACATCTTAAGCAGAAAGATGTGAATTAGAAAATATACTTGAATCTGCATTCAGAGCCAACTAATGTATATGTTCAATTAATCATAATTACTATTCATCATAATTATGGTATTTGATTGAGAATATTCTATTTCTAGTGGCTCTATGGAATCCAGCCCTCGTGCTGTGGCGTGTCATTAGATCATAGCACATTAGAAGGAAAATTGAGACGTCTGCTTGATTGTTTGGCCGCAATAACCTCAGCTTTCCAAAATAAATTGACTCTTATGCTCTTTTTTTTTTTCCTCTCAAAATGCCATATACTGGTTTTCACATAATGCAAATATAATTGCCAAAATTGCTCCCGTCCGTGTTTTAAAAGCAGAAAGTACTTTTGGCATGTCGCGTAATCACTGTGCCGATCGCGTCACCGCTGTGTTCTTTCATTGAGAAGTTTGAATAGAAGGTTGCAGTAGCCTAAACTCTTGGGGTGGTCTGTCTACTGTACAGTAGCTCTGTAGTTGGATTAATTTAGCACTGAAGAGTGACATCATTTCCACTCTGATCTACAGTGTCTTACATTAATCTGTATTCTCTGCTTAAATCAGTATTCTGCCCATGTCTGTCCATCTGTCCAACGCTGTATTCTGCAAACCAGTTTGCTATTGTACAGGTCTACAGTTCCCAGACTGGCGCTGGGTCCTCAGTGTTAATTATGGGATAGTCCCCTGTTAAACAAAGGGCTGTATCTCCACCCACTGTCCCTGTGTGCTCCCATGTACACGGTTGCCATGGCAGTGGGGCATGCACCTGGTAGTTCTTAGTGGAGTCAGCAGAGTTAATGGCACGTCCACCGCCGACATGATGACAGAGCAACACGGGGAGCGGACGAGCATTACGGTGCACATGCAGATTTAAACATGGCTGCGCTTGACAACAGTGAAGCTGTGGGGTCATAAAATAAAGAGTCGAAGCAAATCATTTATGGAACATTGTTCACCGTTACATTCAGGAAGGAACCCTGTGTGCATTTGACATTGTTCTATACAATTCATTGAAATTTTATCGAAATTGCAATATGAGGCGCAGTATTTTGTTTAAAGCCACAGTGTCAAAATATCATTTCTGATTAATTATTATCTTGATCTGTACAAATCTTATTCTACAGACTGAAGAGAACATCTTTGTTTCTCACACATCTGCACGAATATCATACAGTTTTCCAAAATGATAATGATTAATGATGATGATAAAAATGACCGTTCTCTCTGATATCGCAAATCATATCGCAATTAGATATTTATTCTAAATACTGTTTAATCACTTGAAAAGGTGACGTCTTTCCTGACAACTCGACATTAACCGTCAAGTCTTTTTAAACAGGAATTCAAGAATTCATAATTATTCACCATATTATAGTGTTCATGAATCTGCATATGTCATCCAGTGTCACAACTGAAAAACTGGAGATTGTTCACTTCCTGAGTCCGTTGCTTGTCCTGAAAGCGTAAATTAGGTTGGCTATGAAACTGTCGTGATTGTAAAGAAATTATAATTTGAATGATATGAAGTATAGTCTCTCAAGTGAATCATCAAAAATGCAGAATATAACTTCAGGCTGTAGTGCTTCGTCGACACAAACGTTGACGTGAACGTCGTCGTGTCTCTTGTCAAATCTCAGTGCTCAACACTTTGTCCAAGTAACTGCCTCAGACCTCTGATGTGTTTTCCTTCCAAAAAATACGTGTGGTTTTTTCCCTTTGTTTCTTTCTTGGAAACAATGAAACTCTGTGTGAGGGTTAATGCGTCCTGTCATCTATTCTGGTCAAAAATATTGGGTGTAATCGCCCGTGTGAAGCCTGCTGCTGATGCTGGCCAGAGGTCATCGATTACAGTTTTCATACTCTTAGATGTGTACATGAGGATGTGCTCAGACTAATGAAGTGTTGGAGACGAAGACGGCAAGATATTGCATGTGCGTGTGCTTATTTTTTAGAGGAAACGTAGAGGTGGGTGGCTGGTGCATGGATGTAACACCAGAGAAGCTCGACCAGACCACAGTATTTCCCTTCCTGTTACCAAGAGCTGTTAATATTGTTAATTTATGTTCAGTAGCAGCATAGTCTCACATGGGTAACATTAAAATCCTATCTCGTTAGTCCTGAGGAAAAGGCCTTGGACGTTAAAAAACATGAGAGATAGTGTGGGCGCTTTTTATGTTTTGATACAATGGAAAGAAAAACGAACAAAAGAAAAGATCCCAGCATCGTCTGAAACATGAATCCAGCTCTGAAGGGAAGGGATAAACTCCAGATTCCACGAGCTGTGTCAGTCCAGGACAAGATATCCTGCCATGGATGACTTTCTAAGGGGGAAATTTAGACTTTCTTCCTTTAAAGGAAAATAAGAAGAAGTTTTACCACTATAGTTCTATAGCGGTTACACTATAGAAATGGGATGGAAATAGCAGACAATGTTCCCTGGAGTTGTTTTTGGAGTCTGAGGCCTTGGGGAACAATTGATGACGCGAGTAGAGTAGAGGTCACAATTCCTCTGGCTGCTCGTGGACACTATTGAACATAAACAGTGATTTTCTTCAGTCAGAAACGTGTTGAGTGAAGTCGTTAAGACACAATAAAGAGAAGTGTCCTGTACTGTGATTGTCACTGCTGTGGTCAATTTACAGACATTTTTCTGCGTGACTTTTGTAGCATCCAGATCTAAAATGCAACCCCTAAAGAACATTTTCACTCTAAGAGGCCATGGTGGTCATGGTCCAGCATGATTAGAGATATCAGCTTCCAGAAATGTCAATAATGGAAAAAGCTGGTGAAGTCTAGCGTCTGAAGTAATGACTCGTATGAAACAATGACACAGGCCCTGGCTGCGAGAGGTCATTTGGAGCAGCCCTGGGTTTAGATCTTGGCAGAGTTAAGATGACTGCATATTTGGCTTGGTTGGAAATGTAATTGTAACTGGAGACACGGCTCATTCATGTTATTGTTTCCACTGACATCTCCTTTGTAATACAAATTAACTTCTCCAGCTCCTTCTACTCTGTGTCCATTCATCATCCGAGACAATGACATTCTGACGTTTTTCACAAATTATCTTGTGACCGCGGCAGTTTGACTTCTCCACAGCGACGTGTCTGCGCGTCTGTGAATGTCATGACGGACCTGCTGTGTCTGAGGAGCAGACTAATGTGATTACTGTCATTAAAACACACTGAGGCAGGAGCTTAGTGAATGTTTTATTCATGCAGGTGATGTGTACGATGGTCATAACTTAAGGTTTTTATCTGCTTGCCAAGCAACGTAATTTCGTTGCCAGTTTTCACTACTGTGTTTTCTGTGCAATGACAATAAAAGGAAGTCTAAGTCTAAGGTTAGACGGAGTTTTTTGTGTTTGCCTCTTCACTTTGATGTTTGGTTATTTTCACACTTTCTCTTTTTGGCAGTTCTGATTGCAAAAGCTAAAAGTCGCATGTCAGGCCAGCGGAGAGCTGTTTAAGGAGGCAGCGGATCAAAGAGTTGATTACTGCAGAGTTGGAAGCTGAGTGTATGTGGAGCAAAGGAAACCATTATAATAACTTGTCCTAATGCAGAGAGACGTTGCGTTTGGAGAAGTGAAGCGCGTCATGGCAGTAAAAGTGTGAACAGGACTTAAGCTGCCGTTCTTGTCAGTTACTCTCTGTCAGACGCTCAGATATCACTTGTGTCCTCATTGGTGTGAAAGTATTTCTTGGAATCGTGGCCAGGTCTCTGCAGCCTCGCCTGCTCCTCCTCTTTCCACTGATTTATCCCAGACCATGTCGACTACCCCAGCCTCTAAGGTTAGACACTGAGCTCATGTCACCTCTCTGCCGTTTGTAAAAACTCCAGTGAAGCCTGTTGCTTAGGAGGCCGCAGTATGGAGGTCATTGTTCCTCTTTGTTTTCTTGCATTTCTCCTATTTTGTCCATTATTACTGTATATACTACTTTCTTTATTCTTTGAAGCCAATCCCAGTAGACACTGGACAAGAGACAGACTACACCATGGACACACACTGTCATGTATTTGTGCCCTTAACTCAGTACGTGCAGGTATCTTAGTGAAGATGTTGAAGAGGGAGAAGAAAAAGGCCCAGGATGTTGCTGCCAGGCTCGCTGAGATCACCAGTGGTCAGAGTGTAGCCGCCCACAGTACGCCGAGCTCGTCGCCAACGTCACCGGCGGAGAGCGACACAGACGACATCTCCAGCAACCATGGAAGACGAGTGGTGCAGTACATGAAAAGAGGTACATGAAGTTTTACAAACACAGTGTTACACCAACAGGACTGTCATTTGGAGTTGGTCCCTGCTTTGCAGCTACAGTATAACGGCTTCCGCACTTCTTGGAAGACTTTCCTCAAGTGTTTCTGTGGTTCTATGGTTTGTGCGCGTTCATTCATTGTGTAGAGCATTTACGAGGTCAGGCGCTGGTGTTGGAAGAGAAGACCTGGCTCACAATCTCTGTGTGAGCCAGTCAAGTTCTTCCTCACCAAACTTTCAGGGTCAACTGAGGCCTTTCTGTGTGTTCCTCTGCTCACAGAACATTTTAAATACCAGGTTCTATTCTTCACAAACTCTTTCCTCCATGGCACTGTTACTACAGCTGCTCGCTGCTATTAAATAATAAGAATGGGTCAAAAGCATCGCGTAGGAACTGAAGTGAGTTTAAAGGTGACGTGATTGTGATGAACGAGGTGCTGGGAGTACAGTGAGTGATCTCTCTGCACTGGAATGTGAGCAGTTGGCTGCGATCCTGCTGATTTTCACTGCGTCTGCTGAGGTTGTGACAAATCCTTTATTTCTTGATGTTTAGTGTACAGTGAACAGTCTGACATCCCATGGTTCTGTCTTATTTCTAAACAATGTCATCAGTTGGGCTGCATGTGTTTAGGAGCATTTCTTTCTTTTTTTGTTGGATGTAAGTCAAGTGTCAGCAGAGTCATGTATATGAAGCCTGCAATTTGTTGCTGATGAGTTTAAAACCTGTGATAGTTATTGGAACATGAAGCAGAGTTCAGGGCCCAAGAATGCAGCAGTGTAAACACAAGAGACACCGTTCAGACGCTGCTGGCATATCAAACCTCATGTCATCGGAAATATTAAATACCTTTAGTTTATATTCTTTTATTTCAATAAAATCAAATACCATATACCATGGTGTCTCATGTACAGATAAACATGCTGCTTTTTTTGATTATACATGGCCATTACTAATGTTTGCAACATAAATAAAGCGAGGTAGAGAATGAAATCAATGTCATGAAGTGTCAGCACAATGTTGCAGTTTGGTATAATTTTGTTATTTGAACAGATCATTTAGTTTCTCTTCCTGTAGATGACCAGCGACCAAAAGGTTATCACAATGAAAAAAAATCACTATCAAATAATACATTTATTTCCTAAATGACAAAATTATTAGTTGGTCAATAGAATAGAGAAACTTTCAAAGCAAAGTGTTTTTGCACAATTCATCATTTCAGCTGATCCCGTCTCATAGGTTAAGTAAAGATAGCATATGCACAAAAAACAAGGTAAACTGACTACATTAATGTAATGAATAACCTGGTTTTTCATGCATATTCTAACATGACAATGCCAGGAATCCAGGGACTGGTCCAGACCTTAACCACATTCAGAATCTTTGGGGGTTTCATGGAGTTTCTTGACACAGAGGTCCGACTCATCATAAATACAAGATCTGAACACAGCAGTGGATTTAAATGAATGTTGTGATGTTGCGTAATAAGAAAGCGATGCCACAGTGAACGTGCGTCGTCCAACAAATCATTCAACTTAGTGATTCGGGTTTGGCCGGGCACTTTATATTGAACACATGGTGTATTGGTTTCATTATTGTTATCATTTTATTGCTCAGCCTGAGCCGTCTGTCTTGCATTGCTGTTCGGCTTTTTTTACAAACTGAACTTGGATTAAATGTAACCGGAATGTGGTGGTTGATCAAAGTCGAGCCAATCAGACTTTGAGATCTCCTATTTAGGCAGTAGTAGTGTTTATTTGGCTTTTCCTGTTTAATTTTGGTTAAGTGGAGCCTTAAGTGTGATGATAAACCTGAGCCCTTATAACGAGCTCGGCGCTGGCCAAGGGCCGCAGAATTAGCCAGCAGCTCATCAGACTGAGGCTGCACGTCTGTCTGCGCTAACCACAGCTCCCTCATCCTCATGCTGCCCAGTGTGGTGTTAATGCCAGCGGAGGGGTAATTGCAAACAGGGTCTCTGTAAGAGGATGCATTAAAAAACAAACACATGTTTGAACATGATCCAGTCAGCATTGGTGAGCAGATCCGTCATTCACTGAGGGGACAATGAGCAGCGCTGTGATGGACGGCTGTAAAGCTGTGCTTTGATAAATGATGCACCGTGTGTGTGTGTGTGTGTGTGTGTTATGTGATCGAATGATGACCCAGATGAAGAATCATCTGCTTTCTCTGATTTCATGGATTCTTGGATGAACATGATTATTGGTTAGTATAATCAACACTATATGGAACAATGTGATCTGAACTATGGTTTACATTCATGTAAATAATGAAGCCATTTGGTTATGAAATACAATTTCATGGAACCTTATTATAAAACTCTTAAAGGCTATTTACAGGCTATCATTTATAATATTTTACAAAAGCTGTTGTAAAGTGATGATCTTGACATAAGCATAAACAATAACTGCTATTTTTTTACACTAGGATCCACAAGCTGTGTTGTTGTCTTGTCCTCAGGCCACTTATCTTCATGAGTGGGCATCTTCATTTCCTTTAGTATCCATTTCTTTAATTGATGAACTGCTAATAGCATGATCAATGAGTTCCAGGGAAGAGATAAATCTCATGAATGCACTTCTGCGGAATCACAGCTCGTGTTACTGAGAGCTGTGAGCAGTGCATCAGCATGACATTATCATCCAAGAGACATAAGAACCTGATATCCTGTTTCGAAGCGTCCAGAACTGTGATTTAGTTCCGCGGCATGTTGGTGTTTTGCAAAACAGAGTTCTAGATTAGAACAAAATGACAAAGTTGACATGTATTATTTAAGAAAACCCTAAATTTGTCCTTTTCTCTTGTGTCTTCTCTGTCCTCCTTCATGAACCTTCTCTGTGGTCGTCCTCTGTTCCTCCTGCCCAGCAGCTCCGTCTTCAACATCCTTTGTCCAGGATAATCACTATCCCTCCTCTGCACATGACCAAACCATCTCTAAACCGTTTAGACTGAGCTGTCCCTCGAATATGTTAATTTCTAATCCTGTCCATCCTGTCCACCTCCAGCTCCGCCTCCTGTCATACATCACCCTGACACTCGCCTCCACCCACTCCACTCAGGTTAGGACCCTTAACTACATTATCTAAATTACTGACACGATGACCTAAGTGGGAGGTGGTTACATTTCCCACTTCCATTCAAACGGAATTCTCTTTGCAACTAGCACAGTCGCCCCCTTGTGGCTTAGAAGAGACCTGGAAGACATCCATTTTTTTGTGAACACACCTCACTCATTTAAATAGCGTGGACAGTGGACGGAGAAAGGACAACTGCAGTCGATTATCTGCACTTACCTGCCAGTAGAAACAAAGACAATCTTTGATTTGTATGAAAGATGCTTTATAAATAAAGTCTGATTTGATTTATTGAAGACACATTTTAACAGTAGCTCGTGCTTTTCTTCGCTCGGGTGTTTGACAGGATGCCAGTGACTCATTGACCTCTAAAGTGAGTGAATCACTCACGAGTGGCCACATGTGCTTAAGTAGCTGTAATTGTCTGACGTAGTCACTCCTATTTTCCCACATGTAAAAAGCATCGCAGTGGAGTTGTTGATGTTGGGGAGCGTTTCCTGCTTTTCCCGTGTCACTCTCTCATCTTCACTCTCTCATCTTCACGCTCAGTAATTAATACGGGTCTAGATTTCGCTGTTGGGTCAAAAGTTCTTGAGAAAAATGTGAGATAAACAGCTTCACTGGTGTTAACATTACTTTGGAACGGAGCGGGTGTGAACAGATGACACCGCTTTTAAACCAGACTGTACAATAACTAAATGATGTCCTTTTGCCAACAATATTATTAGAGTATTTTATTGTCCAGTTTGTTGTGGAAGGGTTGCTCTCCCCCTTTAAAACTCCCAGGTCTCTTGTAAGCAGTTACACGTCCACTGTGGAATGTTCCTCCACTTTTCTCAGACCTCAGGCCAACAGGGAAACTAATTGGGCTCGTAACCTGAAGGTCGTGGGTTCAAGTCTGGGAAAGGGCCAAGGACTGGGGTACCCCTGGGCAAGGCACCCAATCCCCCCACTGTTCCCCGGGCGCGGATAAGAGCTGCCCGCTGCTCCTGCACCAGGCGTGTGTGTGTTCGCTTCTGGTGTGTAATGAGGACGGGTTAAATGCAGAGGTCAGATTCACACGGTGTGTGTGTGTGTGTGTGCAAAAAATAAGTAATTCAAATTGTCACGAGAGGGCCACATGGTTGGTGCAGTGGTTAGCACTCTTGCCTTTGCAGCAGGAAGACCTGGGTTTGAGCCCCGGTTGGAACAAGGGTCTTTCCGCATGGAGTTTGCATGTTCTCCCCGTGTGTGCGTGGCTTTTCTCCCGCAGTCCAAAAACAAGCGATATGGGGATATGTCACTTGGACACTCTCAATTGACCATAGGTGTGAATGATTGTCTCTATGTGGCCCTGCGATGGACAGGCGAACTGTCCAGGGTCAGCTGAGGTTGACAGCCCCTGAGGAGGATTCAGCGGTGGATAATTGTCATGAGAAATATCTGCTTCTGTTGAGTACAACACACTCTAATCCCATCAGCTGTGAAGCAGCAGCAGCACACTCAAGTGTTTCTGACTTAAACCGTGTGAAATCCTGCAGCACACCTGGTGTCGGAGGCAATTACATTCAATTACATATTGAATTCATCTTCCATACACTGAATGTGCAAAACATAAGGAGCCCAGAGCCACTGCACACAGTGCACTACACTGTATTATATCACATGCATCACATCTGGAGTGGTGATTCTCTGCGACCCACTTGGAGACTCGTAACCAAACTCTATGTGCAGTAAATCACTGTTCTTTGTTCCGTCCTAATTCAAAACAAATGCACGACACATATCTTTTCCTCGTGCTCGACGCTCCGCTGAATGTTTATGTCTGTTTTAATGCACGTTTAATCTGAGCTTCCTGCAGCAGCAGCAGCCTCTTATGGTTACGCTGAGGGTAATTGTTGTCCCCTGGAGATTAACTGCATATGTAATGATGATGACCTTTCCATGGAAACCATTCATGTCTACTGAACGACATTTAGTTGACTCATCCCTTTCCATACTCCATCCTTCTGTATGGAGCTTTTAGCCTCACAAACGTAAAATAAAACATGGGCATTGGGGAGTTTTATATCCGTTGATGACCACTGTCTGTGCATTTCCTCAAAGTCTGAGATGCCTGTGTCTTCTTCACCGGAATCTTCTTCACTCGTGTGTTTTTAAAGGGTAAAAACGGGGAGTTTTAGATCTTAATGTAAATCTTGCTTGCGTATAATGAGACGCTGATGATTCTACCATGTCCTCCACACATGTCTGTGAAGCCTGAAACAGTAGACGTCTCATTAAGTCAGACACTGTTGTCCCCTGCAGCGGGCCACAGTATAGGAGTATGGACTGTTTTTGCATTTAATGCGACTTGACATTATTCGTCTTCTAATGAATTGATGGCACAGCATTGTCATATTTCATATTCCTGGTGTTTGTTAAAATGGTAACAATATACAAGTTGATTCCTCCCCCCGTGAAACCTCAGTGGTTTGTCTGGGTGGAAAAGGAGAATGAGGAAAACTGGCCCTGAGGTCTATGTGATCTCATTAGCCCACAAAGTGTTTTATTACAAAATGATATGATTTCATATTACTCATAGATATGTGAGGAATGCTGTCCTTTACAATGGTTGAATGACAGTGTTTCTCCTAGAGACTCGTTTATGCCTGCTGGTTTCAATCAGGACCAAACTGAAAGACAGAAATGTTCCACACTGTCCAACAACTAATGTCACATGAGTTACTTTGGTTAATTTTGGGTTTTCCATAGCACGGGGGAATTTTGCACAGCTCTGTTTTGTATTCTACTGTGAGATCTGGTAAAACACAGTCCAGTGGAACCAAATTCCCATTCTAATCTAGAAGAGGATCAACAATGCTTCCGTTTTCCATGAATTAATGTAAAAAAATATGATCCAAAAAGCTTATTTTTGGCTCATAAATGTGTATAACATAACAAGATAGTGATTAAATTGCACTCATGTGCCTTGGAATGGTCACAAAGAAAGTCTCTGCCCCCCTTAAGATGCCTTATGTGAAGCTTTAGTTCTTTTACTGTGACCACACCCACCTGTACAATATTCACACTCTTCAAACTTTACAAATTTCTTTGATTACGGGAAAAAAAATTGAGCATAAACAAAAGTGTTGCAAATTCATTCATTTGTTGAGTATGATTATAAATGACAGCAGTTAAATAATAATCATAAAATAATCATGATTGGGTGTAATTCTGGAGTCGTTTGGAAGTAAATCGTGAAGGATAACGTTGCAGTAATAGTTATATGATACCAGAGCTTCTCCATGTGTAGATTAGATTAGATTAGAGTAAACGTTTCTCCTAAACTCAGGCAGTGTCTGAAGTCTGCAACACAACACCTTGATAAACCAGATTTTAGTTTATTGTTTCAAAGCACATTATGAACAGTGTACATCTACTTTCATTTTGTATAAAGTTTAGTTCTGAGGTCCAGTCGGTGTTATATTCACTACTTTTGTACATAGCAGTGCCCTCCTATTGTTCTTAATTGGTTTTAAACTTGTACTCAAATGCATCTCTATTTATTTATTTATATAGCATCGTGTATATATATTATATCCCCATCGTGTTGCCTGTGTAAATCAGATGGAATCAGAAGGTAAATTAAAAGTCATCATCTGTCACTTCTTTCACCTGCTTTAAACATCAGCATCAGCAGGTGATGTGTCCACAATAATTCATAAAATCATTTCCTTAAATGTGGCAAGTTTCCAAGTGAAATGCTGACTTTTTGTTTCCAGCCTGTTGCTGTTTACACTCGTGTTTATGTTCTGTTTAATCCTTAAGTTAAGTGTAATTAGTAATTACAGTGGGAGGTCATCCATTCATGCATCTGTCTGCCAGGCTGAGTGCGTGTGGATGTGGGAACATGTGTGAACGTACACTTCATGTTGGAGTGTTATACGTGTGATACGTATCATGTCGTCGTGTTGATTATGTTGATATTATGACGTATTGTACGCCTCAGTGCTAAGTTTCTTTCTTTTCTTTTTTCTTTCTTTCTTTTAGGTCCACAGCTGTCTATGGGGAAGCAAGAAGCCTTTGAGACCTTTATAAGAGACCACGAGGACTATCTGACCATCGAGGACAACAAGAACCTACTCAAACAGAGGTTAGTGTCATGCTGTGTGTTTACCAATGAGAGACAGAATTTTGTGGGCCATGATTCTCCTTCTCATTCAGATCATTAGCATCTGTAGAAGCTGCTAGATTTTATACAATCCAGAAAAAGGACATCTTCTATCCGGGAGAGGATTATGTAAGATGTTAAGTAACATCCCAGCTGACACAGCATGTAATACATGTTTTTATTTAATACTGAAGGGATTTTATTTGGCCTACCGACGCTATACTGCTACCGCTGCCCATTAACACCTACGATCTCCTGCACAGGTCAGCCGAGGCCAGAAGACTTGGAACGCAGATGACTGAAGGCAGAAATGTAATCAGTAAGTCGTATCAACAGATGAGGCCTTGCCTTCCAGAAAACACAACACATGTCGCAGCTGAGAAAACACACACAATTTTACATTTCATCATCTTCCCTACAACGACTGTGGCACCGGGTCTGTGTTGGATGGCGTTCGTGTTTGCGAACGTTCTTCTGGTCCCGAAAGACAGCGGCCCACGTACCTGCCTGGAAAACGTTAATGAATATTGGATATTCAGTTTCCCTGGAGTGTAGAAATGTTGTTCAGCACATTCCTGAACTTTTCCAGGACAGAGAGGCACTCTGATTTCCACCCACCTATTCCTCCAACCTGTACTTTTTTTTACTAGCCTGTCTCCGGCTGTTTTATGGTGACTTTAAATGCACCCCTGTGTACTTCTGGGTAATGTCCTTGACAGGTAGCCGTTGTGTGCCAAAATGAGGCCTGGCATGAGCCGGAGCTTTAGACAACGCTGAGCGAGTCCAGAGTTTACAGCTTTGCTCCGGCGTTTATTCTATCAATACGTTTATTATTAAGTATTATTCAGATTTGAAAGCTCACTTGGAGTCCGCACTCATGCTGTCAAGATGACTTTTATTCAATAATATGTCGTGGGTTTCTTCCTCGTGGGCAGTGAGTGTCCGCAGTGTCGTCGAGTTTCAATGATTTCACTGCACTTTGCTTTCATTTTTCCATCAAACGTTTATTGTTCTGACTGATCTGGTTTGCATGTACTGTTGCACGCTGCTTTTCTGAATTTCCCCTTATTATTACACATGCCACGTTAAATGAAGAGGTCTGCCTCACACACCAGAGCCTGGCATGGCCCCCTGCCTCAGATCACGCTCGGTGGTTTGTTAAACCTCAAAGCGGCGTTCATTCATCGTCATTCTTCAGGATTTATTGTGTGACGTGCTGTCACACAAACGTCTAGAAGATTAACTCTTTAAATGTGTTGTGTAGGAAGCAGCACTCCTGGATCAACATCCATCTTTAATGAGATTCAAATATGAAAAGAGCCGCCAAAAACATCTCGACGCCGTCAAATATCGTTACATTTTCAGGCGCAAGGATCTGCATTCCTTCTACATGAGAGACAGTGTTTTTAGTGGACGGTGGTTGCCTCTTCTGGCTGGAAAGTAGTACCATAATATTTAGTTCAGTATGTCTCCTTGCCATTTTGGACGCTCTGCTTGGAAATTTTACACTACATGTGTCTCATGGTTGTTGTAGAACATGGAAAAGACTTAGCATAATATAGACAAAGGCTTTGTGCTGCTCCCTCTGATGGATGTGCCCAGCGTGAGGGTCACTCGTAGGAGAGAAAGGCAGATGTAGTAGCCCATGAAGACGTCGGTGTATAAACATTTTCTTGGTTTACAGTCT
The DNA here is from genome assembly GCF_019176455.1 of Solea senegalensis. NCBI lineage: Eukaryota > Metazoa > Chordata > Actinopteri > Pleuronectiformes > Soleidae > Solea > Solea senegalensis. The sequence goes on from NC_058036.1 coordinate 21,098,482, forward strand.
TGTTCTTGGCCACGGCACACGGCCTTGGAATCCAGTCCCACTGGAGGAGCATATGTTCCGAGCCCTTTGGTCCAAAAAGTGCGAGCATATATATTTGTTCAGAGGGGTCAGCGACGCACGTCTCTGAGAGCACGGAAGGTGTAGTCGGGCGGCTGGAAATGAGCAGCATCTCTTGATTTCTCTGCCAGATGTGCAGCGATTTATGCGGCACCGTGCGAGGCGGAGCATCTGGTATCTGCTCTGGGAACAACTTTTATCAGCTCACCTTTGCCGGGATCGACCCAAAAGTGATATTTGAGATAAATCGCAGTGAAACTCGACTGGAGCCTGAAATGAAAATGTTGGCCAAGGATATTTTTTTTCCAAAGCACTGGAGAAGGAATATCGCAGGAAGAATGTAACTTGATTTCTTCACTGGATGTGGTCTTTGTTACCAACAGCCACGACATTTAACGTGACTGTTGCTATGATTTACTTCTGCAGCTAATGGTATCAGCTGTTCATCACAACAGTTTATGTGATGTCCTTGGTTTAGGTTATTATGGCCCCAGACAGAAATGTCTTTGAACAATAAAAACATCTGTGCAATAAAAACACACAGCGCTGAACCCATTGTTCAGTATTTACAACCTTTCATACGTTTCCTTTCATATCATTTGAAATGCAGCTCGATTTTGGACACTTCTTCACACAGACATTAATTGACACCCACTGAGATACTGAGAAGCGGGATAGCATGCATGCATGCACGATGCTGGGATCTCGCGCTCACTGCGGCGTATCACGTTTAACCTCCGCTCCACAAAAATCACCAAATATTTATTGAGGCTTGCAGCTTGAAACTGGTCCTTAAAGACGACGGCATGTCTCTCCCGACGATGTGGGGGGAAACCCTGCGTGGTTTGGAAGGGGTTGTGGTGTTTAGCCTGCAGTCTTGTCCTGAGGCACTGGAGTGGAATCCAAAAATACTGCAGCATGCACACACACACACACACACACACACACACACACACGATTACTTGACACGTATGCAAATCTTTCTTGTCAGTGAAGGAAAGAGAGATCGTTGACTGGCAGTCGTGACTCCTCAGTCGTCACTGAGTTTCCAGCCGCTTACTCTCATATTTAAGATTACTCAATTAAAATTGTAGGTTTGAATGATGCTTATTGTATCATGGAAATGTGCAGATGAATGTGTAACTGCTCGGCCTAAGTACAGACCATGAGCGCTTTTTGTTGCCTGTCACGTGCTTCCTGCACATCCTCGCCACGGCAACATGGAAGGACTCATGACATCAATGTTCCCCGTTTGTCAGCTGAGTTGTTTTGTTGGGGAAGACTTGGGTCTGACCACCGCACCACAACGTAAAGCCACAGGGCGTCTCACTTCATTTACATCTCCAGCTTCACTTGTATGTAAACACATGGCTTCCAAAACTCTGTCTCATACCCACGACAGATGAGGGAAAAACACGAGGTTTCCCGCGGTGTCACTTAGTGCATTTCAGATCGTTCATTCACCTGAATGAACGACTGTCGTCTGAAACATGAGCTTTACTGTGAATTGTTTCCTTCAGCAGTGAAAGGCTGAGAGTCGCTGAAGTCTATGACCGTGATATTGTTATTCTGAATGAATCCCTGGATCTCTCCTGGACACCAGGTTATTTAAAACCTTCTTCTTCTTCTTCTTCTTCTTCTTCTTCTTCTTTGACAAAGCAAGTGTTCTAATCCCACTTTTTTATGGCACCATGAAACGGTATCTTCTTCACACGCCCCAGTTTCTTCGTCATCTGGCTTTCTCGTTTTTGAACCGCAGCTTTTAGGTTGGCAGAAGGATTCTATTACAGAAACAGATACAGCACAGCGCCGTGTGCACATATCAGACCTGAGGGATCGTGAGGGGAACTCGACGCAGAAATTGCTGCCATTCAACGTCCCTTCTGTCGTTCAGTCTGCCTCGTCATTATCTCACTCATTCACTCCACACAGCAGCTGACATTTGAGCCATTTTCTTTGATGTGGAAGTGAAATTATCTCCTTTTTCTGTCGTCTGATAATAAATGAACCTCATGCGTTCATCAAAAATGGCTCAAACGAGCTTTAGCTCATTAAACTGACAAACAGAATTCACTCATTCATTTGTTAACACAGTGTGACGGTCACACGATGATTGGAAAACAACATGTAGCTTCCTGACTCGCTGGAGTCGAGGGTTCGTTGTGAGGACTGTTGTGTGAGTCAGCAGTGTGTCCAATATTGTGCAAATAACTTTGTGTCAAGACAGTTCAGGGACAGTAAAAGATGCGGGATGTTTGGCATGTTGTTGCAGGGGCGGGGCTGCTGGTGCTAATCCCAGCTGACATAAGGCGAAAGGCGGAGTGAGTGCACCCTGGACAGGTCGCCAGTCCAATTGGACAATTTATTGGACATGTGTGAGGAAACCAGAGAAAAAACCAGAGAAAACCCACGCACACACAGGGAGGATAAACAAACTCTCGCCCTCATTTTAGCTGATTACAAATGTGTCTTTTACAGGTTGATTTAAATAAAAACAAATGAAAGGGATGACGTGTTTGGATGTGCTCCACTGAGCAAAACATTTGATCAATGTTTGTGTGAGATTAAACTGAAGTATTTTACAGCTTCTATATTTTGGTTCGTCCTCTCTTAGATGAGCTGAAGAAGCAGTTAGAGCTGAGGAGAAGGCAGCGAGCAGTTCAAGGTAAGAGTTCCAGCTCCATCTGTACCGTCAGCCTGCTCTGACAATGACTGCATTGTGTTGAGCGACGAGAAACTCAGCCGCTTCCACGTCGTCCTTTGAAATGAACTGAGCAGTTTTGTCACGAGTGGAAACTCCTCAACTGTCGTTTTTGATATTCCACTCTCTTCAGAATGGCCTGGTAAACATGTCAACACAGTGTGGGCGCTCGTCTTTAGTAGTGGCCACTTCAAAGCCTGCGCACTCGTCCTCCTCAGTAGGACTGTCCCTTCACTTAGTCTCTTCTGACTGGTTTGATCAGTGACATAAAAGGCTGTAAAGACTACAAACATCTCTCCACTATTTCAGGCTCCAAAGACTTCTCTTGTTATTTTGAGATCACATCACAGCGGCCTGGTTTCTGTTATCCACCGCCAGTATTCCAAACCGTGTCTCTCACAACCAGAACATGGCTGTTTCAGTGTGCTCATGTGTTTCTCGTGTCCAATGCTGCTGCAGGTGTGACGGGGAGACCCACAGAGGCCGGGGAGGAGGTGGATGCCCTGCGAGAAGAAAACCTGTGCAAACAGATTTTGCAAGAAAAAGAAACGTGAGTGCAGTCAAAGTTTTTCTTTTTTTTCATGTGTCGTCATGGTTTCCCCCGGGTCCCTGCCTGCTGAGATTGATGAGACGCAGCAGATGCTGTGAAACGGGGACAAAGAGATGAATGTTTTGCTGCTAATGTCTCCCATCAGCTACAAGAGCATCGTTGGCCGTCTGAAAGCCTTGAGGACGGAGATTGAGCACCTGCAGCTGTTGCTGGAGAGGGCGAAAGTCAAGCTACAGAGAGACTTTCATAAGTGGTGGAGCCGGGAGGCTTCCAGTGATCAGGTGACTGCGTCCGTCTGTCCGTCTGTCTGTCTGTCTGTCATGAATGTTTTCTTCCGCTCGAGCTTTCCTCTCACACCTGAGAAAGAGTTTGTTTGTCTGTGTTTTCATGTTGTTATTGGTTCTGCTTGAATGACTTTTATAATTAGTATAAACACATGTCACACATGGGTTTTGTTCTTGAAGAAGAGGAAAATGTAAAATTTGGGGTCAATTCTTTCTAAGTTGTTGAAGCTGCTTTTTGTGCACTAAATTCTGAAGCTTTTTAAATGTATGAACGCTCACAGCTCTTACAGTGACACTGGGAATTGACCTTGTCCATCAACAACACTACATCACCACAGCACAGGGACTTCTTCTCGTCTTATACATCACTCCATATCCGCTTTCCTTTTCTTGGCAGATGTTCTGATGAGTGATGCTGGAACAGACGTGTAGTTGGTGTATTGTTTTTCATGCATTGTCTCATGTGTCAGGGAGGTCACATGACCAGTGTGATCCTCACAGCCTCTGCTGGCTGGATGAATGTATGGGTCCTGGTGGGAGGATGTGGAGGAGGCTAACACTGAGAAACACAGAAATCCATGTGACCGAGAGGCAAGAGAGTAAATACATCAACACACAGTCTCAGAAGTCAGAGTTTAACAAGGACAATATGTTGTTGGGGGGGGGTAATAAATGAGTCAGTGTTTATTTCAGTCCTAAATAGCACCTTTGTATTTGTGCTCGATACTTAGGAGACGCCTGCAGTACGGACACAGTGTGGAAGACGATGTTAGCAAAGGCTTGGACGGAGAGTTGAGTCGAAAATCCACAAATTATAAATAACAGAGAGAGCGAGAGATGGGTCTGTGGACTCACACACACACACACACAGCCTTAATGGCTGTTGTGCACATTTCAGAAACTAACAACATCTGACCAGCAGACACCGCTGGCTGCTTCTCTCTCATTTTGATCTCGCGAATGGAGAATAGCATCTTACTCACGTCTGAGGAAGAGCCAGAGAATTTATCACCGACTGACACAGAGGAAGTCGCACAGACAGGACGTTAGCAACAGGTTCAGGTCTTGATTGTTTAGTTCACATCTTTAAAAGCTGAAGATAAAGTTGTTCTGTTGTTACACTTTCATCTCCAAGATACACGTCACACATTTACTTTCAACGATTGTTTCTAGGACCCAGATTCAGCCAGGTGTCGTCGCACAGACTCACCACAGGGAACCTTGCAGCCGTCTTCACCCGGCACTCCAGGACTGAGGTGAGACTCTCTCTCTTTCTCTCTGTCTGTGATTGATGTGTGTGTTCCGTCCTCCGTGTAAACACACACCTCTTTACACTGTGAACTAACTTTAAGGAGAAGCCAAAATTAACTCCATAAAGCATTTATTGTGGATTTCTGCTCAGCCGAGCCAAAACTGTTTGAGCAAGAAACACCTTCCCCTCGCTGACTCACTTCTGCTTCATTCATTAGTTATTTTTACCCGTTCACCATCTGTGCTTGAATGCCACTTGATTTAATGGCCAACAACCTGCAGCTCCTCGGCTCTGGTTTCCATGGAACCCTTTTTTTTTTTGTGCTTCACCAACCTTACAGATAAAAGAATTCTCTTTTATCAAACAGATATTGTATCACATCACAAACAAACACCGTGATGTTTGACCGCTCGGTCCATTTATCAGACTGCAGCTGCAGCTTTTCCTGCCTGCTCTCAGCATCAATGTCGTAGGTTGTTAAAGGACGTTAGCAGATGCTACGCTACCTGAAACTTCAAGTGAAACAGACTGATGCTGATTCTGACCTTTGTGAGCAACAAGATCAAAAAGTTAACAACAGTTTTTGAAGCTTGGTGGAGATTTGTGCTTTCTGGGTCCTTTGTTCCCTCATAATAATCAGGTTAAATACGTCTACACGGTTCCTATAATAAAATGTCACAATAAATCATAAATTCTTGGCCTTATTTGACCTTCTAGTATTCCACTGTGTGTTCATTGAACGGTGTGACTGTGATAAAGCTGGTGAACCTCACAGAAACCCTGGACATGAAATATCGCAGTGGAATCTACATTTCATTGTTACCGTCTCTTACGGTTTGGATAAACACATGTACGGCATGTGATGATGCTGAAAATAAACCTGTGAGACGAGACATATGATTTCCATATGAACTCTAGTCTGCAAATCTGCTGCAGACACAGATCAGATCATAAAATCCTCCTTTAACTTCACGTGTGTCGCAGGGTCTTAAAAAGTATTAAAAGCTGATAAATCTTAGATAATATGACTTCCTTTGTATGGTTGTGCTTTGTTTTGTAAGTTAAATACGTGCTGCTGATTACAGCTTGAAGTGGCGATAAGGTCTTAGAATATTTTGAGATTATTGCGATTAATTTGAGGATTCGTGCGCGTACCCTGAACTCGCAGCACAGTGAGAGACTTCCCTGCTCCACAGTCGTCCACCTCTTCTGCTCAAGATTTCACGTCTGCACGGCTTTTGTTCCATAAATGTCAATTTATTTGTGTATTTCAGAAGCTTCAGTCCTAAAAACGTTCCTCCCGTAACAGCTGCACCAGCGTGGCACGATGATACCTCCATGGACGGGAGAGCGACTCACTACACGCCGTCATCTGAGTGGAGGTGTGTGTGTGTGTGTGTCCAGGCTTCCTGGACATGAATGTTCATGATTTTTTCATGATTAACACAAGATTTCCGATTGTTTAAGCTTCTTAAATGTGAATATTTTCTTAATTTATTTGCTCTGGATAACAAAGCAATCATTAAAATGTGAATCATTTGGACAAAACAAGACAAGACATTTGAACACATCAAAATAATGGTTAGCTCTACATTCAACCTGCTGAGGAAAATAATCACCAATCATGTGACTCCTCGAGGCCACAGCATGACATAAGATGAAGTTTAAGCACTGTGGACATTTGTGAGTGTACGTGTGTCCATATGCAAACAACACAGGAGCCCGTGTGCGTGTTTGCAGTCGTCATTAAATCCATACAAACGACCTGGACCCGTAGATTTTTACAGCCGCGCTGTGTTTTCCCTCCACTTATGAATGTAGCCATAAATTTTTATTTCTCTGTGAAGTAATGTCTCCAAACTCTTTCTACCAATTCAAAGGCGTAGTTTCTCACTGGAGCGCTGCACAGTTAAACATTCAGAGCGTCACATGCAGGCTGGAGTCGCTCTCTCCACGAGCACGAGCAGCACAGCGTTGCATTCGTTTTCTCAGAGTTTTAACTCTCTCTCTTCAACAGTTGGTTGATTTTTGTGCGACAGTGTGCAGATATTTCACGTTGACCTGTTCACATGTCAGGTCCCTGTCGAGCACCGAGCTCTCGTCCTCCTCCATCCCACTGACTGGACACCAGCAGACGGACGCTGACATCCTGGCCTTTGTCAGAGCCAGACAAAACCTCCTCAACAGAGCAGGTAACTAGAGAGAGGCGACGCACATCATGTGCATTTTGTAATCAACACTGCCCTCTGCTGGTTAGCTGCATCTCATGTTCTGGAGTCTTTTAATGTAGAAAAGAAAAAAAGTGTTGTTGTTTTTCACAAAACACTGTAAAGCATTGTTTTTACCTTTTCTCTGTAACTCTCCATATTCTCCTCTGACTCCCACTCTATCAAAACGTTCAGTGACCCCTGTCTATTTAGGGCGATAATCCAAAACTTTCAAGGGTCTTGAAAACTGTTTTTCAAGGATTTCAAGGACGCATGGGAACCCTGAAGGACATTTACTTTCCTTAAAATAAATTCTTCAAATTCACAAACTTTCAAGGACCCTTGGGTTGAACATGACTGAGGCCTTTATCTGCAGCAGCAGCAGCAACAGAGACATGTGACCCAGAGGATATATTCTGTCATATTTCACTTCATTTCTGGATTATCTGTCAGTGTTTTGTTTTATTTTCAGACGCTCTTCATCAGTGACATGAACTTCTGAGGAGGAACGTGAGGCCTGGAGCTCTCGTCTCGTCTGCCTGTGTGAGTAATGATGGACAGTGATGATGTGAGAGAAAATCATGTCAAATGACTTGAAAAATGCCAAATTTCACATGGAAAAGATGCACCACACACACACACATCCTGTTTTCATCCTCACACACACACACCCTTATTGACCATCTAAAAGTGATGCCATCGATGTAATGGGCAGCGGTATAAATCACGGCACGCGTCGGCCATTTGTGCTGAACAAATGTTGTCTCAAGATATCAGAGGAACGAGCAGAAACTAGGAAACCATCTGTCTCTGATATGTGTTTAAGGACGTAATGAAAGTGGACTGTTCAGCGGTGCGAGTGCATCTCAGCGTGTGTTTTCATGTCATTCAGAGACGGAAGATGTCTTCAATAAATAGCTGTATTTAATATATTGTGTTCACAAATTTAAAACAAAGTATTTGTATACGAAGAATAAAGCTAACAAAGAACTCGACCATTCTAATTTGTTTTTCTGTGCTTTCTTCACATTTCCTTTGTTCTTATTGAATTCGACAGAGAGCGTTTATTTCCACACAAATGTTGTGCGACACGAGTGGAAAATCCCTCTTGGTCACGTGGAATGGAAAGTTCACAGAACTGGGAATTTGCAAATACAAGTGAGATGTGTTTGCTGTGGTTTCACTAATGGATTTTCAGGAGTTTAAAATAATCCGTCTCTGGTCACTTTAGCACTTAGAGACAGAGGGGAGGTGGAGCCTATCCCAGCATGCACTGGGCTGAAGTCTGTACCAGTCTTCCTTGAGATACATTTGAAATTCAAATTGGTTTACAGGCATCTGTGTGTCTCCTCTGCTGATCATGGCAACATTATTACTCAAACAAAGTGAAATGACTGATATTAGACTCTCACACATGGATCACCAGCGCGTACGTCGGTGTCAAACAGCTGCTCGTCATCAGTGCACATGCAGCCCGTGACAAACCTGTTTGCATGGCTTTGCGTCCATTTGTTTGTCGGATGACGAGCAGCTGCACGATTTGCATCACGTCGCTTTGAAGAAACACTCTGTTGTGGATGAGTCGAGCTTCAATGTATCGTCACCTTAGATATTAGCGTTGACTCGATGCCGGAGACAACCTTATACTAGGAGTTCACCTTATGTCAATCCTGTATGTATTTTTAGCGCGCATGTATATCATACTAACACACTGAAACCCCAGAGTCTCTCAACTCTCTGGTTTATGGCTCACAATCGAGTAGCGCACGTCTCCACAAAGCCATAAATCTGCGTCGGATTGTTCTCGCAGATGTCGCAGAAACTGAGCCTCTGAGTCTAAACTGATGAGTTTAAGTGTAATTAAATTGTCTCAGAGAGACGTGGTTATGAAATGTGCCGCGCAGCAGCTTCTGGTGAGTGCGTCAGGAGCTGTGTCGTTTTGCGGTTGCAAGTAAATTTGATATTTGAATAAAACGAGTCCCAAGGAAAGAGTCGGCATTTAGTGCTCGGATGAGCAGCAGCAGCATCATCAGTCCGGTAAAACATTAACTTTTGTTCTGCTGACAAAGATGCCGCCGCCACTTCCTTATTAGTGCAAACAGTTGAATGTATGTGTGTGTGTGTGTGTGTGTGTGTGTGTTGTGTCCAGATGTCGCACTAATGGCAAAGAGGAGTTTGATCGTTACCCAAGCAACCTATAAATCAATGCCCAGCATCTCTGGCCGTCTGACCAATGAGAGCGGGATCATTATGGGGAGATGTTTACCAACCGAGTTAGTGCTGTCACCCCAAAGATACAGCTTCACCAAACATCCACCAGATTTGAAGCAGGTTTCACAGAAACTACTGCCTGTAGCTGACTTTAAAAACACCACACGTCTGTATCTTTGTGGCGACTTCCTGTTCCTTTTGCGTGGAAGAGATTGTGCAGCGATGGATGTGGTCTCTGCGGAGCGACACGTGATTAGACCTGATCCTCTCTGAGCGCCAGCGTGTGTGTGTCCTCTCTGGTGTTTGATGGCGAGCTTCCAGTTGGCCCGTGTCAAGTTGAACTGGACCGTACTGTTGTCTGTGGCTTACTTCGCGTACTTGCTGGTCGGGGCCATCGTCTTCCAGATCCTGGAGCGAGAGGCTGAGATCAACAACCGCGACCACTTCCAGCTGGAGAAGCTGCATTTCTTGACCAACTACACCTGCCTGGACGGAGCAGCCCTGGAGAAATTTGTTCAGGTTTTCCATCTTTAAAGCAATTGAATCATTGATATTAATGATAATAATTAGAAATGGTTGTTTTATGTTTAAGTCCCTCGACTGTGTAACTGTCAAATTAAAGATCAATTTTATGATTAGCGTAGGTACATAGTAATAAATGCTCTGAGGGTAATCTGACATAAAAAAAAAATCGATGAGTGTGTCATAATCCAAAACACACAATGTAATTACTGCGTGTTAGCACGAGTGAGGGATGTAGGTCAGAAAACGATGATTAGCTTACGTTCAGAGTAATAATAACAATATAATAATTTTCTTTTTTTGTGATGTTTTTAATGACCATGTATCTGTGTGTGTGTGTGTGCAGGTTATTCTGGACGCCTGGGAAAATGGAGTTAATCCCTCGGGAAACTCTACAAACCCCAGTAACTGGGATTTCAGCAGCTCCTTCTTTTTTGCAGGCACAGTGGTCACAACTATAGGTGAGTGTTTATCATGGTGTCACCGCAGACACGTCGCCTCATCATCACAAACACACTCGTTTACAGTCTGTACACCCTTGCATCGCATGAGGGGAAAAAACTCCACAAAAAAACCTTTGAATGGGGGGAGGAAATATGGTCCCTCTGCCAGGATGGACAGACGGGGGTGTCACATGGAAAGTGGAAACATAAAATACAGAAAGTTAAATGTAGAAAATAGCTGGAATTATAATGGCATGGAAAACAATGGTGCAGATTGTGCCAGATTTAGATTTTCTTCATTAGAAGAATGCTGCCAAACATAAAGAAATTAAATGAAATAATTGCAGAATATCATCATCGTCATCGTCATCATCTGCCTCACAGGTTACGGTAACCTCTCCCCCAGCACCGTGGCTGGTCAGGTGTTCTGCGTGTTCTATGCCCTCTTTGGCATCCCGCTCAATCTGGCTTTCCTCAAACAGCTGGGGAAGTTTGTCACCGTCCACCTGGGTCGACTCAAGAGAGGGATGGTCTCAGTCGGTCCTCACAAGGTCTCTCACACACACACACACACACACACACGCACACACACGCACTGCTGCGAGATAATGTGCTGCAGAGTGTAAAGAAATTTAAATATTATTCTTAATTATAACAACTTTGCAATTAAGTAACACTTATGGGATGGGGAGGTAATATTGTGCTAATACCATCTTATTTCTGCCATTTGTTAATATCAGTGTAATAGTGTGATAATAAAAGGTTTATTAATAAGTAATATTCAGGAACTAGATTGGTCAATTGTTTTTGAATCATAATTGATAAAACCATATTATAACACATTTTTCCATTGTTATTGCTATAAGATGATTTTACTATAATATAATATAATTTCCTATCATATACCACTATTATGGTATGGCTAATTTAAGGTAAATGACATATTGCTCTACATGTGAAGCTACTTCTGAGTTCATGAGACAAACTGTTTCCTTATTCCATTTATTGCTTTATAGTATGTGGTCCGAAACCTTCATTCATGTTCTCACGTGAAGCGAGCTGCACTCAACCTGACTGTGGTTTTATGTTCACGCAGCAAACCGTGGAGGCTCTGGCCATGAGCTTATACTTGGTCAGTGGCAGCCTGCTGTTCCTGGTCATCCCCCCTCTGCTGTTCAGTTACGTGGAAGGCTGGTCGTTTGGTGAGGGCTTCTATTTCGCCTTCATTACACTCAGCACTATTGGTTTTGGAGATTACGTGGTGGGTGAGTAGAGGGTGCAAACGAGCACGAACGTCATGGACGGATTAACAGTGATCAATTCTCTTAGCTTTGATACAAAAACATCATTTACTGCCCGGGATGAGTTTGCCGTGTTCTGACCAGGGTTGTTCTTGCAGGGGCCGACCCGGGTAAAGAGTACATCTCAGTGTACCGCAGCCTCGCGGGCTTATGGATCATCTTTGCCCTGGCGTGGCTCGCGCTCATCCTCAACATGGGAGCCAGGATGATGGAGCATGTAGTCGTCCTGACTCACCCGGGCTTTAAGAAACAAGAGGAGGAAGAGGACACGTCCTCCTGTAAACTAGAGGACACGTCAAAGATCTGACAGTGGACGTTAGGTTCACGTAGTATTCATTAGATAGAAGCCATGTTGTGTGATTGTTTACTGTATGACACGGAGGAAAGTGGTAAGTCTGTATATATTTATTTTTTCTTTATAGAATTCACTTCCACTCATCAACATTTGTTTTAATATACGATAAAGGACACGTGACAGGTTTCTCTTCGACAGTTCTACCTCAGGAGGACATTTCAGTGTAGTGACCGGACATTTCATCTCGTGGATCAGATGTGAAGTCGCGACATGAGCTGATTGTTTTTCACGAGTAATTCACATGTGAAATTGTAGAATGTAAATAAAGGGATCGTGGAAAAGAAAGCAGATGTGGAATGAAACGGTGCAGCTGCTGGGACTGTTGGGACTTCTGTGTCACAGATGACGCTGAGTCACAGCGACAGTATTGACTGCATTCGTCCTCTGGAAATGCTTTTTCTAGTGTTTCCAGTTTTTGTCGACATCTTATTTTTATGTATAAGTGCAAAGATTAATGAAAAAGTCTTTGAAACTGGGAAAACTGCATGAAATCTAGCATTACAAGTGCAGACAATGAATACACACTGATTTAATGTTGTCTACGGTACAATTTAAATGAGTTAAATATCTTGAAAAAGGTTCATATTTATAATCAGAGATGATATAGTGAGCAGATGTGTGTGCTCACCGTCATATTTCACTATGGTTACAGATAAGGACTTTTATCTTTGTGACATAGTTTTAAGAAAGTTGTCATGTGACATGTTTGGTGTGCGTGTTTGTGTGTGTTTTTGTGAGACCACATCTGTGTGTGTGCTGATGCTGAGCTCAGACGTTTATCTTAAACAAACTCATTAATCGTGATGGTGAAGTGAGGTGAGAGCATGAGCAGCAGCTGGAGCTCACCAGGACTGATGGAGACCGTGAGATATAACGTGGCAGCCCTTTGGTTTGTGAACTTCTGTAGATTATCTTGAGCTCAGGCCCCTGTCATGACGTCCCTGACCACAAATACAACAATCCTTCGTGGGCAGAGCCGTGATCTTCACCTGCAGCTCAGCCTCTGCGGCCGTTTCCTTCCTCTTCTGCTTGTTTTCCAGCAGATTTGCATTGTTGAGTGCAAAACAGTCGCACAGGTAGCATTTCATTTACCTGCAAGTCAGACAAGGAGCCACCGAGCAAGGAAGCACTCACTCCCTGCTGTTGCTGGCTGCACTGACTGAGACGCTGAGATTATCTTGAACGATCCGAGATGAAGATAAAGGAGATGCTGAGTCTGGTCCCGGTGCCCTCCATCCTCATTCTGGGCCTGGTTTACGTGGCCTACGTCCTCATCGGTGGGGTGGTTTTCTGGAAGTTGGAGGGAGAGCACGGACAGGCGGACATCAGTCAAGTAATGATAAGAAGACGCAACCTGCTCATGACGTACACCTGTCTGAACCAAGAGGGCCTGGACGAAATGGTTCAGGTGAGGCGCAGAAATATGGAATAAATATGACGATAATCCAGTTTTTAATCCTCACATGTCACAGATGTCAGCATGTTACACTTTCCAGCTCTCTATAGTAATATTATTTATATTTACTAAAAGAACAGAAGTCCTACTTATGTGGAGTTCTACATGTTTTTGACTTGATTGGGTCACGGTTTTTGTTTACAGTTTATCCAACAAGCAAATTAATCCCATTGAAGAGATTTACGGGGAAAGTCCTGTTTGATTACCTGGCTGGTGGTGGTCATGTGACTCAGAGGCACCTTCTTTCATGCAAATACCAACTCTACTTTGTTTATGTCTCTTGTTGTGACTTCATTTCCACAGCAGCTTGAAGACGTGCATTTGGTCACATGGTTTCTGCAGAGTTAAGACTGACATGATGTTGTTGATATTTTCCTTTAGAAAAATAACTGTGGATTTCAGAGTACTTATAAATGTAGAATTAAATATGTTAGAATAACGAGGCAAGAACAGATTATGATGTTTTTCTCAGGTGTAATATTGCACATTTCTCAGATCCACACATGACTCGTGCTCTGGATCCACACGAGTCATTAGAACTGTGTGTGTGTGTGTGTGTGGCCCAGCTTGTAATGTTTCTTTGTTTGTTTGTCAGATTGTTCAAGATGCATCGAAGTTGGGCCTGAGTTTGAAAACCAACCACACGTCAGACGGCTTCTGGAAGTTCACCAGCTCGGCCGTGTTTGCTGCCACTGTGGTCACAACTATAGGTCAGACGTCGCCACTGTTAATCTTGTACTAACATCTATTTATTTCATATAATTTAAATTATTATTCAACTCATTTTAGACCCAAATTGTCCTGCCAGCATTACAAAGCACTCGTTTATGGAATAAAATATTGTTGTTTAAGATGAAAATGATTTACAAAGACTACAAAATAGTTTACTGCTGTGGAATAAATATCTTAATCAAGAAGGAAAATCTCCCAAAAGGTACTTTTAAAAAGATTAGATCATATATAACACAGTTTGATGTTTTAATTCTCAGTGTGTTTCTCTGCTGAGACGTTAACGGCCTCGTCTCCTGCAGGTTATGGGAGCATGAGTCCCAGCTCCACCAAAGGACAGATCTTCTGTGTGTTCTTCGCACTCATCGGCATCCCGCTCAACGTCGTGGTGCTCAACAGGGTGGGCAAGTACATGCTCGTCATCGAGAGGAAAATATGCGACTTCTTTGAGGCAAAGACTGGGCGAAAGGTAAGTCTAATATATAATAACATTTCAACACAAAATGTAGCTGAAAACATTTCTCGACATTTTTCAAAAACTTTCTGAAATTTTTCTAAAATTTTCCAACATTTTTCTACATTTTCCAACCGTTTCCATGCATTTGTAGCCTAAAGAAAGACGTGACTGTGAAGTTACTCTGGAGTGAAAAGAAACCAATTAAATTGTATAAAAAGACAAAAAGTTCTGAGCTGAGACAGTGATGCGCCTCAGCCTCTTGTGGCTGAAATGTGTATTACACCAACAATAACATTTGTGCTGCTTGGGAAGAAAGTGATGCTGTAAAGAAATACCCTTCCATAGAGTCTACATATGTTTGTTTTTACACACTCAAGTGAGGAAAACTATTCTTCTTTCTTGGTTTGAGTGCAGAAGGTGTCCCGCTTCTGTGTCCACCTGGTGTCCTACTTACTCGGCGTACTTCTCTTCTTCATCATGCCCATGCTGGTGTTCCAGAAGTTTGAGGGCTGGAGCTTGTCCCAGACCATCTACTTCTGCTTCATCAGCCTCAGCACCATCGGCTTTGGAGATTATGTGGCAGGTGCAGCACCGTATATATTCAGTCGATTAGTCAGTGATACCTTGTTGTTGTCTTGGACAATGAAGACATTAAAAGAGGCGTCTCACAGTGTGTGTTGTGTTTACTCGTCTCTCTCTTTCACAGACACTAACCCTGACAAACATTACCCAGACTGGTACAGCGTCCTGATGGCCTCGTGGATCTTCTTTGGCCTGGCTTGGTTGGCTCTGGTCATCAACCACTCCATCGACATCCTGGAGCAGCTCAACAACCTGGTCAAACAGCGGTGGGGTGGAGCCAAGCGGGGGGAGGAGTCTTCTTCCGGCGGCACAGAACCTGACAATCCAGACTCGTGCGAGGGCGAGGGCGAGGACGACGAGATCAGGAAGCCTCCGATAAGTCAGTGAATCTGTTTCTGTGAGATTTCAACACCAAACGAAAGATTCATTTTTACTGAGTCACTTTTGCTTGACACGAAGAAGAAGAACTGTCTTAAAAGAAGAGAGAAGTCTCTCTGCATCAAACCAAACAGTAATACAGATGTCAGCACATCACTCTCTCTCTCTCTATGAATAGTGTATTTACTCATAATGTGTGTGTGAAATGGGGAAACATGTATAAATATGAGGCGTGTCTGTGGGTGTTACTAAAGCATTAAACACTAAATGATATATACCACTTTTTTTTTTCAGTAAATAAAAGAGACCAGAAGATGTAACTGATGTAACTAACAGCATCTCTTTATTTCCATATTCAGTCCATATTGAAATAACTAAAAACGTCTTACACTTGTGTATTTAGATGATGTAACAAAGTCCGTTTTTTAGTCACAAATGTAACAAGATGCTATTTGTAGACACTAGAAACAAACACTAGACCCTCGACACAAGAACAGCTCAACGTCACGTAATAATGCATCGGACAAATAACATGAACACAGTCTTGAGAGAAGAAGTCAAATTAAGATGTGAGCACTGGACAAGAGGAAAGCAATTGGGCTTGTAACTGGAAGGTCGCTGGTTCAATCCTGGGACGGGCAAGGCACCCAGTTATGTGCTGCCCACTGCTCATGCACCCGGTTGGTGTGTGTAATTCTAACTTTAAGCTCTGAATAATATGTAGATTTATTTACTGAAAGAATTACAGCAGTTTTAACATTTTGCATCGTCATGTTCTACGTGTTCTGAATTGGTGGAGGTGGTCATGTGACTCAGAGGCGCCTTCTCTCATGCAAATACCTGCTGTGCTGCCTTTCTGCTTTGTTTATGTCTCTTGTTGTGACTTCATCTCCACTGCAGCAAAGTCGTGTCGTCTGCTGCCGTCACAGAAGAGATCTCAACATCTTTACTGCAGCTTTACTGACGTCTCCTCTGCTGAGACAATATGCTACTTCACCACTAGATGTCACTAAAGTGCACAGTAGAACCTGATTAAACCTGATTAAAGCTGCGACCTCAATAAATCAAACTCTTACTATT
Source organism: Solea senegalensis (assembly GCF_019176455.1). Taxonomy (NCBI): domain Eukaryota; kingdom Metazoa; phylum Chordata; class Actinopteri; order Pleuronectiformes; family Soleidae; genus Solea; species Solea senegalensis. The sequence goes on from NC_058036.1 coordinate 21,115,047, forward strand.
ATATTTCATTCCATTTAATATTCATCAATTCGTTTTTTTTTTACTTTAGGTAAAATGTAATGTGCTTTATATCCACAAGGTGGTGCAACTGTAACACACTGGAGAAATCACATTTCAAACCAAAGGCAAAGGCGCAGATGCACTGTACGGCATATTTATACAGTTTTGAATTCAACAAATAAACTTTACTGATCACATTCTCACAGCAAATATGACTTTCTTTTCCCTGCAGTAAATTATACATATATATATATATATATATATATATATTGATAGTGATTTGATGTCCAGATAAAGTCTGATGTCATTTCTTGTACTTTTTACATCATCGACGGTTCCTTCGTGTTTCCTTTGAGCCGATTACTTCATTTCACTGAGGCTCACACTGGAAAAGCACTGTGAAAATCTCCTGAGGATCATATATCACAGAGCGAGACAGTCTCCGCTGAGGAGGAGTGAATGACAAACGCAGACGGCAAGCAGCAGGGGCAGGAGAATGGAAAAATGAGAAAGTGCTGCAGTGATGGATGTTAAAACAAGAGAAATGAAGTCAGTTTAAAAAAATAAAAATAAATTGGGGGTGGGGGTGTGTGCAGAATTCCAGACAGCAGACTCTTTCTCCACGGATAATTGAGTGAATACTAATATACTGTGGTTTTCAGCTTTTATATTAAGTCACCTGATCGAGCTGCCGTTGATCATCATCATTTCCTTTTAAGAAAAACATGAAAGTTTGTGTGAAAAATCCAAGCACTTTTACATTCCTGAGCACTGCCCTTCATGCATGACTGCACTATTTTACTTTCTGGTGCAAAGGTCAAAGGTCGCTGTGTGTGTGTGTGCGAGCGCCTCAAAGAAACAACTGACGGGAACTAAGTGCTGCATCTGTGCAGGCCCCCGTCTGCACGGCTGATACAGTTCTAATAGCTGCTTTATTCATCTATAATTACCATAAACGTCGTTTACACCTAACCAGAAATCACAAATGTGGCCTAGTATTATATTCATTTGCACTTAATTACAGCGACGTCAAACGCTCTGTACCGACCTGTTCCCCTCTGTGGAGCGCTTCAGCGCGGTGACACTCAACGTGGATTAAACAAGTAAACCACAGTTTTTAAGACTGACAGCAGATGTGCACTAAATGAGCAAACCTTCAACTACAAAATAAAGCCAACTGACTTAAGCTCAAATCTAAATATATCTAGATTTCTTTAACATGTTGAAATGTTGTTTTTTCTCCACACATGATTGAGCAGCCGCTCGGTTCACTTGTGCCTCGGACCGGCTCTGGTTCCACACATATAATGTACAGGATGATTCGATGAGTTAGAGGAATGTTAAAAGGTTCAGGAGCTTTTCCCCAACATTGACCATGTGGATTTAGTTCCCTGCCTCATCAGGCTATTTCTAGAACATTGTAATGGCAGCTAAACAGAAGGAAATAACTGTCCCTGAGTGTCTCTGAGTTTCTCTGAGCTGCTCCAGGTGCAGACAGCACAGTGTCCTCCCGCGTGTTGTAAAGAGATAATGGTGACGTGATTATCACATGCCACTTCTGGATGCCTCTCAGATCACACCTGTCGCCGGCCTAACTCAGAGCCGTTAAACCAGAAACACCAAAGCTACTCCCAGTGTCTCTTCTTCTTCTCCTCTCATGTTCTCATCCTCATCGCCCTGGAGAACAGGACTATGAGCCACAAAGAAAATAAGTTCAGTTAAAAAAATAGTTTTAACCTTTGTCCGTTGACTGAGGGCCTCAGGGGTCTTATACAGACATCACATAATAACCAGTCCACTCACATATCAGGGGTTAATAGAACGTGAAGATATTGAAGATATTGGGATAGTAGTGCAGAGGCTGGGGCTTCAGTAGGCCTTGTTTATCACTGTGTCTCAATTGAGGGGCTGCATCCTTCACAGTCTGCTTATGAGGACTGACTGCAGCACAGAGAAATGCGTCCTTCCATTCCTGAGCAACAACTCAAGGAAGACGTCATGGCAGCAGCGAAAACTGAACGAGAGAATCGCACCTTTAAACTGAATTATCAGGCTTCAATGGTACAAAAGTAAAACTCCTGCTCTTACGTTTTCCTTTTCGTAACATTCCTCTGTTTCCCCACGCGTCACTTCTCTCAGCTGAGCACAGTCCAAACACTGCTCGTCTGATCTATGCTTTTGTTTTTATTCATTTCTAAATTCAGTGGAGTATTCAGAGTGCTCTGTTGATGACATGTCATGACGTGCGGCATCTAACACTTCGTATCACCAGCGTAGATTGCGATCTTGATTCAGGAATTCATTGTCAAATAAAATCCATCCATAAAAATGTGCGTTAGAAAATGATTACTTTCAACTAATCCCATAACGGCCGACCTGTTTCTTTTGGCTGACATGACAAACCACATGTTTCACACACACACACACACAGAATATGTGAGCTATGTAGGTGTGTCTGTGTGTGTGTGAGCTGTGCAGGATACTGTAGCAGAGGCAACTCTCTGATGTGTAATGCTGTGGTCTCACACACACACACACAGTGTTACCAAAAACATGAACAAGAAGTAACACAACCTAATGCATCAACACAGAGCCACAAACTCATGAAAGAACTCAACATGTTTACCTGCTGCAGTAACAATATGCATAAGAATAGAGTTTTTATGTTTCTTTTCTTTTCTTTTCTCTGTTTGAAAAGCAAACTCGTCCTCCGGGTGAAGCTTTGTGCGTTCGTCATGTAACGGTAGCCTCAACAACTATTATCCTTTGTGCTTTAGTGTTAGTGTGTTCAGTAACACACGTCTTTTTACATGTAGGACGTCTCGTTAGCTCTCCATAGAAGAACACAAAAGCCTCGTGTTGTTATAAAGTGAAGCCGGACTGGATTAACACTAAACCGTCCCGGGACTATTTTGTTCATGCTATGAAAACATCTGATTTGTGCTTCATTCAACACATAGAGCGCACAGATGGGAACCACGGTCACGTGATAAGACTTGTCAACTATTCCCCGAGATAGAAGTCCTGAAGTTTTCACGACAATAGAGGATTTTGAGAGAAATCTCAGAAAAGTGGAAGAAGAGACGTCTAAGTATATTATGTAAAAGAAACAACTCAAATTCAGGGATAAGAGAACCCCAGCATTTAGGCTTAGGCATGGAGAAGAAGTGAGGTTAGGGTTAGGGCCAAGATGACCTGGTAAGGTCATTAAACAAGTAAAAAAATGTCACAGTAAAGGCTTTATTATTCAGTCGTTGAATACTACTAATACTGCGTACTACGACCATCAGTACGTCACTTCAGGCACCACAACCCTCCGAAAAATCCTCAACCCTTTTAAAGCGAGTGCCGATCAAGTGGCGTATTTCGGGTTTCTGCACACAGACACGCCCTCGATGTGCAAAAGATAAGAAAACTATGGGGCGCAGAATCTTGCGGACATGAAAACGCCTCCGCTCGCTTCTGTGTAAGTTGTGCTAACTTTACCAGCGCTTAATTGCCTGTTTCATCGTGGAAAAGGAAGCACGTTCTGATTTCCCTGGCAGGGAAACAAGCCTGAGTTCAGACACTTATCACAGGCTTGTGTGGTTCCTCTCGATCAGGCCTGAAATACTGAGTTTGACCCATATTAACAGCTGGTTATCAGCGCGCTGTTTCATCACAACATTTCTGTGGCCGTTAATCATTGACAACCAAAGCATCTGCTCGGATCTGGCAGAAGAATATTAAAAAAAAAGGAATTTAAAGCCAATCTAGATACTGAAGAATATTACTGCTATAAATGTCTAATGCTTGAGTGATCGGTCCAAAGGTTAATGACACCCTTGAGCAAAGACACTTAACCCCACGTTGATGCGCGTGAATGAGTGAAAACTGTAGTGTGAAGCTGCTTTTATCTGGGAGTAACAAAGAAAGTAAATATAAATAACAATGTTAGGTACAGATATGTGAATAACACAGTATTCGTGTCCTTTTCCTTTAGCCTTTATTGCTTCTTCACATTTGGCCCCAGTATTAGCAGAGTCGCTCACCTGATATGTTTGCCTTATGCGTGTCTCTTTCATTCCCACTCATTGGACCCAATCTCCCTGTTGTGAGCCAATGGGAGGACAACATGCACATCCTGCCTCTAAAATCATGTGTGGATTCTTTTTCCTCCTCCAGTTCTGTCGATCTGCAACACAGCTGACGCCAGCCTTCACGTTTACGTTCCTTACGAGGCAGCGACTGCAAATCCCAAACATTGTCTGTAATCAGACGAGGGCACAGATAGGAGAGGGTCGAGCTGCAAGCAAGTGCACAAACTACGACTCAGAGACAGAGTCGGGCGGGAGAAGAGATCATCTGAAGACCAAACTGAACAGAAGGGAGGAAATAAAATCACAAGTCCAATATTTCTTTGACCTGTAAACATCCCAAATCATTAACATCGGCACTTCCAGTTATTAGATAAAGTCATGCTTGAAAATTGTAGTGCATGATGTGTATATAAGGACATTAGATAAATAGATAGATTAGATCGATCGATAGACCCTAACACTAAAAATAACACAGATTTTTATGCTTTCATCTTTTAGATGTTTTACCCTAGACATTATGGAAGGGTTAAGTCAACTCGACAAAGCTCTCACAGGAAGTGATTTCTTTCATCTTTCTTTCACATTTGCATGATAAAGAAGTGGCCACATTAAGAAAGACAGACATGAATTCTTCTGCTAAAAAGCCCCATTTATTCTTCTTCTTGTGCACTGCTGCTGCACTCAGGTCTGATAGTTTTGCTTGACAGAGCCCGTTTGCAGCACAGCACACAAATAATGCTAACATTGTTTCCAAGGCAGCATAAGAACACAGCACGACAACGTCAAGGAAAGCAACACACTGCAGCTTTAAGTGAGTTTCACACCAGTAGATTTCAGTGCAGGTGAGTTTGTCTCAGAAAAGCTCCAAATGTGTCTCAATGAGGGGGGCGGGGACCTTACGTCAGTGCTCGTACACAGAGCTACAGGCACAACAAGACTGCAGTCAGAGAACAGGATGTTTGCCAGAAAAAAAACAACAAAACACACAGTCGCCCACAAAGCAAACATGAACAACAAGGTGGCAAGGTCACACTCAGACTGTTTTGACTAATCGCAGAGCAGATACCAAATAATCTCAGGCCTTGAGAGTGTGCAGGAGTTGAACTCTTCCTAAGTATTCATTAACAGAGCACATGCACACACATGTACACCTGTGCTGCGTCTGTGCTGCGTCTGTGCTGCTGCAGCAGGTTTACAGTGTGTCGCAGAAGAGAAGGGAGATTTCTGACCTCAGAGACTGACAATAATCTACTGTAAAGCTGTGTCAAGGCTAATGGGAGCAACAACAACCGGTAGATCAACTTATTAACTGATCAATCTAAAATTAATTAACTATTACATCAATTGATTGTTTTTGTTGTAGTAAAATCTCTGGTTCTAGCTTCAGTTCTAAGATAAGATTTATTATCTTTTGAGTCATTGGGGGCGACGGTAGCTCAGTGGTAGCGCGAGTCGTCCTTCAACTTAAAGGTTGTGGGGTTTGATTCTCAGCTCTCTTCGTCCTTCATGACACTTAATCCCACGTTGCTCCAGACGGCAGCGTGTGAAAGGGAGTGAAAGACGGTCTGAGTGGTCATCAGAAGTAGAAAAGTGCTCTATAAATACAAACATTTACATCCAGGTCTGTCCAGACCCATCACAGTAAACATGTCTTTGTGTTTACTGTGTGTGCTACGTGGTGGAATAGTGTGTGTGTGTGTGTGTGTGTGTGTGTCCAGTTTCCTCCCACAGTCCAAAAACATCCTCTAAATTACTCACAGGTGTAAATGGTCCGTCTCTGTGTGTTGGTTCCATGATGGGGTGGCGACCTGTGCCGGTGTGCCCCACCTTTGACCCCCGTCAGCTGAGATTGACCAGTAAATCTCCAGTCAATGGAGAGATGGATGTTTGCTCTGTCATCAAGTATTGGAATTTTGGTTATGGCCAAAACTTGATAATCAGGTCATCCTGGAATGGAACTCCCTCTAAGCCCTGATAAATAAAATGTGAGGTCACAATGATCTTGTACTGAATGTGAAGAATCTCTTAGTGAATTCCTGAGATATCTGTTATATATATCCATTATGATTTCTGACAATATTTGACAGAATTTCAAAATAAAAGTGCTTGCTTTGATGACGAGCAGAAAAGGAAGAGGCTGAGGTTTACCCATACTACATTGTTCAATGTTAATTGGATGCTCTAAATTGATGCCAGCCACAAGGGGGCGCACATCCGGTGTACTCCTAGTGCCGGATCATAATCCTGGATAAATGGGAGGGTTGCGTATATGCAGATCATCCACTGTGGCGCCCCCTAGAGAGGGAGAAGACACGAGAGCAAAAACACGAGAGTAGATGAGGGGGCTGCATGTGGCCCACGGGCCGCACGTTTGAGACCCCTGATTCAAAGAGAGCACAATGGTCACGCCGCCACCTTTCACCTCATCGTGCAGATGACAGCAGGGTGTGTGTTTGTGCCTAATTTACTGGCAGTTTGTCCAGTTATAGTTGAGACATTGGCCAAAATCAGCAGGTAACATTCCGTGGGAACCGTGAACGTGTGAATTCATGTCACATGAACACACGCTGACACGTTTCAGTCAGGATCAAAGAGACATTCTCTATAGTCTGTGAGCAACATCAGCATCGTCGTCATCTTTCTGGTGGTTGTTGTTCTAACGAATGTTCACTTCACACTTATCTTTTTCTCTTGGTCTCTCAGATTGTGAGAGCCTTTGTTCATCATGATAATAACGTGTAACGGATCATTTGTGAGATTACAGAACATAAACATTGACCTGCACCTGACCTGCTGAGAAACGACGGGTACATTTCAACATTTTTCTGGGTCAGTTGAGTTAAAACAGTGGTCTGTTTACTCACTGCTCGATAACGGACAACTACAAAGAGTCTGTGTCACTTACAGGGGGCCTGGCACTGTGGACACTTTACTGTGTCTGTCTCGGTGATATGTGACTATATAATTAAAGTATAGTGATAACGTGAAGTGTTATATGTGCCAGAGAAACAGTAACGTTATCGTGTGACTGAAAAAACATTTAATGATTAATAAATATTTAATACCAGTATTTATGCTAAATGTTAGTTTAGCATAAACTTAGATTTTACTCACTAACTTCAGAGTCATCTGTCCTGCCTTAAAAAATACAGTCAATAAAGATGGATATTTAGAATGAAGCCCAAAGTATTACGATGTCAGTGTTGAATAAACTTAACATTATTGTAAATGAATATTTAACCTTTGTTGTGAATAATTGATTTATTATTTATTTATTTACTTTTAATTGAATGGGCAACTTCATTTACTACATTTCCTCACAATTAAACATTGGCGCGAAACGCTTGATGCAACGTGGTGTGATTGTAACAGCAGGGATTTTTAGGGCTAAAACCACACGGGGGGGAAATCCTGACCTTGTGAAAGTGTGAACTTGTGCAAAGGCATCTTGGAGTCGCCGCGCAGCCACTGACATTTCTCGTCACACAGTGTTGTGAAGAGCAAAGGAACACTGAGGTCCCGTCTGCACTGTGATCACGACAACGCAGAGGACAAAAGCGCCGCTGTGTCCCAGTCTGTGACAACACTCCTACAGTTTTACGTTTAAACACTGAACTAATGACACACACACTGAGTTGTTCATTGACTAAATGAATGAAAGAATTCTCCATAATCAGAGATGAGTATATACTGTATGAAGACAAGATCAGCTATATGTGTGTGTGTGGGCTGTGTTCCTCGGGCTATTGTCACATACTGTATATGCATGCCTATTACAGAGTAAAGGGCATAGATCTGTGAGGAGGTCTATACTGAATCACAGCAGCTGTTCTTGAGCCTCAACTTGTGACTGCTGTCATATGAGACAACACTTGCTGTGTTGTGGTCGCTGTTGAATAAAAGCTTTGTCTCCGTTTGTCCTGGTCTAAGAAAAGCAGCACTTAATGTATGGAAAATGTCATTTTCCTTATTACACAATGATGTTGCAGGAACATTAAGTTGCTGAGTATCTCCTCCTCCTCATCCACGTCCTCTTCCTCCTCCGCTGCAGCTCAGACAAAACCAGGAGAGCATTACAATAAACGACCCGCTCACCTGTTCCAACTGTTTAAAATGAAGAGTTAAACTCAAGGTTATGATTGCTATTAACAATTAAACGAAGTCTATATTTATCTTTAAAAATCCTACAATTTCACCACAGAGAGCATGTTGGTGATTATTCCATTCCCTTACATAACCACAGTTTTGTAACATAACCACGCATGTAAAAGCTGTGTTTCCACCGAGTAAAACAGTTCAATTTGATACAGTAATTTTGCGTTTCCATTGGCAACAGTGGCAAAATAACTAGCTCCAACTATTACGTTATTTGGCATCCTTCCCTCGAGGTACCAGAGTGAAATGGTACGGTCCGGTCAGGGCGGAGCTAGACTTGTAAAGCAGAGACTCAGTTCATTTGTAAGGATTTGTTCACAGAATCGTTCAGCACTTCCTACATGACAGGAGTACAGACACCATCTGACACAGTGCCAGTGCCGAGTCGAGCCGCGCTGGAGCTGGTTAGTGGAGAACCGTACTGCACTGTACCACACCGGACCGTACCATGATGGAAACACAGCATCACTTTGTGCTTCTCCAAGTCAAATGGATGTTCAGTTAACAAACCCCGCTGTAGAAGTGCCCAGTGTGTGAAAATAGTGCCAAATCCATCGTGTGTGCAGACACACTGATGGGCGACGGTTTTATTGTCTCTCTCTGAGACTCGTTCAATTATTTGCCAGCATTGCATCCGCTCTACTACTGACTGGTGTCTATGTCGTACCACTTAACGACGTCCAAAAATCCAAACCATCTCCTTCACACTCACTCTCAGCTGTGCTGTCTTTCAGCCGATGTTTTACGAGTTGGCAGCATAAACAGCTCATATGTGAGAATGTATTATCATCAATCAGTCAACGACACAATGAAACACCCTCGCTAAGCCTGTTCCAAGTATGTGTTCAAGAACTTTAGGAAGGATTTATTGTACTAAGGACTCGACTTGAAGCGATGAGTGTGTGTCTTCTTGTGTTTCACCTCTGTCTCATGTCTCTGGTAAGAAAGCCCCCACTGATCAAACTGATGCTATTTTAACACCAGTCTCAACACTGTCTGCATTCAGACCTTTTCATTATTCACTCTTTGATTTGTGTTTGTTGAAGGATCACATGGACGTGTCTGACGTGTGTCTTATGCGCCGCACAGTACGCCGTGTCTGTACCTGAATCCAGATTTTATGACAATAACTTCTCTATTATGTAGAACTGTAGATCACACACTCTTAAATGAAGCTTTTTGTATCATGATGATCGTTAGCAGCAAAGCCTTTAGCCTCTAGGTTATTTCGGGTGCGTTAACACTTTCAAAGGTGTCGATAAATTCAAATTTCACGTGACTGCAGAGGTTTTAGAGAAGCAGTGGTCACATCAGATCATATCACAACTGAACACTTCTGCAAACCTCTGTGTTTTTATTCTACGTTTGGTTGTGCATTGTTCACATTTCAATCACCATTCACCATTTTTTGTTGGGACTTTACTCTTTTTTTGTAAAAAACTAAGTCCAAACTTCCTCATTGCAACATTGAGAAGATTTATTCAGAGTCACCAGAATAAAGAGGATGGTGTCTATAAGGACAATCTTATTTTAAAATGATAATCTGCTTTAGGTTTGATATTATTATGATGTGTCTTCAGGTTTGGCAAGTATGAGTAAATGTTGATGGTGAATAATATATGTACCAAGCTCAGTCTCCTCCCCTTTTCACCTGCTGTTGTTATGAGTCAGTTTAGGGAACGGTGCGAGAGTTTCAAAACAACAAACTCAGTGAACTTTCAAAAACACCCTAAATCCCACATTTGACCAATGCAGCACTCCAGTGCCAGCCCATTCAAATGGCGGCCCGTGGGCCACAAGCAGCCCAGAAACAGCCTCTTATTGGCCCAGCCTGTGGTCTCACCACAAACACTGAAGAAAAACACGTTTCACTGTCCCTCAAAGATTCCTACAGTAGCACTGGCCATGAATGCAGCACTTTAAGATGATATATATCTGTCTTATGTGTATTTTTAATTGTTACAGCTGCTTCTGTGCACATGTGAGTGAAGGACAGCTTCGACCAACATTACCGCTGCTACCCCAGACTCACCAGCTGTTTTCTGTCTCAGTTTGAAAACTCTGCTGAGTTTGTAATTGAACGGCATCGCTCGAGTGCCACGTCTATCAATAACTCCTCCAGTTTGTCTTTTAAAGCTCCGCAGACAGAACCTGAGCCACAAGAGACATCATTCAGACACTTTGACAGGTCAACAGATCTGGAGGGAGATTGTTCCTTTAAGATCTGCTAAACAACGGTTATTTACGTTACACAGGGAGTCCCTGAATATCCACAGGCCTCAGGATCTGGTCTCCTCTCGTGAGCAGCCACCTATTATTTTCTTGCTAATTATGCACTGGTTTCCAGTGTGATTCCAGACAACAGGTCTGCCAAAACAAAAGAAGAAAAGGAACGAGTGAACGGATGTGAAGGAACTGCACTTTGAACCGCTCTCGTCGTCTCACCAATGTCGTGTTGCCACTTATAGTAAAACAGTGTCTGTCTCACGTTTTCTGCGGTTGGTGACAAATGACGTCTCGTGCACAGAGCAACATGTAAGCACGGACAGAGACAAGAAAAATCATCTGTTCACAGTGCTTTAATTAGCATTTACACCTCTTATCTGCATGAGGAGTTAACAGGTTCAGCGGGCGACACAGGTTCTGAACGGCGGTATAGTTGTGGTCTGTAAGTTAGAAAATGAAAGTAAGAAGTGAGGGAAAACAACAATTTTGTGGTTCGCGAGGTTTTTCGAGAAAACATACGAGACATTACTTCCTGTTGACGCATAGAAATGATATAAAATCCCAGTTCATAAAAGAACATTAGGTTCATTTTGTTATTCAATGGTTGGTTTTTTTGGACGAGAGAGCATCAAACACGATCAGATTCCTCCTTTTGTCCTCTAAATTTGAATGTTTGGGAACACATACGGTTTTGTTCTCGAAGAAACACACACTGAAGCTCATTTATTCCACTGATTGTGCAGGTTTCCTCCCGCCACTGCTTGACCCTTGGAGAAGCTCGGAAACTTAAACTTAAAACAATGGGACTAGGAAGCCGTGCTTAAGTCATTTCGCATGGTCACGTCTCTGTACGCATTAAAACGTGCTCAAAATAACCCTTTACAAAGGGATGGCACAGAGTTGTACTTAACAAACAGGAAGAGCGTATTGTAAACACTTAGACATTTCAGTGATTGGCAAATCCTCAGTGACTAACAAGCCTTATGATTTAATCTAGAGGCTGCTTTTTTTTTTAAGTTATTACTACATCATTAATTATTGATGGACACAATAATAAAAACTGTGATGCTCAGCCTGTAGTGGGGTCAGAGTTCAGGAGGTGACGGCCGGCTTTGTTTGCCAACATGATAAATGTGAGTAAGTGACTGAGGAGCAGTCAAACAAACTTGACATCTCACTGTCCCACAAATGTCACCAAACACATCGAAGCAGATCATATAAACAAGATTGTGACAGAACTGTGCTGCCTGCACCACACACTCACAATCCTCCAGGAAATACGTTTCAAACTTTGCATCCAGCTTTCTGCTGTAGCTACAACCACTTTCTCTGTTTGGAGAAGATTCTCAAATAGTGTAAACACAAAGCAGGTTCGACCACTGTTTTAGGTCAGCGTGTAAACTTTGCCTACATGAGTTCCACAGCAGCAGCAGCAGTTCTGCCACTGCTGCTGCTGCTGCTGCTGCTGCTTTGTGGCTGATAGTGTGAAATGAAATGAGTCACAGCTTCCTGCAAAGTGTCTACATGTGACAAATAACAAATGATAGTGGTAACCATGAAGGTCACAGAGAATTACTGTAAAATAAGTGGGTTTTTCTTTCTTTGTAAATGTCGTGGGTTAAAGTAGCAGAGACTCGACTGAGACTTGAAGTTCCTAACCTCCTTGGAGACCCTTGGTCACCCGGTGAAACATGAACAGTGTTATCTGATGTGGCTCTTCCGGTTGTCTTATCTGGCTGGCCTGAAACTCCGGAGGTCCCCTTGTATCCCAAAGGTCCTCTCACCAGACCAGACCACCATGATGGCGTTCACCGGCTCTGCAGTGCAGCACATGGTATCTCTGACCAATGATGGTCTCTTTAGATCGCTTCGTCTAGGTCAGATTCACAAGACCAAAAACAGAAAAGAGTCCGTAACGCCACATGACTGCTGATGGAACATGTTTGTTCATGTGGACAGAGAAAGGAACTTCCCAGTGCTTTTCTTTGTACTTTCATTTATCTCACACTGAAAGTTACAAGGTCAGTTTCATATTGAGTGTTAATGCTACGATGCAGGAATGGCTGTTGCGTAAGAGTTTGAGTTTGTCAGGACCTTCAAATGTCGTCCGTCTTGTCCGTGTCTTATTCCGGTCCCTACCAGCAGGTCGGGTCTGCCAGTTTCTGTTGACGCTAAACTGCATTTACATAATAAAGAGCATGTCTCGTGTTCAGATTTACAGTGGAACATACCCTCAGATGAGCAGATAAGACGGGTGAGCTGATTCAGCAGAAAGAGTGGAAGTGACCATGCAGGTATTCAGGGCTCTGTGTGATGCTAATCTAACATTTGCCTATTTAACATCTTAAAGTCTCACCTGATACATGTTTGGCAGCTTGTCGCGATGACACAAGTCACATAAATCCCTTAGAAAAACAGCACATTTGCATCGTCAAACTTCTTCTTATTTTCACAAGTTCATCATATGCAGATAACTGGAGCTCAGCTAAAGACAAAATGTGCTTTTTGAAGAACCGCAGGGTAAATATGCAGTCATGCACAGCAAGGACACAAAGAATGAAGTCATGAAATCGACATGAGAAAAAAAAGGTACATGTCTGCCATGGTCCACTGGAGTCCTCGACCAAGTCTGAGAACTTTCACCGAAAACATGAAAAGGAAGTCCTTGTCCTTCACACACACCTCCACTCCTTTGGGCCAAACCTCTTTCTCTTTCATGAAAGAACATCTTGTATAAACTAAGGTAAACTGTGCTGGCATGTAACTGTTGGCAGGAGGAGGTGTTTCTCGCTGCTCCGAACGACATCAAACTGAAACGTTAGACACTCTTTCTTCATCACTCTTTCACATATTTGACTCAAAGTGCAGGTTAATACTTGCACTTCCTCAGCTGCCGCAGAACTGGAGGTTTGAGGAGTCGGCGCACAATCCTGGATTTCATACACGTCCACGTAAATGCAGTGATCTGCCTGTGACATAGTGTTCTGCGTATGAAGGAAACAGCAGCATTATGTCAGCGGCTCTTTGCTCTCCACTTTCCACTCAAAGGATTTTCAGCAAAGCTGCAGAGAAATTATGTGCGAGTGCGGCCGTCTAAAAAAGAAACGGTGCGGGTTTACACCTAACTTGAACTTGGCCGAGTGTAAATCAGAGCACAAACATCCACACACACACAAGCTGAGGGAGAAAAAAACCCCTTAGGGCAAGTAACACGCCAGTGATCATGATGCAATGTTTTATTGCCCTGCATGCCACACATTCTTACATAGCCTGCAACTGTTAGACCACAGGTGCACCGTGGTCCTGTGGCAGCGGTGATCGTGGAAATGTCAAACTGTTACTGTAACGTCATGCAAAGAAGTTTCAGTGTGCACTTGTACGTATTTATAGAAGAGTTTATGTGTCAGAGGACCAGTGGCTCTGGCCTCAACACTAATCAATTCTGATGTTCCCTGTGTTTGAGCTTTGCTCCTCACGGCATCAACAGAGAAAACACAACATATCACTTGGGCAAACATCGGAGCGCTTGACGTTTGGGCTTTGACACAGATCCACGTTTTGGTGCACGTCCTTCACGTCTAATCATTGTCTTTTCAACTGCGTGTCTTCATTTGCGAGATATTGCTCCGTATTGACAGTGGATATCTGTCCAGATAAACTAAAAAAACAAAAGATATTCATCACATCGGTTCACACGTGTGGTGAATTTCCTGGTAGTTTTACAGGCAGACTGATTCCTTCATGTAAACTAATGTGATTCACTGACTGGTGTGAAAATGACCCAAGTATTAAAAAATGGAGGTCACATTGACCAGACCACGGTTTGAAGTCTGATGAAGTCAACGGTGTCCAATGGTCATCACAGAAAAGTATTAACAATGTGAAAGTATAACATTTTTTTAAATAATGCTTCTTATATTACATTATATTATATTCAGTTTCTGTCAACAAACACGTCCAAATGTTACAATCTTGACCTTTAAAATGACTATTCCTATCATTTTTAAGTGGGATTTGTTTCCTCAGAGTTGTGTCGTGTTTGGTCTCGTGCTGTTTTGTTGTTGTTGTTGCTAGAATTGTTAGTATTTGTTGGGACATTGTGTCAAAACAATGTGTAACCTCGCAGCTGCACACCTGTATTTAAAAAAAGAAAAGCTGAGTGGGAGGGGGGGTTCCCACTTGCTTTTTTTTGGGCGGATCTCTCCCCCCCACCCCACCCCCCGCCCCAGTTCACAGTTGAGTTGAGTACTTGAGCAGCCAGTCCTTCTCGCGGCTGCGCACGTGGAGACAGTAGTAGTTGAGTTGCAACTGCGGTCGTCGTTGTTGAGGGTTTACGGCGCGCGCGCTCTCATCTTCCGCCGCCGTTTGTCGCTACTTTCTTGCCACGGTTATGTCTCGTGCGCTGATGCTGTCTGCTGCGGCACGTCTCGCGCACTTTCCTGAGCCACCGCGCGGGTGAAGGAACAACTTTGTCGCGCTTCAGTACCTGCTGAGGATGAGACCCGCGTAACTTCATCTCCCCCTCTCCCGCGCTCTCCACGTTGAGTCATTGTACATAAGTATGGTAGATAAAGGGCCCTTGTTGACCTCTGCCGTTATTTTTTACCTGTCCATTGGGGCGGCGATTTTTCAAGTCCTGGAGGAGCCGAACTGGAAGCTGGCCGCGCAGCAGTACAGAGAGCAGAAGGATAAGATACTCGAGGACTACCCGTGTCTGACCAAAGATGATCTGGACAGAATCCTGGAGGTATGTTCAAACAAACAAACAATCAAACAAACAAACAAACAAACAAACAAACAACACGTTCACAAGTGAAGTGAAATAGTTTGTGTGTGTGTGTGTGTGTGTGTGTGTTGCACTGACTAACATGCGAGGGAGTGACACATGATGAGCCCCAGCTGCTGTGTGTGTGTGTGTGTGTGTGTGTGTGTTGGAGCTCTCTCTGCTCAGCACACACTTGGAGAAAGTCTGTGGAATAACATGTTTGTCATGTCTGTGGGTCAACACACCCACATCTCAGTCCCAGTCCCTCCTGTCTATCATATCTGTTGGTGTTGGTGTGTGTGTGTGTGTGTGTGTCCCAGACACTTTATGAATGTGGATAATAATTATTTTATTGCCCTTAGCTGATGCTCAGCAAACAGACAGAGTGTCTGCAGCAGTGATAGTGATAACCAGATGTGTGAAGGGTCAAAAGCTGTGCACAGCTGCAGGACATGGCGTTCCACTTTAAGGTCGACTGATCACTTGGACCCAATTTCTTTCCTCCCAAGTCTTCAGTATTGGCTGATTATTGTCTTGTCTGAGAGACATGGCGACTGCCGAGTGCACCAAACTTTTATTTTCCATTCATGAGTTTGTGTGAAAGACAGACCGAGTTTATTTATCCCCAGACAAGAGTTGTCGTCATCAAATGAAAAGATAAGTGAAGTAATCTTGTGTTACTTTATACACATTATGTTTTATTATATATGGAGGGGAAAAGTGAAACTGATCAAAATTCAAGTTCATTTATCTGCAGTCACCTGCCTTCATTTCTAAAACCTTGGCATCGGCCATAGAAAAAGCCCATAATAGTCAGTCATCAAAATTGCAATTGTGTAACCAGCAGTAAATGTGGTGTCGTTGACCTCACACATCATGTACATCATGTCATTCCTCGTGATTTTACAGGTGTTTTGTCCACTTCCTTGAAACGTGGACGTTCAATGATGACTTGTAAGACAACACTTGCAGTGGTTTATGGAACATACCATTTCAGCGGGATCGCCTCCACTGACAGTGGTCCCTTTTGTATAAAGACAAGGAAGTTATGCTTTTTTTTCACCTCCTTTTTCTTCTTTTTTTGTATTTAACCGACTTGTGCCCAGAAACACGTCTCAACCTGTTCCCCTCTTTGGGGCCACACTAGTATTGGGGAGTTTTTTATTATCCCCCGTCTACCCCCTCCATCTGCTTCCTTCTGTTCTCAGAGGACTGAAAGGGATACGCTCCTGAACCTCCCCCCACCAACGTTCAACAGTTCTGTAACAGCCAAAAACCTGCAGTGGCCAAATCTGCTTCAAGACACATAATCATTGAGAGATTTTGGAATATTTACCTCTGGCAGTTGCTGCTGTGCAACAACACCAGCTCGCTGGCTTGTCGTAATCTTGGGTTAAACTCTTTTTTTTAAGAGGCCGAATTATTTCCTGTTCCTCGACACTCTGACAAAGACGAGGTTTTCCCACATGTGAGGAGAGAATGGAGAGAATATGAAATGGCTTGTTGACGCCATCATAGAGAGAGAGAGATAGAGTTTTCCAGTGTTTTTCCTCTGTGTGCAGTTTGCCAAGGCACCTGCTGCAGTTGCTGTAGAGTGAGTATATTAAAGCGGAGCCATGTGCAGTATATTGCCATCGAGCCTCATTTGTGTGATTCTATTGGGTTTCCACTGTGGAAACTATGCGGCGCTTGTTAACAATTAAAAGATATAAGCGGGGCTTTAACAAGAGAAGGCGACAGTGCTGTTAAAGTTAGTCTCTGTTTTATTAACAAGGAGTTTACTATTAACTATTGGACCCTTGAAGTGGTCACACTTTAAAGATTGTCTTTTATAGCCCATCAATGTTGGCTCTTGAGAAGTGGCCATAAAAACTCAGTGGGGGGGGGGGCGCGGGGATAAACTGTGTGTGTGTGTGTGTGTGTGTGTGTGTGTGTGTGTGTGTGTGTGCTTAAGAGAGAGAGAGAGAGAGTCATAAAAGTAATGTTTGATTCAGCTGTATGATACTTTTAGAGACTGCTGTTCATTATTGGTCAGTGTTTGAAAATCCTCTGATCAACATGTGATCAATAATTCCCACTTATATTATTGTTTTCATGTGAATAAGGAGTATAAAAAAGTCTGTGCAGACTGGGCTCCGTGTCATATTTTGAAAGGTTGCTTGTGAATTAAAGTTAACAAATGAACATTGAGTGCAAACACTGAGATTTCAGGCCTGTGTGCTGACCAGAAAACAAGTATTTCTTAAACTCAATCGTGCGTCTTTTACAGCAATTTAAAACGTCATCACTGCTGCTATCAATATTTATGTTACGCTGCAGTTTTTCTAGCATCTTCTGATTCCAAACTGTCGCCCCAATGATAACACAGCTCAGTCCTGACTTTTCCACTACGCCGTGTTCTCCCCCGTCGCACTTCAAAGTTTCATCTCACCGAGTTGAATTTAGCAAAAACACTTCAGCTTGTGTCGGATGTTGAAAGGTAGTTTTGAATAAACGGATACATAACGGTCTGTAAACAGGAGGCCGTGCAGTGTGTGTGTGTGTGTGTGTGTGTGTGCTGCTACATGGTAAATATAGAACTTCGAAGAGTTGGCATCACTTTAAGAACTTAGGTCTGCTCCGTCTAATGTGACAATCTCCGAAAATTGGTATAATCTGAGTTAATTAAATGTTGAGCTGTTAAAAAGCCACTTGTGATGTTAAACGAGCACTTTCATTAAAACAAAATTCTTAACTCTTCTTATTTTTTACTACACGACTCCTGCAATTGTTTTTAATGACAATAACCAAACGCATACTCACTGCAACAGTATATATAACAGGTCTCCTTCTGATCATGTGGCAGTAGATCAGACACTATTTAAATTAGGCCAAAAATTGGGGTCAGACATAGTTAAACTGTAACTTCTCTAATTAGCCTTTTCCTCGCTGCAGCTTTTAGTTGCACTTGTTGCCTCTTTTCTTTTCACTGGAGAACATTGTGTCGGTGGTGGTTTCCCCTGGCGCGCATGATTCCTGTTGGTCGCACGTGACTTGAAGACCACGTTTGTGTAGTCAAATAAGAAACTTACAAACACTGTTGATCAACTCACTGCTGTCACATGCTTGAGGGGAAACGGAATGAGAGCGCAATTGGATGAAGTAGTGCACTGTTTCGGAGTAGAGTGGAGTCAGTCTTCCCTTCTTCTTTTGAAGAAGAGGAAAGTTGAGTTTTTGGAAGGTAGCAGCGGGTGTCTTGACGTCACGCGATTAGGTTTAGGCGATTAATTAGCCCAACAGGGGAAAAAAAAGCTGTATTTACTTGAGACCCAGATGACTGCGTGCACTGTTGCGGTGACACTGCACTGTGTGGAAAAGCTTGACCTAGTATTTTAGCAAGGAATCTGCAACAATACCAAATTATTCTAAGAGTCAAAGAAATTAACATGTGGCATTAATGCAGCAAGCCCTGCGATTTCATGCAGTGTGATTTAAAGCCTCACACAAATCTGTTAATGATATTACATCTGTCAACCAGATGGAAGATAAAAATTGTTTTGCTTTCTCTGGGTTTTTATGTCTTTGTTTTAATTTGACATGTTTGAGTTAAATTACACAAAGTTGACCAAAACTTTCCACGTCTTGCATTATCTCCTCCTAAGTTCAAACATACAGTGAACCAGTGCGGAGAGCACACAAGCTCGCTATCACAAATCAATGTCTAATGATGTGGAAAGCTCTGAGTGACTTCATTATGTCTAAGTCAGTCAATGGTTTGCACGAGCAACTGTTTGCTGGAAGTGGAAAAACCCAAGGACGTATACTGTGGTGTACACTGGATTGAACCGTCTGATAATAGTTAACAGTTTGTCGCTGTGGGTTTTTTACTGTGTCTGTTTATCACAGTGTGACAGTGGCAGACTGATACAGCTGATCCAGCACTTTCACTTCCAACACTTACACTTCACTTACATCAGGGGTCAAAACATTATGAACGATAACAATCTGAACAAGTGGCATCCAACGCTAATGGCGTTTTGATAAGAGGCGCACAAGAAACTGTAGTCACCTGAAATGTATATTAAAAAAACTATATAAAACTTATTTTATACATATTTTAACAGAGAGGAATGAGTCATGTGAAAAAAACTCTCTTAGTTTTGGTGCAGATGTGGATAAGTGGGCCGTTCCAGGCGTTCGCTGCCAGACGAGTGCCGTTCTAATTGATTTTATTTTTCCGGAATATGTGACAGACCCCAAAAATAGGAAAATTCCAAGTGTCTTCAGAGGTCTCGTGTTTCCTACTCCTTCTCAATGTCTCTCTTCAGCCAAATCCTGGGTAATGTCCAGAGATTTGGGTTTGGACTCTCTGGAGTTTGCTGTTCACATACGATGAACTCGGCAGGACAGTGTCTGCCTTCACAGCAGCAGGAAGCCTGACACTTGCCCGTTCACTCGCTGTGGATCCTCCAGAGTTTCTCCTGCTGCGTTCTCCCTCCCATGAGCTCACTTTGAGAGCTCACTGGACCCATCATACTCGTGAGCTTGCAGGAGAATCCATGTAGAATGTGCAGACATTAGTGTTCACATCATGCAGCCTCTGACTTCAGTGCATGTCTGAAAACAGCTGTCCGTCCTGTCTTCTGTTTACTGCAACTTGGAGCTGACCACATTTTTGGGAAAGTAGCGTTTTACAGCACTGGTAACATTTCATCATGCTGTGTCCTCATCATTCATGGACTTTACACCTATAACAAATAAAATACATTTGAATTATCCTGGCAAAAATGTTCAATTCTTTATAAATCGTCTTATTTTCATTTTTTTTTTTTTTCCACAACTAAATTTGACATCGACAAGAAAAACAGTTTGTGAAGCATGAAAAAAAACCTGGTTCATGTCTCGTGGTCTATAGTCATTGGCTCTTGACACTTGGTTTCATCTGGTCCATATTTTCTGAATTACTCAGCAAATGTTTAGTCACTGAATGATGTGGTTTATCGAGCCGTCGTCCTGAGGTCAGATTTGTGACGATCTGTTAAGGCTCACTCTCACACACTTTTAGCTTGTGTCACATTATATTTACAGCTGTGTAGTTTTGACACTTTGTCTCAAAGGTCACCTTCCTTCTCGTTCCTTTGTCATTGTCATTGTATTCCCGTGAGTCAGCATGTTGCGTGTTTGAATCTGCAGCACTTTTTTATCAGGCAGACGGACCAAACGTGTGCAAGCTGCAACCCTCATAATACTGGAGTAAGGTGCAGAGCCAACCGCCCCTGACTTTCACTCGTCACATGGCAAACAAACCTCCAAACTGTTTAAGTAATAATTTTCAGGCGGTGTGGGAGGGGGTGTGTTCAGATTTCACGTTGGCTGCAATGGAGGAATTAATGAATCACTAAGTATGTTTCCATCCGGCTGTGTTGTGTGTGTGTGTGTGTGTGCACTTTCAATTTGGACATGGGGAGAAAAAAAAGGCCTGAATGGAAAAAAATAATGGTGAGATATTGCAAAGAAAACGTTTTGCATTGGTGAAAGAATAGAAAAGTCCCTAAATCCAAAGTAAACATGACTCAGTGGACACTGCATGACTTTTATTCTTCTTTCACTTTACAAAACAAACACATTTACAGAGCTAGAGAAAGCACTGGGAGAGCGTAAACAGATCATCAAACTCTAATCCTTCCTTCATCCTATAAACCTCGTTCATCCATTCATCTGCCCTGAACTTTTGAAACGATGCTGCTCCTCACAGAACACCACACCACAGTGCAGGCGTGAGCAGACACACTGAACTGCTGTGCAGGAACATGTGAGCGAGGTGGTGAGGAATCCGCTGCAGAAACACGAGTCATGAGATCAGATTGAATGTCCACTAACAGAAATCACATGATTGAATGTCAAGCCTCTGCTCCGCGATGAAACACAGAAACATCAGGCACATGTGCACCAATGAGGAGACTGCAGCTTCAGCTTCAATTGAATTACAACGTAGCTCAGTGTCTTTCCTCACTTGTGAAGTTTAGATTATTTCCTACATGTTAATTCTCCTGCAGTGGAGTGATGGAATCTGATTGGGGAACCTGGTGACTTGTACTTCTTATCACAGTAGAATTGTCTTTTTATTTACTGGTTATTCTGCACTGTCATCTCTGCGACGCTGTGGTCTTCGTCAGGTCAGCAGGGACATGCAGCCACTGGTGGGGTATTCAAAGAATGAAATGTCCCATGAGTGAAGTTCACCCCCATAGAGACGCAGTGAGCTGTCATGACGGTTCCTCACAGTTATCCACTGCACTGAGGTTTCTCCTCTTTCATTTCTAGTCATGGTCTGAACACAAACTCGGTCGCTGCTGTCGTCCTCGAGCCTCAGTGGAAGAATGATGTTGTTTGAGCAGACAAAAGAATGGCCTCCCCTCGTGCTGGTAATTACACTGCAGAACTGTCACAGACCTGTTATTATTAAACAACCAAGCATCTTCTAGTACTTTAGGGCTTATGTGGATTTTGCCAACCCCTGCACTTTTCCCCTCCTCCCAGCACATTTGGAGAAAGAATAACTTTGGTGTGGGGGGAAAAGCTTTGTCCCGGCACACATGGCCAAGTGTTTGCGAATACCCAAGAGGGGCCCTCGAGTTTCTGTTGTGGCTGCTTGAGCACACATTGGGTTGGGAATTATTTTATTTTTTTGTCCCCTTTTGAATTTTAACAGTAAAAATTGAATTGAATGCGAGAGTGAGTCGTTGTAGGCTACGACATGGAGGCGAATATCGCTGCGGGTTAAACACAACATGACACCGTTTAATTATTGTTGTTCACATTCAGTGGAAATGTGGCTCTTGGAGAAAAGCAAAACAAACCTAAGAGGAGAGGGAAGCCACTGAACAGCCCCCTGGTGCTTTTTAATCCACATATCACTGTTTATGAAGAAGCTGTTTAGGGATGCAGCACTTGCCTTCCTGTTTCCCGACCAAAGTAAGCAGTGCTTGGAACTGCCGAGCCCTCGGGTTAAAGGCGGCGCACCAGGGTGCCGCAAGTGTCGTTTCAGCTCATCACTGCCACTTGAGATATGATCGACATATCGCAGGAAGGATGTGGTCGAATAAATGGCACTTGCACACAACCGACTTCCTGTTTTCCTATTTCATAGCTTACAGATTAGCCTCTTTTCTAACTGCCATTTAATTCTTCTTTTTGTCATTTTATTTTAAATTGACATTTGGCCCTTTTTCTCACTTGTGCTCTTTTATTTTCTTCTTCTTCTGAAGGCGGTGTCTGACGCTGCAGGCCAAGGGGTCACCATCACGGGCAGTAAGACCTTCAACAACTGGAACTGGCCGAATGCCGTCATTTTTGCTGCCACCGTTATCACCACCATTGGTACGGATGTTTCACCAGAGACACACGTGCATCAAAGACTTCGCTAAAAACTTCCCTTAAACCATTTTGTCTATTCTCATTTGTTTTTAAAGGCTATGGAAACATTGCCCCCAAAACCCCAGCCGGACGCGTGTTTTGCATCTTCTATGGACTCTTCGGTGTGCCGCTGTGTCTTACCTGGATCAGTGAGCTCGGGAAGTTCTTCGGCGGCAGAGCCAAGCACCTGGGCCAGTATCTAACAAAGAAAGGATTTTCACTGGTAAGTCAACGTGGATTTACACTTCTTGTCCATGTGTTTTTATGTCTCTGGAGTATTCAGTTGAAACCATGGTTCCCTCTTTTCTTTTTCCAGAGAAAGGCTCAGTTCACCTGCACAGCCATATTTCTCCTCTGGGGTGTGCTGGTCCATTTAGTACTTCCACCTTTTGTCTTCATGTCTCAGGAGGGTTGGACATACATCGAAGGCTTGTACTTCTCATTTGTCACCTTGACCACAATTGGATTTGGGGATTTGGTAGCAGGTACGTCTGAGTTTTAAAACATTTGAAAGCATTAATGGTGTAAAGCGTGACGGCCTTGAACGTTTGCCACGCTGAATCACAAGTATAATCACATTAAGTTGTAAAAGGGAAGGTAATTATCGTTCATCTCTTTCGATTGACGCAGTCAAATGATAGCAGGGACATCCTTTATCTCTCACTTGAATTTCCCAAGAATTGTATCTGTCAGTTCTGACCGGATTCTCTCTGTCCTGCAGGCGTGGAACCAAATAAAGAATACCCAACTCTATACCGTTACTTTGTGGAGGTGTGGATCTATCTGGGTCTGGCCTGGCTTTCTTTGTTCTTCAACTGGAAAGTGCGCATGGTTATCGAGGCTCACAAGGCACTGAAGAAACGCCGCAAGCTGCGCAAGCTGTCTCTGGATGAGCTCCGACAGTACAAGGAGTCGCACAAGGCCTCCCCGCGTTTGCCGCCCACTCCTAACGACGTCAACATCTTCAGCTTTCTGTCCAAGAAGCAGGAAGGCTACAATGACTTGATAAAGCAGATTGGCAGCAAAAAAGATGCCCGGATCGCGAGCAACACCGCGGCCAAGTCCAAAGATTACAGTCGCTCCAAGAGTTGCAACGATGCTGCGGCGCTGAACACACACACCATCCTCAGTCTGGACCGCTCGCCGCGCCAGAAGAGACGCTACAGCTTCAGTGACCGCGTCACGGTTGCTTTTTCCAAGTCCAAGAACTACCTCCTGGGCTCAGACAACGGTTTGCTGCTAACAGAAGATCATGTAGAGGGTGACCTAGAACTAAACCAGGACCAAATGTATGAGAACCAACTTGATAAGGACGTGGACCTCGAGAAACAGGGAATGGGAGACTGTGGCGCAGGTGGTCGGAGGACGTGGGACTCTAAAGAGTATCATCCCTTAACATTCCAAAATGCAAACATTACGTTTATTGATGAGGAAAACTTCCTCAGCAATAACTTGGAGGAGGAGGAGGACGACGACGACGATGATTCCAAAGCAAAACTCTCCATTACGACATGTGATGAAAACATTGAAACGAGTTCCAAGGAGGAGCAGAGTTCTGAGTGTGAAGGGTCGGTGTTCACGAGCGACGGATCCGAACACAGCCACTCCTACGAGGAACTCGTGGAGGAATACGCGAAGGAAGACAACACAGAGTCTTGAGTTGTTGTTCGTTAACTATGAGTGGACACAGAGCTCGGCGGTCGTCAGTGGAATTCTAATGTGAACCATTTGAATGGAGATCAGCTGACCCGGTGCACTTTCTTCAGGTCTGATCA
Organism: Solea senegalensis; assembly: GCF_019176455.1. Taxonomy (NCBI): domain Eukaryota; kingdom Metazoa; phylum Chordata; class Actinopteri; order Pleuronectiformes; family Soleidae; genus Solea; species Solea senegalensis. The sequence goes on from NC_058036.1 coordinate 21,139,442, forward strand.
TGAGACGTTTTAAAAGATGAACTTCCTGTAAACTCTTGAACAAATGATGTGTGACATCCAGATGACGTAGAAATAACCCCACGAGTATTCAACAGTTTGAGAAATGAAGTGCCGCATGTTTTATTGCTCTGTCCGAACCAAGAACTGATTGATCATGAGTGTGTTTTTAACTCATGGGCTGATGAGGAATCCTGTGGAAATGACTTTGATTTCACGTGGTTTCTTCCATATTTATTCACCATATTGGTGTTTTTAATAGTATTTATTGAAATGAAGGACAAAGTAGCTTTTTTATTTAAAGAATAAAGGGTAAAATATGTCTCCCAATGCACAGTTCCACCAAATGAGGACAATTTTAAGTCCACTCCATTTCAGACTGTCTTTTCAAAACCTGAGCCAAACATTTGTCCTTGAAGAAAATGTAATTAAAGAAAGGGTTATGTGCCTCTGGTATTTCATTGGTTTATATTGTGAAGTCCTTTTTATAACTTGTGTCTCTTTGTTTGTTGTGTTCTCTTTTTTACTGTATGCAACATGTTTATGACTGCACTAGACGTCATCACTGAACAGACGGCATAGAAATCCGACGTGGAACCAACCGAGAGTAGACTTAAAAAAGGAAGTCCATTCATTTCTTGAAAAGAGAAACATTTTCTGCAGACTTTCAATTTTCTGCCAGTGAGACGGTTTCAACTTTTTCCTTCTGTACTCCTGTTCCAAGCTTTTCAAACTTCTGTAAAGTCAGCTTTGCAAGTAATCCTGCCGCTGGGACACAGACATGTATTCAGAATACACTTTAAACCTCTGTCGATGCACATTTCACTGACCGTGTGTCAATTCTGTGCCTTAAACGGGGGAATGACACTCTCACAGCAGAACGAGTCTCGCTCTCCGCGTTCATTTCATTGTATTTGCCATGTAAATGTTGGCTCGAGGCCCATCGGTAGCCACAAACACAGCTCAGCTCAGGACGTGGCCTTGCTCCTTGTTTGTCTTTGTGGGGCTCACGCTGAAGTATGGCGTGTGACAAGCAGCCGAGGTTAACTTGTAACAGATCAATGCTCTCTTTGACGCACGTTTCCGTCATGAGACTCGGTCGGCAGGATTGGTGCTCTCAAATGTTTTTTTTGTATAGCGTTTCCTTTTGTTCCATGTGAATGCAGCCGTACTCTTGAAGGGGCCAGTGTTTAATTTCCGTTGTGTTTCAGTCTGCAACAACTGCCCTGCTAACTTACTGCCATTTGCACTTGTTCAACTTGCACACAAAAACCTTAAAAACAGTGTTTAAAAAAATGGCAGCGAGGCTGTCGCACAGGGGACACGGTGAGTTTCAAACGAGTCCTCTCGTTCATGCCAGGTTCTGTAATGTTGGAAACTCGACTTCCACACTATCCCGACTCCCTAAGCCTTATGGATGACTGCTCGTAAATGACAATGTCCTAAAATCCACTGCAAAGCAGCGAGGATCCTTTAGTCTGATGAAACATCTGTGGAATGTGCTTTGTAGTAAATCACTGAAAAGGTGTAATCTTTCACACTGGGTGTTTTTCTTTCCCTTCTACTACTCCTGTGTAGTTCACCGTAGGGACATTACCTTTGTAAGTATTCAACCTCCCCCCCCCTCTCATTTTCGCTGTTTTTCTCTGGACATCTTAGTGCTGCATTGTGATGCAGCTGTGGTACTTGTCCAAACTGAAGTGTGTCTCCAGATCACTATCTAAGAGCAGGTTAGGCTGGTTTAACCCATTGTCTGTCTGTGTGTAGTTTTCATGGAAATGTTGCTCCATTGTGTAAAAACTCCATTATGTTTGTGTTGTAGTTTCTTTTCCTTTTTTATGATTAAATTATTCCTTTTTTTTTGTCAACGTTTGTATTGTAATTGACAAAACTGTATATTTCATGAAAAATAAACATTTAATAAAACTTGAATTTTTGTGACTTTTATACTTTATTACTAACATCTGTATGTCAGCGTGATGTTGGCATGCAGCTCAGCGGAAGGTGCACTTGATATGTTATGAGAAAGTATGATTGAGTATTTTTGGAGTTTGACCCTTTGGGACTAAAGGTCGAGAGATTGACCTTTGCTGCATCTGTTTTGTTCATTTTTCTGGGACTCTGTCAGTTTGTGTTGTGTGTTTCAGTTTTCACCTTCATACGACACTGGACCAGATCACTTTTTGTAGTGATTTTGCTTCAGAACGCCAAATGCGCAGTTAACTGTTGGGCGTGTTTACAAAATAAATAGTTTGCCATAAAGTTTACACCCAAGTGCAAAAATAAAAATGACGTGCAACAGCAAGTCCGCTTGTGAAAACACATTTAGGCACAGGTCTAGTAATGAGTATGTCCTTTTGGAACTTAGTGCACAGTCAGTTTTATTATTAGTATCTATTATTATCTACAATTATGCATGTGAAGCTGGGTCACATGGCGGGATAGTGGCTAGCACTGTTGCCTTGAAAAAGACCTGCATCCGCGACCAGGTCTGAACGAAGGCCTCTCTGTCTCCGGGTCTAGAGGTTAATTAAACGTCAGGGCCTGCAATGGACTGGTGACATGTCCAGGGTGTGACTCCGCCTCTCACTCTGTGTCAGCTGGGACTGGCACTAGCAACCTCATGTGGAGGATAAAGCGGGAGACTGAATGAATGAATGATTGAATGAATGAATCAATGTGTAACATATCAAAAATACCTTCTGAAATCACAGTAGTAGTTTGCACAGTAACTTTGTTGTCATAGTGACACTATGCACACACACACACACACACACACACACACTTGTACGCTCAAGTGGAAAACAGTGAAAGGAGCAAAGAGCTGACAAACGTGTGAAGACAAAAATCAACAGAAATAAAATACTGTCAATATTCTGTCGGCTGCACAAACCCTGTAAATGAACTTTGTCAGTGATTGACTGAACTTGAGTCAGGTTCACTGATGAGATTGACCTGTGCACACGAGTCAGCTGATGTTGGCACAGGCTGAAAATAAACTGGTTTAACTAGAAGAATTATACATGTCGATCTTCTACATGCGTAGATAACTGTATTATTTTGTCTAACACCTCCGTGGTGATGCTGCCTCTCCGTCTCTGAAAACAGAAAAATGCCTAATTATACTTCCACCATTAATGTTTCACTGGGACGGGTGGCGTTATGGGACTTTGCCCTTTTAAATGTTCATTGTCGAGCTCTAAACTGATGATGGTTACTGAACCAGACTAAAAACAGAGCTCGCTGTGGAAATGTGCTGAGCCTGGTGGAAACAGAATGTCTCCTGTTTCTGTGGGATTCCATGCGCAACATAAATCAAACCTCATTTATGTCTTCAAGTCCCTCACAGCACAGTTTGATCCTTCATGTAAATTTGACTATGAACATTGAGTCCAGTGTCGTTTTTAAAGGCCCAGTGTGTAACTTTTTTTACTACATATACGTATGTTTGTATAGGTGTATAATTGCTTTAAAATACAAATCCTTAGATTTCCATAGCCTTACAGTAAGCCTTTTATACATACTCTGGGCAAGGGCGTTGCTTTATGGAGGCCGTCATCTTGCAGACTTGCACCGCCGCGTTTCTACAGCAACGTTGAAGCAGAAGCTTAGCAAATGAAGAGGAATGACGTCCTTTCTTGTCTGCGAGGGCCACCATAGTTCTCTACAGTGCACAGGAGAGGGAGGAGTGAGTTGAGCAGTGCTCCGTCTGCAGCCTTACCCTTACATCGTCTTTAATTCTTACACACTAGGCCTTTAATTAAAGGAAATTTATCTTCTTCAGAATCACATGTGTGTATTTTTGGATGATATTATGATTCATGTTAGCACTCAGTGGCATCCAACCCCAAAATAAACAGAACCTGAAGTGATTTGAAGAGGACAAATGTAACTATTTTTTATTTTAAATTAGAAATCTATTGAGGGAAAACTCAGAAAACTCAGATTAGATTGACAAGAGCCTTTTGGAAAAAGGAAGTTGGGAAGTTTTGAGGTTTTATTTCAAATGCTGAGTACAGCAAACTATTCTCTGCTTTTGGACGCTATTGTTGTAGCTTCATTCATTATGGCTTTAAAATTAACTTTGCCTCTGGGCACATTATAGTCCTCCGAAAGTTTTAATTACCCATAAAATGTGTCTTTACCAACTGTAAAACCACGAGAGTCCAGTCCAGTAGAGAGAGAGAAAAAAACAGGAAAACAGCTCTGCAGCTCAACTCCACTGAACTTTGAAGCAATCATAAAGTGTCCGTCACCCAAGAAGCCTTTTATTTATCGTGTTCATCCAGCATTGATTAGTTCTAGGTGCGGTGCCTTGTGCCTTGTGCCAAATATCACAGTGAATAGTGGACAAGGCAGCATGTGAGGCTGGTCGCACCATTAAAGTCATAATTACCACGTGAATGTCCTTTTTGGCAACAAGTAAAGACATTTGCTCCCTGACTGTCTCTGTCTCCCTCTATGACGAGCGTCGCTCAGCTGACCTTGAATGCCCTCGTTCTCGTTTTGAAATGTCTGCTTGTAAAAGAGGATGAGAGAGACTCTCTGCCCACTTCACTTTAACTGCACTCACACTTCTCACATTTTTACCTTCTGCAGAGGCAGCGACGCCGTGTAGTTTGTGGGGATTTTACAAGACGACGACGACGAGAGGTCAGGAGACCTTTGCTCCTCTGATAAAGACGCCTCCTCTGCGTTTGTTGACTTCTGCCTCACTGATAAAAAAAAAAAAAACACACTCAGACAATTCCACAGAGGCATTTTACTGGCGAGAAAATTCTGCTGCAACGTTCAGATAACAGGTTTTATTTGTCGCGAATGACCATTTGACCTTTGGATCTATATTAGTGTCTTTAAGTAATTCATAAAGTCATGTAACACTTTCAAATGCACATGTTCTGATTTCATAGATTAAAACAAAGATAAAGGTTATTATCATTTTGCACTGCAAGCACTGTATAGACTCAATCATTATTTTTGGTTGTATAAAGAAGATTTATTGCACTTGATGCGACATAAAGCAATAAAAGGTTCATCGTAAAAAGGAGAAAAAGACATTTCTGTAAGGTGTATGTTGCACAAAAAGTAGAAGTATCTTCACAGACGTGTGTTAAACTCTGGCCGACTCACACTGGTTCCTTTTCACTTCCAAGAAATCACAAGTCACAATTCTGAGGAAGTTAACCTTTACACATGGATTTAGCTTTATGTTTTTGGGTGACTATTAACTATGGAAACTGTATATTATATATTATATATTATATATGTATATATATATATTATATGTTTTATCTGCTAAAACACAGACAAAGGTGTGTATGGCATCGAACAATGCTAAAAACTGTATCATAACTTTTAATGTGAAAGAAAAGTCACCTTTGTATACATTTTATAACTTGTTTGGTTTTTGATTTTTAATGTCTTACTCTCTCTTGTCTCTTTCTTAGGTAAAACTAGGGCAGGAATTCTAACATTAAACTCCTGCTGACCTCTCTGGACTGTGTGGGCTTGTGTGTGTATGTGAGTATAATTCATGTGAAGGAGGAGATCATGGGAGTCGCTGACACTGACACACTCCCTATTTCACACTGCACTACTTCCTCCCAAGTTCGTGTCACAGAATTCAAGTGTACTTGTGATGAAATTACAGCCGGCCGGTGCTTCACTCTGACTCGCTGCTCATTTACTGTGTTCCTACATGCCAATAAAGTTCATATAAAGATGCTTTCACACATGTATTTAGTCAAAGGCCAACCTCATGTGTCTCAAGGATGTACTGTAAAGCGACACATCACTCATTCTGTTTCCTTTACTGGCCACCATGGTGACTAACACTACACACAGTGTGCATGAATACATATCACTGCCATCTCTCTTTGTGTATCAACAACAAGTCCATCCTGGGACAGAATGATGCCAGCCCCTTGTCAACAAAGGAAGAGGGGGAACCAGATGGAGAGTTGTTTCTGTGGCCTGTGAAACAGTCAACGCCACAACAGTTCAATAAGCAATGGCCCAGGATGGGGAAATGTGACTGAGACAGGCCCAAGGACCTCTCTGACACCCAATTGTTTCCTGAGTTTCTGTGTCCGGCCTTCCGCCCGGAAACGTTTGGGCAACCCCCAAAGGTGAGTTTGTATTTTTGTATTTATGAGTGCACGCACAGCTCAATACGTTTGTCGTCTGTGTTTTTAATGTGCGAGCAGAGTGGGATTGTTTGCCAACATGCGGGAAGTTCACTGGCAAAATGCCCGTTGCTTTTTAAAGAGTGTGTAGGAAAGGATGGGGAAAAGATACTGGACTGTGTTGAACAATGACATTAATAGTTAGTCATGTTGACCACATGGTTACAGTTTGTTCACAGAGGGATAAAAGTAGTAACCCTGACTCCACTTATCTGGGGTCGAGAGATTATTAGAACCGATAAATAAATACTTCATAAATATACATTTTGTTATGTCATAGATGTAGCAATGATGAGCTAAGATGTAACATCATACAGTGATGTTAATGCATAGAAAAGTACAGACCAATATTGAATGCAAGCTCAAAACACACACAGAAATGACTTCAGGCCAGTAAAGAGTCAAACTTCAATGAGAAGTCAACCCAGTGTGTAAAGTCCTTATGTAATGCTCTTCACAAGTCTTCAAGTATGAGACACAGTGGCCTAGATAGCACCTATGTGTGCTAAATGTATAAAAACAAGTCATTTCATAACCTACATTAACATACCGCATCCACGCAGTATCTGTAGTATCACAATTAACACAGTTACCCTGTAACCCTGTATTAGTCCCACAATGAGGAACAATGTAAATGAACAATATCAAGGCAGAAAGAAAGAACAACATGATCACTTTTATTTTATACATTTTCACAAAGCACCAAACACAGCATGACTGTAATCTGCATGGATTAATGAGTTTGGAGTGTGATTCATAGATTAGAATAAACAACAATGGTAAAAACATAACACGGTGTCCTGGTACGGGTGAGAACAGCAGATGTGAAGGAAAAAACATTGGGCATGCAAGGCAGGTTATTCTCTACCGCCCTCTAGTGAAAAAAACACATCAATGCAACCTAATAATCATGAGTGTTCCTTGTTAAATAACATACACATGTGGGATTTAGATAGTGACTGGTGTCCATTTTATTATTGTATAGCATTTGATTTGCTGTTTGTGAACAAGTGCATTGATGCGTACGAATGTGCCGCTTTTATTTTGAAACATTTGACTGAGCTTTAACCCGGAAGTAAACAAGTGTTTTTATGCTAACGATGGATGTGTCATCAGTACATCAGGGCTCGGGTGGGAACTGCGAATATTAGGGAAAATACGAATATCAGACTTGTGTCGATATTCCTTTTAGGAACTGTTCGAGACACGTCAGGGGTTTTGTCTTTGTAAATTAGCTGTCACAGAGTAAGTACGGCAGGAGGATTTACAAACGTACTTGATTAGCTCCGTTGATCTTCTGCAACTGGGCTGTTAGCAAGCAGGCTAACTGGTTTCCCCCTGTGTGTTTGGGTCCTGACGGGTCAGCACAGCAGAGATATGTCCTGCAGCTTGTTGGAGTTTTGCCGGCTCCAGGAGCTCAGAACAGTCCGGGACTACTTGTTCCAGAACCAGAAAACTGAGCCAGTGGAGGAGAAGAAAGACACAGGTACGAGGGCTCGGTGGACAAATACATTAGCATGCTGCTGCAAGCCATGTCACAAAACTTCAGACCGTTTCCTCTGGAACTACTTAATCACTCATACTGTAGTACTAATTCAATCAGAGCGATTGCTAATCGTCAGACTATGTATATAATTAGATATCATCATAGCAAATTGGGGGATGGGTCGTTGTTGCCAGGTCTGCATTATTAAAAACCCATTCTAATCCTACCCAGTTATACTCACCAAAACAAAGTAAGAAATGTGTCAACTCTGATCACCTACCCTGGCAATTACAGTAAAAACGTATTTCTGACTTTCCTCCAAGTACTACCAGAGGAAGGTTGCATACCACTGGTGGTACAGAACCATAGTTTGAGAACACCGAGAAGTAGGTGAAAGTAGCATTGTGAATGTGATCAAAGTATTTACTCTTGTCACATGTATTTGCTATACAAAGTTGAGCCACAAGGTGAATGATGCTGTGAATTAACTTAAGTTGTATCAGTTGTATCAGTTTTACAATTCATGTACATTTATAAATAACTGCAAATGGACATGTATATTTTTAATTTAAATAATTTTAACCAACTGTTCATCTTGTCAAGGGCTGAACCTTATGCTTTTCAAAAGAACTCCTTGAATTTAATCTGTAAACAATTTAATTTTCACTTGATAAGATGCTTTTGGTTATGTATTACTACTTTGTGGTGAAACCATGGACCTGGCATTCATGATGAATCAGTTATACAATACAATATATGCTGTGTAATGTACAGAGGTTTGTGGTGATCAGACTGTAGCATTAATGATTCAGTATTTAGGCTTTGCAGTGTTATAGAGGGGCTGTGCTCTGCAACACCATGACAGGGAGAAATCTGACAGGCCTTTATGTTTGAGTCATCCCACATGAGACCCCTGAACATAATACAGACCTACACTCATAGGGCAGTTGTTGTTACATACACATCATTTAAACTAACTGCACGTAGGCTTGCAGAATGTGTCATCACCTCCCCCACCACACACACACACACATAAGCATCATAAATATCCATGGCAACAGGTCTTACTCCTTGACTTTTCTCCCTTTTCCCCCTTGTTTGTCTTCCACCCACTCTTGAGTATTTTTAGGTCCAGCGTCACCTGCATCAGCCCCTCTGCTCCTGTTTGCTCTCATTTTATTCATATGGTTTGCATTTTTGTGTTACCTAATCTTTTCAGCTGAGGTGTTTGTAGCCCCTTTCTTAATAATTTACAGATTACTGTCTTTATTTATTGATGTTGGGAGACAGACCACTAAAGAACCACCAGCCTGACTCTCCCTTTGTTTACTCCTTCCTCAAAAGATGATCAGCTGACTTGGGACACATCTGACTGGGAGTCAGCATGGGAGAGTGGTGACAAGGAGGAGGAAGCTGCTGCGACCACAACGGTCTGTCTTTTCTTTGTCTTGTGCACCAGCGTTCATACAGGTCCCTTAAATTCAGATTGTCATAGCATTTGATTTTGCAGAGTTGTAGTTTTTCCATTAAAACTACTTGAGTAGTTGAGTCATACTGAATCACACCAATATTAAGTATTGAACTGCTGACTGGTTGCATGGGGGTCATCTCCACTGACCTTCCTGTTTGATCCGCAGGCGGAGGAAGAGCCCACGGGGCAGACTGGACCCTGGTTGCAGGACTGTGTTGTGTCATTGTCACCCTGCTCTGACCTGCTTGTCGTGGCCCGTGAACAAAAAGCAGTTTTTCTCTCAGGTCTCACACACACACACACACACACACACAGTTTATATATAATTTCTCATTTGCATCTCCAAAGATAGGCATATGGTTTGGGAAAGAGATTTGAATGTCCATGTGACTTCCTATTAAATTAAAGGTGAAGTAAGCCATGTTTATTATTTTCTTATAGCAAAGTGGCGCACAGATGACAGTGGCAAAGAAGAGATGACTCTGGCCGTGTCTTGGACTGGCACACTCAGTACTGAAGAAGGGTAAGAGTAAATTCAGCTGATATAAGGTACAGAAAAAAGAGTATAGCTAAGGAGGCAGGAAAAAAATATTACAAACAACAGATAAGGATGACAATGAAAATGGGTGTGATTGTGGGAAAATAAGTGAAATATCAGATAATGAATGTTTGAGTGCAGCCTTTGAACAATAGAGAATTAAGCTCAGTGATGCAGGTATTATACCTCACTGTATGTATGCTTCCTCCTCAGAGAGTGCGTGAGCAGCTGCATCTGTATCCCTCTGGCAAGCCAAAAGCGGTAGGTTATACTTCATGTGAGTGAAAGATGAGATGTCTGTGGAAGTTCCAAATATTTGCTTATGATATTATGATTAACTGTGTTTGCTTTTTCAGGAGCTCCACAGGACGGCCTGACTGGACGTGTGTAGTAGTTGGATTCACATCTGGTTATGTCCGCTTCTACACAGAGGTAACCTTATCACTACAATCTTATACGTTTATACCTCTGAACCATTTTGTGTTTTCATCTGTTGACGTAAAACTCATTGTCTGTCATAAGAATGGAGTTCTGCTTCTGGCCCAGCTGCTGCATGAGGACCCAGTGCTGAGGCTGAAGTGTCGCACGTATGAGATTCCTCGTCATCCTGGAGTGTCGGAGCAGGTAATGATAACACCTGACTCTGACATCAGAATTATGTTTGAATTGAATGAATTTATAATATTGTGATTGTTTTAAGTATTTAAATGATTTGCCGTTTGTGGTTACGTTAATAAATTCCATGTTTTCTCCAAATATATCATCAGATATTTTTGCCCACATCGCCCACCCCATTGAATAATTGGATATTTTATAAAATGTAAGGTAAATCATGTAACAACAGCTTAGCATAGCTTAGCACAGCGTAGCAATTGCTTGGAAATGACAGTCTGGGACTTAGGACTAGACTAAGTCTGACCCGCACATTGCGTCATTTATAAAAGGTGTCCAATGGAGCGCACATCCAAACTAAATAAACACCAGGTGCAGGACAGGATCAGATAAATGATAAAACGGGAAGTGTCCCCACAAATGTTACACGCCATTCTTCAGACAAACAACAAGACAGTGAAGGCAAACAACATGTACCTGTGTAACGTGTTCATTAGTGACCGTTACATGTTTTGACATCTTTGGACAGACACAGGCTGTTTGTTAAACTTCTATTACTGGCCTTCATGCTAAAGAAAAGCAGAGAAGAAAGTAAAGCAAGGATATTTTAAACTGTCTCGTCTAACTTCCGGAGCATCAGTGAATAACCATATTTCCCTGCATTCAGCTGTATGATTGTGTGTTAATATGGATGAATTCTTCAGTTATGTATGATAAACTATTCAACACTCATACTACATTTTTCTGGAGCTTTAGAGAACGTCTGTTTATTGATATTTATTCCACTGCAGCATGAGGAGTTGAGCATCCTCTACCCTGCTGCTCTGGTCACCATTGATGGCTTCAGCCTCTTTCAGTCTCTACGTGCCTGCAGGAACCAGGTGGCAAGAGGTAATGCGCGTGCGTGTGTGTGTGTGTGTGTGCTCCAACCAGGGTGTATTAATGTGAAAATATTTGTGTGTCTTACTTGCTTTTTGGACCCATTAAACAAGATTATCTCAAGTTTCAGTTAAGATAGACGCACGCTATGTCTGCCTGCGGAAAGCAATACATAATGGATTTTCAGACAAATTATCTATTAAGTTTTTTTATTTAGCCTTTTCTCCTATCATCAAATTTTCTTTTCATCCTCATTCACCCAGCTGCTGCAGCAGGAAGTGATACGATCCAGCCTCCTCCCCTGGCCTACAAGAAGTGGGGTCTGCAGGACATGGACACCATTGTGGACCACAGTAGTGTGGGTAAGGTGCTATTCCTAGAGAGAGAGTTAGAGTTATAGATTCATTGATGGTTATGGATTAGCCTCCTCTTGATTTACGACTCCACCATAAACCATGTCATTATCTGAGATGAATTGATATGAAAGTTTATTTTACTGCACGTGATTCACAGTATTTCCACCATAGCAAATAGGATTGATGTTTCATTTTATATACACTTGAATAAAGGAAAAATCCAATTTTGCTCGTGTCTATTTGTCCACTCCTCTCTTAGGCATTATGACGCTGTGTGTGTTCGACCAGATGAAGAATGCATCGATCTTGGGGGGATTTAATGCTTCAGTCAAGGGCAGCCCCCCTGCCATGAGCCAGTATGTCACTGTGGGAGGAGGACCTTACACAGGTTTTTATTATGCTATAGAGGTGAGTGTGTGTGTGTCTGTTTGTGGGGGTGAGGCATTCATGACATAGAAAATGCCCTCGAGGAGACATTCACATGTCTCTTTGTTGGATCTCTTCACAGGGAAGCTCCCAGCCTCTTCTATCTCACGTAGCTCTGGCTGTGGCCAGTAAACTCACCTCTGCCCTCTTCAGTGCTGCGAGGTATGTATTCACCTGTTCTTGCGTGTGAGTAAGAACCCTCTGAAACATGGTCCTGCTACCATAAAGGCCAATAATAGAAAAGTATTCAAGGTTAAAGGAATGAGTCATAGCATCAGTGTCTTCTATGTGCTTGTGTATCTCAGTGGGACTGCACTGTTGTCTTCTGCTGCTCTAACAGCACACAGCAGTCAATCAGTAATCTGATTCAAAGCCTGTTCTCTTCTCTGTGCCAGTGTAATCCATACAAGGAGCATGTTAATTTCACATTTATTATCTTTTATATCCTCTCCTTAGTCTGTTCCCTTCTTTTATCTGGACTCTTCTTAAATGTTTCTTGATCACTGTCTTTGTCCTGCTTTGTTTCAGCGGGTGGTTAGGTTGGAACAAAAATAAGAACGAAGAGGAGACGCCTCAGAAACAGAAGCCCAAGGTGGAGCCTGCAACGGCGTTAGGAATCAGGTACCAATTATGACATCTGGACACAAATACGACTGTCATATATACTGTACGGTGTCTTATTGATACGAAGCTTGATATACATACCTTCCACTCTGTTTCAGATTTGGTCTCCCAGACTCTCGTCGCCACGGAGAGTCCATCTGTCTGTCTCCCTGCAACACAATGGCTGGAGTGACCGATGACTTTGGTCGAGTCACACTGCTGGACCTGGCCAGGGGCATTGCCATCCGCATGTGGAAAGGTGAGGGAAACAGAGAGTGAAAGGAACGGTGTAAAAAAAGAAGAGAGTTTCTGATAATATTTAATTTCAGTTTGAGTTTAATAACACAAACACCGTTATTTTCCTGAATTTTAGAGCATGTGTTCCTTCTCTAAATCATGCTAAGCCACGTATTCATTTTAGTCATTGTTAAGTTTGTCTCTGTGCAAAGTTGATAAGTTATACATTCTACCGCATTGTAGGTTACAGAGACGCACAGCTGGGTTGGCTGCAGATCCCGGAGGAGCGAGGTGATCGGGACTTCTCCCCCTCTGCTTCCCTCCCCAGAAGACATGCTCTCTTCCTCATCATATACGCCCCCCGCAGGGGGATTCTGGAGGTGTGGGCGATGCAACAGGGGCCTCGAGTTGGAGCTTTCACTGTGGGTAAACACTGCAGGTACGGGCAGCTTTTTCTTATATGTATTTCTCTGCCATTGCAAACATCCTGCATATGCTCACTGTGTGTGTGTGTGTGTGTGTGTGCGTGCACATCCAGGTTGCTGTATGCTGGCTACCATCTGATGGGTGTGAACAGTGTGACCAGTCAGGGCTGGCAGCTTCACACCCAGCAGGTGTGTTTGCTGGATCCCATCACAGGAGCAATGAGGACTGTGAACATTCCCTTTCACCTGGCCCTTAGGTTGGTACACAGACGGAAGGAAACGCACCGAGACTGCAGATTAATCCTAAAGATGTTTTATCACATGACCCATCTTTATGTGTCTGGACCATTTCAGCGACAAGAAGAGTGAACGAGCCAAAGATATGCACCTGTTAAAGAGACTGACCACGATACTGAGGAGCAGAGAGGTGGAACCTGGTAAGAGATGCAGTCGTGAAAGCTCGATGTAAATAAAAAGCTTGTAACTGAGTTAGATGAGAAAACTTAATATTTTTTCTCTTCATTTCTAAATAGATATTTTCGAGAGCGAAGCCAAAAGTGTGCTGTTGGATATCAAACACCCTGCCATCAAGAAGCAGGTGAGATAAAACATCAGTAAATAAAATAAAATGCCATCACACACTACTGTAATGGATGTGCACGCTGTGGTCAATATTGTAACTGCGACATTTGCATTTCCCTCTTAGGCTCTAGATTCTCTTCTGTCAAATAAAAATGCCCCCGTCTCCTGTCTCACTAACATCACACGCTCCTTATACGACAATCTGAAGCAACATGGTAAGTGCCAGTCCACTGTGAGAGAAATCATGTGCATTTTAAGATGTAATCTTAAAATGTAGATGTCATGAAGTGGTTGCCAAATTATTTGCTTAGCTTTATGCCGGGAATGTGTGTTTTGTTTTGTTTTTGGAGTAAGTTCTCACTTTATTTGACATCACACTTATTTCTGTATCACAGACCCAGAGGAAGTGGGCACAGAACTTCTCCAGCTCTGCTCTTCACAAATGAAACTGCTACAGCTTTACTCAGATATCCAGCAGCTACACTCGGCTGCAGACACGGAGGATTGCTCTGGCAACGTGAGCACACACGAGCACACTCAGATGACATAATATTGACTTACTGTCCTAACCATACAACATGCTTTTTGTTTCCCATAAGGAAGACAAGTCCCCATAACGTGACCGTGTAAACAGATTTAGGTCCCCCCACAATGACCTTGCTTCCCATGGTTTATATGTCAGAATGGTCCTCACAAACAAATATACATAATACAAGTACACACACAAACACAAGAATTGGGAATGTCAATATAAATGTGTTTCTGTTGCAGGACTCACTCGAAGGCATCGAGGATGAATTGTCCCGCGTTGCTCCGACCTTGCAACGTTACGCTCAGCTCACCTCGAGACCCAGTGTTAGTTTTGCTCAGGACTCGCCCGACTTGCCCCTTACTGCCCAGGCCTTTCTCTCCCAGACGGAGTGCACTGAGGACGGGGAGGTGAAAATGATCCGAGGGACTGAAGCAGACTGGAACCAGCTGGGTATGGTTAAATTCCCAGTTACTCTGAAAGATAGCAGGAGCTCTTACTGTATGCACATGGTTATTCTGATCATTAGTCACACAGTTGTTCATGTTGAAGCTGTGCAATTAAACATCCTGCATGTACAAAAAAAGACTACAGTAACAGAGGGAACAAGCTTTGATGAGATGGTGAACCTTAGAACCTTCAACAGTAGACGACTCGACTCAGATTCTTCCACTGTGAAACAAGTGTAGACACTCAGTCTGTCTCCATGTGATGTAACACCATGAACCAGAGTCAGTGATTGTACTTTACCACGACACGGTCAAAATGAAACTTCAATTGTGATGGCTAATTCTAAATTGTATAACATCTCATTGACAGTGAGCTGCCACTAGTGTCTGTGTGTGGAATGTCACTGGTGTTTCTCCAAACCAAAGTGCAAACTGCAGCATATCACGCAGATAAGTGTAAAAAGTAGCACAGTCAGGTTTCACAGGAGCCACGAGGATCAAATGGATCTTTAATGAACAATCCTGGCTGAGGACCTCTGTCCTTGTGTGTGTGTATGTGTGTCTTTGCAGGAAATTTTCTGTTCTGGGGTTGTCTGTGTGGAAAAAGCCCAATCCATAAAGTGTGTGACACCCTGCAGCAGACGGGTGTCAGTCCACAGCAGTTACTGGTAAGAAAAGAAACTAGATGATAATCACAGTGATTAATATTGGATAACAATAATAATAATAACAACAATTTAGACCTCCTATGATAATTGAAATGAAATCATTTCATTTGTTGAGATAATCATTAGTGTGTGAATGATGTCGTAATTGTATAATAAATAGTAAAAGTAATGTGTGTAGCAGATTGAGTTGATGCATGTGCGGAAAAGGCAGAGAGCAAGTTAAAAGAAGTAAAACAGGTTAAAATTGGTTGAGAAAACGGGTGCATACTGTAACAGATAGAGCAATTCCATCATTTACAGTCATGCAAAATTAAACGATCCGATTGTGGTGACTAATTAGAAGCTTCTGTTTTAAACAAAGTTTTCATATTGCCCTGTTTACACGGCAATGACTTGTGTCCATCTAAACAAAGCCAGAGAGAGGACAGACTCATGGAGGGTTTTCCCATGCAGCTCTCGCTTTCTCCTGCTTTTAAAAATGTCACCATTTTTCCTTTTGACAGGATATAATATATTATATTAAACTGAATAAAGAATGTGAACAGTCTCTTTCTCTCGTCACTTTCTGCCAAAGGCTTAAAGCTGGGTTAGGCTGCGTATTATAGCCATTATTGTGCAATAATTCCACAAAACCCATTAAGGCTGTAAATCAAGTAATCTGAGAGAGAGTTTAACTTTGCTTATGCTCTTTTTTTTCAGCTGTTCTGTTGTTTGTTGTATTAGTTTCTCAGGAGACTGAATAACCACAGGGTGATTTAGAGAGAGGTTGCACCAAAATGTACAATTAGAAATTAACAATCAAGCTTTTTTACTACACCTCTAATAATGTGTTATTACATTACCAATAAGTTAATAATAGTTTTTTTCTTTTTGTTTTATTTGATTTTTACACTTGGTTTTCTTCGTCTATCAGTTTCTGCTGATGAGCGTGTGGTTGCAAAGAGAGAAGGAGGTGCTACAGAAACCAGAGGAAACGGTCAAAAACCTCCACACACTACTCATTGTCCTGAGCAACATGAAAGGTATGCACTGTATTCTGATTCTGCGCGTGCTAACGTTCCTTCTTCATGGAGAACACGTGAACTCTCAGCTTACTTCTTTTTCCGACTTCTCAGGTGCAGTGGATGATTCGTGGGACCCTCAGTCTGTCTCCCCCTGGTGGCAGCAGGTCCGCACTACATGTATCCAGTCTCACAATTCTGCCGCCGCTCTGCTCGCTGCCTTTGTTGCCCACCGTGCTGCTAAGGCTAGCATCACCAGTCACGCCGACACCAAGGTAGAGCTTTTAAAATGATTAAGCACGAATGTGGTTGTTGGTCTAAAATTCACAGGTTTTTTCTGTGTGTCTGACAGTTGCATTCAGAGTGGGAGGCTGTGTCCCTGGAGCTGGAGCAGTGGGTGGTGTGTGTTCGTCAGCTGGAGGATGTGCTGGTGTTGCAGACTCTGCTGTTGGTGCCTCCTCCTCAGGGAGCACCTGCAGGTGCTGCTGCAGCTCAGTGTTCCGTCAAAGCGCTGTTGGAGGGAGGCACAGGTAAACAATAAGTCCTCAAAAAATAGTTCACGTTGTCTTATTCTCTCAGTAACATTGTGCGAGTAAATTAGGAAAATCGACTGAAAACACAAAGAATCGCCCACCAAAAGTTGAATTATACTGCTCAAAAAACCCAGTCGTTTAGTAGTTGTACTGGATAAAACGCCTCCAAATACTTTTCTATATGACATTTTCAGAGGAAGAACGCACCATACAACGTTACATTTCGTTCCTTTTCAGTATTTTACATATTTTTAAAGATCAGAATGCAAAGACGTGCTTGTGTCTTGTGAATCATTTCCTGCCCGCATGGCTGCTGCTTCTCTCATTAATTTTTTTACCCCGATATTTCTATTTTCCGAGGATTCCTTTCATTTTCGTTTAGTTTTGTTTTCCTTTCTTCGGCTCTCATGTTGCAGACACATGCAGATGATTTTTGTGATGATTTTCCTTTCACTGTAAAGGTGGCATCGCTGACAGTGTCTCCAAGTGGGTGTTCAGGCAAAACTTGGCCCCACAGCGGTTGAAGGAAATTCTCCAGAAGAGAGAAGAAGCAGAGGATAGACTAGAGCAGAAGACGGGAGAAGACGGAACTGATGAGACGGAGCAGAGCCAGAGAGACAACGACAGGACAGCAGGTCAGGACTGAAACATCTGGCAGCTAAAATGACACTTATATAGTCACTTCTAAGTGTGACCTCTGTCCACTGTCTCTCCAGAACTGTTGGTGGCAGTGTGCCAGCGGTTCCCACACTCCCTCTCTCCTGACCTGCTCTTTGCCCACTGCTGCTGGGAATATGTGGTGCAGTGGAACAAAGACCCAGAGGTAAATTCAGAGAAATTCAAACATATCATCCCTGTTGGATTGTTACTTCTTAGAAAAAGCAGGCTTCCTTTAGTCTACGCAACGATGGTCACCTTTGTTCTCACACCTGCTTCTTGTCTTAGGAGGGTCGATGCTTGTGCTGGGCGGTGGAACACTTGAAACTCATCACCAGTCCACATATCCAATTAGGTTAGTGTCTCCTTTTTTTGATTCATCGATTACCAAATCGTATATAATCACTTCATTGGTTTGAATGTTTTCTGGTTTCTTTCCTTTATGTTAACCAACAAAAATCATTAAAAGTAAACAGTGGTATCTGGTATTTTATGGACCAAACCATTACTAGGTTTTACTAAAGGTGAAAGAACTGCTTTATTAAGCATTATTATTTCATCACTGTGCTTTACTGAATCGTCCTCAGGTATTTCCACCATGATGTGGAGCACGTTCCTTGTCAAACGATTCTCAGCTGCAGCTTTCCTCATGGAGAAAGTAAGTGGTGCACATGCTGTGTCCAGTCTGCCTGTTTGTTCTGAGGGTGTGAAGCAATCAACCAACAGTTTGCACTTGTTTTCCGTAGGTGGGCAAAGCACCTAAAGATCGTTTATGTCGACGGGTACGTTTGTGTTTCTGCACAGATTCTCAAACATGCACATTTATCTTTTTCCCTTGCACATACAGTTTTTTTGCATTATTTTATATCCAAAACTCTGCAGAGAGGATAATGTTCACCTGATGGAGACACAAACCTTCTGCCTGTTCCCAGTTCATTAAGAACATGTGTTTCTGTGTGCAGGATGTTGGGATGGGGGACAAAGCCATGACGTTGTTCCTGGGCTGCTGTGTCCAGCTGCTGCAGATCCTCATGGAGGTGACTGAAGTATTGGTTAACAATCAGTGGCCTTTTTCTTTTATAAAATATTACGTGAGTAAAAACATCCAAAAGACAAAAAAGAAAAGCATGGAGAATGAGCAGTGCCCTCGCATAAACTCAGCACAGAGCATGGTCAGTGAAGTGTGGCTGACCACGTCTCTTCTTTGTTTGTTGAATTTGAAATAGAATCAAATGTGTGGCTTTTTGAAATGAGGATAATTCTTTTTAAGACATAGTTTGATATCTGATGTCTTTAATGTAGACGATCCATTTTTATAAAGTGCTGCTGTTGCAACTGTGGTTCCTAATGTACTACTAATAATAATGTTTAACATAATATCACGTAATATGCTACTAGTTTTAGCACTACTGACTCCTAAACTTGACAAAGCATTTAATGTGTTTGCCAAATAGCACATAAATATGTCTTCCCTTAGTTTCCTCATTGCTCACGGACAGTGATTGGATACCAAACTAGTTGTGATATCATCAGTTCATCATCATGCAGGTTTGAGGTGAACGCACAGAAAACAGAAGGTAGTGAAAGCTCAGTCATCAACCTGAAGTGACCATTTTTAACAGTGCATGTGCTTCATCAACAGAATTTTGAGATAACACAGCAAGTTGATGAATGATGAAGACATATACATATATACGCATATGTTTATGTATATACAGACAGTGTTGTAAGATGCATGGCCAAGCTAACTTGAGTATGTTCTGGTAATGTTAAAGCATACGTGTATGTTTAAGTTTTTGGCTTCTCACAAACATGATTGTAATGAAAGTAACCAAATCAAGTTCTGCCCCAAACAACTGCCTGTCACAGTTTCTGCTGCTGCTGTTAATTTGCCATGCAGCTCCAAGTGTTTTTTTCTCTATAAGCTGATTTAAGGAGTCTTGTTTTTAGATTTATTTGCCAACTGCATCAGTTCAGTCCAATATCAGGTTCCGGCTGTGGAGGCACAGATCCTTCCTTCTAAGAACATAGATTTTTCCATTTATAATCCTTTTTTAGACGCTGTATTATTATCAATGTCATAGTGCTTTTGGACTCAAGTGTCTGCTGTGCAAAGTAAAGTTTCCTCATTGGTTTCTCCTGCAGGCCGACTCAGCCGTAGAGGAGGTGTCTCCTCCGGAGCTTTCCGTAGAGGAGGCGTGGTGTGGAGCGGAAGGCCCCGCCTCCATAGCTGAACTGGCCCTGGAGCAGAGAGGGGTCCACTACCCCCTGGTCCAACACCACTGCCTGTTTGCCTCCCTGCTACATGCTGTTATGACCTTTAGTGTGAAGGTCAAACCACTCAGCCTGTATGACAGCAAGGTGAGGAAACAGCACATTTACATACACGGGTACAGTTAATGTGCGTGACCCAGATACAACATAACATAACACCGATATTCACCCGTCACTGTGTAGGTGTTCTAAATATTGTACACAAACAGTACTTTGAAATGATGACATTCCATATTTGTTCAAGGGTAAGAACGCTTTCTTCAGAGACCTGACGACAATCCAGCTGATGCCCAGTGGAGACATGGACCCAGGCCTGGTCTCACTGAGACAGGAGGTAAGAGATTATACTGGATTTGTCCACTTCTAAAGAGTGAATAAAGAGAGGAACAAACAAAGGAAAAATAAAAGTGATAAAATAAGCTTAATACAAGGATTATAGCAAATGTCTGGAATAAAAACATCACCTCTGGTTCTGTTGTGGCTCCTTTGAACGGTTATAAGGTTAAGACTGGACGATGTAAGGGGGAAACATGTCTGTCGTGTATGTATTCAAAGGTGCTTTTTGTTTCTCCACTCTCACACACTGTGTACTGTGTCCTGTGTCTCAGTTCCTCCTGCGGGTGCTGACTGGCTGGGTTCAGGCTATCGATGATCTTTCCAGCTCAGCCTCTGGCACTGGTTGCCCTCCTCTGCCATCTAGTGGCCCCAAAGCTGATTGGTGGCCCTCGCTGTGTCTGGAGCTGGGCTCCCTGCTGCAGGTCAACCCCGACATTCTGCGGCGGCACCTCGTCTGTGAACTCTACAACCAAGGCCTGGACCTCCGGGCTGAAGAGGTGAGGGAGACGTGGACTGTTTGCTGCAGACCGAGGCTAAAACCAGGATCATAACTTTGTATCATCCTCCTGTTTGTATTTCCACCCTGTCCTTCAGGTGATGTTACAAGTGGAAGATAAGGACGTGTTGGGTTCTCAGCTGTTGGTACTGAGTGGACAGAGGCTGAGCTTCTCACTGTTGCACAGCCAGAGTCAGACGCAGCCCGCAATGGAGCTCCTGGCCCGTCTCCCCCCAACCCTCTGCACGTGGCTCAAGGCCATGGTAAGACACCAGCGCCGCTCTGAAGTCTCACTTTTCAGTAACGGATGCTTTTTTTCAGCTCCACTCTGATCACATACCCTGGTATAATACAGTAGAACCTGTGGAGGAAAAATCGAGCCATTTTCATATCACATAATTCCAATTCCAAACTAAGTATAAAACCTTTGTTGTGCAGGATCCCAGTGAGCTGCGTTGCCCTCTGGTCCCTCTGTCCCAGAGCAGCCGGCTGGTCAGCCACGTCATTGAGATGCTGCCAGAGAACCATGCTCAGTACAGCCTGGCCCTGCACCTTCTGGAGGCAGTGGAGGCTCTGACCACAGAGGACTGACCCTGACCCTGACCCGGACGGGTTCACCTGCCGCCCTTTCAAACTTTAAGAAAATGGTGACGCCGCAAACAGAAAGATAAGCAGCCTATTCACCATCTAGTCATAAGCTTTTAATTTTTGACATGTCCACACATTTAACACTTACTTAATTGGGTGCTTGTGTTATTGATACTTAAAGTGTTCAGCCGTATAAGTGTATGAGATGTAATTCAGATTTCTTTTGTCACTTGCGCTTAATTTGTTTGAGTCTGTTTGACATCAGTGTCCTGTGTGCCATATCTGTTTGACCTTTCTCCTCCTTTCCTCCCGCTCAAAGACAAGAGATGTATCATAAAGAAATATGGACCTTTATTTTTTATTTATATAGAGAGACAGAAGTGAATGAGCTGTGCGTGTACACCGTCTTTTCTGTGGTCCCACTGGGCTAAACCAATGCAGAATAAAGAGGTTTGTGCAAAGCTCAGATGTTAACGTTGGGATAATGGTTCATTTCCTGGTCAATCACGGGGTCCAGATAAAAATCAGCTGCTCACCTTCACTCACACACATCAACTCTGGACTGTACATTCTCCACTGTTGTCACATAGTGACTCACAGTCAAATACAATTACACACTGGAAAAAAATGCATTCCTTCTCAACTGAAAATCAAATCAGTGTCTTCAGTTAGCAGCAGTTCATACAGTAAACCTCAGTCATCCTCAGATTACACGCCGGTACCAGATCATAATTGTAGTTTACACATTTAAGCCATAATCGACAAAGAGGGACTGACTCGGGCGTCTTTGATTTAAAGAGTTGGCTGATGATTCTCACATGCTGCTCTGACTCCAGCTGTATTTTCTCTTGAGTTTAAATACAGGAGAAAGACAGACGCCGGTTTCACTACGTCCAAATACAGAAAACAAAGCCGTCTCTGCTGTTTACGGGTCGGTGCCAGTGTCCAGGCGGGTCAGTGAGCCTGCGAGACGATGGTGTGGCAGCGCGGGCACAGGCAGTCTGCCGACTCGGCGGTGAAGCGCCGGCAGCGCGGGCAGCGAGCGGCAGAGGTGGGCACCGCGGCGATACTGTAGGCGCTGTCCTCGCGGATAACGCCACCTGACGACACACAGACACACGGACTGAGCAATGTTTCCACCAAATGAGAGAAGCACAGAAGAGGTTAAGACCGACGTTAATCAGTGTTTGCCCAACCTGAAAATCTGAACGCTTGTTTTAAAGGACATTAGAATTAGAGTTGAAACAATTACTCGATTAATCAATTATTACTCCTTGACACGGGTGGGCAAGGAGGGGAGTAGTGAACCTGGTGATCAAAGACCTGGCACCAGCTAGAGTGGCGCTTGATTTATGCACAGCCGCCACCTCCTGTCGTCACTGTGCATACACTGCTGCTTCTCGATATCACAAGTAAAGACATATTTACTGCTGGTCTATTTGCACGGGATAAGTGTTAGTGTTCGGGACTTTTTTACCCCGGATAAAAGTCGCTTTAATCTTTACCGACATCAGGCGGGACTAAGATCACAGAGAAGCTCTGGTAATACTTACTTTACCTCCTCATGTAAAATGAGTCCTGTTCAAATAGGGCTTTAGAGCTGATCAGAATCGTGTGATGAACTCATTTGACAATAATTTGAATCTACCAGGCATTTGTTTATACCCGTCACCGTCTCCCCTGTCCTGAGTATTTATCGCTGTGTCACTACAGTACTTAAGGAGCTTAGTGTTGATGCTGCTCACCCTCCAGATTGATGAGGAAGGTGCCGTGGTTGAGTAGGGCGTCAGAGGGCAGGTCACGGGGCAGCTCGCTGGTCAGGTTGACGCGCGCGGCCATCATCAGCTCGGCCAGCTGGGAGGAGGTGGACGAAGGTTCCTCTTGTAGAGACTGGAAGTTAAATAGGTCGACCATTAAATCTGCATTTACTTTGACCAACAACAAAAAAACAAAAAAAATCGGTGCTACAATAGAAAGATTCCAGATGAATCCATGAAAATAATATTATGACACGTGACTTTCTAATCTCCGAGAGTAAACGTACCTCCATGAGTTCAAACAGCAGACAAGGTTCAATGGCTATAGTGAGGTCGTACTGGGCAGCGTTTTTGCCTGGAATTGAAGACAGGAAGGAGTCTCTGATGGCACACGCTCCCTCCACTGCCTCCTCCAATCCTGGTCGCCGCCACACAGAGCTGCTCTTTATCCAGCCGCTCCTGAATAAAGTCTCTGCCTCTGCGTTAACAAACAGTCTGTGAGTTTTTACAGTAGAAACTAACGATTCTTTTTCGTTAGTTCATATTTTATCCTCAAACCAAATAATTCCGTTTTAATGATGTAAATGCACAGATTATAAGGATGATTATTACACGTTACTGAACCACTGTGGTCATTTTTCCTCCTCACGTTAGCTGAATGACACCTACTGTCGTGTCCCGGTGCGTGCTGGTAAACCTCCTCCGCAAGGTGCGGCAGGATGGGAGCGATGGATCTGGTGACGCCGTCCAGAATTTCCTCCAAAACCGTCTGACATGATCTTCTGCCCAGTGAGTCCTCTGGATCACAGTACAACCTGGTTTAAAAAAAACAACAACATCTGAGGTTAAAGGGCACTGAGGCCACGTAGGAAGGAGTGATTTCTAATGGTGAGACTGGAGAAATTTGAATTCACACAAAGTGTAGATTCCATTCTACCTGTCTTTGATGATGCTGAAATAAAAACTGGAGAGTTCTCTGGTGATGAAGGCCTGGAGGACACGGATGACTCTGCCGGCATCAAACTCACTGTAGGCATCTGTGACCTGCAGACGTTAAAATGCACCATCATCATCATCATCATCATCATCATCATCATTACACCTCCACTTACAGTCTACGGCCCCGCTGTTACACACACACACACACACCTTCATGCTGTATTCTCGCAGCAGGTGCAGCATGTATTGATCGATGTAGTGCATTTCTTTGGAGTCCACGGTCTGAGAAAGGGGGTCGAACCCGTGCAGGTTACCGAGCAGGAACTTCAGCGTGTTTCTCAGCTGGGAGGGAAACAAAGAAGAGAAACAGTCAGTGTGCATACGTGCATGTGTTTGAAGTCAAATTTTAGTCGGACTAAGACAATAGTTAAGTTTTCTGAGTGAAATCGAACAATCTTAGTTGGTTCTGCCCATGCACCAAAATTTCCTCCTAGGTCTTTGACCCGGACGTAGAAGGAGATGACGTATAACGTGCAGTACTGTTGTCTGAAAACAAACACCACCATGGCATTGACGAGAGCGAAAGCTGCAGAGAAAACCCACTTTTGGACTGATGAAGAAGACTTTCATGTTTGGGCAGCTGAAGGAACTAAATATTCCATCTAATAATCACCACTTCTGGAGTCAGACTTGTCCGATTGTTCAACTCAGTCGAGCGACGACCACTAAATTTGACTCCGGTACCTTGTTGATGCTCTCTCGGGCCGAGTTGAGTGCAGTGGGTCCAATCTGGACCTCGGAGAAGATGTTTGACTCTGCCACCCACCAACGCAGCACATCTGCCCCGTACGCTGGCAGATCCTGAGAAAAACAAGAAGACACATGAGACCGCGTCAATCCTGCAGCCTAAAGTGTAATATTTCATTTCATCCACGATTTTCTCACCTCCCCTCCATGAATGACTTTATCAGGATCCACAACGTTTCCCTGAGACTTGGACATTTTCTCTCCCTTCTCTCCGACAGTAAAGCCATGGACCACCAGAGACCTACACACAATTATTTTGCTTATAGTTTATTTTAGATCATTTTATTGATTCCCAGCATCAAACAGCACTACATCCATTACCTTATCACAATATGATATTTAAATGTGTTTCCTTTTTCATAAATGTCCCCAAAATGTTCTTAAATCCCATATCATGTTGTCTTTCTGGTAAATTATGTTTAGTTTTTTGTTGAATATTTAACACATGACACATTTACATTGAATTCATGTGCACAGTCATCATCTGCAGTAAATAGACGGGACACTCACTTGTACGGAGCTTTGTTCCTGACGGCTACACTGGTGAGCAGTGACGACTGGAACCAGCCTCCGATCTGGTCCTTTCCTTCCACATATGCATCTGCTCTGGAGTCTGACTCTGAGGGATGAGTGCAGGAGATCGTTCAGTTCCACGCAGACACAAAACAATGGTGGTAAAACAAATGGTTAGCATTGAGAAGACAAGAGGTAAGAGACTCTGTTAGTGACAGGTGAGGAAAATGACCTTTACTTAAATGTGACTATTGCTCATTAACATGCTTTGACCACTTTTCAAAATCTAGGTTTTATGTTTCATACAGACAGCTGTCCTTCAACCCAGTCCATCTCCACCCTGAATCCATTCAAGAAAACAAAAAGAAAACACAGTTACAGTCATCCCTGGAAAAAAAAAAAAGAGAAAGAAACAAACCCCCCCAGTGTTCTCCCAAGACAGATGCCTACATGTCTAAATCCTGCATGCAAAGCAGAGAGCGTGAGAGGAAAGCCGGGGGTTGTAAACATATCCAAGAGCTTCTGAAAGCAAAAAAGAGGAGGAACGAGTGAGACGCCACAGTGGTTAAGAGCCACAGCTAGGCCACAGTTGGTGGACGGTCAAATAACCTGTGACCAGAGGTTTGCGTAGTGGAGTGGGGAGCCAGCTGAGACGAGACTCAGGCTCTGCAGAATCTCCCTCCGTCTCCTCTGGAAATAAAAACACACTACATTTTGCAGCTTTTTGTTTAAAACAAACAAACGTTGATTGTAACTCATTCTTGTAACGACCGACAGATCGACAGCGCTGTAACAGGTGAGGACATTTCTTCAACTAAAAATAATTGAGACTTTTTGTGCTTCTGCAATGAAAATTAATTAAACTTTTTACTGTTAATTCTCAGTAATGCTGAAAGTAAAACCCCAGAGCTGAGTGACGCTGGTATACCGAGACTGCACCGTCATCTAATCCAGGTATGTGGTCAGCAAACTGCTGCGGCTTTTGTTCACAACACACTTTGCAAGAAGCTTTCTCTCTTAAGAAGCTTTCTCTCTGCAATAAAACTAATGAAAGGAGAGTTGATTAGAGGCCGTTTGAAAGCCTGCAGGTGTGAAAGTGAGACGGTGCAGTCTTACGACACAAAGCAGTCACTTTCTTACGAAGGTCACGTGTTCTCCACCTAATGACAACAACATCTGTTACTGGAGGGAACAAAACACAGCTTTGCTTACATAGACAGATGCTGATTTATTCAAACTGAAGGGAATCACCTTGTTCTTCATGTGACAGTTTAGGTTGTTTTTTTGTTTCTTCTTCAAATTCTGAAGTCCTCTTTGAAAGCCTCAAGGTTTGTGATTTGACCACCACTCGTGCTTTATTGTCTGTTATCCTCTAAATGGGAACTTTATTAACAAAATCCTATCCTGGTATATTTTTGCTGAATATTATATCCCATATTTATATCCCAGTATTAATGTATCCTGTGCTACTGATGAAGTGAGACAGTGAAACATTATTTCCTCATGAAAATTGTAAATCTAGTGAGAATTTTGGCTCATTTTCCCATGGACTTACATTCAAACAAGTGGGGTCTACAGCCTCCATCAGTAAGTTCAAATGTTATCTTGTGAATTTAATCCTTCATTCAGATTTTGACAAATGTCATGACAATGACAAAATCAAAACCTGATGTATCTTGATATGTGCTTCAATGTTAAATGAGTTTAGTATGTACCTTCTAGTACAGCAGCCCACGACGTCCCACTGTCAAACCAGATGTCCAGAACGTCCTCTCCACGAACGTAGTCAGTCACTGGACCCGCTTTACTCTGGTAAAAAACAACACACAGGCCAACAGTTGTTAGAAGCCCGGGGATCTTTTGTGCTTGCAAGTTTATTTTGAAGTTAGTAATGCTGGCATGAGTGAGGGATTACTCTGTCCAAAAACATTATTTATATGATGTTCAGTGTCGTTATTGGGGCATCATCTTACCTTCTTAAGGACTTCAGCTGGCAGAAAAGCCTCGATGGGAAGCTCCCACCAACAGTCACTGCCCTTTTCTTGGAAGAGCTTTGATATGTGGGACACTGTATGTCTGCAGAGGACGGAACGACGGCAGGAATATTAATATTGAGTGTACAGTTTGACTGCATGTGTGCTGTGCCTCAGCTTACTTGTTGATCAGAGCCTCTCCGGTCTCTCTGTGGTAGAAGACGGGGATTGGGACGCCCCAGCTTCGCTGTCTGGAGATGCACCAGTACGTCCGTCTGTCCAGCATGGCCAACAGGCTGCCCTTTGCCGACTCTGGCAATACACGCACCTTCTGCAGTGCATCCTAGATGACCACACACACATATATACACACACTTTTGTCTCTGGAAACAAAATCAATACCTTCCTGGAAACGTGGCGTTGGACAATCTTCAGAGAATCTCCAGAGTTCCGAGCTTTATCACGGCTACCCTACTTACCTTGGCTTTGTCTTTCAGCGACGCAGTGTTGATGAACCACTGCTTACTGGGGCTGATGATGACGGGTTGCTTTGTCCTCCAGTCGTACGGGTAACTGTGGATACACTGCTCCTCTTTCACCAGAGCCCCACACTCCTTCAGAATGGAAATCACTACACACACAGAAAGGCAATTCCCATGTAAATGAAATGTACACCTACACCTTGGGCATGTTGTGTCCACACTTGATTCATACTGTACCTTTGTCAGTGCCTTCTGACATCACAGACAGACTCTGTAACTCAGGACCTGCTGCTTCAGTGAACTTGCCGTCCTCGTCCACGATGCAGTCCTTAAGGGAGAAGCAGATCACACAGTGTTACACAGCGCTACGTACAAACCTGTTGATTTAACGACCCATAACGTGCAAACGTACCACAGACAGGTTAAACTGTGATGCCACACTGTAGTCGTCCATGCCATGCGCTGGTGCTGTGTGGACCAATCCTGTTCCTTTGGCCATAGTCACGTGATTGGCTGGCAACAGCGGCACATCCTTGTCAGGGATTGTGGGATGTTTGCAGAGCCCACCTTCAAGTTGGGAGCCTTGGAGGAAAAAGTGATGGGACATTTCATACAATCGTGTATGTAAGAGAAAACATGTTTCAGACAGTGGTGGCTCTGTGAATATTTACCTGTGAAGGTGCCAACAGTCTCCAGCTCTGTGCCGAGCAGCGCCGCCACACTGGCTGTGCGTTCAGTGGCCACCATGAGCAGCTGACCGCTGTCTGCCCTCTTCACCACTGAGTATCTGTATTAAATGGAAAAGTCACTCTGGTGTTTCCACAGAAGCAGGAGGAAACGCTACGACATTTTCTCGTTTGTGTGGATGGAAAATGTGGTTTCAGTAAACAGTAAAAGTAAAAACTATTCAAATAAGAAATGATTACTTCAAGAATTATCTTTGTTATAAACGTATTGTTATGCAGAGCAGTTAATGTGAAAGATAAACAGTTAAAATAAGGCACAGGAAATACTATCTTAGGTTATGCCCAAGTCTACATTACTGGAATGTTGTAGGAACTAATCCAAAGGTAGTAATGTTTTTATTCACTAAAACGTTGATTGGTTATGGAGAGGACATTTTAATAAGGGAGACGGAAGTTGTCATCTGTCAGTGCAGCTACTTACTGGGCATTGGGCATGTAACAAACAGCCTGGTTTGCAGGAATGGTCCA
Source organism: Solea senegalensis (assembly GCF_019176455.1). NCBI lineage: Eukaryota > Metazoa > Chordata > Actinopteri > Pleuronectiformes > Soleidae > Solea > Solea senegalensis. The sequence continues at coordinate 21,168,455 of NC_058036.1, forward strand.
GGGCTGAGTGGTCCACACCAACACAGAGACATTATCCAGACCTGCAGAGGCACACATACACCCACAAATGGTTAAAGAGATCCCCACTCAGGTCAGAAATATAAAAGCTCAGAGTGACTTTGTTGTAAATGTGTTTGTGTTACCGTTCTCTGAGGCGATCTGAGGCGGCAGTGTGGTCAGGGGAAATGTGGCATAAATGGCTCTGCTCACATGTGCAGGGTTGTACTCCAACTCTGCCTCAGCCAGGGCCGTCCTGGAGACGCACGGTGAAAAGTCACGGTTGTCAGAAAGTATTAAATATTGACATAAAAATATAAAAAACACATGTTTACATCCTGACAGTACCTCGAAGAAGGAGACCAGAAGACTGGCTTGTAGTCCTGGTAGATGAGCCCCTGGACAAAAATATGTTTCATAAGTTAAAACATTTGGAGAAATCCAAAAGTATCCACTTCTAAAGCCACTGAAAAAACTTATTAGCTTTGCTATTTGCAGTTGTTCTTGCTATATTATTTGTTTTATTTGATTAACTGTTGTTCTTGGCTGAATAACACATGCATGTTCACCTTGCTGTGCATTTCCTGGAAGACCTTCAGCTGAGCAGCCTCATAGGCCCCATCAAACGTGTAGTAGCACTTGTCCCAGTCAGCCATTACCCCCCAGCGCTGGAAAGCAGCCTTCTGACGAGCTATGGCCCCTTCTGCAAACTCCCTTGCTGTAGTTGGCACAATCCAGACATAATGAGCTCATGCAAATCTAATAGAGTTCATGTTCAAGGGAACTATCTGTCCTTTCTGACCTTTCTGTCTGATCTGCAGGGGACTCAAGCCGCTGGTCCCCTGGTCCCCAAGAGCCTTCAGCTCGATGGGTAGGCCATGGCAGTCCCAGCCTGGGATGTAATGGACCTGACGGCCTCTCATCATCTCAAAGCGATTACGGATGTCTTTTATAATCTGCAAGATAACCATATTTATTAATATACTGAGTATCAAACAATACCGATAACAGTACAATACAGTCTTATTACCTCTTTAAAATAAAAACAACTAACTTATAGTGTTTTTTAAAAAAAACAGTATCATATCAGCTCATTGCTTTACCAAACTGCTCTTGTAAGTCGCAATCAAATTACATCAATGGTTCTACTGTTACACCACAACAGAAGAAAATAATATAATAAAGGCCACTGTAAATAAGACACCTTATTGAGCGCGTGTCCAACATGAGGGTCTCCATTTGCATATGGGGGTCCATCATGGAGGCAGAACTCCTTCTTGGCCTTTCTCTCCCTCTGCCAGGAATACAGATTTGCAAAACCACACTCCTGCAATGCATAAAGAAAAGAACAAGCAACAGAATTAATGACTTAATACTATAATATTGCAGTCACATCAAAGACAACTGGAGGATGTGATCATGAGAATGATTAGACAGATGGGGTAGATGGGGGTGAAAGACTTCCATATTCCTAATTTAGTGTCTATCCAGTTACCAAAAAACAAGTTTAAATAAATAAAGTTATCAGATTTTGAGTGCAGTCTCGTCGCACCTGCTGTATCTCGAGCTCTCGCTGCACCAGCTTCTGTCCAGTCAGTTTCATTGGGAACTCGGTCCGAGGAAGGAGCACTGTCTCTCGGTACTGTCCCTGAGGAGAACCTGCCACCGGGGACTGAGAGATGTCTTCTCCTGAACTGACACTGAAATGACAGCGGCTCGAGCTGAAGGAGAGAGCAGGGTGGAGGAGGCCGCCTCCCCGGTGTGACCTCCGTCCCCATCTGGCTAACGCATGGCTAACTGCCGAAACCCGGCACAGCAGCATGGGGAGGTGAAAAAGCTCTGTGGCCACGAAAGTGAAGAAAAACAACAATAACAAAAGTGCCGAGCGTCTATTTCCTTATTGTGACTGTTGCAGTAATAGCGTCGTCGTTACGTTCCGCCCTTCTTGGAGTGTCGTGTTTCTTCCGGAAGAAATATTGAAACGGACATCTACGGAAACTCAACGGGGTCATACGATATTTTTTTGATTATTTTTTTTCCATTTAAACCCATTATTCAAACTGCAAAATGTGCATTACCCCAGAAAACTCGGTGTGTGTGTGTGTATTTTAGTATTTTTTTACATTCAGTAATGAGTTCTCGTGCCTTTTCACTTGATATATGCGTGGGTTTAATCTGCCATCTCAGTGTATTTCATTTCAATAAAACGACACTGGCCAGAAATCATTATAATTGTCATGATACGTTCATAATATTCTCATGAATAAAAACGTAACTTAGAGATACTCGTTTTCTCTACTCGTTAGCGCCATTTTTCCAAAGGCTTTTACGGTGAAAAACCTGTAATCCAATGCGTCAAGCTGATTTGGAAGAACATCGAAATCCGGTTTTCAAAATAAAAACACCGTGCACCGTATGTCTAAGTGAACGTTTGTAAGCACATTTCTGAATGAGAAAAATAATGAAAATCCTCGCAGCTTTGTTTCTCAGACCTTATAGTCTCTCAAAGTTTGACCGCGGAGAAATTAGTGTCAGTTAGCTTGACCACACTCTATCTTCCTGAAGTACCTTGCTGCAGTATTATTATTCGCATTAAAACCAAATCTCTGTTTGATTATCTGGATGGAAATATTCAATTTAAAGTTTTAAAGTGGACCTCTTTAGCTGCGTGTATATATTCAAACGTATCTAATTTAATTCAAAGCCATACTGACCATATTTTAACAGTAGTTGCCACTGGATGGCGCTGTTAAACTAACTTGGAGGGAAGTAATAAACCTGTCCATTGGAATTCAAACATATATTATCATACTAATGAAATGGCCGCGGTACATTTTCTCAATGAGACAGAAAAAGAGCTGAAATAATGTTACGCAAACAAACATCTGTTCTCGACTCTGATTAATTAAGGGCTTTTTCAGACAGCAGGTGGTGTTGAGTGGTTGATGACGTCACGTCCTGTATATAAAGCACTGCAGCAGATTTTGACTTCATTCGCTTCATTGTTTCGAGCAGAGCAGACAACTTACGCCGTCCCACGCAAAGATGAACAAACTGAGTGTGATTGTCCTTGGAGTTTTCCTGCTGGCTCTTCTCTCCTCACAGGTCAGTTTCTCTCACATTCTCCTTTCTCACAACTTTTATTGGGGGAGAAGAAACACCTTTTTTTGCCAATTGACCAGGTTTTGTGCCGCTTAATCACAGTGTCTTAATGTCGCAGGTGGTCGTGATTAATGGATGAATCTGCTTTTGATTTAAGAGTCAGCCGTTTTTACAATTATCTGTTAAAGAATTAATTTAAAAAAAAAACATTTACTGTGTTTTAATGTCTCATTAAAATGTATTGTCTTTAATCTGAACTAAAAACGTTGGTGAGGAATTGTTCCACACTGTTTTTTTTTTTGTTTTTTTTGTTTTGTTTTTTTTGTTTTTTTTGAAAATTAGGTTGTATTGTGGTTGAAAGAGGTTTAAGATGAAGGGGGAAAAAAATTTGTAAACACAAAATTCAGCTTATTAAAATGTATTGTGCTCCTGTACTTTGATGGTCTGGCTTACTTTAACCTTTCTATCTGTGAGGAACTGACTTTTACGCACCAGTAAATGTGACTCTTTTTGGGTTTTTTTTTTTCCCCCCTCAGGTGGTTCAAGCGGGAATCACAACTGCAGCCCCTACGAGCGGAAACCACAGCGTGACTCCCACTGCCTCAGTCAACGCCACATCCAAAGATAAGAGTGGCTGTGAGAGGAGCGCAGGAGTCTCTGTGCTGCTGCCGCTGGCTCTGGCAGCTTCTCTCCTGCACGGATGGTCCCAATGACCCGGGACTGACGGCTCACCACACTGGACACCACTAACGAGGCTGAACGAGGGGGGCGCAGAGTTGCCCAACAAATGTTTTTAAGATACCTTCCCATGAGGTTGTGGACTTGTCGATGAATGCACGCCCCTGCTCTCGGCAGGAAACCATCATGGACCACCTGAAAATACACCTTTGTCAACACCTCACCCTCATGGTCGTGGCGTCTGCTCCCAACATCCTGTTTAAAGAACACGGATGTAGTTTAAAGAAACCAATGAATTTCTCTTACTGCAGGTGTGTGTGACTTGAAGCCTTTGAACCTAATGATTGTGAACGAGTGTAACAGTTTTGTTTTTTGTATTGCAAACTTTGGAATGTGACTAATGTAAACATCAGGCCTTTTTAGATTTTGATGTTTGTAAGTTGAATAAAGCTTTAATTTGACATGATGGCGCTTTTCTGTTGTCACTTCCTCTAATGTGGCTTATTTCTATAGCCACATGGGACGTTTCTGCTCCTTATGGTTACACACTGTGACTTTACACGTGTACACTTATGGTGGTTTAACTTCAGTCAAATGCACTTTTTGCAGTTTAACTTGCTGCTACTATGAGAAATGTTTGACTTGGAGTTGAAAGGTGACCTTTTCTCAGTCTTTCCCCAAAATAAAACGTCAAACCATTTAACCAAAAGCAAGCCAAGCCTGCCTTCACATGGCTGCCATCAAAGGATCTCTGTAAAAGATTACTGGAATTCACCTGTGTCCACCCTGTAGGAATCACCTCCCACTGGTCACATGACAAAGCTCAATTGTCAATGTTTTTGGTAGATTTGGATCTGTCTTGTCCATCTTCATTAGCCTCTGGGACATGTGGACAGCCATGTCTTCTTTATACTTGAGTTAAAGTTTTTAAAAGCCACATTCCTGCAGCACCATAATGATTTAATGACACTAGTGTGGTCACTTTGGGGGGGAAAAAGGAATTCTTTGATTTGAGCCACTAGAGTGTGACCACTTAACGCTGACCTTCTCCTCCCCTCTAACTGCTCCACCCATCTCTGTCCACCTGAAATGTAAGCAGCCCTGAGTTTGGGTTAGGTATTTGTTTGCAGGTGGATAAGGGGAGGGGGAGGGAGCACATTCTTGGAGGCAAAAAAAGAGCGAGGGTAGATGAAGGACATGACGAGGGAGAGAGGTGAAGGACACTCGAGCTTTCATTCCTGAGCTGTGAAGCCATTTTAGCTGCTGCTCTCAAAAGCAGGAATGTGTGTTTTGGCACAAATGAGAGCATGAGGTTGCAGTGTGTGTGTGTGTGTGATGTGTTTTGTGTTTTGGCTGCAGTCACAAATGACTACACACCCCCCTCTAACCACCTGGGCTTGACTATTGTTGATTTTATAAATTACATTAATTATCGTTGTGTTATTTACACCAAACCAGTGTCACCTTTAACCTTAAGGGCAGTAAATTCACAAAAGTGTCCTAGTATTCATTTGCACTGTTGTATTTCAGTATGGTGATACTGAACTTTACTGACTGGTTTTTAAAACAGATGTATAAATGTGCACCATGTGAGCAAATCATCAACTACAAAATAAAACCAAATAACTTGAGCTCAACACTATTTAAAAATCTAAATATATTCTACAAGTGTTGGGAAAGGAATTATGGGACTTAAAACACTTTTATTCATCATATTATTTATTGAAAAGACACTTTTAAAATAGTCGCTGTCTGATATTTTTGGTTTGTTTGCTGTTTTTAAAGCGGAGGTGAAGCGATGTCTGTATCATCACCTGCAGGATTGACACAGATGTGTGTGCATCGTGTGTGAGAGAGAGAGGAATATTAAAAAACCCACTGCTCTTGAGCCTGTGAAGACTCACTTAGAAATAGAGCACAAACACCAAGAACAAGCCACATTCTCAGACCTCTGTGACTAATGTCAGTATTTAAGGTAACATTCGTGTGAGACATCTTGTTGCTATAGAGACAAAACAATGAAGCATCATAACCTGACATATCTGCTCCTCGTCGCTCTTCTGTCCACCTTTTTTCATTTCACCCCAACCTGTCTTGGCAGACGGCCGCACATTTATGTGTCTGGTTGAGTCGCGGAGGTTTTATCTTCTTCTTGTTAAAAGTCAAAAGTTTCTCTCCACTTCTGCCTGGTGCTTGCTCATTGTGTGAGCTGCTGTTGTTTCTCTTCTCTGTATAATATTGCAGGTATTATAGGTATTTAATCACCCATACAGACGATGGATTAACTGTATGCCGTCACTTATTGTGCATCAAAGCGCGCATCATCGTTGTCATCGCTTCAAGGAAATGGAGATGTAGTCTGTCACCACATCCTGTGCATAAATGTGGAGCCTAAGCAAAAACCTTGAAGAGAATAAACATTTAATAATTACTATAATAATGAATGCGTGTTTATATGAAAGTCCTGACTGGTTTAAGTCTTTAATATGACTTGTTTGATTGAGACTCGGTTGAGTCTGTGTATGTGGTGGGTGGGGGGGTTGTAGTCAAATGCTGCTAGTAAATCAACACACGCCCTTCATCCTGTTCCTGTTTTTCACACCTAGATTTTACACACACGGTTAAATCGGAACTCAGAACTGCATTATCGTTCTGACTGGGAAACTAATACAAGCGAAGGAGAGGGGCATTTGTGGGTTATCTGGTTGCTGTGGAAACCAAGCACAAACTAGTGTGAGCTACTTTTAAAATGACATAAAACTAGCACTATATAAGGTTAAATGAGAGGCTTATTTGTCCTCGCAGGGGGCGCTGGTGCCAATCCCAGTTGACATATGGTGAAAGGCGGGGTCACACCGTGGACAGATCCTCAGTCCATCACAGGGACACATAGAGACAAACAACATCCACTCTCTACAGTCAATTTGGAGCGTCCAATTTACCTAATACCCAAATCTGCATGTTGTTGACAATGGAAACAAGAGAACCCTGGGAAAATATTATGGATTCTGTAATTGGAAGTCTGGATTTGTTTCACTGCAGTTGACTAATATGGATGTTCTCAGTGCGTCAGGGACAGTATCTGTCCGGGCCAAAATGGTTTAAGGCCGGCATTTCCGATGGAATAATGTCCAACATGTCTGTTCACTTTCGTCAAGGTGGAGAGAGGAGTTTGTTTTTTTAGATCTGTGAAAGTGCAGTTTCATCCTTAGTCCAGAGGTTCAGTGTAAAAATCCCAGGGGAAACACAGCCTACCTGTGCCCCCCAGTGGACAACAATCATCTTTATGATCATATACAGTATATTGAGGAGGAGGAGAAGAGCGCTGCCTGTGTAGTGACCTGTGACATCATTTCTATACATTGTACTCAACACAAGCTTGTTTATGTATGCGCCTGTGTCCACTGTCCACTGGAGACATGAACACAGACAGACAGACTTTATCCACCCCAGACTGGGAAATGATTCTGTTCCAGCAGGAATAGAACATAAGAATATACTGTGCATTAAAAAGTTGTCAGTGAAGGTTCCCAGTCATCCAGATCACAGTCTTCTTCAGCTGTAGGCGACTGGACTGGCTTGAGTTGAGCTGAAGACGTTTCTCACCTGGTTTGTGTGATGAAACGTCTTCAATGTCCAATCACCTACAGCCAACGACCAAACTGACATTTGTAATTTGAATAACGCTTTAATTTGTGACACTCTGTTTGTCACTTTCTTAAATGTGGCTTATTTCTGTAGCCACATGGGTTAAAGAAAGCTTGATGTGCAGCTAAATTTCCTGCTTCCATTGTGATTAACAGCTGTAACCTTTGTCCAAATAAGCACTAAACTTAAAGGTCCATTCATCAAAGTACTCGTTGCAATCTCTCCGCGATATTAAAATACATTCAAGCTGGGGAGCTGGCAGTTAACCCCCCCGCCGCCCCACGACTTCCTTGTTTTTTCCCTCTTGCGCAGAAGGTTGTCGACACTCTGGCTGTTTTATATAGAACCAAAAGTAATGTAGGTCAAGCCCTGCTTCCTGATTTACCTGGTGCAGGTACATATGATGGAATGCACACACCTACAATAACAATCACCTTGTGAAAGCAACTTTTATTTAACAGCATATTCATGAAAATCCTGGTGTCCATAAGTTCTTGTCATACAGCGGAAGTCCTCTCCCTTTCTGTCACTCCTGTTTCATTCCTGGAGTTGTCGTAGTCCCTGATGGAGGGAAATCCAACCTTCTGCTCGATCCACTGGGCAACACTGAGCAGCTTCATGTCCTGGACAGCAGGGCCAATGAGCTGTAAGCCAATGGGAAGCCCTCGCCTTGATAAAGCAACCGGCACTGAAACAGCAGGCAGACCTGCAGGAGAAGCAGAAGAGAGATAAAAGATAGAGTGATTAAAGTGATAAAGGAGGATGTTTATGTTTGCCTTCAGCAATTAAACCCTTTTTATTTCAATAGAAAACATGATACACTTAGCCTTTGCTGCACAGAAGAAGCAGCTTTATCTTTACTCATTTAAGGGAAAAGTGTTCAGTTACAGTTGTGTGGGTGCACAGAGTATTTAAGTGTATCTATGCACGCAGAACTTCCTGTGAACTTAAGGTGTTCTGCCTTAAAACGGTCTTTTTCCTCTCTGTACCTGCCATGTTGGCAGGCTGAGTGAACACGTCTTCCTGTGCACTGCGCGTTCGGTTGTCTTCCTGTGTGAAGTCGGAGTAGCGGGCTGCATCAGTCAGAGTGGTGGGCGTCAGCAGCACGTCAACACCTGAGCTGAACACGTGCCTGAAGTCATCGGCGATAAGCCGGCGCACTTTCTGTGCCTTCACAAAGTAGTGCTGGTAGTTCCTGAAAAAACAAAACCACATGAATGTTTATCGTTCCTGTTAAAATAGAACAACTTCCCCAAATGTCTTCTTAAATTTGAAGTAAGACATTCGAGACTGTAACTGTATACTGTGATAATGGCAGACACACTGGTTAAAGTAATGAAGTCAGTTCTATGCCAGGATAAAAGAGTGCTGCTATTTGATACAGAGGAGAAAAAACATGAATTTGTATGTTTGGATTTTTCCATTGAAAGCCATGATGTATCCACAGTTAAATTAAGACAGTGACTGCTCTCCTTTTTTTGTGATTTGATTATTTGTCACTTTGTGTCTTAGTTTGGTCTATGACTATCCTGTTTGCACCTAACTCCTGGTTTGTCACCCTTTCCACGCCGGTTTGAAGATGGGTGAAATGAAGCATGATGGTCTGCATAGGTTCAGTGTGATGTCTCACTTTTTGAGAAGGAAGTAGTTCCCAGAAAGAATCCTTCCTCTCACTACGTCATTGAAGCCCTCGTGTCGCGTTGACGCATACATGGCCTCTGTTGAGCTGTTCACCTCACTACGGTGGCCTGACAGAGAAGAGGTGCAAATCAAATACATTGCCATTATCACCATCTTGTGACAATAATGGCAGAAAAATATGATTTCCTTTTTCTGTAGAGTCTATAGAGCAGGCAGGTTCATACCATATTCAAGGCCGTCAAATCGGGCCATGTTAGAAGCCACTTCAGCATGGCACAGGACGTGGTAGCACACGATGGAGAACTGAGTGTGGGGGAGCGACACCTGCTCCACCCTCGCGCCGGCTCTCTCAAACATGTCGGCAACACGACACCATTGAGCTTGAGTTTCCACAGACAGTCCCGGGGCGTGGTACTCCTGAAAGGACAGAATAAAACAAAAGAAAACCTTAAAACTTAAACTTAAAGTATGTCATTCATTTTTAGTTTTGCTCCCAAGTGTTTTTTAGAATGGCATTACTACAGGTGAGTTCATGGCTCACCTTAGGGACGCCTACACGGAGATTCTTAACATCAAAGTCTTCAGGTAGCTCCGTCAGGGATGGAGGGGCAGGAATTGTCGTCGAGTCTCTTACATCGAGGCCTTGGAGTATTCCTGTGTAACATTTCATTAAAAATCTCAGTTATGCAGTTCACTATTTGAGGATTGCATGTAAAATGAATAGCAATATGAAACGTGGACAGATTTAAGAGGCATACAAATCATTGTCGGTGTCTATCAAACACAGGGGATAGATTTTCTTCCTTTATGGCAAATGTATTTCTTATATTTTCATTTAAACAATGATTATATTCCTGTGTTCTTGAGAGCTATTTCTTTTTTTTCACCACAAATCCCCAGGAGAAACACTGAATTTAGTGTAATAACACAATTGAGGTGCATCACCCTCAGTGTCTATAATGACAGACTCTATAGGTTTTGCTACCTAAGACGATGGCTGTGTCACTGACAGTGCGGCTCATGATGCCAGGAACGTCCATAGAGTTGACAAGAGGGATGAGACCGTGTCTGGACAGCAGGCCATAGGTCGGCTTCAGGGCCACGACACCACAGAGTGCTGCTGGGTTACGAGTAGAACCACCTGTGTCTGAACCCAAAGCCCTGTCAGTAATTACAAAAGCAACTGATCTTTTAATCTGCAAGCGCCACTACTTCTGTAATTGTTTTTAATATAAATGAGTGAATGTGTTTCCATACAGAAAACTGGTCAGTGAAGCCACAGCTGCAGCACTTCCCCCTGAACTTCCTCCAGTGATCACCCAATCAGAGTCTGGCGTTGCCCCTGTCTGTTCTCTGTAGGGAGCAGCATAGCCCCAGGGATTCCTTACTGGTCCGTAAGCCCCATCTGTGCTGCCCGCGCTTTGAAATGAAAACAAACAAACATGTACTCTTGGTTTATTCAAATTAAAAAAAAGAAATGAAAGAACATACCTAAGGTCTTACCCCATAGCAAACTCATCCATGTTGGTCTTCCCCACCAGGACAGCCCCTTGGTCCATGAGCTTCTGAACAACTGTAGCATTATAAGGTGGAAAGTATTCTGCAGCAAAAACAGTCACAGGTAATTAGTCAGTGGACTGACATAAAGTGGAACATTATAAGACATGGTAACTTAACACTGAGGTGATATGCAGACAATACCTCTGAGCATCCGGGAAGCACATGTGGTCTTGATATTCTCAGTGCAAAAGTTGTCTTTAACTGCAAAAGGGATTCCATCCAGAGGACCTTTGGAGACACCTGATAGGAGACAAAGTCCCAAACAGTAAAACTTGTGACTCCACAGACGAGTGATGCAAATAAATACTCATGTGTACAGACCTTGCTGAAGCCTGCTGTCTGCTTCTTGAGCCTGCTTCAGTGCCAGCTCCTCTGTCACAGTGATGTACGCATTAAGATGCTGAGTTTTCTTGATGCGGTTCAGGCATCTCCTACAAAGTTCTGTTGCTGAAATCCTTCCCTCCCTGAGTGCCAAAGACACCTGGAAAACAATGGTGAGCATTTTGAAACCAAACCTTTTGACTTGTTAAAAAAAAAAGAGCACAATTGTTTCTATCAATATCAATAAAGACTCTGTTCTATTTAAATATTAAGATATTATACACAAAAAAGTCCAATTAAAATATATACCTGAATTTGTTATTTTTGCAAACAGAACAATTGGTAATAGATCATTTGTCCATATCCTTTTCTTTTTGGCCATGAGTTGCCCTTAAGTATTATAATAAAAGGTAACTACCCAACACATTTCCTGCCAATATCATAATGCAGCTTATACACGATGATGCTGATAAATGCAATATTGAATTGAGTCAGTCTACATCATTGCTATTTATATTATTGACTATATAAATAATGATTTGAATTTATAAAATTTGACAGTAAGATTTGATTTTGCTTGATTACATTTAAACTCATCTGAGTACTTCTACTTTAAAGGTATAAAGCTGCTCATGTTTCCCCCCACCACCACCACAATCAATGTTTACATTGCATTACCGATACTTCATATTTAAAAACCAGAAGATAGTAAAGCAGTTGAGTAGTTGTCCTAATAATTAGTCATACATCGTATCTTTATGCTAGGAGGGAGCACAACAACAATGAGTAAAGATAAACAAAGCTAAAGTCAAGCTAAGCTAAAATACAATATAAATGACGTAAACACGCACACTGACCTCTCTTATTGTCAGGTTCAGCATGTTGACGATATTTCTGTCACAACCTTCCAAGTTATTAACAACCTTCACTGTACAGTAGCTGCAGCGGTGCTAGGCTGCCATGTTTGTTCCTGTCGCCACCGTCTAACAGCGCGTCCTGTGATTGGACAGCCGGTTAGTAACGCGCACACTGATTGGCTTAGGCGCTGAGCGGAAGTCACGCGCCGGTGGAGGAAGAGGCATGTCACGGAAGAGGACGTTGTTTTGAAACGATATAGATTTCTTTTAGCGTTTATATGAACGACCAACAAGACCAGTTTACACCAGAAGGAAATGGTTTTAGTTCCAGAGTAGCGGTGGCTTCTAATGAACGTTAACACAGCAAAGTAACTTGTGTACAGCTTGACCCGAGACAGGGAGTAAATGTGTTGCTAATTTACTGTCCCACAAATGTCTGCGACAGCTTCTGTGCTTTTCCACAGTTCAAATATGACGTGTGTTAGGCGTTTAGAGTATAAAAGGTGGTTGTTACGTCTCAGTACTTCAACAAATGTAAAAACATTACTTTGTAGGCAAAGCAGTCCGTTCAGTACTTCCAGCAGGTGCAGGACTATCATGCCAGCCTGGGTCATTGATAAATATGGAAGCAATGAAGTTTTACGCTTCACTAAAAATGCTAGATTCCCCTTCTTGAGGTTCCCTAATGAGGTCATTGTCAAAGTGTTTGCAGCGGGACTAAACCCACTCGATGTCAGCATGAGAGGTAAGTAACAAGCCCACTGTATGTGTGTGTGTAGTACCTCACGATACCAAATAATACCACGATACAACGATTCTGTGATAATCAATATATTGCTATATCTGTCCAGCTGAAGAAAACAAAGTGAAAAGTTAGGATTTCTGTGCAGGATTTCTCTTGTTTACTCACAACACAGAGAACAAAGTGCATAAATGTATGTATTGAACGTAGATGAAGCATCTCTTAACATAGCTTTCTCCACCATTATCCCGCTGTAAACCCCCTCTTCCTGGGCAAGGTAACTTCCTCCCAAGTTTCCCTTCATTCATTTGAGCAGGGCCATTGCGAGGAGACATGTAGCAGGGACTGTTTACTTTAGAGTTCCTTAATTTATTAATTAAAATATAGATATTTGCCCTGGTGTATCGATTATCGTATTGCACAAGAAAGGACGACGATATACCACCAAATCGATATTTTGACCCACCCCTAACTGACCTTGTCAGGAGCTGCAGTTAGTCCTCATGAAGACCAAAACCTGGTCCTTATGAGGTGTGTTTCTCTCTTTCTGTGTGTGACTATCTGTACTTTAATGTCTCTAATGGTCTATACTGTATGAAGTAGTTCTACTAAGAAAGAAATTGGATTTGCAAGTTTTGGAATGTTCTTAAAGTCATCCTGTCCAATATTCAAGGAAAGACAACTGTGGGTTTGTTTGTTTTTTAAATTAGCCACTGTGAATCATTAAAACAGTAAATCACACAGTCTGTTAAGTTTGTTCTTAGTCAATATTTATCACAGAGATGGAAACTGTGTGAGAAACAGTCAGGATGCAGAGTCAGGTTGATGTCCCCTGTGGTTTATTGTTTCTTTTTTTTCTTCATCATTACAACAGATGGTGGGTTAGTGTGCAGGGAGGAAAGACAGTGACAGTTTTTCACAAGTTTCACTGGTTTGGTTGTTCCTCTTATGCATATGTTGAAAGGTGTTTTATGTCCCATGACATCATAAATCCGCATTTTTTACATGTGTACAAAATGCCGTTCCAGGGAACACAACATCCAAAAGAACAGAAAATGAATATGTAAACCCTCATGTGGAGGCTGAAGCGGTAGAATGAGTGACAGAGTGATGAGAACTTTGACATAATCATCATTCACCTTTATTATTTGCAGTTTCTTCATAGTTCCTGTTATAATCTCTGCATCTAATCCAAAAGCTTTCTTCCCGTCAGGTGGCTATGGTGCAGCGACACTGTCTGTGAAGAGAGACCCTCTGAACAGCATGCAGTCGGGCAGCGATTTCCCTCTCATTCTGGGGAGGGACGTGTCCGGGGTCATCATTGAGTGCGGCATGGATGTGAAGTATTTCAGAGAAAGGGATGAGGTACAGTAACGCAACCAGCAGACTCAGTAAACACTTCATTTTACAAACAGGAAGCATTTTACAAACATGTACAGCATATATAATTTGACAGATGTTCAGTATAAACTGTATTTATATAATATTTATGAACTGTGCAAACACACTTTGAAGAGTTGTGTGATTTCTGTCCATAATGAAGCTTAAAACCCACCGTGAATCTTGTCTTTAACTCTTTAATGATCTGGTATTTATCATGATAAATATCAGTAAACTTTTTTTATTGTGACTTTTTAGCCATATTGTCCTGCCATAAGTGTGAATGCAAATTATGTCCTCGATAAAAACCTGCAGTGTGTGAAAGCACCTTGTTGGAAAGGCAATATTATAGAGTCATTCAGATACGTTAGAGAATGAAGAAGGCAAATAACCTCTGCTGATGAGCCCTGGCTCCTGAGGCAACATGCTGGTGGCTTGTCGAGTCATTGTTATGCAGGAATCGTGTTAGCGTGGCACTGGTGATGTGTCATTGTGGTAGTGTGTTCTTGGCTAACATTAGGCCGTGTAATACCCACAGGGCAGATGACCTAGTCCATCCTTTCCAGGCCACACTGAATGTTATGTGACGACAACAATCACTCAGACAACCTCATGCACTGTCAGCACAACTTGAGTTTGGACTCTCTGCCAGTGTGTAGAGCCAGTGTTAGATAGCTCTATATATAGCTATAGTATATAGGGATGATAAAATAACGACCAATAACAATCATTTGAGTTTAAGCAATTTCTTAACTTCCATAAATTGATATAATCTCTAAATTTGACATGGTTAATTTATAAATGTTGTGAATCAAATCACGAATAGTATAATTTAAGGGAAAGAAACACAGGAGATACCGTTTTTCTACTTGTAGCACAGCATTCTCAGGGAAAAGTTTGATCAAGTGAGACTACAATGGTCAATTAGTTGGAAATGAAACTGTCACAGCCACAGTTTGTAAACATGAACTTTCTTATTCCTATTTCAAAAATGTTTCAGTTCATTTTTTTCTTTCAGTTCACAGTTCTCACTCACACTCACAGATTCTTTACAATACTTATTCCATATGATTTCTTGGAATAATACAGACTACAGACTATGTATTAATGTTACATTACCTTTTGTCTTTTAAAACCAATGTTGCATGCCCGATTATACATTAATATGTAATGATCATGTTGTCTGTGTGAAAGTAAACAGAATGTAGAGCAAACTGAATTTTTGCTTGACGATTATTTTCTTGCTGCTTGTCCTCCCTAGGTTTGGGCAGCTATTCCACCGTGGAAGCAGGGCAGCTTAGCTGAGTTTGTGGTGCTTAGTGCCAATGAGGTAAGTGACGATGATCTCATACAGCGTTGCTTTGTTAGCTGGAAATGTATCAATCAAGTATCACGGTTTCAGTCAGATTTGCGTATTCACTTCTCTTTTTGGAAGACTGTGGTTTGTTTCATACTTTGCATGCATGGCAGCAGCTTGCCATTTAACCACTAACGCATGCAAATAAAAAAACACAACAAGCAGGTAATTAAGAAACCTCAAGTTAAGCTGTAGCAGTTCAGAATGACTCAGATTGTGCACTATTGATAGTTGACGAGGCGAAATTAATCCTATAATAAATGTTGTTCAAATGAATGTGTGCTGTGCTCAGATCTCCCACAAACCAAAGTCACTGAGCCACACTGAGGCAGCAGCCATTCCATATGTGGCAACCACTGCCTGGTCAGCACTGGTCAACACTGCTGGGCTCAGTAAGGACAACTGTGGCAAGAAGCGGTGAGGAAACGTGGACAACTAGCAGCTCAAATACTGAAATATTTAATCCTGTTCTGCATTTGATATGAATCCTTATGAGGATGAGTCTGTGTAGTAATAATAATAAAAAAACATTATCAATACACTAATAACTGTTTCTCATCTTATCCACAGGATTTTGATCCTTGGAGGTTCTGGGGGAGTGGGAACATTTGCTATCCAGGTATGGGTTAAAGGTCAAGCAGTACATTGTATGTGTTTTTTTTAAGTTGTACTACAGTGTACGGTTTTTTTACTGCAGTGTATTCACACTGCAGTAAAAAAAACCTAACCTAAATATATGTGTTGCGCACTCAAAACGTGAATGATTATGAGAGTTTTGTCTTCCTTTAGTCTGCAGCAAATTATCGTTTTTGTACACAGATGCTGAAAGCGTGGGGAGCGCATGTGACCGTTACCTGCTCCCAGAATGCCGAGGGGTTTGTGAGGGGGCTGGGTGCGGACCACGTGGTGGACTACACTGCTGGGCCTGTCGAGGAGCCGCTCAGTGCACTAGACAAGTGAGACAAGCACACGCAGTCATTCATCTTGGTGTTTAAAGTGTCTTGCCCTAGTTACTGTGGCAACCCTGTCCACCCAGCTGTAATCAGCTTATTAGTGTGGGAAACCATAGCCTTGTTGTTTCCTAATGATCTGGTCTCTCACCTTTTCTGTCCCATGTCCTCACACCTGCACAAGTTCTCCCTCTAATTTACTTTCACTTTTGATGCCCCCCCGGAACTTACACGTCTCTTTATCGCCAGATTTGACGTGATTCTAGATAACGTTGGAGGGGACACGGAGCGCTGGGCACTGAATCTGCTGAAGCCGTGGTGCGGCGCCAAGTATGTCACCCTTGTGACGCCTTTCCTCCACAACACGGACATGCTGGGTATTGCTGATGGCATGATGCAGACTGCTGCTACTGTGGCCACCAAGGCCCTCAAGGTAATTATGGTTTAAAAATCACAGGTGCAGTTTAACTCTACATGTTTATAGTTGAACGAAATAAAACATCTTAGTCTATATTACTATTACTATTACTTTCAGATTTTGGAACACAATAAAAAAGACAAAGAAATAAACAACAGCCAAATTCAATAAGTCAGTATAAGACTGACAGACTGTCCTGTCAAGCTTCCCCTCAAATTAACAGCATATTGCACACTTTTTCAAGTCTTATTTAAGATGCTGATGGAGTGGGACACACATTAGTTTTTAAAGTCTGTGTTTTGGTACTTTTGAGAGTAGAAGAAATGTTGTCTGAAGCAGCCACGCGATTATTCTCCTGCGTGAGCTGAATGGAAAGTTCTGCATGTGCGATTGTTAAAGACCACCTATCTTTCGTTCACTGTGAATCCAGTCATCAAATTTATTGATGTTGAACTGCTGTTGAACTTTCAGTAACCCGACCACTAGCTTGCCAACAAACATAAATGTGTGTTTCATCGATGCAGCCCTAATGCAGAAGCCGGACAGATCTGGCTTCTTTCTGTAATTATAAACTGACATAATTATGGGAAAGGAAATGAACAGCACACCTGCATAAGTCAGTCATCCTACTCTTTGGCAAATCAGATGCTAATCTCATCTGAATTGTCGTGAAATGTGAAAAGCCCACAGTGATTTCCTTTCTGATTAGAAAGGAGACGACTGATGAAATCACCAATGGAGAATGCAGCAATGCATGTGCAGCGACCATGGCAGCAGCACTGTGTCTCACTGTGGTGAGACCAGGAAACAGACATCAAGTCTCAGCTTTTCTTTGTTACATGAGATTAACATGTTTATCAAATACGAAGAAACATAACGTCATTATTAATCCTTCCTCCTTCGTATCACAAGTACACACGCACACGCAAGCACACAGAGAGAGTGAGAGGGAGAGTGCGGTGTTGGTGGCATCCTGTCTCTGTGCCCACTGTAGTGGAAAAAAAAGCTTGCACACAGTGCTGTGTGCACCTTGCAGTGGTGTGTGCGCTTGTTTGTGTCTATTTGTGTGTCTGTTTTATATTAGTATATTACCGTTACTACGTTTTTCCACCCAAGTCTTAACCAGAGAATTCACTCGCTCATTATGTGTCACTGTGGTTTAGTGTTAAAGTACAAATACATGCACCAGAAGGTGACGGGCACATTAGCGAGGTCATTTAGGATTATAATGAGTAACTGCGCAACTGTTCACTCAGTTCAAGTGCTGATTTTCATTACATTTGCACATTCCTACAACAAGTTAAGTTAATGTTGCTGACTTTTGAGTAATTATTCAGAACTACTGCCACTTATCTCTTCCTCCACCCCTCCCCCTCCGCCTAACCCTAATCTTAACCTTACCACAATACAAATGTTTAGTCTCAAACTTAAACTGATGCAGAAATGTATTCAGGCACTTGTTTATTGGGGGATTGTGATTAAAAGACTATTGTGTAGTCCTGCTGAGCATCCCGTTTTATTATCCACTTCTAAACCTTACAAGTTACAAGTTACACACTAACGTTTTTACAGTGTGATGTCGCCGGGCTGTCATCTTCCTTAGTTCTGCTATTTTAGCAACACTTTGCGTTGGTTGGTTTAGTTTTCTACTTTAATCTGCTTTTTCTCCGGCAAAGCACAGTCGTGTCTGCTTAAAATTCTTTAATTACTGCCTGGTTAGCACAAAAAAACAATATAGGAATATTTGACATGCATTAAAATGCTAATTAATTCTAATCTTGCTTTAATCACTTACACTTTTGTCATTGCAACTTTATCTTCTTGTCTTTTAAACAATAAGAAATTGTTGCGACTCTTCACAAGGTCACAATATAAAAATACTTGTATAACAAATTACTTTTACTGCCATTGACCTTGGCTCAAATGCTAAATTGTCAAGGTCAACGTTTTTAACTGTTTAACATCGGCGTGTTAATGACGTGACGTGAAATAATTTGTTTTTCATCAGCAAAGATTGTCATCCTCATTGCTAACTAACTTCAGTAAAACTGGACCTGAATTACTCATGCACTTGAAACATCACCCTCCTTTTCCGGGACAGCCCCAGAGATACTTTTGCTTCCTTCTTTCTTTCTTTCTTTCTTTCTTTCTTTCTTTCTTTCTTTCTTTCTTTCTGTCTTTTTTAATTGCAGCACTGCCTGCACAGTGCTAGGCCTCACTGGCACATGAGAAATGTTCATTTCCCTTTTACATACAAATAGAATATTAAACGTCGATGCAAACCCCTGTGTAGAACTGGTTCTGTAGAGGTGCACTCCCACAGGAGGAACCTGATTCATAGCAGTCTTGTCTCTCACTAGCACCCACAGACCCAATCAGAGTTACAGTGTGATACTGATTATTTAGACTGATGCAGCAGAGGTGTCTTTTTCCAGCTGCTGCTGCTGCTGCATCATCACCTTGTTGTTGATGACTGGATTGTTCTGTCAGGAAATGTCAAGCTGTTGATGATTTGATGTCACTGCAGTTTACAGAAAGACAACAGCAAAATGAAAAAGTAAAGTAAAAAGGTGTGGGAGAGCCTGGTGCTGTAGGGTTAATAACAGGAAGTTAAAAACATGCACATGTGCACCTCCCGGTATCACGCCAGCATGCGGTTTACTTTGTAGTTAAAAGGGAAACTCGAGCGCCAACAGTTATTTTGGTTGTCACAGTGCCCTTGTTTCTAAATGTGTTTATAGGAAACGTGTTAATAACTCACTACTGTGCACCCTACACACACACACACACACACACACAAAAACTGGGTCAGTTGTTGACAGCATTTAATATCTCCACCCAGTAAGAGTTAGATTTAATTTTAGTCATGAGTAATTATCAATGAATTTTAATTTATTTTTTAGTGTATTTTACTGTGTACACTAATAACTAATAATTACTAATAACCTTAGTTTCCATGAGCTGCTGCTCACACCAAGCCCATTGATTTTTGTTTCTTATTAATACATCTTTTTAATTTGCAAAAGGAGTAATGTGGCTTGTTTGTAAGGCACTTTTTAAGGCACATAGGCTTTAAAGGTAAAATAGGCAGCATTTATTTTCGCGTTATTGATTAGTTTGATAATAACTAATCAAGTCTCTGTTTGGCCCCACGATGGACTGGCGACCTGTGTCATGTCAGCTGTGATTAGCGCCACCTTTCAGCATTAAAAATGCTTGCACACCTCCTCTGCAGTCTGTTTACGTCCCCATAAGAGTTTAAAGGAGTTGGATAATGGATATCTTTGCTCAGGTGATGAGATGGGGCCCAAGACATAGAGCAGTGATCCAAAAATGTTAATAAAATATCCTCTGAGTGCTGGTCTTCATTTCTTTTTCTCTTACTTCTTGCAGCACCTTATGAAAGGAGTTCACTACCGTTGGGGATTCTTTGCACCAAGTGGTCCTGCACTGGATGAAGTAACGGAGATGGTGGATGCAGGACAGGTACAGCATCAGATTCTGCTTCAATTGACTGTAGATACATTCTTTAAAAAGTAATACAAATATATTGAATTATGAATACATTTGTGAAAACTTGCTTTGCTTCACAAAGAATTTGGCTTGATGGAAAGTTCCCATGCTAAGCAACGGATCATTTTTTATTATTAAAGGAAATTGCAGAAGTGAACTGCTGTGTGACATGTATTTAACCTTCCTCTGTCTCCTCCGTCAGATCCGGCCCGTGGTGGACGAGACTTTCAGCTTTTCTCAGGTTCCTCAGGCCTTCCAGAAGCTGGAAAACGGTCACGCCCGAGGAAAGACTGTGGTCCAGGTCATTAAAGAGGGTGATGACCTATAGCACTGACTCTTGGACACAAATGAACAATAATAATTTCTACACAAATGACCAGCTCATTAGGTCTCTGGCAAATTTAGTTACAGCACATAGGAATAAACAAGGTAACTAGAGTTTTAGTTGTGTGGTTTGTGTAGCTTTTTAATGTCTGAGCATTTCATCATCCTGCAATCAGCCAATCGTGTGGCAATACAGTCAGTCAATCAGTATCAGTATGAGGGGAAAATGGGACAGATGAGGTTTATTTTTTAACCTGAAGAAAGACGTAAGGACAAATTAAAAAGACAAACATGCACCAAATACAACCAATTGTTTATTTTCATGTGTAACAGTTTCCTCATTTCACATCAACATATTTACAACTAACAGTGGGCAACATTGTAGCTGCAGTTCTGTCTTGAAATTATTTCTACTAAAAACTATACATTTAATGCTTATGTACAACCAAATGAAGAAAAGTACAGTTTGTGTAAAAATCTGTTGGGATTCTAAGAATAATATCAAAACTTTACAATAGGTCATCTTTGACTTATTTGGATATCACATCATTTAGACATTTAAATCGTGGAGTGTAGGCACATCAGTGTTGACGTAAACATTCATAGTTGTCAGCAGTAAGATCATAGAAACCATGCAGTAGAAAGGTAAGATGGAGAGATGCAGCATTGAAACAGGGCAGATTTTTCACTACATGCTGTTAAAACACATTCTTTGGTTAGCAACTTTTTACTTTACTTATCCATTTTTTAGGAAAAGAGGGAACACATTTCATCAACTGCTATGTAAGAGCATGCACTTTAAAGTTTAGTTAGTTGTCACACTATTGGTCCAGAGTAAACCAAGTCAAAACAAAAATAAAGGAGTGAAGTGTTTTTGGGTCACACGCTGCAGCTGCTTCACAGAGCTCAGTGCCCTGTGACGCAGCTGCAGGAGAGGGCTGTGGGGACCAAATGCTCCTCTTCTCATAGGATCTCCAAGGTCCACCTCTGGTTCAGTTTTCTCTCATCAAATGTGTTGAGAATCACCTGGTTCCTGTCATATTGTTTACCACCTGAGGAAACCGAGACAGTGAAGCATGTTCAGACTTTATACACTCACTGATAAAGGGATATTGACCACATGTGACACCAGGTAAAGTAAGCAGCAATTTTCAGTGTACTTCCTAAATAAACCAGGAGATGGAGCTGCAGGATGGGCACAAACACAGAGCCTTTATGCTCAGAGCAGTTTGATCATTTTAAAAGTGTTTCCTGGATAAATGAGTTGATCAGGTAGGGATTATGCGGGATTATAAGAAAAGATGAAGCTCTCTGACCTTTGACTTCCAGGACCAGATCAGGTTTGAAATGGCAGTGCACCAGGCCGTCAGGTGTGATGTTCCACAGCTGATTTTCCTTGCCTCGCTCTGGGGAAACACAAAGTCGACTTCCCGCCATCACCACATTGCTCGAGGTCTCCAGGCAACAGTCCTCCACCAGCTGGAGACGGACACAGGAAACAGGAGTTGATTTGGTTTAACCAGTTCTCATATTCCTGATATCATTCATTTTCTAAGTGCAGAAAAATACCTGCAGTGTCATGTAGTGTATTTTACTTTTAATGTTTAATCTCAATCTACACTGCAGTAAATACAAATGGAGGTCCAGGTTGAGTGTTCTATAAATAACTATGTAAACGGCCTCTGAGCCTCTGCTTACACAAACAGTGGAATTATTGAAGACTGTTAGGAAAGCAAGTTATTTCCTGCTCTGCATTATGACAGCAAGACTCCACTATAGGGTTTTATGTCACTAGCTCTGGGTTGGGTTAGGTTTTTTCCTTTAAACACAATTGCCTGTGTTCGTAAGGGGAAAGTAGGTGAAAGTTCTCTGTTGTTGTTGCACTTTTGCTCGGTGCATATCTTCTTTGCAGACAGCTGCAGTGCTGGTCACTGGGGTGCAGTTCTGTGTAGTACTGGACTTTTAAGGCCATACTTGTATGGAGAGGCTACAGTGTAAAGTTCTGGCCCTGTTCACTTTTGTAGTTTTAAAAAACAGGCGTAGATGTCATTTAGAAAATGAGCCGACCTGTGTTTGCCAGTTTTATGTGCCGCTAACGTCGTTGAATACCTTGCAGGTGAGCTGTCCGTCCCGATAGAGCCAGATCTGCTCGGCTCCTCCCGTCTCCTCCACAGCCTGAATCCTCATCAGCTTAACATCGTCCAGAGTTCCTGTCAGAGACATTATACATCCTGTCTCCCTATTCCGCAGGCAGAAGTAAGTCTGTTTCTGTTGGCGTAAATGCATGTAGAAGCATGGGTTATTATTAAGTATTTGTTTTCATCCCCAAGAAGATTTCTCATTTCTCATCTCTCCCTTTTATACCTGAAGTAACGGACGCAGGGATCCCAGCCGCTGCCAGCCGTTTAACTTGCACAAGTCGGTTACTTCACGCGGCTGAAGAAGCAGCTGTCGACCACGGTAGTTGCTGCCTTCATACAACACCCACCTGGAGAGGAGACAAGCAGCCGTGTGTATTAATTAAGCTTTTGTTTCTCTATGAGCTGCAGCTGCTGTTTCAACCACATTTTATCGACATGCTGGGTTCCTCACATCTTTGACGTGTTAGTTCTAAAAACTGAGCTAACACCGTTTTTGGGAATTTCATGAGTCCCTGTCAAACCTTTTGAAGAATATTTAAATGCTTTTTAAAATTCTTCAACACATCAGTTGCTACGAGTAAGTTAATCAATCCTTTAACCCTTAGAACACAGTGCATTTAGGCTGCTTTTTTCCATTACTATGTTAAAACGTATATACAGGGGCTAAAAGAATGTGCAATATAGAGTGTTTTGTATCCTCAGCACAACCTATTTAACACACCTGAGCAAAATGTACAACATTTGTGAAATATGTCACATTTCACAGTTCACTTTGCTCGTTTTTATGAACAAAAATAAAATAAAAACGGTTTATTTTGTGACTTCTGCACAAGTAGTACAAGTAGTATGCGATATAAAGTTAATCATAACACATACGGAGACAAAAACACACAGAGGCCTGCAGATATGATCTGTAGACACACACCCCATGACGTCCATATAAGGAGTTGTGTGTTATTCCCACGTCAATATACCAAGGGTGCGCCTGTGGCACAGATCTAAGGGGCAGATAAGGGTTAAACTAACCAATATCAACGTTAATGACATAAAAGTCATGAAGAAAATGTCTACTGTTCTGATTTACAGAGATGTCAAATTAATATCAATACTGGATTTTCTTTGGTCAAAGCCAATCATAACATTAAGTACGAGCTAGTATCTACATGTATTCCGTGTATTGTGTCAGAATAACACGGTAAACAAAGCCCATTACTGTATTTTCTTAACTATTTTACTGATGTACTTTTTTTTCTTACTTTAATTACCTGTAGGTGTGCTCTGTATTGTTTTCTGCACTGTTCTGTGTAACGTACGTGTATGTGTGTCTCAGGGAAACAGGGCAAGACTTGTGTCTTAGACTTGTGCTAACTGTCTTTTCCTTCCACTGTCATAGTTTCTTTGCTTTAACTTAAGTTGCCATGGTAACCAGCTAGCCCAGGCCTGTCCCTTCCCATAATACCACTTTGTTGCAGGAAGACACGGTGACTTCCACCTTGACTCAATTCAACTGGATGATTTAAAAAAGAAAAGGCTGTTTAACAGCAAACACTGACATATGGCACCAAAAATGTATTGTTTTTTTAAATGCAAGAACAGTGACATACGTTCCTCCCTCCACCAGCACAGATCGTATGCGTGTGTTGAGGCTCATCAGCTGCAGGTTCACGGCTCCGCCGGTCAACACCACCCTGCGACCTCTGCAGTTAGCCTTGCTGAACAGGCTGATGGAGGGCAGCGAGAGCTCCTGAACAGCAAGAGGTAAGAGAGAGTGACTACATACATCGTTTATATTCATATTCACATATCCAAAGGTCACAAGTATAGCATTCCAGATGCTTTTCTATATACACCCATCATACTTACGTGTCCAGCGGTGTGTATGGAGCGGATGGTGGAGTCCGAGGACGGAAAGCCCATGGCCACAGTGTTGGAGTATTCTCCCTCCTCCAGCACGTACATGTTCTCTGTGAACTCAGCTCCTTCATAGGCCACCCAGCTGACACAAATACAAATATAAAACACGTTTAACACCACTATGGACCAACTAGCAAACCTGAAAGTGATACTTCAGGTTTTTTTCACCCTTTCTGAAAATATGGCTGCCAAAGAAAACAGATTTTAGCCACTAAACTGAGGATAGATTTGCAGCTTTATTTTGCTGTAAGACGGTCTTTTCTGACTGGAAATTAAAACATTTGTAAACATCTCACTGTCTACAGAGAAAATCTATGTTTTTTAACATTTAAACAGGAGCTGCTCATTGACTGTTGCTTCATTTATCTCAGTGAAGTTGTTAAAAATTATATATATTTTGAACTTACTGATGGAGGCACCAGTGGATCAACAACACCTGTGCTGTAATGTATCATTTCTCGATGGACTCTGGAGTGTGAGATGTTGACTTGGTATAGATTTTTATTCAGGGAGCCTTTGGTTAAGTGGCTAAAATCAGTTTTCCTTTCCTTTGGTCCCCACTGTCAGCCAGGTATTTAGAAAGCTTAAACTCTCCCTTTAAAATCTTTAATACGCTGGTTCTTAAGTGACTCGTTCACAAAAAGGTCAGTAGAAAATCCCCAACTCAGAGACACTTGTGAAAATCAAACATAAATCAACAATGTATTAAGTGTGCTGTGCCTACCTGCCAGTCAGCACCTTACAGGACTTGGGCATGAAGTCCTCATCCAGAGCTGCTGTGCTCTCCTCCAGAGCCACCAGCCTTCCCTGGAAGTCTGGCTCAGAGTACAGCTGCACCTGTAACACACAATAAAGTACGTCCAAACCACTTTAGTGACCCTGCAGACACACACAACCACAAAAGACATGGTTAAACCTTGAGGGGATGGAGGATACCTTGAATTTTGGAGAGCCCATCAGCAATTCCTACAAAACAGGGAGGATATAAGTATAAGAAGAAAATAATCACAGTAAAATAGCAAATATGTAACCCTGTTTTAAACACATCCTTTACTATTCATATTCATATCAGTTCTCACATGGAAGACTGGCTGTATGGATGAGATCTTGAAGTTCTGGGCTCCCCAGTCATCTGGGTTTGCATACAGGCCTTTCTCCAGCACATAGAGCTCTCCACCAAATCCAGGCTTTTCAAACGCCACCCATCTGCCAGTCACACAACAGAACAACAACAACTTATGATAAGAAACACTGCAGTGCCAGAAAGTAAAATACTGATCAGATTATTGCTCTAATTACTGCTCTGACTCAAAGGGTGAATCAGAATAAAAACAGGAGGATTGCAAAAGAGCCCAGGTAAAACAAACAGCACTCAGTGAATGTTCAAGCTCAGACAAGCAAATGGCTGACTGATAAAAAAAAACTGCAGCTTTTGAAGAGCTTTAATTAGGATAAATCATTGACTTGACAGTAATTTCACAAACTGTACAGTAATAAAAAGTCCTTTAAGGCAAAACTCGCCACACATGGCAACCACCAAGGGCGACGCCCCTGTGTGCTTACAAGAGCAGGCTCCAGGCTAAATGAAGGACAAGCCATCACTGCACTTTGTTTGGTAACGGGGGAAAAACTGAACCAGAATCACCAGTCAAATCTGGTGAAAACTGCTTAAAAGGTTTGCATGAAAATACAAAGTACGTCTGCTGTACTCGTGTGAGGTGACACTCCCTTTCCTGGTCTGAGTCACAGGCACGGAGGCAACAGAGGAATATTAAAAGCGATGGGACGAAACTTGTCAGGACACACAATCATTAAATTTGGGGGAAAATAAATGCTAAAAAAGACAATCAAGAATAAGAGAGGTCAAATGAACGCTCAGAAAGTAAACAGACATATAAGATAATGTAAAATAAAACAATAAATATTCTTATTAATAAAAAAGAACTTTGAAGGCTACACTAAAAGGATCAGTCTTGAGTTTACTTTTAAAATATGGACATTTAGTGCTGCCTTCAGGTCTTCAGGGAGGCTGTATCTACAAATGTGGGCCAAAAAGACTATAACCAGAAGACCTAAGGGTTAAAAGGGTTAAAGTATCTGACTTGAGTTGAACCACGGACACAGCAATTATGTGGAATGCATTGTAAGCATATAGCTTCCAGGACACTCCCTCACTTCTGATTTTTAACATGGTAATGGAAGGTTTTTTTAACTTACACTCCACTCATGACGTTGGCAGACTGAGTCTTGGTCCCGTGGCTGATGCCCTCCATGTTGAGGACAGGACCAAGCAAATTCACGTTGAGACCCAGCTCGTCACAGTTTCTCTCGCTGTACAGTTTAACGTGTGGAGACTGGAAATCCTTCAAAAAACACAGAGGAATCATTAGAAAGTGAGAAAGAAAGTTCTCCTGTGCCTACATTTATTTTTTTAGCATAAGCAACAGAACGTTGGGCACTGTTTTAAGACTAAGTCTAAAACACTTACTGTGCACACAGGCCGGAGGGACAGGATCCCATCCTCAGACGCTCCCCAGTCACTGTAGTGTGGATACTCTCCCTCCTCTAGAATGTACTGCTGGCCCTCAAAGTCTTCCTCTTGATAGCCCACCCAGCTACACAGACCAAATGAAACGTGTCATTAAATATGAATGAATTACTAACATGATGGTTGCTGGGTCGCATGGTAACTTTAGCAGATACTCACAGACCACTGAGGACCTTTATAGAGCCCACTGTGGGCAATGTTTTCTTATATTTGTCACATTTAGATGTTTCCTCTTCTTCTTCTGTTTCTTGCAGACTGTACACATGGCTGTCCACCTCCATGCACTCTCCATCAAAGTTAGGCTTCTCGAACAATAAAGCCTAAACGGGGAAGAGCGGGACAGTGGTGAGTCTCAGCTGCACACAGACGCCTGACACATGTTATTACTGTTTTTGCCGAACACCAATCATTGCACAGATTAAAGGTCCAGTCTGTAAGCATAGGGGACATCTAATGGTGAGACTGCAGAGTGAAACACATAGTTGACTCCTCTGCTTAACCCTGTCTTGGAATTAGCTGCGTGTCAGGGAACTCTTTCACAATATTCTGCTGTTTCTTTTCCTTATCTATTTTATGTGGGCGGAGTTCGCATATTAAGACTCAGCTTCAAAACCAAACAAAAAAAACAAACCGCATGTCTGTTCGGACTGCTGTAGAAACATGACAGTAAGCTTCTCGTGTGAAATACATATTAAAGGGCTAGTCATAGAACAACGAAACCATTTTCTTTCATATCTCACATTTTTGCCAGCACATCACTTCAGGAGCGATAGTTTTATGACGAGCAGTAAAACAAAGGCGCCCTGCTCTGTGGCTTCAACTGCACCTACTCTGAGAGGATCTTTCTCTGATTGGTCAAACACATACGCAGCTTTGTAAACAAAAAAGCAGAAGCAGTGTGTAGTTCCAGACACTGATGGACACAGCAGTTGTAATAAAAAAAAAAAAACACACCTTGACTTCGTGAGGGTTCTCCACTCGTATTGCTCCCTGAAAATAAAGAGACAACACAACTGTCAGCTGAAAGCAAGTTGACAACATAACAAAAAAATGTATTATGTTACTGTACCATGTGTAGAGGTCTGAGGGAGCTGATGAAGGGCTCAGCGAAACCCCAGCTCTCTGGACAGGGATATTCTCCCACCTCTAGAACTCCTACAAAACCTCCAAAGCCTGGATCACTGCACACCAACCAGCTACACATGTACAGAGAGACAGAGAAACAGACAGAGAGAGAGGGAGGGAGGTGAATGTAGTGACATTCACATGAAAATGATATATATATATATGTATATATGTATATCTATATATCTATAAATCTATAGATATATAGATATATATAGGAATTATTGATCCTAGACTCGTGTGTTGTGATGTAAGGTTTGGGTGTTGCCTCAGAGGATTTAGAGATTTCAAGTCTCCACCACATGTTCACCCTCTCCACTCCATGCTAACCGTCAGTTATCAGCAACAGTTCAAGCAAAGAGCACAAGCCCTACCCTACAGCTCGCATTCCTTCAGAGACAGAAAACAGATGCTGCTCACAGGCCGTTTCCACCATAAATTGTCCACAAAATGTGCATCGCTGTGACCTTTAAAATGGCCAGTTAGCTGCATAATGTTCCATGAGCAATGAAAACAAAAGATGAAAAATGCAAAGTGTATGAATAGTATTAAATAATGTTAATAATTAATAGCATTAAATAATGCAACAAGCTTAGTTTTTTTTTACAATTTAGTGTTTTTGTACTACCAGCCCTTATAGGTTTATCTTTAGTTCATCCTGCACATTTGTTATGTATTATAAGTGTATAAATTCACATTATATATTGTTATAATACAATTGTATGTTCCCTGTTAGTGTAAATGAGACCTGAGGTTAAGTACTTACACGCCTGAATGGACCTTAATGGAGCCAGTGGTCTGTGGGATCCCATACGAGCCGATCTCTATAGTGTCGTCGCAGTACGACGCCATCCTCCCCATCCCATTGACCTCTGAAAACAGGTCAATCCTGGGAACGCTGTAGTCCTACACGACACATCGTAAACATTCACGTGTGTGAGAAATTCAGCTTCATATTTAACAAAAAACAGATAAATTCACTATTATTACAGTATGGTGCATGTTAAATGATTAAATGCTGCTTGTCCTGAGGATTTTTTGTTTTTTAAACTCATCTTAAACGACTTACTCTGACTGCCAATCGGATGGAACCTATGACCAGAGGTGCAGTTGGAACAGGCTGACCATTCTGGTCCAGTGTTGTTGGAGTTTCCTCATCGGCCCATACGTTCACTATCTGCTCGGTGGGACCTTCCTCGAGGGCGATGATGCGACCCTGGAAGCCAGGTTTTTCATACAACAGCCAGCTAAAGAAAGACGAAGAGAGAAAATGACCCCCATTAATGTCAGTGCGTGAACACATGAAGTTGGAAAACTGTAAGAAAACAAACTGAAAGGATAAATGAACACTA
Organism: Solea senegalensis; assembly: GCF_019176455.1. Taxonomy (NCBI): domain Eukaryota; kingdom Metazoa; phylum Chordata; class Actinopteri; order Pleuronectiformes; family Soleidae; genus Solea; species Solea senegalensis. The sequence continues at coordinate 21,198,023 of NC_058036.1, forward strand.
ATACTCAGAAAAACTAAAAAACAATTTGTGTTGGCAGCAAAAAATAGCCTTACCATCCTCTGATGACTCTGACTGAGATGACAGGAGACAGCTTCAACGCGGTGGCATCTTCCACGTCGCGGAAGAACTCCAGCGCTTCCCCTCCAAACTGAGCATGTTCATGTATTACAATCTGGATAAAGACAAAAATGTTTTTGCAACATTGAGAATTTTCCATGGAACAAAATGTTATCAAAAATACAGAAAAAACATATGATCATACCTTTCCAGGCCTTTTGTGGATGCCTCTCACTGCAGGGACCTGTGAGGAAATGTGACAGTTCACTCATTATCTGTATCTATATGTTAGAATCAGATAAACGTTTCATACATTTAAACTATTTATTATTTATTTATTAAGTGAGGACATATAATGCAGGTTGTAGAGACAGACAGTGAGTTTTTAAATGAAGCTGTAGATGGCTGCATATCAGCGGTCAGCTCTAAAACAAGCACATATATTGTTAGTATCTCTGGAGATAAAACTACATTTTAATTTGTTAAGCTCTAAAATTTTCCCCATGTGCCCATCAACTGCAAAAAAAATACAAATTTAGGACAGGATTTGCATGAGTCTACTGTATTTGCATTGATGCAAATAGTCCATCGTGATGCGATGTGACGAGCTGAGTTTCCTGTGTAAAATTCCAGACCGAGGACATGTGCCGTTCTCGTGTCTTCACTTGCAAATGAGTTGCTCCATGGCCATAATAAAAGAACAGGAAATGAAAGTAGGGTGTGTGCGTCACCATGGAGACAAACCAGGTTATACAGTGTCGCCATGTTTTTGTATCAAAGCCCAGCAAGTTCAAATCCATTCATTACTTGAATATTCAAATGCTTACCCTTGTCTTCATTGCTCGTCTGTGTTGTACGGTGGTTGGAGGCGGTGCAGCAGAACCCTGAGGACCCACATCCATGTTCGGTCGTTGTGATTTCAAGGCCTGGTCTTTAACTGTACTCCGCTCTAGATTGAGTTCAGTTTGAGGACTCTGAGAGGAGCCAGGAGAGGCCTCCGATTCTTTATTTGACTTCTTGAGGTATTTCTCCAAATGATCTGGCAGCTTGATCTCTGAGAACATGGGAAGAGGAGGAGGAGAGGAGGAGGAGGAGGAGGAGGAGTCGTCAAGTGACTCATTTATTACACTTTTACCATCTCTGACAAGAGGTCCTTGTTCCTTCACACCCTCCTTATCTGCTCCACCCTGCAGAGGTGAGTCAACACCCTGCTTTCCAAGAGAGGCCGAGTCTTGTTGGTTTGATGAAAAAGAGCTACTTAAGCCAGAGGTAGTTTCCTCTTTGGTCTTCCTGGTGGAGCGTAAGCTGGAGAGGATGGACATCCTTTCAAGTCTTGACGAGAACTTCCCAGGCTCCTCTCCGTTGCTTTGTTCCTCTTCATTTCCGGCGTCAGAAAATGAATTTGTGTGTCCCCCCTTTCCTTCCACCTCATCAAATGATTTGTTTTTGTCTTTGGACGTGGACGGGGCATTACGTTTGTCGAGACGCCGTCCTTCCCTGTTCGCTGCGTTTTGTTTGATCACCATAGCTGGTGAGGGATCCTTGAACAGTTTGTCTTTTTTCCTTAAGCCAAACTGAAATTCATCAGGATCAAATGTCTTCTCAAAGCGGTCCTCCTTAATGGCTGGCATGGCAAACGGTGGAGATGGGGACTTTTTACGGACGTGCCTCTTTGGAGGGAGGGAAAACGGAATTCCGCCCTCCTTGATGCTCCGGATAAAATCATCAAAGTCATCAGTCTCCACGGATTCATCCTCACTGACTGAGGCTTCAAGCCTTTTTTTGTTTTCCTTCTTCTGTTTTTGACGATGTTCCACGTCTAACCAGCTGGATGGAGATTCTTTCTTTAGCTGAGGGCTTTGAGATGGAGCGGAAGACTTTGCTGGCACATTGATTATTGGCTTCATAGGGTTTTGTGGATCTGTGAGGTTTGGGATGTTCTCCTCTTTTAAAGGTGGCAGTTTGTCTTTTAAAACACTAATGATGATGGACTCTTTCTTCTGGTCTTCAACACTTATGTGTATTTGATCTAAAATAACGTCAGACTGTTCTCCACCAACTTCTTTGCGAGACACGTCTTTTACAACAATGGATTCTGAATCTTGCTTCATGTCCATCGTGGACGTGTTTATGTGCTGATCCTCTTGCTTTGCCACTTTCTTCTCATCTTGAACACATTCTTTTGTCGAGCTTTTCGGTTTCTGCATCTTGTGACTCTTACGAACAGCAGTGGAGACGCGTGATATTTCAGCTAATTTAGCATCTGCTGATATTTGATTGACCACATGTTCACCACTGAAAGCTGAGGACATCTTGTCTTTTTGGTCACTGACCTCAGAGTCAACTTTCACAGTTGCTGACAGACTCTTTGTCGATGAATCCTTCGTTTCAGTCTTGTCTTTTGTTCCCTTGTCACTCTGAGTTTTGTTGTTTTCAGACTTCACTTTTTGAATATGGTTTTCTGAGCTTCTCTCAGTTCTTACTGTTTGTGTCTTCTGCTTTAGGTCAGTATGTGGTTCTGTAGTGTTCTTATCTTGGTCACTTACAGTTATGGGCTTTTGGATCTGTTGGTTGTTCACATCACTGTTGGTGTTCACATTATCCTCAGTTTCAGTGTTGTTTTTTGTATCGTTGCTGCTTATGGAGTCAAGTTCTTGAGTTGAGTTTTCACGTGTCTGCTCCACAGCTTTTGTTACCTGTTTTGGTTCTGGATTAAAAGTTGGTTGTTTGGACTCTGTTGTTGCCCTCTTCTCTCCCTTTTTCAGGCTCTTCATTTTGTTTCCAACAATTATAGGTGTCTGGTCCTTAGGGGAGCTAACTTCTATGTCAGTGACTGCTGTCTCATTCGTCAAACTGTCTAAAGAAGAATCCTTTATTTCAGTCTTTTCATTTGTAACTTCAGGTTTGAGTTCTTGAGTCGCATCTGTTTCTCTGCTCTCTTGATCTTCAGCTTTAATTCTCTCTGTCTCTGGACCTTCAGCTTTGGTTGATTTGTTTTTATCCATGTTATTGATGTCCCCGGTGTCTTTAACAGTTACGGACTTCTGATCTTCGACATCTTTAATGTCTGCATTAACAACTGACGTCTCACTCACCAAGTCCTTTTCTGATGAAACAATAGTTTCAGTCTTTTCTTCAGTGTCTTTATGAGCATTCTGAGCTTCAGCGCTAACAGTTAGCACTTGTTGAGTTGGTGCCATTTGCAAAATGTCACTTTTTGTTGTTTTCTTCTCTGGAGCTTTTTGTTTCTCGGGTTTCTGCACAACTGTAGTATCTGGACGTGTGGATTCTGCTGATCTATGAGCATTTGCCTCTATCTTATCAATATTTCCACCTTGGTCTTTGTGAATTAAGGCTTTCTTATCTGCTTGATTGTTACCTTCAGACTGAGGAGTCTCATTTGGTAAACTCTCATCTTTTTTATTACCTGCAGCGTCCGGTGTGATAGAGATTATGGCTTTAATTTCTGCATTTTGTTTTTCTTTGACATCATCCGCATGTTTTTCTTCCTCCTTTGTGGTGACATTCTTGACTTCATCCTCAGTCAAAAGTAGTTTGGGCTCCTGTTCAGTCGTCATCTGCTGCTCGGCTTGCCGGGCTTCCTCACCACCACTCTCTTTATTTTCTTTCAAAACAATCTCATGATTTGAATCAAACGCACTGGGTGTAGCTTCATTAAATTCACTCCTTTCTTGCGCTGCCTCTGTCCTCTTCTCCTCCAGGGCGTCTATATCTACCGTCTGCTGTCCGTCCTCTGACTTCTCTTCTGATGTTGGATCATGCGGTTCCTCTGGTTTTGAAATATCTTTTTCTGTTTCAGCCTCGTTGGTTTTGCTGTCGAGCTCCTCTTGGCAACTGTGCCGCGAGTCCGTGTTTTCCACTGCTGTCTCGTTCAGCTTGTCCTTTGGTTCTGACTCTTTCTTCTGACGTTCAAACCTTCCTGCCAGTAAAAGAGGCTCTTTGTCTAACTTATTTTCAACATTCTTGGGTACTTTACAAACAGTCACAGTCTCTGTTTGAATGTCCAAATCCTCTGGTGGTTTTCTGCCAACCTCCTCGTTAGTTTTCTCTTCCACCTCAAAAATTTTCACTGACTCTGTGACCAATGTGGAGGACGGAACTTTGTCAATAATTTCATTTACTGTTTGATCCTTGATTTCTATCTGCTGCTCTATATTGGCCAGGTTTATTGGAGTGGATAAAACGGCCTCCTTCAGCTCAGCATCTTCATCTTTTAACCTCATTTTAGCAGCACAACTACTTGAGGTCATTTCTTCTGTAGCAGTGACCTCTGTTGTTTCTTTTAAAGAGACACTACCCTCATCAGAGTGGGTCATTATGTCACAGCGTTTGCTATCAACCGCTACAGGTTTGGCCGACATATCGGTTACATGCTCATGGGAAGGGATTATGTCAACCACTGCAGGCTTTGGCTCGTCCTCCTGAATGAAATCTGGTTTAATGTTTCTTATTATCTGGGTTGTTTCTAAAATATCTTCTCCTTGGGGAGAACTTTGTAGTACTAGCTGTGTTTGCGCCTCTTTTGTTGTGTCATTGCGTTGTGTGTCAGATGCTTGTTCAGGAGAAATCTGCATGTTTGTTTGAGGTTTATCTTCACACGGTCTTTTCTGGCCGTGTGCCTCAGCGTCTTTGACACCAGAGACATCAGTGGCTTCAACAACGTCACTGCTGGACAAGAACGTAGACACTGGGTCTGCTAATGGTGTGATGATTGCATCACTGTTTTGTGTTGGCTGAATTTTTAAAATCCCACTCTGTGATTCATTTTCTTCTAATGACTGTTCATCTGAAGGTTTTGTAATGTTGTGTTCTCCTTCCTCTAATTTAAGTCTGTCATGAGTGACGCTGTCCTCCACGTCATCAGATGCTTTGACTGCTGCTGCCTTGTCAGAGTTTTGACTGGAGTCCACCGTGTTTGCAGAACTCTCAGATTCTCTCACATTTTTGACTTTCATTTTGTTGGAGCTTTTCTGACCCAGCGTTGGAAGTCTGCTCACAGATGATAAGGAATCAGCTGGATCCTTCACTGGACTCTTTTGCTGTTGTTGTTTGATGTTTTCAGTCTGTTTGGAAATCCTGGAGGTTTTCTGTGGCTCCGCAGGAGGTGCAGAGACACCTGGGGCGGAAGAGTCACTCTCCTCATGGCTCCTTTTAGGGAGGTGTTTGGATGGTTTTGTTGAAAGCATTCCTCCTGTTAGAAACACATATGCACAGTTTTAATACAAAGAAGTAAAAAGGTCGTCTTGGCTAAATGCAGTTAAAAAAAACAATAATAAACACACAATTAAAAGTATTAATTATTTGCTTAAGAAGGGCTGGTGGGTGGATTTTGGTCCTGTTCAGATCTGGTATTAACAACCATGTTTAGTGATCCACAGCATCTTCAAATCCAATCACCTAAATTTGAATGGGAGGCAGTCTGGGACACATGTGGCTAAATAAACACATCTGTACAATACGACTGGGTAACGAGATGCATCTAGAGTGCATTTTTAAGCCATGTCTGTCAGGACGGATGTTGTTATGTTTGGGTTGAGTCAGACGAGCTGTTTTATTCCGTTTTTAATATTTAAGCAGAGCAGAACTTAACCAGTGACTAGCTGCGGCTTCATGTTTACCATAAGGCATTTTCCTGCGTGAGAAAAGTCACTCAGCTGAACTTATTCTGCCAGCTCCCTGCTCAATTTCTGGACAATGTTCAACTGAGCACATGTTCTGCCTCCTGCATGATCCAAACAGATATCACCTCTTACTTAAATCCAGAAAATCTCATGCTATGTTTTTGTCGAGTAAACCGAAGCTCCATGAAATGTACAGACATCTAAAAACATTTAAACAGTCACAAAATTTGGTATCCGTGTAATCCAACTTCCCAAAAACTCCCAAAAATCCAGGAGAGCCCTGGACAGAGCTGATCTTTTTAGTATCTTTTAGGGGATTTAGTAATAAGACATGGTAACAAGTACTGGAACACACCGTCTCACCTTTCATGGAACTTTGAAGAGGGGAGGAAGGTGCGTCACGACCACGTCTCTCTGCTTCATGCTTGTCTGACGTTCTCTCCGCTCTGTCTGTCTCGGTCTGCGCAGGTTTTTTATAGCTGGTGCCACTGACTTGTGTCGTATCATCCATAGTCTTCCGTGTCGGAGATGAAATAGGTAAGCGACTCTTTGATGGCGGGGAGGCATTATTCTCCAGATGGCTCTGTGACTGTTTTTTCACATCCATGCTTTCCTTTCCAGGTGTGTGCACTGTTTTAACAGTGCTCTCCCTATGATCTTTCTCCAAGCCATTTACCAGGCTAACAGAGCCACTGTCCCCCTCTGACTTCTCTTTAAGCTTTGTTCCTTTCCTGAATGTGCTTTTTGTGGGAGAAACTTCTCCTGACAAAGTTTTCCCTCCCTTTGCTTCATCAAAACTTGGTTTCCTGCCAGCTCTGGCCGGAGTGACCACAGATTTCAAAGAGTCTTTGGTTCTAGTTTGCTTTTGTAGTTTAGAAGTGACCACTGAGGCATCAGTGGCTGCTGTTTTATCTGGCGTCCCAGGTGATTTCACATCAGCATCTGACGCTGCCCTTTTGGGGATTTTAGACTTTGAACCCTCTGTACTTGAAGAAACACTGGTGCTATGATCTTTTAAAGTCGGTAACATAGAAACTTTTGTGCCGTCTGTGGAGACTTTTGCTTTCACTGAGACACTGTTGGTTTTGCTTCCAGCAGCAGAGGTTGGGGTCTTTGCTCCACTGGCTTTGGGCCCTCCTTTAGAGGCCGCAGCCTGGGTTGACTCTTGGCCTTTTTTGCCAGACCCCGGTGCTTGTGGCTTTGGTCTGTGCATGTCCACATTTGCAGAGGCGTCCTCGAGGTCGGAGCACACTGAGTCAGCTCTTCCTTCAGCTAGAATCTCAGATGTGTTTGGGTCACAGAGTGCAGTCTCATCTGTTGTTGGATGTTCAAGGTTGGTTTGCTTGAGCTCTGCAGTGCTGTTGCTTTGGAGGCTTGGCACTCTGTCAGAGCAGGGAGACAAAGAGAGGGAAGAGAAAAGTTTCAATAAAGTGTCTAAATAAGAAACGACAGATATCAGTTTAGTTATAACAGTGTTTTACAAATCAGTAAATCATGACACCAGAGTGGGTCGCAGATGTCTGGGTGAAAAACAGTGGGAGGTTTTTCTTCCTTGAATGAAGGACACCATTCTCATATGACCGTGCACATTTGTACACTCACGGCCATCGCTGTCATGACAACAGTGGCCGTCATTTCAGGAGGTAGTTGCAAAGTCGGGCATTTTTAAACATGGCAAAACAAGAACACCAACAAACCGACTGCAATAAATATGGGTTTTCTAACGTTGAGGGGAGAAAAAAGAAAGAGGGTGCCAAAACCACAGCGTGTTGTGTGCAATGAGCACTGGCAAGTGAAAGCATGAAACCATCAAAAATGAAACTCTATTTAGAAACTTAAAAGCCCTTTTGTTGCACTTTACTTGTAATGGAATACATATTAATAATGAAGTACTTGATTAACTTAAGCTTAGGTAATCAACATGCTTTTTCCAGTACTGAAACTTCAAAAATACCATTATTTTAAGTGACATAAAACAAAAATAATAAGTGTATCTGTGTCTTAAGTTGCACATTTCTCTATAATAATATATTTTTGGAAAAGTCACCACTCCAGAAAAACTAAAGGGAAACATTTTTGTTAAACTTTAACTCTCGCTCTGCTTGGGTTTAAACTTCACTTCTCTGCAGCAGTCGTGAAAACATAAATCAGTCCCATGATTTAAGAGGTATGCAGGCACGCAACACCAACTTTAGCCTGGAATGTGAAGTAACTGTAAAGTTTACTGTTAGTCCTCTGCAAGCACCATCTTTATTTTTGCAGGGCCTTTGTCTCTGTGGCCATGTGTCTGAATGCATCTGCGTAATCCTGAAGTCAAACATGCAGTAGTCACCAGTTGCCTGTCAAGTTCTGTGATGACTAACTTATTCAGGTAGCGTTCAAGTAGAGTACAAACGCCATGGGTAAACACGGCAAAGACGATCTTCACTTCAACTCAACCAAGATAAAAAAAAGTCTGATTCAATATCACTACTTTAATTGTTTTAAGGGATTTTAAGCACCCTCCGTGTTCTTTCTGTATGATTAGATGGACAGTATATAAATATTTCAGTGCCTCGGTGCAGCTTTAGCCTGCATTGTTCTCCTCTGGTACAATGGAGCCTGGGAACTCGGAGCTCAGGTTGCATGCCAGCTCAGCTCTCTTTAGCTCCCCGGCGTTCTGTTCTTCCCAGCATCAAAGGGCTACTAAACACACAAACCACAGAAAACACATTCAAATAGAGAGATACTCACTGATCTGAAGTCTTTGAAGGTGAATCTCTGCTGTGCTCCGCTTCACTCGCCTCTAAACTTGACTCTGGGCTAAGATTCACCCTCTGGGCAAAAGCCCTGTGCTTCGAGGGCAGATTGACAGTCTTGCGCGTGACACGGTTTTCTCTGGTTCTGTGTTTCTCAGGAGGAAGTGAACTTTTCGTTGAGTCTGTGCCAGTGGAAGGCTCCTCTGGCTGCGCTGAGTTTGTGTGCAACTCCCCCGTGGTCACAGCCGGGGTTGTGGCTGCTTGTGGCAGGCTGCCACTGGGCGGCGGAGTCTCTGGGGGGGAAGAGGGGCCGTCTGCAGTTACAGATTCATCCTCAGGAATTACTGTGACAGGTATAGCCAACACGGGAGGTGAGTCTGCTCCGGAGCCCTCCTCCCTTTCTGTCAGTACATCCCAGTCTTGCTCCCCCTCCTCTCCCAGGTGTGTTTCCACCCAGATGGCTTTGTGAAGCTGTACCGGAGAATCACTTCTGGCTAATTCCTCTGTGTCAGTTGAAGGGCCCCATGTCATGACTGTCGTTTCCCCAGAGAATATCCTCGCTCTCCGTTTATCTTCCTGTTTGTTTGTGGTGACGTGTGAGGTAGAAGACTGGGATCCTAATCTTATTCCTGTCAGAGCACTGCTGTGCCCTTTCTCTCCGACCGTCACAAATGTTTTCTTTGATGCTAAGCTAATAGACGTTAAGTTGGGTGACTTTGGAACGTCGGCTGTGATGGACGGGGATTTTTTAAACGTTATCAGAGTGGTTGGATTAATTGTGCTGTCCTCACTGGGGCCCTCCGTGTTTGTCAGAATGCGTTCTTGTAACTGAACGTGCAGCTTTTTGTTGACTTCCTCCACCACTGACTCTGTGAAGCCTATACCTGAGCTCAGATCAGCAGTGGTGGTGGTGTCAGGGTCCAGGAGGGTGGGAGTCACATTCCCAGAATTCTTTTCACCTGGGGCCGTGCTGATCCTGCCCACGTAAACCTCCCTCACGCTGCTCTGACCACTGCTGTTGCTGTCCGCAAATGGGAGGTCCGCCTCGTCTGTTATCAGAGAAACCACGCTCGCGGCGCTGGGACTCGAGCCTCGGCTGCCCGCATCGCCTCCATCTGCTCCCGCCGTGGTCTCACTTTTTCGGGGGGGAGTGGGCGTCTTCAGCCCGTCCTGCTGCTCATACTCGGGTGAATGCGGAGACATCGGCGGGGACGCAGTGGAGTGGTCATCACTGGAGGCGTTTGAATGGTGCCTACTACTCTTCTTTTTCCTGGAGCTGAAGAAGTTGCTGAGGCGATCAAACACTCCCTTCTTCTCCTCCGAATTCTAAAAGCAGAAAAACGAGAAGCAAGACAGAAAGACAAACGTTAGCGAGGGCAGCAACTCGCTTCCCTATCAAATATGGAGCAGCAGAAAGTCCAAAACACAGACAGATAAGCCCCGGGTTACCACACATTTCCTTTACGGCGCTGCAAGTAAAATATTGACTTTCACAATTACATCTTTAAATAAAATACTGTCTCTCTCTCTGGGCTAGAAGCTCGTTTGCCTGAGGGCAAAGTCAACAAATGTCCTGCACCCTCATTTCAACTGTAAAAATAATGTGAAAATATATAAACATGATAAAAGCAACAAGAAGAAGATATGAACAGATAGTAAAAGCAAACAAATGTATATGGACTTGGGTAAACGGCTGAATTGTGTAACAAAAACCTTATTGGATGTTGGATTTGTTTGTCTTTTCTAAGCTGATTGTGTTTTTACGTCACTGATTTTTAGGACACGTCTGGTTGGAATTTTACAGACAACAGAAAAGCTACGAATAATTAGATATACAAAACAATGTTGCTGTGGTCACTCCTTGCATTATTACTTAAAAAACACAAGTTGAACAGGTAGTATTACAACTTTTCACCAGGTGTGAAACAGCAGCAGTGACTTCAAAATTGTGTCGTCAAAAATAGACCAAATATCTTTGTGCGTCCATGAAACTTTTAAAGAAAAGGGAAAGGAAAAGGCACCGTGCAGTCATGACACTCACCTTTCCACATATGGTGTAATAGGTGTAGTCATAGTATCAATAGCACATGTTAAGACAAGAAGCATGAACCACGCTGTAAAAACCACAGTAACCTACCATTTGGATTCCCTGAAGTCTAAACCATTCAATTCCTTTGGAGTTAAAAAGTTAATATAATCCTTCAAACCGGGAGGCCAAAAAAGTATAATTAAGAGAATAAAAGCCAGCGTCCTCCTTCCTCCTCCTTCTTGTGTGAGCTACATGAGCAGATGAGCTCGTTCTACAGTGTCAGTGTCCCAGCTGTGAACAAAGTGCCTGACTAGAGGGCATGGCCATTTGCATCACAGCGACTGTGTGTGTGTGTGTGTGTGTGGGGGAGAAAAAAAAAATTGTAAAACACGGATCACATGGCAAACAAGTGAAAGAAATTCACTCAATCCAGTGACTCTGGAAGGGCGTGGATCGGACTGCTGGAGATGGCCCCACCCTTCCACACACTGAGGCAGGGAAATCAATAGCACGTCTGTTATCTAAGTCTGTGCCTGTTGCTTAAGAAGAATCAGGATCAGGATCAGTCGAGACTGCAAGAATGAAATCACTTAGACATACACATATGTATATATATAGATAGATATATATCTATCTATATATATAGTATATAGATAGATAGTATTAAGAAATACATGTCATTTTTCTGCTATAAAACCCCAGACTTTGCAGCTTTGTCAAACACATCATTTCACTGAGTAAACAGCAGGTTAGAGCAAAGCACAGGCGGGTTTTCCTGTTAGTGTCTAAACAAAAGGAAGGAAATGCACAGATACAGTGTGCTGGCTTGCGTCTGCCATTGTTTTGTGATTCCTCGTTAATATATCAGAGTTTTAATACTGTACCTCCAAGCTGTTTTGATTCATTCATAAATCCACTGTGCTGAAGTAAAGAATTCAAGTGTTCCGTGTCCACTCCGTGTACGTTTTTAGTCTTGTTGTTGGTCTGTGCGAGAGCGACTACAGCAGCATTAGCTCTGCTCTGAGCATTGTCTCAGTATTTACTCATAGCAGAGGTAAATGTCAGGCAGGTGGAGGAACCCACGCGTCACATCAGCGTTCACGCTGACTCACTCCTTTATCAAAGATTCAGTAAGTACACACACACACACACATGCAGGAGCAATGATGTTGTTCTCATTATGATAAATACTGCAGGGTCTTTTTTATCTGCATGTTCAAATGTAAATGGAATTGATTTTCTTACTTTTTGGACCTAAAATCTCCTAAAAAACCTAAAAACGCAAGTAAAGCAAATATCACAGTGAGCAGGTTTGACAGGTTTATCGAATGTGTACAATGATCACATGATCACGTGGATTTTTATACATACTGTACATGGGTATTAGTTTTTTATTACACCTTAATACCTTGTGTTATACAGTATTTCTTTGACAAATTACAACACGATGTCATAGAGGGAACGCCAAAATAAACACAATTAAATTTAATTAAATTTGTGTTTATTTTAGGAGCTGTCAGCACGTTGGCTGGGAAATTTAACAATGTAATAAATTTGAATTGATGGTTTGTTTTTAATACAAAAAAATGCATTTCTTTTAAGATTCCACTGCTGCTCCCCGAGGCAGCTTTTGAGCAAACCAGCACCAACAGCACCCGCTTAAACTGAAGGCAGGTTGGTGACTGATGTTCCTGTTATTGTTAAAATAAATGCAAACATGTCTTTGAAGAGCAAAAATATCATTCCTCTCAGTGCACTTCCAAGAGAAATTCTGAAACCTTTTCATTTTAATTGTGAAGTTTAGTTTTTTTCCCCCATAACTGCAGAGTAAAAGCACTCATGATTTCACATGATTAGATTATCGCAGCTGTAAAATGGAGTAAGCAGCATTTTACTGTTCCCACAACAACATTATATCATACACACCTAGATTTAACTAAGCAAATAGGTAAGGGGTTGCTGTAGTTGGTCAAGTCAGGGTTCAGCAACGTTCTGTGCCCGAAGAATGAGGTCAGCTGACTACCTGAATATACTGAAGGACCAGATTATTCCATCAATGGATTTTTTTATTCCAAGATGGCAGTGCCAGAATTCATCAGGCTCAAATTGTGAAAGAATGGTTCAAAAAGGACGTAGTGTGGTGAAAAAGACATCTTTTTAACCACAGAGTCCAGATCTTAACCTTTGGGATGTGCTGGAGAAGACTCTCCCATCATTAGTACAAGATCTTGGTGAAAAAATGTTTGAAACACTGGATGTAAATAAATCTTGTGACATTGCAGAAGCTTATCGAAACAATGCCACAGCGAATGAGTGCCGTAATCAAAGCTAAAGCCAGTCCAACGAAATATTAGAGTCTGTGACCCTGTTTTTTGTTTGTCTAGACAGTGTATCTGCTGTCGCTGTAACAAAACACAAACAATAACAGCTTTAAGTATTTTAAACTGACCCTGGTTCAGTGTTATCATTGAATGTGTTGGACCTGGTTCTGGCAGTTTGAAATTTTGACTGTCAGTAAGTTTCACACTTGTTACAGTCTTCCTTCCTTCCTTCCTTCCTTCCTTCCCTCCTTCCCACTCATCTAACTTACACAGTACAGGAACAAAGGTTCAGGGTACATTGTCTTTACTGCAAGTCAGAAGTTACTTTATGGTAACGTTGCAAAATCTTGCATTATATATATATATGTATATATACAGTATATACATATATATATATCTTCTAAGATCATCATAACTTAGAAGCTTAAATCATAACCCAGTCACTACTAATAAGGACAGTGAAGTACAATATTTGTCTGCAGGTAAAAAGAAGTTAAGTAAGTAAGTCCTGAGCTGTGCACCCTCTTTAACCCAGCAGTGGTAATAAAGGTAAATATGACCAACCTTGTGAGATTTGGAGGGTGAGGTCGGGCTGTACGGCTGAGTCATGTCAAAGCTGATCATGGAGTTGCACTCAGAATATGGGTCCCAGTCCGACTCAGTCTGGAAACTGCACTCAGTCGTTACGCTCATCTGGTCAAAGCTCCTGGACGAGCGAGGCAGGAAACACAGAGGAGAGAGAGAGAGGGACAACAGAGGATGTTATGTCATCATCAGCTATTGTTTCACGTCTCACTGTATGAAGTGTTTTGTTTTCATGAGGCCATCACTTTGTCGTTAACTTATTATCAGTTTGAAAAATGTGTGAAAAAGATGTTTCTCATTTCTGACTTTTTACAGTGTAGTTGCAACAGAGGTTGCTGTGTTGGTTTATAGGGGGGAAAAAAGCTGACTCAGCTTCACAAAGAGGCAAGTTCAGTTGCTGCTGAAACATGCGAAATGTGCGACGATCCTTGATTTCCTCCCATGTTTGTGTTGCGATAGAAACACACAGACTTTCATGACACCTGGGAGAGAACGGGCCGACCGCACACTGAGCAATTAGAGAGCAAGCGTGGATTCTAGAGCACGTGTGAGGCATGAGGAGGAGGAGGAGGAGGAGGAAGAGGAGGAGTGTGTTCTTTTTAGTATGACTCACAGCCAGTCCTCTGAGCAGTGAGCAGTCAACATTCCTCCTCTACTGACAATACATGCAACATTACACTGTGTTAATACTATAGGAGGTGCTGTAGTAAATAAAAAATAACTTTATCCCACTCCACGATGTTGTGTGGTAACACTTTGTCGCTGGCAGTTGTTTTATTTATATAAAATCCACACAGACGTGTAATGATCACTTGTTGAATCCTGTGCAATACAGTGTTTCCCCCACATGGGGGCAGAGTTGGATTGTTTTTCCTGGAAAATGAACAGAAAGTACAGCAATAACTGCAGCTGACATGAACTCGAGCAGACATTCCCAAACTTTCAAATCTACAAAATCCTCTCAGGTCCACACCCAAACCTTCAAATCACGACTCTGATGATCAACCCACGACACTAGGATCAGTGCATCTCATGTATGTCTTATTGTTTTCATGTGAACATGAGGATACAGAAAATTCAGTGCACATTAATAATCAGTATGTATTTGAAAGGTTTAGTGCTCACCCTCACAAAACAAAAATTACAGTTTACAAATTAACATTATGTGCAAATACTGAAATGCCAGGCGTGTATCCTCACCGGCTGACACTGGATACTTACTCGTAAAATGACACACTATTGCTTTTTATATATAAATATATTACCTGCAACACTAAGTCAGTTAAAAGAAAGTTTACACATAATTTAAATGTTTAAAGGTGTTTTTTTTCAACTCTATTGTACATGCATTTTTAAAACTTCATTACAAAAACTAAAAATGAAAAACGCATTTATAATCAGTACCACCATGGCCCACTAGAGGGAGGCGGCCCACACGTTGGGAATCACAGATCTTGTGTTTGTTTCAGTGTTTTTGGAGTGGTGTAATGATGATTAAGGCCCATTTTTTTTGTGAACGACATGGTGATGAACATCCAGCCTTGTAGTAACTTGTAATATCAATGTTTTTAGCTGCTAAACAGATACAGACAGACTGTGTTTTGTGTGTTTCAGTGGATTTAAGAGAGCTGATGTTTTGCATGAGCAGAGCAGTGGGAAGACTCGGACGTGCCACACCTGATGTGAACCTCAGCGGTTATGCTTGTGAAAACACAGTGATCAGGTGACTTTTTAAATCCACTGTAGATCCTCATTGTGATTTCATGAACTGACACAGAGACACATGCTGTACCGTATGTCACACAATAACGAACGAATGATGATTGCATAAGAAAGTTTAAGAAGAGTAAACGCAGAGATAAAGAAAACAAAAAACAGAAGCACGAAATGAAGTGAATGCAGAACACTTGGCAGAAGCCTGTTTGAATAAGTGAGTGGATAAGTTGTTTGCTGACAGCTTAAATAGAGACGGGCGCTCTTATTTCATTGATGTGCGGAGTCTTGTAGTAGAGTCAGAGCAGGGACTTTAACTCCAGTGTATTCTTTTGACTTTTGTTTTTCTGTTCTTTTCTTTTTTTATCAGGTGAAAGAAACAGGAAGTCCTGGTTAGAAGACACAAGTGACCTTCTCGTAATATAAGGTAGGAGCTAATATAAAGAGGTGATTGACCTACAGTGTATACCAGGAGTCTCAAACTCATATGACCTGGGGGCCATTGAGCATCTAATCCGGTCAGAAGGGGGCCGGTCATAATATGTCACAGAATTTCAAAATAAAAGCGTATATTTCGAAATTGAACGAGTTAGAGTTCACCATAAAAATTGATTTATGATGCAAAAAGTGAATTAAAAAAACATAAAATCACATAAAATCCATTGGGGGGCAGTATGGCTGCACAATACTTCAGTAATAATATACGGTATGATCTCATTTTCGTCAATGTCAATACAACAAAGGCTCAGTATATGATATATGTGCTCTGGGCAAATACACTTGGAGACACATAATTGCCTTAGGTTGATGAAATATTTCTCTGTTTTCACAGTTAAGTTGTTGTTTCTTGTCCTGTACGTTGGGACGTTTGAAACCACATTTGACTTCCACTTTAAATCAGGTGCAAAAAATCCATCTTTATAAGAGCTGTGAGTAAGAAATGTGTTGTCGTAATAAAATGACCATTACGTGTCATGCTGGCTTCACTGACAGTACAGTCAGTGCAATTTCAATTTCCAGGCTACAAATTCTGTGGAATTGACTTCCTCATCTATCATTTGTTCCTGCCTATAAAAACTAAAACTTAACCCTAACCAGTTAATGCTTAACTCTTAACTCTAACCTTAACCCAACCACAATTATAAGCTTAGTCATAAAGCAGCAATATTGACTCATATGAATCTTTACTATCATGACCATGTTTTCGGCCACATCACCGCTGATCAAGAGTTTGTCGTCAGGGTGTCGTCAGAACAACTGAAAGAAGCCCCATTTTAAGACCTGACCTTGTTAAAGAAACGTTACAAAGTCGGTTAAATCTGTCTCTCTCCCGCTCTGTGAAGCACCTGCAGGGCATGAACCAGCTCTAACATGCCTGCACCTCCTCCTCGATGCACACAGACAAAAGCTCCAGTGTTGGGAGCACGGGTGTTTATGGGGATTTAAAGTGGGAATTCTTTTGCTGTGATGTACTGTATTTGTTGCTTTATGGCATCAGTTTAGTAAACTTGCCGTTTGGAATCACTCTGCAGCACCTCCTTCCCCTTACCTCGTTCCAAAGACTGAAGGCACACACAGTTCATTTTAGTCCAGGAATGGAGGTAAAAGATCCCACAGTGCTGCAATGTTGCAAGTCTGCATTCTCTGCACCAGTAATTTACATCTCAACAATCAGCTGTAAGGTTCTGTACATCTGCTGAGGTCAGAGGTTAGAATCAGGACTTTCATGTGCGGCCATAGGAAAACAATGCTCACAGACAGACACACACACATTATCAAATTTGTCAACAATTAGTACACGACGACAGTATGATGATGGAGGGTCCTTCACTAAGGACTCTTTTTCTAAATTCTAAATGTAATTCATCTAAAAATGTAATATTAACGACACTTTCTGCATCTCCTACCACGTTCACCGTGAATCCAAGACAGAGATATGCGTCACGGTATTTCCTCGTCTTGGGTTTTGGACGTCTTTGCGCCTTCAGAAACATCTCCATTATCTAAACCTCGTCACCAGTGTAGACTCTGTTGTGGTACGTCACTAAAATGAGTCCGGGTTACTTTGAGACCTAAAGTTCCACCTGCTGAACTTAGGACTTAGGACTGAGAAAGACTGAGAATCATACCTGATGATACTCTATGCAGTAAAGTGGAAAATCAGCAATTAAGAGGAAATTGAAAATGAACAACATTCTCTTGGCTGTTTAAGAGGAACAGAGCCATAATTCCCATCGCTGTAACGAAACGTAGGAAAAACTGTAACCAAAAGTGAGACTAACAATAACATCACCGCACTGACCTGAAGCTTAACCCTGCAAAACATTAAAGGAACAGTTTTTCATTTTGGGAAATAAGCATTTCCATTTTAACCACTTAACCACTTAACTGACTCATAATTGTTGTATATTTTCCTCTAGTTTGAAGGACAGGATCACCTTGACGACTAATCTGAATTTAACATGCATAAAAATACTACTGTGAATACCAAGATTCACTGGCGTCCTTCACTGGGCTGCAGCCAAACATCAGTCAGAGAGAGAGAGAGAGACTCATTCCTGAACTGTCTCTGAGGTCAAACTATAATCTGTGTCACATGAAGTCAAGGTAGCGCTGCAAGATACAGTCAAAATAATCCTATAGCAACAGATATTGTGATATGATTAATAACTGAAATGTCTCATTTCCACATTGAACACATCAAAATCATAAGGTTTTTCCATGTTTTGGAAACTATTCTAATCTGAAGAGTGAGATTTTGGGGGCGTTGAATTCCTGCAGCGCTGCATTTTATATTTATCCAATAATTCCCGTGTCCTTTGATCTGGATATTTCACTATCGGAGACTGTCATTTTCATTGTCTTGTGATTAATCACCCAAACCCTAACTTAAGTGACATTAATTACTGGGGTAATTACTACAGGCATACACTTGCACAAATAGCTCCACCAAAGCTTTATGAAACTAATCCAAGAGATTATCACCACACTGGCACAGAATACAGCTGCCAGGAAAAAGTGTTATCACCACACGCTCGTCTTTCACTAACGAAGAACAAGATGGTTTCAGTTTGCCTGTGTGGAGCTTCTGGATAAACTAAAACAAGGGATGGAAAGCTTTCAGGGCCTGACTCACCCTCTGCTGGTTATATGAAGGCTGTAATGAGTCATCGCACGCTGTTGATGGAAGATATATTGGTTCTGTGTTTGTTTCAGGGTCAAATTGCACATTAGGAAATTTGGAAGCAAAAAAACTAAAGAACAACACTCACACTTCTACTTTGTTTCACTTCACAGACAAAACATACCCATAATAAGCAGAGGCGCTAATGACAAGATATAAATAGTGTTTGAACTGGCTTCGCCTTTTGAATCCAAAACAGCCGTGCAGAGTAAGAGGGACTGGGAGTGTCTGAGCGACTGCTGCAGGGCTCAGTGTTTGCCAGATGCTGCTGGGCCGGTCTGCGCTCGCAGCCCGTGACACGCAGCCCCCAACGCTTCCTCATGGAACAATAACCGCGGCCGTGAATCCAGCGTGTGTTTGACGACTGAAGAGCGCTGACAACGATGCCCAACAAAGTGCAGCATTCAAATGACACTGTCGCAGTCATATAATAGTCCAAATTTGACTCGATTCTTTATTTTACCAGAATTTAAAAGATATTTAAAAAAGCAACATTTACGTTGCAGTCATGTGAGCTTTATTTTCTCTTTGTTCACAAATTACTGACATGTTTCTTCAAGAAGTGAAAGATGACTCTTTCTCACGAATGAAAGAAACGCAGGTTTATTCTCGCCTTAGGCGCGTAATCTGTTATCTGGTATAATCTGTTAAATATGGATCGTTGAGAAGCCAAGACTGTTTTCCCAAAGCTGGAGGAATATTCCTCCGATTCTCTTAAAAATAAACTATCTTTCAGCCTACAGTGCTTGCATAATTCCAAGTGGACACATCCGATCCATGTTCCAGGATTGTAGGTGTGTCTCTGTCACAACTGCACAGCTGTGTGCGTGTGTGTGTGTGTGTGTGCAGTTAGTTTTACTGTACATCAGCCTCAGAGTTTAAAATGCATGCGAGTCCTGCAGCACATTTGTCAGCTCATGTTTACATAAGTGACTCAGGCCTGAGCGCTCCCTGATTTTAAAGGTTTAAGGGTCGACTGATAAACAACAGGCCAACATATAGGTGCAACAGTTAATACCCTGCAAACGGAGGGCAAACAACGAGCAACGCGGTGAATAAATTGAATGACTTAGTCAAACAATGAGCCAGGAGAGCACAGATCCACACACACAGACACGTTTGTGCAGCTATTCTTGTTGGAACACTACACTGCTTAGCAAAGGATTTGGTTCGGCTGTCAAAAGAAGATTCCTTTCAACAGCCGAACCAAATCCTTATCCGCAACGTTAACCACCAGGTGACGTGTAACGCTTTACCCTAACCTTTCCAAAGTTCTGAAATGAGGTTCTGCTTCATCGGGACCAGGTTCTCAGTCTCAATTGTGGATCGAAGTGCTGACATTTATATACTTGGCTTTTCCGCAGACATACGACCACGTCATGATATTTTCCTCTAACAGACAGTAGGGGGAGTGGAGAGACTGCTCTCCCTGCAAAAAGCCATTTAACAATCCCAATGTTGTTCAATTAAAGGTAAATTCCTGCATATTTCTGCTTAAAGGTTGGTAGGGGGAGCTGGTGGGTGAAAAGCAACCCTTCACATTCACACCTATGGTCAATTCAGAGGACACAAGAGTTAAGTGTACTGAATAAGCTGTCCATGAGCCGGTGACTAAACAATCCCTGGACTGGTTTCCCAGAGTTATGAGCAGGTATAATAACAATATCTCTATCTCTGGAGTGCATTCTTCATAAATGGCCTTTTCATTTTTTTTAAATAGCCTCATAACACTGTAGCTCAGCACTGCTGTAGATGTGCAGCCAAACTAACTTCCTTGATTCACGTGACTCCCTCAGATCAACACAAGTCAAGACAACTTCTCGTGCTCGTCACATCATTTCTTTATTTTCACACTCGTAGTGCGAGCAGTGACAAAGCACACGTTCATATCTGCTGCTTTATAGCAGAGTTATTACTGTGCCTGTCACTGAGGAAGAAAATGAACTTTCCTCTGTAGAAGATAAATCACTTTTGTTTGGATTGACTGATCTTCACAGATGAAACAGTATTTCCTTACATTTGTCCAAATGTATTTTACACCACACGCTAACCCGAGGGAAAGGCCTGTCATTTATAGTTCTGTATTCAGCTGTGGCTTTTAGATGAACAAGCCAAGAGCAACGGCACGGCCAAAACTACAAGGAGGAGAGCTTTACTTGTCCCCAGTTTTAAAAGACACGTGTGTGTTTTGTGTGTTTTTCCATACTTGTAAGTTGACTAAACTTTCAACTGCTCTGTAGATGCTTTAGATAAAATGGAAACCTCATAAAAAAAAGTCACGTAATAACATTGTTTTTTTAAGCAATCTCCAAAATAATTAGGTTCATCCTCTGCGGACCATGAAAATCCATACAAAACATCAACACCTCGATCTACCTCATCATATTTTCTTCCCAAGAATGTATATTAACTTCCTTATAGAGACACACAAGTTGTGTAGTTTAAAAAGACGTAGTGTCAGTCAGTTCGAGGGTCTCCAGGTTAACGCTCGGATGAATTTCCTTGGCGACTACTTCTTCTTCTGTTGTTGAAATGTGTTTTCTGCTTGGTGAGTGGGGCCGAGCTGAAGTTCCGTTGTCCACGCACACACAACATCGCGCTCTTTCTGCACGCGCCGCCTGCAATTCGCTGTGCACAGTAAAATAAACCGGGGCCTTAAGACTTGCATTAGCAATTGAGTTAATAACAGGTGGTGCGTGTGTTCTGGATATATAATTTCTACCTTTTCATTCAGCTGCAGATAGATCGTTCACCTATAATCATGTAGAAGAAGGAAAGAAAGAAAGAAAGAAAGAAAGAAAGAGCTGCAGAGGAGCTTATATTAAGTGCACCTGTCAGTCACAGTGCTGGGTTACTGCAGGAGAGCAATCATTCCTCTGGAACATTTGCCTCATTGAACCACATTATGTCATCGTGTAAGTGGTTATATGTCGTGATTTATACACGAGAATCCTATATTTTACAAAGGCAGTGATTAAAAGAAGAGCGACTACGTATTTCAAGACGTATGAAATAAATCCCTCTCAAGGGTTAAAACCTAAAACAAATCACTTCATCACTCCACCTTTATGGCCTCTGCAGTATCAGGGCAGACACAGTCAGCACTCACAGAAACGATGTAAAGATAAGACGACTCTTAAACTGACTGCTTGAACATTCAGTCAACATTGATCCTTCTTTTCTTTTTGGCGAACATCAGGCAATACCTGTTTGAGTCCATCATTGTGTCAATCAACTGTGAAGCATGACTCATCATCTGATCTGCTGAAAAACTGTAACAAGTCAATGAGCGAGAACAAAGAGAACAGAGAGACGAACGTAACACCTGAGTCAGATCAAATATCAGGGGGCGTCAACGATGATAGAGAAGATTTCCTCATGCACGGGTCTGCAGCATCATCATGTTTAAGACAATTACAACAATTACAATTAATATCTATCTATATGGATAAATAGAAGTAGCATTGTCACCGTGTGAAGTCAGCGACTCAAATCAAAAGAAAAAAGCTGTAATTCAATGCAGTTTAAACAATTTTTTTTTTTTTTTGGCCAAATTTAGTGGGTAACTTTTCTCACGTGTGTTTTTATGCTTGTTTGTTTCACATTCCCGCTTTTAACCACTGCCACCGTCTGAGAGCAGGTGAGACTCAGCGGTTTAAAAACTACTCTTAATACATGGGTTGTAACTTAAAGATTGCAGAAACATATAACAATAAAAAATAAATAATAATTAATTAGTAGCCTTCGAAATTTGCTCTTGTTTTTCTTTCAATCTGCGATTTCAATTTTGTGTGTGTGTGTGAGCAATAGCACATACATGTCAGCCTCTAACATTCATGCTATGCAAACAAATACTTTCACTTTCAGGACACTCAAGGATGTGAGTGATGTCTGCTCTCCACTGTCCGCACACACGACGGCGATAAGACGATTTGTTTGTGAGTATGTGATGAATTTTATCTCCACTGTCATCACATCATGTCACACACTATCTTTCACAGACAACACAAACAAACACCTTCAGTGCAGCATCACATTTCCATGTAAGTCATTGTGTAATCCGTGAATTTCAGTTTCTGTGTCTCTCGTCACATGATGTGACACGTTTGCAGCTATTTGATCAGGTTTAATTTGTTAATATTACAGCTGCAACTAACTAACGATTATTTTCATTATCGATTCATCTGACGATTGTTTTCACAATGAATGGAATAATCGTTTGGTGCATAAGAAAATGTTGATCAGTGTTGGAAATGATGAGGTTCTCAAGTGTCTTGTTTTTGCCCACAAATCAAAATGATTTCTTTGTTATTTGGAGCAAAGAAACCGGAAAATATTCACATTTAAGAAGCTGAAAAAGCAGAAATCTTGTTTTCATTATTAAAACAAAAACTCAAATTAGCAGGTTGCAGATTAGAGTTGGGAATTTAAAATGGTCCATAGTTGAATATAATTAAAGGACTGGTGACTTTCTTTGTATCAATTGAGATTATTTCCCCCTTTGTGACCCTCAAAGGATAAACCATTGAGCTACTGAATAGATAATCTCGTCTGATTGTTGATGTTAGTGTTAGTCCTAATATGAGTGATTGCATTAAAGGTGATATTCTCGTTAATTCCTCTTTGGCTATAGCATGGCATTATTCACAAATGTTCACCTCAGGGATTGTTTAGAGACTGTAAAAGCAGGAGTCCATAGCCTTTGTTGGAAGGTGTGACGGGTCTATCTGCTCATCTAGATTATTCTGTTTTGGATTATCTTTCAGACGCCGCACTCTCTAGTAGCTTGTTTTTAATGAGCCTCACAGACGTTTCTCTCATGTTATCCAGCACGACCTCGTCCAAACCTTCCACATTATCAGTCAGTTTAAACAGTAAACTGTAACTCCTCTGCCTGCTCAGCGCACGACAGACTCTCAGGTCAGATTCCAGCACGTTACCGGCCCGGAAATGATGAGGAGTGATGACATCATCACCTCTGACAGACCAAACATGCCATCCTCTTGGAAAACTGTCTTTCTTTCTTTCATTTTACAGAAAAGCTGCACAGACTTGTATCTGTGTCTGTAACACATGTTTAGAATGTGTTCCACACTTCCACACTGTTATTGAAAACATAACAGACACGTAACACACACGCAGGGTTAATAAGTTGCACGAGGTGTGGCGCTGATCAAAGTGAAAAACAATACGAGTTTGAATGTGTCACATGCAGCTGAGACACATAGTTATCAGTAAAGACAGTTACAGATATGACTTTGTATTATAATGACCTTCACAATAGTTTTGTCTTTCACGGCGGTCGCTGTGTCAGGCGGATTCCTGCCCTGTCTTGTTCAGGGGCAACAGTACATTACAAGAATGACCCCGACCGATCAATCAATCGTTCACGACACTGCACAAGTTCAAAGGTCATCGGGGGAAGTGGGGTAAGGAGGTGTCAATCATGGCTACGGATGCTCGGACACAAAAAAGGAAAGAAACGCTTGTGGACCCGTTCTTAGGTGTCACTATTCCACCTAATGGTACGGTTTAGGTTGGTTTTCCACTACAAAAAAAAGACTTGTGACTTGTAAAGCAGCTGTTGTAACTGAATCATTAGAATCAGTTCATTAAAACTGTTTGTTCATGACGGAGCACAGACTCCGTCTGACACAGTCACTGGACTGAAATACAGCGACAGGGTTTGTGATGCCGCTCGCCGCTGTCTCCTCTTGGAGATTAACGCATGTTTTTAGCTGATTTAACCAGGATAGTCAGGCAGCAGGGTTACAGTTTATTCAGATTTAAATCAATATATTACATGTTCATAAAATGATTACATTGCTGCATTTGTGGCTTGTAAATTGCATTGTTTTCCATTTGAAATTTTGAAACTTTTTTGAAATGGTGAGGTCTGGTTGTTATCAGTCACGAATAACTACAATTTTCATCATAGCTGTTTCCTAATGGTTCTTATATTTTGTGCCAATATCAAAATGAGCTTCCTGTTTACACTGGCACGCACAGACACAGTTTGTGTTGATGAAGGGATACACATTTTTCATTGTGTTCTCCATAAGTCTCATGATGTGGCACACGTTCTAAAATACCAGTGCTTCATAGTCAATAATTAGACAAGGATGTCTGTAATTGAGCTAATCCAGGGAACACAAGACAAACTTAACAGGGTTCATGTTAAACTGTATAGATTATGTAAGAGTCTTAAACTCCATGGCCTCGTGTGCAAAGAGCTTCCAGATATTTTCTCTTTACAAATATTATATTGAAATGGTAGATTATCATTTATAAACACTTGGAGCACGACTCACCTCTGTACAACACTGTCTGACTCAGTCCCTCATGATGACACAGGTGAAGGAAGAGGACGCTTTATTGTTGGGAATTTTGTGAATATTTAAAAACGCTGTTGCATCAGTCCAGATTCACTGATAAAGACTTGTTTTGAGAGCAGAAGTGTGACTAAAGTGCTAATTCATGGTCTGTACTAAAAACTAGACGACAAAGTTTCACTCTTTCTCAACTAAAAACAGACTTAAAAGGTCAATGGTTGAGTAAACATTGACTAAACTTGACTGGTGTACATACCAACACAAACACTACTATATCAATGTGATCGTGCCACACATTTGCACTGTAATTGGACTGCGGAGGTAAATATGTGTCATACCTGCACGGCAGGTTTTTCAGTGCAGCCTTTCGTGTTCAGCCCTGTCTGTGTCTTCATCTGTTCGTCTACGTTAACCTGACGTTCGCCACAACCACAAATAACAACAACAACAACAACAACAACACCTGCGTCAGATTGGTTTTAGACAATGAATAATGCAACATTATCTGACAACAAAGGCGACTTAAATCAACAAATGCAGCAGTGGAAATATGTCAGTCACTGTCGTGACTGCCTGAGGTTAACCATGTTCTTTTTTTTTCTTTAGTTTCAGTTTAACGGGGGGAAGAGTGATTCAGTGCCAGCGTGGATATCATTCACCGCTCCACAAACACACGAGTCCAGCCTTGCTCTGCGGGTCAGAGAGCAGTGACCTGGGATGGGTGAGATTCAAGTGCCTTGCTTAAGGGCACACAAACAAACAGACTGGGGTTTGTGGGTGTGTTTCACTTTCACAACAGCCTGCACTTAAACTGTAAAATACTGATGTCTGGCAGAAGTGTTGCAACAGAGCAGGCACAGCGGCCTCAGATGGGGCCTCCAGGTAAATAACGCTTTAAAATTTCACAACCTTCTACGTACAGGAGACCACAATTTCAGAATGGCACGGGATCGATCAAGAATTCATCCGAAGGTTTCCAACAATTTCATTTGAAAACAGCGTTTTCTAGTCTGGCCAACACCAGACCGCTCAGTCGATGGTTCAGACGGTTTGGTTTTTTTCTGTGTTTCCATTAGGAAAATTACCAAAAGAACCAGTTCTTACTGTTGAATTTTTTGGGCACCCTTCCCCTTGGGGTACCAGAGTGAAATGGTACAGTACAATCAGCAAAAATGTCACTCCCTTGCGACCCAGCCCGTTTGTGATTGGATCTCTTTTTTCATTTCAAGTAATCTGGACCCACCATACCTGACTATTCAGGCACATGGCTTTGTAAAGGGGAAGCTGCTTTTCTTCCTCAGCAGTTGGTTGATTAGTTTTACTAAGTGCTGCTAACGAGAAACAACAATGATAAAAGAACAAAGACTTCTAGTCAAAGAGGTGAAACTGAAACTGGAAGCAAGTGTTTTACAGGTTTTCACCACAGTAGTGTGGATGTAGTAAGACCCCTCACCCCTTTTTTACCTGGGGTCAACAAATTCTCTTGAAACGCCTCTGATACCATAAAATAACAATGTTAGAACAAATGTCTGGACCTCACACGTCTATTCAGGTAAACTGAGTTTTGTTTGTTTTCTTCTTATAAATAATATAATAACAATGTTATTACAAAGTTTGAAACGTTTCGTTTTTCAACCTGGACACAACGGCAGATCCACAGATGCAACAGTCTGCGTGTTTGAATTTCAAAAAATGCTGGGGGGCAAAATATTTGCGCTCACTTTCCCGTCACTTTGGTGTAAAATGGTTTGAGGAAACCAATGTTTTATCGTATTAAAGAGATGTATTTACATATGTAATTAGTGTTGAGCTTAAATTAGTTGTTAATACTTTTGTGGTGGAGGGGCTCAAATCCAATTCAGCGTAGGGCCCCATAAAGGCTTGGGCCAGCACTGTATATTTAAACGTTGACAGAACAAAGACTTAAACGTTTGGAAAAGAACTTTGTTTTTACCTCTGGCTGTAAAAACTGTCCAGTTCATCGGTCTCGGGGAAGAAGACGTCCTCATTTTTGCGCTTGGATTTTTTCCGCTTCAGCTTGAGCGACAGCAGCCGCCGGGGCTTCTTCTCTTTCGGGGAAACCGGTGAAAGTGTGTCGCTGTCTCCCGGGCTGAGAGGATCCGGGCTCGTCGGTAACGTCCCGGGCATCTCCCCCCCCGGCGGGCTGTGAGTGGCAGCTCCATCCCCGAGTGAAGCAGCGCGCTTCACCCCCTTGTTCTCCTTGTCGGGGGATTTAAACTTAAACAAACTCTTGACTTTGAGCGAGCTGGACTTGCTCATGGTGAGAAGATTGTGTTGTTTTCTGCTGCTGCTGCTGGACCTGCAGAGCGGGTTGTTGCTGCTGCTTACTACAGCAGCTGGACTTACCCACACTGAGAACTCCCACAGGTGAGAAAGGTGCAGCTGTGTCAAGTCAGTCACACGAAGCTCCATTTCCGTTTGGATGCTTTTCAGAATAAAACAAACGAAAACAAAAAAAACACATAATTTCCTACTTTTTTTGTCACATTATAAAAACGCAAACACGTTTGCTGTCTCACAGAAACTACTCACATACAAGTTCGGGGGCTTTAATACACACTTTCAATCCATAATTGATGGGTTACTGAATGGGGCCTCCCGGGCCCAGGCCCAGGGGCCCAAAGTCTCTGTGCTTAAAGTCACATATCTGTACTTTACTTTGTTATTTATATTTCAAGCAACTTTGACTTTTACTCGACTACATTTCCTCTAACTCTCTTTGTTACTACCAAATAAAATCAGTTGATATTATGGTCTGTATTTATATAGCACATTTCTAGTCTTAATGAGCTGCTCTACACTACAGTTTTCACCCATTCACACGCTTACTACTAACACGTTGGTTAAGTGTGGACAGATAATACTTTTTAATACTTTTGCTTCTAAAACTTAAGTACTTTTCCCACCTGTGCCCAGGGGCCACTGGCTCCTAATCCATCCCAGGGCAAAAGGTCAGGTGCCCAGAGACTGTCACGAAGCTCATCTCCCACATTGTTACAATAAAGAGTGAATATGATGATGTGACAGCGACTAAAACCTGTTTCAGACACGAAGGACAGTTAAAGTAAATACATTTAAAACAAAGTGCAAATAATTAACATTTATTTTTCCACTTAAAATGATGTTCACTGACTGTTCTGTGTTGTTTTTGTGAATTTATTTGTAAAGCTGTAGTTCATAGTTGGTTTCTAAAGCCCTTTTTATTTGTTTATATCCACGTTACATCCTGCCAGCAGCAACAAATGCCCCCTGGTGGGACCCTGGAGATACTGCAGGTGGGCTGTAAGTAACTGTTACTGTAGTAAAATTTTCACAATTACTTGATAACTAAGTTTATGCAGATTATTTATATGTATATACCCCCCCCACACACACACACGTATCAAACATCTTTATTTACTTTCAGTTCCATATATAAAGCTGCAGCATCGTCAGTCACCTAACCCCGATAAGGAATCTGAGGGAGGAAGGAAACATGGCCAAGGAAACATGGATTGTGACTGGAAGGTTGCCAGTTTAAATCCCTGACTCTCAGGGGTCACTATCTGTCACTATCTTATTCCTGCCTATTTCTGTCACTATCTTATTCCTGCCTATTTGTCCAGTCATTATTATGATTTTTTCTTACAGGCGATTCAGACAGGACTCAGTCAGTATCTCCTCAATCGATCATCAGAATCATTAAAATCATCGTATTTAATGACAGCATTATCACTATATCTCTGATGGTGGTATCTTGTGGTATAAACTAGAAACACTAGTCCATGGGTTTCACAACTGTTCAGGTATTTCCTTTAAAAAAAGATCAAGAGTGTGGGCGACACAGACATGTGCTCCCTCTGCAGCACACGTGATGGAACAACTGTACACTTTGATAATCTAAGAATCTTTACGTCTGATGGTCTTCTCCCATAAGTGCCACAGAATATGGATTGATGATGAAAGGCTTTTATTTAATGCACACAGTGTATCACGCTTCAAAATCTCTCACTCACCACAGCTTTCTCTGTGATTTAGTTGGCTCAGTTCATCTGTAAATCTCTAAATAGTTCTGCTATTAAACTAAAAACACTCACATCCATTCATTAATGGTTTTAAGAGTACCATAAAGACTGCAGTGAAGGAGGAATGGCATTGTTTTTCTTGAGAGTTTGCTGTGCTTGAATAGCTGTCGTGGTTGTGTCGTTCCACGCTGGTGGAATGAGCTACCGAGCGCTACCAGAACAGGGGGCGTCCCTGTCTGTCTTCAAGAAGCTGTTGAAAACCCAGCTCTTCCAAAAGCATCTTTTGTCATAGCACTGACCAACTTCCTACCCTGCACTTGCATCCACCTCAGCACTCTCACCATCTATCAGTCCACTGTTCTTATCGAGTAGAGTTCTTTCTAAGACTTCTTCTATGGAGCTTATTCCTCTCTTGGATAAAAGCGTCTGCTAAATGCTTGTTCTGTGTTATTGTTCATTTATGTATCATGTACATCTTTTATATACTTTTTATTTTCTACAGCTGCTACCTCGGCCCAAGTGTCCTCTGTAAAAGAGATTTCTAATCTCAATGACTTTGACTTCCTGGGTAAATGAAGGTCCATTTAAGTCAAGTCTCCACACGAGACCTTCTTGGGCCATCGGGGTAAATCCAGCGATTCTGCAGTAAATCAAACTGCGGCTTGAAAAACAGAGGTAACCTTCAGCTGTGACCTGAGCATAAAGGGGGTGATCTGTGTAATTTCCCCCAAAACAACATCAGATATTGAGAATCTGTGTAGGGAGAAGACACAGATGAACCTGAGGTGGAACACAGGAAGTGATGTGACAGTTTGAGCTGTGGTTTTGTGTTCTTTTGTTGTTGTAACCACACAGATGATGATGATGATGATGATGATGATGGTGACACCGAGAGCTCCACACTGAGCCTCTCTCTTCATATGCAGCCGGGGGATGGAACACAGGCATCGTCACATTCAGAAAACTGACAAGTGAAGAGAGAGGCTGAGAGGCGTCGGTATCCAGGGTATGTGTTTTTGAAAAATAACAAAATGTATGGTATTTCAGTGTGGTCATCTGCATCATCTGCATTACTCATTTATAATGTAGTAACATTTTAGTGTGGTTTTATTCCATAGTGTTACATTCATTCAAAAGATGTAAAATAACATTTCATTACCATCAGATCGGACTAGTCTTCAGTCACTGCTAATTCATATTCAGATTCATGGAAACCATGGACAAACCCACTTGGAACTCATATTATCAGCCCTGAATATAAGCCTTATGGAGCCCACATTGTCCTGCTGTCAAAAATATGATTTTTGTCATAAAAGATAATCTCATTATGCGGAAAAATGACCTGACAAACATAAAGTAACTTACTTTCTTTTGTCGTTTGTCTGATACATAAACTCGTGAGGCGCTGCATCACATTCTCTGTGATAACAGGATTCAGATTTCAGCTCCACAATTTTCTCCAAGATTTGATCTCCTTAGCGACCACTGAGTCACTGGGTCATGTGGCACTGATAACTTCATTAAAATATTGTTGTTTTTATTATTTTATGATTTGCCTCATTTAAAAAATGTGTACAAATGTTTTTTGTGATAAAATATCATGCACACATACTTTAACCGAGAGGCCATGAAATGTCTCCTTACACAAAATGATCATTATTCTTCCTTCCACATTTTATTATCTCCCCTCAACACATTCTGCGTGCGTTTCTATATTTAATGTCCATTACTTTCTACTACACCGTGTGGAGTGAGGAAGTGATACCTGATGTGGTTCTGTACATCAGGTATTTGAAGAATTGAAAGCTTCTCTGTGCTTGCATATCACCAGTTCAATCTGAGCTACATCTCATTTTAGATTCATCACTTCAAACAGAAAACAAAATTATCATCCAAAACATCAAAATCCACATCACGCTTGCATGTTACCGTGTGTCATTGACCTTTATGCTGACTCTGAGATCTTCGTCTGAGATCCTCGCTGAGGACGATCTTATCGACTCTTAAGATCAGCGAAAGCAACAAGCTGCAAACACCTGCACACACTTCTGTGCGCGTCTGCGCTTAAATGGGAGCTGAAATCAGGTCATCCTCTATCAGAGAAAGACAAAGTAGGACAGCAGTCCTTTTTATCTGACAAAACCACACAGATGTAATCTGGGTTTTTGCCCCCGCTACTGTCTGTGCACGAGATTGTCACAATGATTTGCCCCAAAAACAAGCTTTTATTTGTCCAAGATGAAAGAAAAACAATCATTGATGCTGGTCATGGTCATTTACTGACATGTCAAACTCATTTTAGTTCAGGGCACACAATTTGATCATAAGTGGGCTGGAGCAGTATAATAATAGCATAATAAGCTATAAACAACAAGATCTCCAAATCTTTCCCTTTGTTTTATCTTTTTATAAAACTTATTATAAACTATTATAACTATTATTGCAATTGCAACAATATTATACAAAAACTTTACTATTTACACAACGTACAGATGACAGTGGAGGCACAAAGGTGTCTGAAAGTGACAAATATAGTTTTTCACATTATGAGCAGACTTGGGTGGGCCGGTTCTGGCCCATGGGCCATATGCTTGACACCCCTGTTGTACATCAACTAACTAGCAGCATGAAATGACAATGAGCACTGTATAATGCAATGGAGAGGAAACAACTGGGATGTTTTTCTTATAAAAAATAATCTCATTATGCAGAAAAATGACATGACAAACATATAAGTAGCTTGAATTTCTTTTGTCATTTCTTTTGTTTTATGGATTTGTCAGATCTATAAAACATCGTGTAAGTGTCGAGGTAATATCCTCTAATATGTGTGAATATATAGTAATCTTTTCTTTTCTTCTCCAGATTGTAAACATGGAATTGTCAACGTCAAACTATGACAACTGGACCATGTCAGACGATGACAACTGGACCACTCCAGACTATGACAACTGGACCATGTCAAATGATGACAACTGGACCATGTCAAACTATGACAACTGGTCAGACTATGACCCAGATGAAGTGCTCTGCAACCTGCAGCTTGACCCCGAGGAGATCATGGCCCAAGCGTACACCCAGGCCATCATCTGTGCCTTTGGCCTGATGGGCAACACTCTGGTCATCCTCACGTACGCGTTCTACAAGAGGACCAAGACCATGACAGACGTCTACCTCTTCAACATGGCCGTGGCCGACCTGCTCTTTGTGCTGGCGCTGCCGTTCATCACATACAACGAGCAGCACAACTGGTCAATGGGCCTCGTGTCTTGCAAGATACTGGGCGCGGCCTACAGCGTCAACCTCTACAGTGGCATGCTCCTGCTCGCGTGCATCAGTGTTGACCGCTACATCGCTATCGTTCAGGCCAGAAGGTTCTTTGGTGCTCGCTCACGCACGCTGACGTACGGCCGCATCACCTGCTGCGCTGTTTGGGTGTTTGCTGTGCTTTTGACCCTGCCCACGTTCATCTACACCAAGCCCTCTGAAGGCCCCGGCCTCGGCACGTCGGCTGTCGTCACGTGTCAGCTGTCTTTCAACGAGCACGAGACAGCTCGGCTGATCAAGCTGCTGGTTCCCAGCCTTCAGATGTCCATCGGCTTCCTGCTGCCTCTGGTGGTGATGATGTTCTGCTACTTCAGCGTCATCGGCACGTTGCTGAGGACGCAGAGCAGCCAGAGGCACAAGGCCGTCCGCGTGGTTCTGGCTGTGGTCGTGGTTTTCATCGTGTGCCACCTTCCGTACAACGTGGCTCTGATGAATCACACCATGTCTCTTTTCAAGGTGAGGAGCTGCGCGGTGGAGAGGATTAAACTCCGAGTGCTGGCCTTCTCCAGGGGCGTGGCCTACCTCCACTGCTGCCTCAATCCCGTCCTCTACGCCTTCGTCGGGGTCAAGTTCAGGAGCCACTTCCAGCAAATCATGCGGGATCTGTGGTGCATTAGCAAAAAGTACATCTACCCCGCTGTGCGCTCATCACGCGGAACATCGGACGTTTGCGTCTCCTTTAAGTCTTCAGACGGCAACAACAACATGTCGTCGTTCAGTGCATGAAGCTGCAGTCTTTAGATCAGCAGAGAATCTGTGTGAAATGTGCTGAAATAAAGGCAAAAATACAAATATAGCAAAAGTATTACAACTGTGAGACACAGGGAGCAGCGAGGTCCCATACACACAAAACACAGATGACAGTCAACAGACTGAAACCTTCACCTTCAGAAGTCCAAATATCACATCCTATAGGTAGAGACGCTCACTTAAAGTCCAAAACTATAAGAAAAGCAGAATATTAAATCCAAAAACACAAATCCAAAGGTGAATAGAAACCCTTTAGCATTTAAAAAGTTTACAGCGGTGTTGGTGCAAGCTCCCCGACCTCTCAAGAGGAAACAGGATGAAGGATAAAGTTAATAAATGAATAAAGATTAGCGATTATTATCACATTTCTGTGGCACAGTGTGGTGTTGTTGCTCAAAGTAGAATAGGCAGATGTTGTGTGTGCTTTAGACCGTAGTTGCTGATAACGTAGTTCCGTTTGAGTCTTTTCATACGGGTGTAAAACTATTGGAACTTGGATTGAACCACACGTCCAGAATTTTCTAAATAAAAGCAAAGCTGCTTCAAACCAATGACAATGGAGTTTTTGTTTGAGAGCAGCATCGAGGGTGTATTTGAAACGGTCTTGAATTGAAGTTTTCTAGTCATACTGTGGGGATTTCATTTTACAAAGCACCTTAGGATATTAGTGGGTCATAATCTGTGGACACTGAGCATGACTGGTGTGTGTGTGTATGTGTGTGTGTGTGTATAATAATTATCATTCACCAGGAGTGCTGTATATTTCTCTCTCTCTCTTTCTTGACTCTTAAAATATACTCACATGAATAAAATCTTAGCATTCTCCTGAGTTGCAGTGACAGTACAGTCTAGTGCGCCCTCTGCTGGTGAATCTTCAACACAAGTGCGTGTTGCATCTATAATGAATATCCCAGTTATTGTTAATAAAGTGCTAAAGTTCTTAGTGAGAGTCTGACCTACAATCGAACTGATTAACTGAATGATTGGGCTTTTATTGTGAAATCAGCTGTGTCACACTGTTACCGTAATATGTGGTATATACAGTACTAACCCTATCAGACAGTGTGAGACGCCTCACTAGTAAACCTCCTAACCTGTTAGTTAGTTGAGCTAAACTTTAACCAGTCGTCACATTAACATGATAAAATGAAACCGTTTCAACACTGATGACATCACTGTATTGAAAGCAGGCCTTGAATGTTAATGATTGTCTTATATCTTATCTCAGTGTTGTCGGTTACCATTGAGTCTTCATTACAGCAGCCGTTGAGAGGCAATGTCCATCTGCCAGCACCACGAGCTGAACCTATTTAGCCTCTGCTATGGACCTTCTCCTCTGATCCACTGCTGTTAGAACACCATGGCTGTTTCACGGGTTTACTGGTTCCTGTGGATTACAGTGTGTGTTCCTCACATAGCTGTGGGACTGTTGTCTGACTACAAGATCTGTGGAGACTCTGAGTGTGAAAGTAAGTCCTAAAGCTGCTCGTATAATCCCACTTCACATGAGTCTAGTTTTTTACACGTGTGTGTGTGTGTGTGTAGGTCTGATGAGCAGGGTGCAGGCCATCAGGGATCATCGCGGTGACGATTGCCGCTTCTTGAGCTTCAGACGGGGAGACAACATCTTTGTTTACCACAAACTGACAGGAAGGAGGGACGACCTGTGGGCAGGCACTGTATGTCTGCTCTGTCCTGTCTCCTTAAAACTGTCCTTTCAGGCTTTATAAACAGTAGAAATATATGGAAGTTTGAGTGCAAACATGTAACACAAGGTTACGGCTCTCCTTTCTCCTTCATGATCGTGCACTCATTATTTTTGTTTTATTTTTTTTTGATTTCAGATTGACAAACAGTTTGGTTATTTCCCAAAAGATGCAGTGAAAGAGGAGCAGGTTTACGCATCTACAGAGAAAGTTGTGGAAACACAGGTGAATAGATTTCGCTATCATTCACTATTCATTCAGTCAGTGAGCATAACACACCCTGTTATTTACTGAACAACTTCTTTGTGTCTTCATTCAGCCGTCTGATTTCTTCTGTATGGATGAGCTCGGCCATCCTGTTGACTTCAGTGATCCGGACAGTGGTCAAAAAAGTCAGGGGCAGAAATTACAAATCCAGGAGACACAATTCAACCGAAGCATCCGAGACACTGAAGACACAGACGCTGAAAGTCCTCCATCGATCCAAGTTTCAGCACAGCAGAGGGAAGGCACAGCATCAGGAGGAGAGGAAACCAAAAACACTGCTGCTGCTGCTGCTGCTGATGCTGCTGCTGCTGGGTCTCATATGGAAGAGCACAGCAATCCTGTGGCTCTAAATGAACAAGGTGGGTCTCCCTCCTCCTCCTGGCTCACTTCTCCAGTGGCAGGATGGTTAGGTTTGGAAAGACAGGAAGAATCTGTCAGTTTGGCTGAAGATGAGACAAATAATAATAATGATGATAATAATGACGATGAGAGACAAGAGACAAAGGCCCAAACTTTAACTTCATCCATGTCAGGGTGGCT
Source organism: Solea senegalensis (assembly GCF_019176455.1). NCBI lineage: Eukaryota > Metazoa > Chordata > Actinopteri > Pleuronectiformes > Soleidae > Solea > Solea senegalensis. The sequence continues at coordinate 21,233,239 of NC_058036.1, forward strand.
GGGGTTTGGCAAGGAAGAGAAAGCTAATGACGCTGTGGAAAGTGGAGCAGATGCTGCTGATTCTTTCACTTCCAGCGTGACTGGGTGGCTCGGCTTAGGAGGCGAGACGGAAACTGATTCTGCAAAAACTGAGCAAGACGCCAAAAGTGAAATGAAGGATGAACATGTCGTAATATTCAACAGCAGGAGGATGTCTCTGGACCTGGAGGGCAGCCAGTTACACGAAGACGAGAAGAAAGATGTGCCAACTTTGGATTGGCTGGGGAACAGACTATCACACACCCTGGGATTTGGTGTGACCAATGAGGAGACGCAACCTGAGACAACAGCTGAAACACAGACTGAGCAGAGGGAACAGTCAGCTTCTAGTTCTTGGTTGGGGATGGGAAACATTTTAGGATACGGGAAAGACGAGAGCAGTACAGAGAGTGACTTTAAGGCCTTAGAACAAGAGGCGACTGAGATTAAGAATGTAGACACCAGTCAAACACAGAGAGAAGAGGAAACAGTGGAGATTCCTCAGGTTCCACGACCTGAGACAAAAGCAGAGTTTGCATCTATAGTTGATCAAAAAGACATTTCTCCTCAGGACAGGTTAGAGGAAAAGTCACAGGCTGGAGATGAAACGTACTCCTCAACAGGCAACGAAAGAATTGCAGAAACAGACTATGATGAACATCAGGCACCCAAATCTATAGAAAATGACAGTGGCAGTGAGTCAGAGGAGGATGTGACAGCAAGCAACGCTGACCTGGATATTTTGACACAGTCTGACGTCAATCCAGGGCAAGGGTTACTTTCTTTGAGTTTACAGTCAGACACCACAACAGTCGAGGTTAAGGAAGAGGTAAAAGAGCGGCTGCAACGCAAGACAACAAACAACGAGGACGAGGAAGGTGATGCAGTCACGTGTGGTGTAACGGATGATGGGAGCACTAAAGAGGCTCAACAGAACTCAGCAGAAACACACTATGGTGAGGCAGAGGGTGAGCGAGAAGTTGAGTCTACTGAGAGTGGCTCGGCCTCTCATGAGTTTGTGCTGCTGCATTCTGACGCGATAAGTCAGGAAAGTCAAAGTGAAAAGGCATCAGAGGAGGAGAAAGGAACGATCTCTTCTGACAAGAGCGTCACACCGATGACACACAGCAAAGACCAGGAACATGCGTCTCCACAAGCAGAACAGAGAGTCACCGAGGACGGAGCTGACAAACTGAGTGACGGCGAGAAAAATGCAGAAATAGAGACAATAGAGGAAAAGCAAGATGGGGAAACCAATGAATTAAAGGACGTGGAAAAGGTGGAGCAGCAGGAAGAGTTACATGAGGTGGAAGAAATGAAAGAAGACGAAATGGTGGTGATAGGAGAAATGGAGGGACAGACAGAAGTGAAAGAGTTGAACGAGGAGGAGGAGGACAAAGGAAAGACAGGGACCATGGAGGAGACACAGGAAGAAGAAAAGCAGAGGGAGTTTGAAGAGACAGGGGAGGGAGAAACTAGTCAGGAAACACTGCAGGTGAACAAGGAACTCACAGATGAGAAGCAGGGAGTGGTGGAGTTAAAGGATGAGGAGAAAAGAGAAGAGGTAGAGCAGAGTAAACTAGAGATAAAAGAACACGGGAAACATGAGGAGGGTGAAGATGTGAAGGAGACTCTGCAGGAGGAGGTGGAGAAAGGAGAGAAGATTGAAGAGGCAAAACAAGAACAGAAGCAGCAGGAGGCCAAGATTTTAGAGGAGAAAGAGAACCCACAAGACATGGAAGGGTTTAAGGAGGTGGAGGAGACAAGACATAAGGAGGCCATGAACGAAGTGAAGGAAACACGAGTAGAGAGGCAGCAGGAAGAGGTGATGGAGGCAGAGGAAGAAGAAAAAGGAGAAGTAAACAAGGAAGAGGAGATAAAGGAGGAGGAAGTACAGAAGGAAATTGTGACGAAAGAAAATGACCAAGAGGAGGAGATCAAAGAGTTAAAGAAAGAAGAAGAAAACAAGCAGGACGTCAGAGAATTACAGGCGGAGACTAAGCAAGAGGGCGTGGAAAAGGCAATGGAAATAGAGGAAAGAGAACAAGTGAATGAGGTTAAAGAAAAGATGTTGGAGGATGGAGTGGAGTTAGAGGTGGAGAAGGAAAAGCAGGAGAGAGTAGAAGAGTCAACAGAAAATGAAAAGCATAAGGAAGAAGCTCAGGTAATTAACCAGGAAATGAAGGAAACAGAAAAACAGGAAAATATCGAAGAGTTAAAAGAGGATAGTGAGGGAGAGTTTAAGGATGAAGAGAGAGCGTTAAACAATGAGACAGAGCAGGGGGAGGTGGAGGAGTTAGACAAGCTGAGGGAAATAAAGGAGGAGATCAAAGAAAGGGAGAGGCAGGAGGAAAAGGAGAAAACTGACATGGACGAAGTAAAAGAAGAGAAGACACAGGAGGCAGTGGACGGTTTACAGACGGAAGAGAAAAGAGTTAATGGGGTAAAAGAAGAGGAGAAGCAGGAAGAGTTGGAGGAGTTAAAGACGGAAGAGAAAGGAGATGAGGAGGTAAAGGAACAGCAGGTGGAGGAGGAGTTAAAGAAAGACGAGAGAGAAGATGAGGAGGTAAAAGAACAGCAGGTGGAGGAGGAGTTAAAGACAGAAGAGAGAGGAGATGAGGAGGTAAAAGCATCAGCTTTTCAGCATCAGGAGATTTTACATGAAAACAAACAACATGGTCAACTGCATCCAAGTGAGGCACAAGAGAGCGACCTCTCTGATGACAACGTGCTTTATACTGAGTCTGAAGACAGTGAAACGATCAGACATGAGAATAAACCAGAGCAACTACACTCCAGTCATAACACAGACGTTAACCTTGATTCACAGGTGAACCAGGCTGTGATATCTGAACACACTGTTCCACTTGTGTCCAAAGATCCCACTGGATCTTCACTGTCTGACGACGGCAACACAAGAGCAGCAGAGACTGAGGGTGGAGGTGCGTTTGGTCTTTTCAAAAACGTCTTTGGCTTCTACTCGCAAACACCAAGCGACTTGGTTGATTCTGGTCTGGGTTTGGAGGAGACATCTCAGCCACAACAAGCCTCTCTGATCTCTGAACGAGAAATGGACTCCAGCGCTGATTTGGATCAGGACTCTCCTGTCATCATGTCCACAGAGGAGTTGCAGCAGTCTTCTTCCTCTGCTGACGTCCAGACATCAACTCTGTCCCATTCTCGTTCTCCATCTCAGCACACGGAGCAAACAAAAGCCCTCCCCAACGCCTACAAATTCCTTCTCGCCTACATGAGTGTGGATGAAGCCAGTACTCTGGTGGAGCTCTTTGGGCCGTACAAGCTACCGTTTTTGGATTTCATGTTAGGAAGCTCAGAGATCGTGACTGAGGATGAATCTATATTATCAGACATAGAAAGACATCTGCAGTATCACAGGGAGACTCTGTCCACTCCTGCCACGAGGTTAGAAGACAAAGAAAAGACTCGGACGCTTGTTGCTCTTCAGAAACTAGAAATGCTGATCACACGAGTGAGAGAGACGTCCAGCACAAGAAACTCCGACACCAGAGGAAATGATCAAGGTATATTTGTCTGTACTTCCTCAATGATCTCAACTGGCACAAGTACATTTTTATAAATGTTACCTTTCTTACCTTTTTACCAAATAGCTGATGTGAGCTGTGTCAGTGACTCCTGCTCGACTCACAGCAAAGATGGAGAAATGAGCACTGAGCAACACACAGTTAAGACAGGAGATCCTTCTGTAGTCCAGAATAACAACATCCCAACAGATGAGAGGACAGTCGAGGAGAATGACGGGCAAAGACGCAGAAGAGAGAGGGAAAATGCCAAAAGTGACAAAAGACAAGAGTCTGATGGAGGATATGAGGAGGAGAGTGTGTCCCTTGCAGGCCGTCCTCACGATCAGTCAGGATCACTGCAGCCACTGGAAGGTATGGACTCACGTATACCTTAATCAAGATGGATCAAAAAAAGATTTTTGATTAATAATTCCATTATAATCTTTCATCATAATGTAAATCAAGTGATCTAAGAGAAAACAACACTTCTGCTACTGCTCTGGCCTCTGGTTTAACGCCTCAGGAAGCTTTGACCAGTCACAGGGCAGTTCAGAGAGAAACACCTCGACACCTCCTCAACAAAAACTGTCTACGCTGCAAAGAAACCTGAAAAAGACAGAAGAAGCAAGAGCGAGTTGGACAATAAATATCAGTAGAGTTTCAGTGTGTCTGTGCTCTTGTGATACGAGTAGCTCAGGACAGAGAGCTGTGATTTATGAAATGCAACACCCCAACTATTTTCACCCTACTGCAGGGTTAAAGAGGAGCAGGTTAAAGGAGAGCAGCACATATGGATTGTTTTGGCAACAATGTTACCCTAGCTGTACACACGTGTGGTGAAATAATGCCATATCAAAAGTATTGTTTTGACAAAAACTGTCTATGTTTATGTCTTTCTCACTCTGACTCCAGGTGCACTGAGGGGCATTTTGGACACTGTTCATCACATTGCTGAAGAATCAGTCGCTCATGTTCGCACAGTGAAGGAGCTCCTCATATGGACTGCACAGGTAGGTGATAACAATCTATGGAAGCCCCAGGTTTATATACGGCATGTTTCTGCCACAGATAGATGCACATGCACAATGTACATATGACACATTTTGACAGAACTTAGGAAATGAGTGTGATGACAGACATTTCTTGGTAATGAATGTAGTGAGATTTAGGCACAAGTGCACGTGGTCAGGTCAGTTTTTCTTGCCTGCTTTTTCCCTTTGTGCCAGATTTTTTTATTTTTTTTGGCTGGCCCTAATACTCCTTTGTAATGAACAGTAAGTGCATGGACTACTGTATGGGTTTCTATGGGGTTTGGTCTACAGAGGGCCCCTCTGGATCATTTTTCCCCGGGCCCCGTAATTCCTTTGAAACTTCTCTGACTGACTGTTTTTTTGTGACATGAATATCTGATACAACCTTCAACATTTAGCTTCGATTGCTCCCTTTTTTTGTAAAGTTATGACTATTTGTTCAGAGTGGTATAAATATAATTATTTTTATATAACACATCTCGTAAAAAATACTACTTTGGTTTGTTATGACACCTGTTTCTGTGTCACTCCGAAAGCTCTCCGTCCTGCCAGTGTGGCATTTTACAATTGGTGACGTTGCGAGTGAACCATTTGCAACCACGGGGGGGTAATAATAATATCTACCCAACTCTATAAGTTCACTAGAACAATATGTATGTGGTAGGTTATTCTTAATATATACTGAATTAAAAGAATAACCCTATGGAGAAATAACCATATATTATAGCGTACTTAAGACTGTTTTTAAAAAGGACTATATTATTGCCCCCCCTCTTTGACGCGCAGTTGAACATGGTCTCTTCTCGAGTGTCGGCGTTGTGAACAGGATGTGATACCGCTGCTAGCCCGGGTGACGGGGTACTTTCTCTTCACGATGTCGATAAAAATACATTAATTGAACTCCGAGTTTAATGAAATAAACTGGACATGGCGGAACACGTGACAAGCGAGCAGTTGGCGAGCACAGGGGCCGAGTTCCCGGCGACGGCAGAGACTTACTACAGCATCGCCGTGGAGAAAGTGAAGGATGTAGGTTATGTGGCAGGTTTCGTTAGCATGTCATAACTAGCCTGCACAGCTGAGACAACTGTCATGTAGTCGATAGCTGACCAGCAGCTCTGAAGCTTCGTCTTCAAATGTCCTGTTTCTTTTCTCTTGTGATTGTTCATCTTCTGTCATTGCTAATAACAAGCTGTCAAGCGTGTTTTGCTACGAGGCTATATATTGTTTATGTGATTGCTCGGAGTTAAGTAGTTCTTGCACAGTAAGTTTCTCAGTCAGTGTTGTGCTGCTTTGTGTTGCTTCTAAAAGTGTGTCTGCTAACATGTGGCAGGCACATACTGATTTCCCTTGTAGCACATTAGCACTTGTTTACATTTTGCCCCGTTCACGTTGTAACAGCTGGTGCATTGTACCATTCCCATCTTCAGGATTTAAACTTCATCCTCGTGCCTGAATGTAATGCAAAGTGTCTCTTTTCCTTTGTGTTCAGGTTGTCTCGTCACTGCCCGATGACATCAGACCCGGGCCAGACCTGTACGGGGTTCCCTGGGAACCGGTCATAATCTCCTGTGTGGTGGGGCTGGTGACGGTGCTGTTGTTCACCTGTAGATGTTATAGCTCTGTGAGTATACGGCTATTTCTATTCATTATATACACGCACGTGTATGTGAGTTACTATATACATGTACATATAGGAGAGAGAGAGAGTGAGAGTCATCGACCCTGGTGCATGACTGTTTTTTTTTTCTTCCCCTCAACAGGTCAAAAGCAGAATGTATCGAAGTAAGCTCTCATCTTATCTTGGTATCACATTGTTACAACGTGACAGAAATAATTCAAGGGAACATTGCATACATTACATTTGATTGTAAGTTTTGCTCTCCGTGTTTTTTAGGGAAAGAGCGGTGGATGGCTTCACAGGTTGCACAGTTACTAGATGAGAAATGTAAAGTCCTTGAATCTCTGAGCAAATGTCAGCAAGAGGTTGGTACTCGTGTCAATGCTGGTTTCTGTTATGTGTGGCGTGAGGACAGTTACTTTCTTGATATAAATTGATATACATATTCCTGCACTTAATTTCAAAACCTGTTTTGATGGTCATGTCAACATTTAGTCTCATAACTATTCCCTAAATGTGTGCCATTTTGTAGTATGATGAAGTGGAGGAGTCACTGAGGGACAGTGGCGTCTTGGCCCAAACTCAAAAGACAGAACATCTGGAGGTAAGGAAGGCATATGCAATAGTTGAAGAGCAGGTAAGACAATGTAAATGTGTTCACCTGACTGAGGATATATGTATTCAAGTTTTGTTTTTCAACTTAAACTGACTTTAAAGCATCGTATCACTGGTCAAAGATAGAATCTGTTTATTGAACATGTTTGTTTTTTATTGTTCCAGATGAAGGCCAGAGAGTTGGACCGTTCTAAAATAGAGCTAGAGAGGGATCTTGAACAACTGAAGGTTCAACTCGACCAGCAGAAACAACACAGGATAGAGCAAGAAAGAAGGGTAGGAGCATTTATTGAGATCAGTGATTGTAAACTGTAAAAGCCTAATGAACTTCTGTTACTTGAGAATCAATTGCATAATTTGGTATTAATGGAGTAGATTATTTGTTTTTCCTCTCCAGGTACTAGTTCTTGAAGGGAGCATGAAAACACACGAAGAAGAAATTAAAGACCTCCACTCACAGGAAGAGCAGGTGCTGTCACAATTTCTCTGTCTTCATTTTACTTCCCAATTCATGTCCTTTTCTGCTTCCTCTTCTTTTCTGCCTCTGCTGCATTCCTGTGTGTTTCATGTGACGTGACCGCTGCTGTGTCCTTCAGGGACAAACTACTCTGAAAGTGTACAGCATGAACAGTGACCGACTGCACAAGAGCCTGGACACAGCAGGAGAGGAGAATAGACTGCTTCAGGAGAGCAATGCTCAGGTAGGAAGCTGAACACACAGTGTCTGGCATAGAGTGGGATTATTAGGTAATTTAGTCAAGTAATAGATTCAGTGCTTTCTTTGTGTGACATATTTTGAACTTCTGATTTACCTTTCTATTCCTCCTTGTCCTTTGTGCCATGATTTTATCTCCTCACCCTTCTCTCTTTTTCTCTGTAGCTGAGGCAGCAAGTGGAGGGATGGGCAGAAAGAGTGAGTGAGGTGGAGGAGGAGATGCGGAGATGTGAGGTCACCTACAGTGGGATGCAGCAGGATGTGGCCAGAAAGGATGAGCGTATAATGGTATGGTTTTCTCTCGCTATAATCACAATGTACAGTGGTTAATAACTGTTCATTGTCCTTAAATGTTGGATAAATGTACTGACTTTGTTTGAACTGATTGATGAGATTAGTTTGGTTGGAAACTTGCTTGTTAACACATGTTTGTGTGCTTCACAGTCTTTGACAGATTGCCTGCTGAGGATGAAAGCTTTGGATTCAGATCTTGAGGAAGAGGGAAGTGAGGAAGGAGCAGCAACGCAGACGTCACCAGGAAAAGAAGCGGAGAATGGAAGAGGGAATGTAACAGACACACAGAGTCATTTCCAGAAAGCCCAGACACTCATTTATGCTGCTAAGGTATATGAATAGTCTACTGTTAGTACTGTATTGAAGGTGTTCTCCAAACCTGCTAATAGTCCATACTTTTTCACGTTTAGCTGAATGCGGACCTCAAATCCGTAGATGAAGACAAGGACAGAGTTTTTGCCAAACTGAATGATGAAATCAAAGCTAAAGAAGACCTGCAAGGTGAGTCAACCCATGTCTGTTTTTACTCTGTTCTGATACAGAATGGGTCAAACTAAATGTAGAGCAATAAAATAATGCATGACATGGATTTAGCAAAAGGTTGTAGAAAGTCTGAATAAATCTGAAATGTAATCTTAATTTGAACGATAGAGTATACATTAGCACTGAAGGTGTGTTTCTGTGTGTATTGTTTGTTTTTCCTTCTTAGTGAGCATTAAGGAGCTGGAGGATGAGAAATTGTCTCTGCAGTCAGATTCTGGGAACTACTCTGATCAGGTAGCTGAATGCAGTGGTATTTTAAGGCCTGTCTATACTTTGCACATGTCTGCAGAGTTGCAGGTGGATTATACTCATGCATTAGATGTTTTTTGTCCATGTTTTTTCTGTTGGAACCCGACCTAGCCTGAATATTGACCGAAACATACACATGTCCTGTTGTGTTGTAGCCTTTATTTCTGGTCATGGGAAACAACAAAAGTTATCGTCATATCCATGAACAAGCAACTACCAGGTCCCAGGAACACAGCATTTTTATTGTGACATAAGTGAATGATGATAATCCGGTCACGCGGACCATAGCTGACCCCTGTGAAGTCACTGACGTGGAAACTTAATTGTGATATTGCGATATTGTATTGTCATAATTTTGCATTTCAATGAATGCTTTATTTACTCCTACTGTGCTCAGGTTCAGCGTTTACAACAGAAACTCAACATTATGACAGAAATGTACCAGGAGAACGAGCTCAAGCTGCACAGGTACAGATCCACTGATAAAGGCACATACTGGGTACACACAGGTTCAGCTATAGCAATATTGATTGATTGATTAATGTGTGTTTGCAGACTGCTGACAGTGGAGGAGAAGGAGCGCCTGCAGAAAGAGGAGAAATTATGTAAAGCTGATAAAAACATTGCACTGGCAATGGAAGAACTCAACAACTACAGGTAGCTGCGTCTGCCGAGGACGACGAAACATGTTAATATGTAGTATGTTTGTGTGAAATCCTCCACCTCACTCTTCACTGTGTCTCTGCAGACAACGAGCTGGAGAGATGGAGGAAGAGCTGGACAAAACCAAACAGTCCTACCAGACCCAAATATCAGCACACGAGAAGAAGGCTCACAATAACTGGGTTAGTAAAACTCCAACAAAGAAGGAACAACATATGATAACATCAGTAAACCCTGGTATCAAACATGCATCAACTCTGTTTAACTAAGTACTCAGTTAAACATTATATTCAAGCACATGTATCTTGACTGTAGCACATACTGTATTTCATGTCACGTTACTGAAGCTGTCTCGTTGTTGTAGCTCGCAGCACGAGCAGCAGAAAGAGAACTGTCAGACATCAGGAGAGAGAACGCTCTCCTCAGACAGAAGTAAGTGTGTTGTCACATCTTTTATACCTTACGTTTACAGGAGTCAAGTCCTAAAAAAACGTTACGTTGTGTGTTAACTTAAGATTAAACTCGTGTTTGTTTTTAGGCTCACGGACACGCAGTTCAAATTAGACACCCTCGACAAAGATCCATACGCGTTGGACACTCTTGCAAGACCGATGCCTTTCAGAGGTGAACACACACACACACACACACACATGCACTAAATGAGCCACTGATTTTCTTGACCTGGCATTTAAACAACTGCCCTTTATCTGCAGGTGAAAGGTCACCGTATGGTCCTTCTCCTCTGGGTCGACCCGCTTCTGAAACCAGACCTTTTCTGTCTCCTCCCACGTTAATGGATGGACCTCCTGTGAGATTGTCTCCTAGAGGTATGCGAAAGCGAAACACACACACACACACACACAATATACACTAACCCATAGGTATTCATGAAAGACTCATCTTCCCCATATCATTATTTATACATATATATATATTTTTAATTATTGGAGGTCATCAGCTGGCTGCAGCATGAACTGTAGGTGCTGAGACATGTGTCATAGCATGGTGAGGTGTGAATGCTGGCATGCTGTTGACACTTTGGGAATGCACGTGTGGAAAAGTATAAAATAATTAATCATGTTCTTTCTCTTTTTTTCCTCTTCTGCTCTTTCACTAATTCTGTCCATGATTTGGTGGTCTTCTCCTTCCTCCATCTTTCCCTCGCACTGTTCTTCTCCCTCTGGTTTCTTTCTCATCCACAGTGGGCCGTGGTCCCACAGAGCCCCCTGGTGGTCAGGGAGAGATGGAGCGGAGTGGAGGTCCACATTCGGACAGTGGCTCAAACTCTCCTTCGTGGGAGAGAGATCGCAGGGGTCCCCCACCAGGACCACCTGGACCAGGACCTGGTCTCCTCGGACCTCCAGGTATGTGTGTGTCTGTATATGTTAGGACTGGGACGGTATAGTTTTTAAATTATACTGATATATTTTTAAATAAAGTATAGGATTACACAACAGATGGATATACGATATCATTTCTTTTTGTCTGTATCACCCAGCCCTAGTATACATGTAAGAAATTGAGACTGCAGATGTAAATTTAGTGACTTCAAAGTGCAACATTTGATCTTTACATTTACTGTATTTATACAAATATTCACTTTCAGGAGAGTTACTTGAACGAGACACCGCTGGATTTTTGTTTCTGTCATAAACGATCCACTGGTTTATTATGCACTCTTTGCATTGTGATGATAATGTGGGCAGAATCATTGTGGCACCGCTTTGAAAATCCTATCAAGGTCGATGTAGCTAATCGCACCGACCGAAATGGCTTTGTTGCCATGACAACGAGCCAGCATGCAGCTCCAGTGAAATGATGTCCGCTAACCTTAAGTTTGATAGTTGCACATGCATGTGAATGCTAAACGCATGTTTACAGCGCATGTAGAGCAAACTCCTGATGTCTGTGAAGCTCTAAGATTACCTGCATCCAACTTCATCCATTCAACTTACTTCCAATGTCCATTGTCACTTTCCATTTCTTAAAGTGTCATTTTAGTCCAGTCCAAAGCTAATTAATAATAATGAATCCTCCTGAAATAAAACTCACCGTGTCTCTCTTTCTTAGGCTACATATTTTCAGAACCTGGAGCTCCTGTGTACAGAAGACCTCCACCTGGTTCTCTCCCTCCTGGCCCCCCTCCTCCCCATCTTAGGGCGTTCCCTGCTGCTGTTATCCCACCAGGAGCTCCTCACCCCGCTGACATGGCAGGCGAGTCCCCGGAGTCTTTACAGCAGCAAGATCGTGTACTGACATGTTGACGTGTATCATGAATCACTCCTGAGTTTAAAACTTACTGAATGTATTTGTCGACACAGACGGCTCATACAGAGAAAACAGCTTTGGACCTGGTGAACAGGATCAGTCTGGTTCCGGTGAGAGAAGAACTCCTCCTGATGCAGATCTGAGGATGGGGCCCTTGCCCCCACCTGGACCCCCACTGGGCCCCATGGACGGTCCCTTCCCCGGCAGACCTCCGTATGGACCCCCACCTCCTGATTTCTACCCGTCCAGGGGCCCGGGGGTTCCTCCCATGATGCCCAGTGAGCTGTTGCAGCATAAGTAATCTTACTGTATCTGTAGATTAGATTTGTATTAACTTGTCGTCGTCATGGTGTGATTTTCCTGCAGGATGGGCACCACCACCTCCCGGGATGATGTTGCCTCCTCGCTTCCCTCCTGGTGGCCTTCCTCCAGCTCCTCATCCTCACTATGCCGGCCCCATGCGCAGCTTTGCACCACCCTCCATGGCTCCTCTTCCTCCTCTTCCTCCTCAGCAGTCTCTCCCCTCCCCACCACAGAGCCAGACACCTGAAGAGCACAGACCCTCACCTGAAGACGCCATTTGATCCTGAGCAGGTTTTTACTTTTACACGGCTGTGAGATGGTACATTTCTGATTTAAAATATTAGATGTTCTGGTGGTAGATGGATGGTTGGCAGGTGGCAGGTGGCAGTTTCCCGCTCATATTTAACATATTTATTAAATAATGTTGACAGACTGGAAACTGGAGTCTTTACAAGCCTGTTTTGTGGAGTCTGTCTCCTTCGCTCCCCTTTCCCCGTAAGGGAACGAGGCTTTCCCTCAGTCATGTGTGTGTTTGTGAGAATGTTGCCACGTGAACCAGAAATAGTCTCATTTTGAGCTTGACAATGCCAGAAAGGTTTATTTTTTATTGTTGCTTAGGTTGAAATGTATGCATGATGAAACGATGCATGAGTGTTTTATGTATGGAATCAGACATTTCGTCCCAGTGGCACAGAGAGAGGAATCTAAACGATCCTTAAGCTATCAGGGAGGATTGACCTCTTTGATGGCCTTTTGTTACTGTACCAGTACTATTGCAATGGTCACCATAATAGTAGAAATGTATCCCTTTAGCAATGGTGTTGTTGACCTGGATTCAGCGACACATAAATCAGATCACACTGGGTCCTATTTCATTTTTTTTTTGACTAAACTGTGTTGATCTGAAACTCTTCAGCTTCCCCCACAGGTCAAATATAATTAAAGTGCGTGAGTGAATTTTGCAGCAGATGGAAGTGTGTACTTTTGACTTTTCGTGTTACAGTGACGTACAAAAGACTCTAAGTAAAAATGTGACGCGCGTTAACAGAAAGAGAGAGAGATAATCATCATGTGAATTTTGTAAAAAGTGATTATGAATAAAGATTGTAGAATTGTCAACGTCTCCACATTCACTAACCTTCTATTACAGCATTTACAAGTGTAGTCCTGGTACATTTACTGTCAAGATACACAGAAATAAACTCTCAAAATATTATAAACAGATGCCACTAAGCAAATATACAATGTTTATTTGTAAAAACCCATCAACTTCATGAACAAAAACAACAGGCAAACATATCTAATACATAACATAAACTGTCAAAGATTTGTTCATCACACTGTCATAAAGAAGCCAGATTGAGTTTGTAAGGATCCAGTGGAAGAGTATGATTACAGTTTACACTCAACTCAAAACAAATCTGCACAAATCACAGCCATGAAATCTGAAATAGAAACGTGGTCATGAAGAAGAAGGTGTGTGTGTGACGGAGAGAATGTGTAGAGGTAGATGAGCAATGAGCAGAATGACACTGGAATAACACCTCGTAAATAACTGAAGTAACACCATAGTATTTGACACTATATTTTACCCCAACTCTTCCTTATAATGATTGTGTGTATTCAGAAACATTTAAGCCTATTGGAAGTATCGTGTATATATAAAAAATCTTATTTTTTGAAGAAATACTGGACGCTGTTGCTGGTTCTGCCCTACATTCAAGTGAAACATATTATTATATTACCAACACAGGTGGTGGTGGTGTAAAATGACTGACTGGGGATTGGTAAACGGAGCGTTAAAGCTTAAAAAAATGTGTGAGAAACACCTGAAGAACATTATAGTGAAATGTGACTGAACGACACGTCAGATGGAGGCACCGCTGTCTTTAAACTGACATAGAATCACCAAACTATTCAAAATACGAAATTACTCAACAGTCTCAAACAATACATAAACTGACACTTAAAAAATATATATAGGTACACAAATTGTACCTATAAGGCCACAATGGACCAGGTTCATGTATGAACCAGTATTTCCTCATTTCCTTAAATGTCAATGGAAACTTTGTTGATAATCTGCTACGCCTGAGATTTAAATCCTTAATTCCTTAAGTGATGGTGCCAGGGACTTTGACAGGATATAAAAAAAGACCTTAAATGCACCAGCACTGCAAGTTTGAACAGTGAGTGATTACAAAGTCTCCATACAGAATGATGGAGTTTATTGTAAAAAAATAAAAATATGTATGACTTGGCAACAGAATGTAGACTAAAAAACCACGTAAACCTAGGTCTTAATTTGTAAGGATGTTAACATTGTCATAGATTACTCAATCAGATTGTGGGAGGTAGAAACTGGAGTTTGTAAACTGCTCACTCTCCCACACCAAATTCCATAGAGAAAATCAGTGATTTTAGCTTGCGGAGACACTGGAACTCCTGGTCCTCTGCTGCCCCGTGTGGTCAGTTTATGTCACTGAGGTAAATCTGAACAAAGGATTTCAAACGTTGAAGACATTTGAACTTTGTGATGGAGGCAGCAGTGGATCTGGAACTCTTGTGTGCTGTGATGTTAAAATCACTGATTTTCTCTATGGGGTTTGGTGTGAGAGAGTGAGTGGTTTACATACTTCAGTTTCCTGTTGGAAAAGTCTGCCTCACCGTGACATAAAGACGTGAACATCGTAGAAGTCTTTTGTGAAGTGGCTAAAATCAGTTTTTCCTTCAACCCCTGAACTGTCCAGTTGGGCTGACCTGTTCAAGAACTGAAAAAATACTTTGAAAAACTCTGTTGTTGTAGACGTGTAAACATGGTTCACAGCTTTTTTAAAAGAAGCCTTTGTGTAAGCCGTTAGCATGTTCAAGAACCCTGATTTTGTTCTCCAGCCATGTCCACCAGGGCACACACACACACACAGACATTTGTGTGTGTGTGTGTGAGATTGAACCCTTCACAGACATGGAGCGTTTGGCAAGTCCTTTCATTTTAGAGCTCGAAAAAACAAATCTTTTAAAAACTCATGTCAAACATCGCATCTCCTTCTTCGTGTGGTGTCATATTTGTTAACACTTAACCACTCTGTCTGTCATTTAAGGGGGATTCATTCAAACCACTGAGTCCTTTTTGCAGCTTCCAGACTGGTGTCTCTGTTCACCGAGCAGCGTAGTGGATTCTGGGAGGATTCGGACAGATATCTGTGCATTTTGGTTTCTTTCCTAATGTGTGATTGTGCATGTGTGTGTGTGTGTTTGTGTGTGTGTGTCTCAGCAGTTGAGTATGGGTCTGTTTCTATCCTGTCGGAACGGGAACGCAGAGCTGTCAGAGTCGGCTTTCCCTCGGTGGGGCCCCAGTGTAGCCACAGCCTGGAAAACAACATGCACACGCTGTTAGACTGCTGATGATTCCAGCACAGACAAAAGACACAAAAGTGATAGTTCAGGTATTGACTGCTGGAGGCTTGCAGTCAGCAGGATCATAAGGAAAAACTGATTTTAGCCAATAACATGAAGCTCACCTAATAAAATCTATGTCAGCTTATATCTACGGTATCTTACGAATATGTCAGCTGCTTTGTTTTTACACACCTTCCTGATGGCTGTCCAGTCCTCCAGGATGTCCAAGTCAGGGAGCATATAAACAATATATGGGCGTGGACAGGGTTAAGGGAACTTCAATAGCAGCAGTATGAGTGTGATCAGTGATGGAGGTGTTAACAGTAAAAGGATATCAGACACCACAGACGGTCTTCTCCTCTTCTTGTCTGGACTTAAAGCGTCTCTCCTCTTCTTCCTCCCGGACAACTCATCGTTCCACAGTTCTGACAGAGAAAAATTAAAAGTATTGTTTTTATAGTATAAAAGTACAAGTATTGAACATGAGGTGGCTTTAAAGTAGCACAAGTTCAAATGAGTCACGATGTGACACGATTATCATGACTGTGTTCAGTGTGCATTACCCGATGTGATGTCTATGCTTTGTCTGTCCTCCTCCAGCCTCCTGATCTTCTCCTCCAGTTCACTCTGCACTGTATCAAACAGCAGCAGCTTCTCACTCTACACACACACACACACACACACACAACACAACATGTAAAACAACAGTTAGATACAAATATACATTAAATAGAGTGAAGTGTGTGGACTGTAGTACTCAAGTAAATTCATGCTAAATTGAAAACTGTACATTAACTCTAGAGAAACTGGATTGGCAGTAATTCTGGAGGTCGATCCATTCATTAGCAGGAGATTATGGGGTGTTATGGTGAAAGATTCAAATACCCACAGGTGTCAGGTTGTGTTTTTTTTGTCCCTGTTACGGACAAACCCCTTACAGTATTAAGGGTAATGGACTGTGGCTAAGTGGCTAAGGTAAGAGGGACAGAGGCAGGGCGGGCGGGGCAGTGGGTTAGGATGTTGAAATTATGGATTTGCAGTATGACAACTGTGTGTCTTTCATTGACAGGTGTTGTGTGGGCTGGATGCCACTTGGGACCCGTTCACTGCATTAAGAGGATACAGTTGTACAAATGGTAAGAAAACTTATTTTCTTCTTCTTTAGGCATTTAGTTGAGATGTGTAGGGTAAGGTATCAGGTAATGCATTAACTAAAGAGAGATAGGTATGTGTGTGTGTGTGTGTGTGTGTTACCAACCTCCCAGTGCTGGCATGCTGCCTGGATCTCACACTGATACTTGTTCTTTACAGACTCCAAACATAACTCTCTGTAGATACCTGACAGAGAGAGAAAGAGAGAGAGAGAGAGAGAGAGGGGGGAGAGAAAGACAACAGTGTGTGTGATTTAATAAGCACCACCTCTAATCACCACATTTGTCTGGGATAAATACTGACCTTAGTCCTCATGGAGACCAAAACCTGCTCCTAACTGTTTAGGTTTAGGGCTACGATTTTAACTGTGGTTAAGTGTTTACTGGTTATGGTTAAGGTTAGAGATATTGGAAGTCAATGCAGAGTACTAAGAAGAATAGCTGTGCAAACCTCTGTGTGTGTGTGGGTCTGTGTGTGTGCATGTATTTATATCACTGTGAGGTCCACAATACTTACAAACCTATCTTTGTGGGGACATTGTGTCTGGGGCCCACAACTTTAAATGGCTCTTTCAGGATTAAGACCTGGTTTTAGGTTAAGGGTTAGACTCTTATTTGTAGGGAGTGCATTATGTCTATGATGTGTACTGTGTTGAATTTACCTGCCACTTTGGTGCGAACTTGCATGTTCTCCAGCAGCACAGCCAGAGGATCCAGATATTCTGCTGCCCGACCAGCCTCCACTTCTGTTAACTTACTATTCACTTGACTGAGACGCTCACGATACAGCCTGCACACAGACACAGTTATATCGTATAAGTATCGGAACAACTCATTTATTATTTGTGATTTTCTTTTGTATTCCAGTGTCTTACTGGTCTTTGAGATCAGTGAACTGTTTCTCCAGGTTGGACATTTCATCCAGACACTCCACTCTCCTCCGCTCACAGTCCTCCTCGTCCATTTCTGGAACAACGTGAAATAGGTAAGGTGTTATGGAGTAAAAATAGAGTTGCTCCTGGTAATAGGAAACACATGTTTGCTTGACATAAATAAGTAATAAGTATAAACAGCTAATATATACAAACACAATCATTACCAGGAAGAAAAAACATTTCAGCCATTCACTCCTTAATATATAACTAATATGACTGTAATAGTAATGTTCCTCTAGTTTCCTTCTCACCTGAGCTGTCTCCATCCTCAGAGACAGAGGAGGTGTCAGAATCCTCCTCCTCTGAACTGGTCGCCTCCTGGTCGTGATCTTCTACCTCCATCTCTTCTGCTGTACTCTCCTTCTTCTCCCGGTCACGGTGCACTGGCATGATGTCGAACTTACTTCAGACTTCAGAGTGTTAGAGAAAAAGACAATGTCAGCCTCTTTTGATGAAGAAAAGCTTGAAAGCCTTGGAGCACATTGACACTTTACTAGATTTTGATGGACATCCTGCAGTGTTTGAGCTCTGTGAGTGGTTTCTCTTTTTCCTCCTGCTTTTACATCCGGAGCTTTCATGAGTGCATAATGCATCATAATGCATGTTTTCCTTAATGCATGGTTATAGCTCATGTGTTTTCCTCCGCCTGAACGTAACTGCGTTGTATGCATTAGAGTTGCAAAGTGATGTTATGCAATTGTCATTTTACACTTGATACATGAGTGGTATGAGCGTTTCAACATTAATCATCATTAATAATCATCATATCACCATCAGCAAAAACAAAAAAAAAGACTTGATAGATCAAAGAAACTAGAAATAATTACAACTTACTATTTGGTGAATAAATTATTTTTGTTTCATTCACTTTGTTTTATTTGTGGGATTACTGAAAGATGATTTTAGGGTTGTACATTGACTGCATTTCAACATGGATTTTTCATCCACTTGACTAAACATTGTGTAGTGTAGAGGTGAGGTACTCTGCTAAATTCTATGCATAGTGATTTATATTCACTTTTTAATCACCTTTGTCTTTGATCTCATTAAATGCTCTTACATCAACTCAGGAAAACAATGGAACATTAAATAGGTAGAAGGGGTCACAAAATATAGTTTCAAGTCAAACTAATTCACGCAAAGCTGACTGCGGAATCTAGAAAGTCTTCGTATGAATAATTTATCTATAAAAGAAAAACATTAACTAATCGGTCAACGTTACGTTAGCGCGTTAGCAAATCAGTGGTTCTATAGCAAGCATTAAATAAACGCTTTTTAATGACAGAAAAGGGAAATAAGTGGAAAATTAAAACACAACTCACAAGATTAGTGTGTTCGGCTTTTGTTGAAACAATTAAACCAAACCAATCTCGAAGACGATGAGCTTAATCGTGTTTCCTGGCTTCGGTAACTATTCTACTCGTGTCTCGGCTAAGCTAAAAACAACAGATAGGCGGTTTTACGTGTGCAGGGAACTGTAGTTTTATTTTTCTCTGATATTCATATCATTTACCCTTTAGCAACAACCGCGAACTAGGCTACCCAGAATTCACCGCTTCACTTTGAGGCGGAGAGTTCGAGTGAAGCTGTCGAGAGGCGTTCAAAAGTCTAACACAAGTAAACGTGTAAACACCTTAAATGTCAGAGATATATCTGTATATCTCGTAATACCACGCGTACATGATATATCTAAAACTGATAACACTTTTTAGTTGATATTGTTAAACTATTTGACGTTGAATTTCTCTGCTATCCATTAATTTGTTTTCCCCTCCCCGCCATGATGTTTTCTAAGTGAACGGCGGAGCTAGCCGAGCAGCTAGTTGAGCAGCTAGTTGAGCCGTCAGGTTGTTGTGGTAGGGAGGTGCAGTGGATGGATGCTTTACGCCGCTACGCCTCGCACATTTGTCTTAGTTTAAACAGAATGCGTGCTCTCCAACAAAATTATATATTGGTCCACATACCCCGCCCTGTTGCGGAGAAGTCATAATTCGTAACGTTAATAAATGCTCCAAGAGTAGCGGCGTCCGTAACAGTTTGAAGATTAACGTTAGCTGGGGCTGTGTAAGCGGCTACACAGCTAGCTCCTTCTTGCTGTCTACCATCGCAGTCTTGTGTCTCCTGCCTCAGGAATGTTTTCCAAAAAGCCTCATGGGGACGTTAAAAAATCAACACAAAAAGTGTTGGACCCAAAGAAGGACGTGCTGACGAGGCTCAAACATCTTAGAATTGTCATAGGTAAGTTTGAAATCCTTATCAAGCAGATCGACATCAACGTGACAATCTGTGCCTATGAGGAATGCCACACCAAACTCCTCTTAAAAATCACGACATGCACTTTACAACAGACCTTTAACACATTTTTCATTTTCCATCATCCCTTCATCACTTAGGGGGAATACTCCGTAGAGGAATTTGTTTGTGCTTGTTTCCATTTTTAAAGTTACTGCTGTTTCTCATCTTCATGACAACGACCATAATCTGTGCCATTTATGAACAAGAAAATAAGAATGAATCAGACAAGTAATTACTGTAGGATCACCCAGAGTCAAAACAACATCAAGTCAAATCTTTCATGTGTAATAAAAGAAATAGCAGGAGACATTTTATGAACATCTGTGCATGATGTGTTTATATTTGCAGGGGTTGTTGTATAAAACAGCTTTCATGTATAGTTATAGGTTTTGTAGACATGGAAAACAGTTTTGAAAGACATGCTTCATGTTGTGTGTAAATAATAGAATCTTTTCATAGTGGTGTTTGACCAAGGAAGTATTGATGTTAAGGTGCAGTGATGCTGCATCCTGTTAGACTGTTGCCATTTATCCAACCTTGAATTAATCTGGGTTTTTTTTAAAAATTGCTGCAACACTCTACAGTAAACACAGAAAAGAAACACCACAAGGTAATGATAATGAAGACATTTGTGTGTTTTGTGTATATATTTCTCTGTCTAACACACTAGCTCTCACACATCACATCAACACACTGACCTAAGAGGGAAATAGCCTCTATGATTTCCTCCCTATGTCCAGTACAGTAGCACGACTTCCTGTTTCTTTTGTATGAGCTTCTGGCCTCTCACTCTTTGAATCTCTCTCTGTGAGTGAGTGAGTGTGTGTCTGTGTCTGTGTGTGTGTGTGTGTGTGAGGGAGACAGAATGGGTGTGCCCCTTCATTGTGCTCCATAGGGAACTCAAGGCCTTGATAACAATCACAGACATGCAAACACAAACATGTAGTGACATTGTGATATTGCTCAGACTCATTAGCTAACCGCACAGTTTTAATGATCGTGTTGTCAAACCTCTACTTAAATCAAATGCATGTGAGTATTGCTAATCGCTGCACTAATAGGAAATCATAACCAGATTAATGTCACTGGAGTGTTGGTGTTGTTTATGTGTAGGATTTCATAGTTTTCACATAAGTGTAATTTAATTCTGCAGTTTTATTTATTCTTAATCAAGAACTGTCACAACTAATGTTGACCTTTGCCACGACTAATGTTGACCTTTGCCACAGTCGCAAATAAGAGGAACGATCACTCACATAATCCGCAAACACTTGAAAAATAAACATCCTGACATGCACATTTTCATATGTAAACCTGCAAATTAACTCTTGTTAACCTGCAATATGCAATAAAGCTGCAGTTCAATAATTATTTCCAGTCATGTACGGACTATTTCAATGGTGCCCATAAGGTGGCCCCTATTGCTGTTAATGCTGTTTAGCATTATAGTTTATAATCAGAACAGGCCTGGAGGCCACCCCGGAACACCTGAATTAGTTTGTACATGACTGGAAATAATTATTGCACTTCAGCTATTTAGTTTTTTGTAATCCCTTTGATGCAACCAGGTTATTAAGTATGTTGATAGAAAATTAAGTAATTTAATTCCGTAAGGAATATGTTTTTTGTTCTTTTATATGGTACAGTATTTATAGAATATAGTTTTCGTCTGGTTAAAAAGAAACACCAAGTCATCATGACATGATGGTTATACATTAGGTTATTGCATAACACCTTTCAAAAGTTTTAGGCACTAAAAGTGAGGTCAAGTGGCTTAAAAAAAAATCTATACAACTGTAACCACTCATTGTGTTTATATCAGCGTCAGTTTTGCTTGCTGCACTTTTTTCACTAGGTTTTCTCAGCCAATAGGTTTTCCAAACATCTTGGACAACTTGCCACAGTTATTCTTTGGACTGACACTATGACGAGTGCATCTGTCTCCTGTCAAGAATCTAAACACTGAATGTGTCTAAAACCTTTGCACCATATTGTATATTTGGTTATTATGGATCTAGCGTCCAGCACTTTACCATTGCATTGCCCTTGCGTGGGAAGATTAAGTAAATAATATGGCTGTGTTTAAATACATAATACATGTCATGTCGTGTGTTTGTGTTTAATTGTATAGCCTAATATCCTGTGTGCTCCTGGGGGGGAGTAGGGAGTAGACATTTCTGTTTGGCCTCTGAACTATCGTGGTTGTATTTTCAGTTTGAACACATTTTATCTCTGTGTCGGAGTCAGTGTGTCTGCCTCCTCATAATGACAGCCACTGGTGTTGAGATACAGATTTAGTCCAGAACACATTTCGGTAAACATCCGATCCTTCACAAGAGAATGTGTCTTAACCTGTGCCTCGGAGCCAGACCTGTCTGTGAGCTTTCTCTTTAGTGGCGTGACATTACACAAGCGTGTTTACAGGAGCCAGATGCTGCAGTGAGGTTATTTTACACAATGTACTTCCTGTGATGAGATGTCAGAAATGTGTGTTTTCAACAACAGGTCACAGTGTCTTTAGGTGTTATAGACAGATGCAGGCAGTTGCCTGGACTTAGCGTAAAGTCTCTCACTTTTACAGTACATCTGCGTTTTAACCCCAGAAGACAATGTAGTTGAGTCTCTGTGTGTTAGTGAAGTCTTTATTTCCTCTCTTATTTTCCAGAAAATGCGGAACCATCCGAGCTGAAACAGTTATTTGACCTGCACTACTCCCATATCTACTATGTCTTCTTTGAAAACTTTGTCACCATTGAGGCGAGCCTCAAGCAAAAAGGTACATTTCATTACTGTTCAAAGTGGACAACAAAGCTGTAACAGGACAGGCAAGGCAAAGCAATAAATGCTCGCTAATAAAGCAGCATTATTATTATTGTTATGTTGTCCTTGAGGTCTGTGTTTAATTTTGCACTATTTTGGAGAGTAAAGATTTGACCTTATTTCAGGTCATAAATCTCAGAGGGAGGAGCTGGACTCAATCCTCTTCATCTTTGAGGTAATGAAATATCAAAATGGATGTCTAGACCAGAGTGCTGCATACTGTTGAATAGTGTCTTTTTCCTAAAGAGTTCAATGAACAATAATAACCTTTAATGTAATGTGTACAGCAGTATTTTATTTATCGCACATCTCACTGAGGCAACAAGTCACTTACTGTAATAATAAAAAGGCAACATTAATGTCAGTAGTGGTTACTGGCAAAACACCAGTGAAAGACTAGGCACTTCTCCTCAGAGCTGCTACTGTTTCATAATAAGCTTCTCTGCATACAAAACACAGTTGAAATAAAGATGTTTATTATTCCATTATTAAGTCATTTCTTTTTAGGCTTGGTTGATTTAATCGACAGTCAAAACTCAAAGCTGCAGTTGTTGTTTAGCAATCTCTAAATAAATGCTAGATTCAGAGGACGACATTAAACGACAGAGGTGTCTGTGATTCCTGTACACTGTCTTGCACCAGGTGGCACTGACCTCAGACCAAGACTGCTGCCATTTTGCAATGCTTAGAATGGAGTGGTGCTTAGAGTCCTGAAGATAAGAGTGTGAGCATGAGTGTTGCCGATGCCCATGTGTCCCTCCACACTATAAACACTCCTTTAAAGTCAGAACAGGCCAAGGCACGAGGAAAGTGAGAGCCCAGATAAAAGAATGTGCCTAATATAGGCTCTCCTTGATGGGTGGAGAATAAACAGGATTTATGGAACCACTAATTACTTTAGAATGTCACACTGACTTAAATCTGCTAGTGTTAAAAGTTTTTATACCAGTTATACCAGTAATGAAACTGTAAAGTTCACAGAAGGCCAAAATATAACTCACTTGTAAAACATGTATTTGAATTAAACTAATTCTACTTATTTTATCTTAATTGAATTTTTCCGCCCACAGAAAATCCTCCAGCTCTTGCCAGAGAGAATCCAGAGCCGATGGCAGTTCCACAGCATCGGTAAATCACACTCCGTCTCTTTCTTCAGACGTGTTGCACATAATGTAAAGCAGTTTAGATTAGACCAGAAAACCATGTGTTATTGAATCTAGAGTGCCAGAACACAGCACAGACATTCAGGCATGTTGTTGTGCTATAGTTTTGAATGACCTGGCTGATGTGTCTTTCTTTTCTCAGGGCTGATTCTTAAGAAGCTGTTACACACGGGGAACTCTTTAAAGGTACTGCTCTGTTAACTGCAGTAGGTGTCAATCATAGCACCTACATTCTAATCCTCTGGCCTCTAAAGAGGATATGCACACCGTCTACTTCTCAATCTTTCCCTAGAAATCTTTATTTTGAGAGAAAACACCAACACTGTAAATAGATAACATTACTTTGTTTTCTTATACTTCTTTTCTCTTTGTCATTAATGCAGATCCGCCGTGAAGGCGTGCGCTTGTTCCTGTTGTGGATGCAGGCGTTACAGAATTATGCAGAGTGGGAGCAGCTCTGTATGTTTGCCTGTTTGATTCCCGGCTTCCCGGCTCCGCTCTGCCACGGATCACCACGCACCCTGGACACTCTGATCAACCCGCCACTGACTTTGACAGAGAGTTAGTACAGTAAACACACGGTGGAGTCAAATGATAAATGAGCTCACCATTAAATAATATTATTAAAAAAATGTATTTAGTTCAACAATTAAGCTTGGATAAAAAATGGAAACCCATCCATTTTTACTTGTATGACATCATGGCAGCAACTTTGCACTATTCATGTCTTAATATTGTCACTCCTCCCCTGCAGTTCAGGTGACCCCGGAAGAGATCACTCCACTGGTTCCTCCTCAGTCAGGTGACAAGAACCAGGAAGACCTTACCGCCTACTTCCTAGAAGCCCTACTGAAATACATGGTAAACCAGGTATTATGAGTATTTCTTACTAACACCACTAACATGTTTCCACACATCCTGATGCTTTATTAATGACACTAAAGCTAAGCACACGTCACATAACACACAGTTACTGACATTTATCGAGTGTCACTGACTCCCTCAGATAAGTTTCATCCCTTACTGAGCTTTTTTTCTTCTTCTACTTCCTCCTCCCGCTGCCATATACACACAAGCATTCACTCATGAACGCGCTGATAACATTCTCCCCTAAAACAATGGCGCTCTTCTCCACTTGACCCATTTTGTGTATGTAATGCTCTCTGAATAACTCACAATTGTGTCTGTGTGTGTGTGTGGCCACTAGGCCAAGTCTCTAGAGTGGCGTTGTAAAGACAACCATGAACGGGGCTTCAGCTTCCTCTTTGGTCACTTCAGGAAGTTTTACCTTCCTCACATCTTTCCCAACTTTGCCATGGAAACCAGCCTCTACAACCCCATACTGGGTCAGTGCGATTAAATCCACCTCCATTACCGTGACACTGTAAATCTGTGTCAACGATTTAAAGGTTTCCCTCTTCTCCTTTTTAGATGTGCCTCCGATGCGTCCTAAGCCGTACTACAGTGTGGTTCGTAGAGAGCCGGACAGTGGGGAGACACTGTACTGCACCAGGGAGAGCTTCCTTCAGGCCCGTGTCATCTTCATACGCTGGCTGGTTTCCTTCTGGCTGGAGCCACGACCCAACACACAAATACATATCCCAGGAACTGAGGGAGAAATTGTCCCCAAGAACATACAGGTGATCCACACAAAGACCTCATGTAGAACAATATATAATAATAATTGAGAGTCTTAGTTTTCTCATCTTACCTTATTGTTACTCTTGACCTCCAGCGAGCAGCAGCTGGCCTGGCAGCTCGCTCTTTAGGCAGCTCAGACGACAGTGTTGGAGGTAGCAGTCACTTGGAAGGTAGCAGTGGTCCCTCCGGTCCAGGTGGAGGCAGCATGGGGCTGTCCGGAGGGCCAGGGATGGGAAATGAGCCTGAGCAGAGCCACTCCAACACATCTACGCTGACTGAGAGGGAACCCAGCTCCTCCTCACTCTGCTCCATCGATGAAGAGCAGCTGACAGACATGGAAGTGGTGAGGAGAGTGCTGACCAACTCCAGAACCAACGTCAACTTCATCACAGAGATCTTCAGACAGGTGAATGACAAATAACAGTCTTTGCATGTCAACAACAGGCAGAGTTTGAAAGTGAAGCTGAATTACTTACCTGTTCAGGAAAATATTTTTGTCATCTGTGTCTGACTTCAAATTCCTGTCTGCTTTGAGTCATCAACATATTTGACAACAAATGCATCTCTAATACAGACCCTAGTTTTTCTTCTTCTTTTGTTAAGATGTTTTTGAGACCGGTACTGAGGCTTTTTAGTTTCTGTATTCATTGTTTTTTATGTTATCTGTTGTAAATGTGCTTGTTGGACTAAGTCTAGCTTGTGAAAAAGATTTTCACCTCAGTAAGACTCCCTTTTATAATGTACCTTTTAAAAATGATAGGACGCTGTAATAATTATTTGTCTGTCTGTGCCAATGTAGGCGTTTCTTCTTCCTATGTGTGAGGCGGCAGCAATGCGAAAAGTGGTTCGTGTTTACCAGGAGTGGATCTCCATGGAGGACAAGCCAGTGTTTATGAAGGAGCCAGAAGAGGGTCCTTATCCCATAGCCACAGCCAACAGTCTGGACTCAGGCTCTCAGCTCAGGGACAAAGAGGACGAGGTGAGGAATTACATGGGACAAGTAATGGAAACTGTTCCATTATCCAAGTAAATGTGTACATGTTCTTTGTCAATGTCATTTAGGCTGGACTGTTTTCTTTGAACAGAGAAACAGAACTGTGTATTTGTTTATCTTGTCAGGGAATGAACAAAGTGATTGACAGTGAATTGCTGGAGTACAGTGTACATGCTGGAGTTCAGACCACACTGCAGGTATGTTCTCGCATAAACTCGTCTTCCTGTCTTACTCAAACATACAAATGTCTCACTGTTGCAGCATCTTGTTGCTTTGTTTATTTTATCTTAAAACAGTTTTTGACAAATTTAACATCCTAATAAATTGTGTTCTTGTCTGTAGGTATTTATCACCCACTCCTCTAATGTTTTTCTACTGGAGCCTGCCAACGACATCAAGATACTTTTAGAAGAGCACGTCGACATGTGCAAGCGAGTCCTGAACATCTATCGCAGCCTTGTCATGCACGAGACCATGGACCACAAAACATGGTAAAATATAAAAACATTACAGTAACACCATAAAGCGAGTTGTGTCATTACTGTGCCACTATTTAAAAAGCTTTCATGGTTGTATCTGCTTGGCAGGGAGCAGATCTTACTGGTTCTGCTCAGGGTGACGGAGTCCGTGATGAAAAGACCACCATCGATTATGCCTCAGGGCAAGAAGAACAACACGTTGTCAGGGAGACTGGCTGGACCTATCTTTCAGGTACATTACTGTCGGTATATTGAGTGGTAATTGGAGTACTAATGGAGCTTTGTTTTTTCTTTATATGATGTTGTATTGTTTCATCGCTTTCCTCCTCCTTTCCACACAGACACTGATCGTAGCCTGGATTAAGGGGAACCTAAATGTCTACATAAGCAGGGAACTGTGGGACGACCTCCTCTCTGTCCTTACCTCTCTGACCTGCTGGGAGGAACTGGTCACTGAGTGGTCTCTCACCATGGAAACCCTGACCAAGGTACCGGGAATGACCATGTTTCCAGGTGCCGTCAAACACATAGCCCACTGTGGATGGATATGAATAAGATGAGTGTAGGATTCATCCTTTGTGGGCCACATACTGTATACATCAAACTACTTTTTCTAATGCAAGGGATGGCAGTACTAGTGATGATTATGTAACCAAGAAGTACCCACATCAGTAGGTTTTGACAAACACAGATGCAAGCTTGGGTGTGTCCCCAGAATGTGGAAATCCTCAGGATGCAGATACAGAGCCGAGTTTGGTTTTTGTACCAAACTCTGAGCTAATTGTTTTTACTCAACAGCATATTTGATCTCACAATTTAATAGGCTTTTGTCCCTGTGGGGAAGTAGAGAAATTCAGTATATTAACTTATAACTTATTTCACTGAGTGAAGCTTGATTGAATCTCCCATTCCTGTTTTATTGTTAATCTTGCCTCTGTTTTTTTTCTCACAGTGTTAAAGCAGTTGTTTATCTTTATTTCTTAGGTTTTGGCCAGGAATCTGTACAGTGTTGATCTCAATGAGCTGCCTCTGGACAAACTCAGTGAACAAAAACAGAAGAAACATAAAGGAAAAGGTTGGTCCATCATCGAGGACCCTTGCAGAGTCTGTGTGTTGACACACAACTTCCTGAGAGTCACTCTTAAACAAAGCCATTTTTGACATGTTATCTATAACTAAGAGGTAATTAATAAAAGTATTCACACACATCAAATCAATATCAAATGACCTTTTCTGATAGTATGTAGGATCTGAGCATTTCAAAGTCTGGAGGTCTGGTATTACCAGCCATAGACACCGCAGCTGAAACCTTCAGTTTCAGGCAGTTTCTCAGTGAAAATTTCCAAGTAACAATGGGCTGGCACTCACAGCAACTCATTCCTTAATACCTTTTGTCTATGCATGCACAAGGTATCGGTTCTGAGGGCCAGAGGCAAGTTGTGGATCGTTCCTTCTCAAAAGGTTGGAGCCGAGATCAACCGGGCCAGGCTGCAGCAATGAGACAGAGGAGCGCCACCACTGCTGGCTCACCGGGCATCGAAAAGGCCAGAAGTATTGTCCGCCAGAAGACTGTAGGTCAGTCATCACCTTCCTAAATGTCTCTCCTCATTAATGTGACTGTGAGGAAGGGAAAATGTTGCTATTAGTCAGTAAAGTCAGTGTAAAGTCAGTTGAACTGGACATCACAGACACACAGGTGTTCATATACAACAATGAATGTTTTATGAAGTCAGAGATGTGGTCAAACAACTTTGTTTTGCGGTTTCATTCTATCAGACAAGGATGTATAAACTGTAGTCCACAATACACTTTGGATTTGAGCTGCCTCTAGCCTCTCACTGTCTTTCTTCCAGAATTAACCCTTTCTCACACCTCCTCAACCTAACCCTTTCCCTCCAAGTCCCCTCCCTCCCTCTTTCCTCTTTTTCCCCAACCTTTATTTACTTTCTTTATTCTTTTTTGCCATTATAATCTGACACCATTTTATCTCCCCCTTTCACTTAAACACCCTCTCTATTTACATCTTGTTTAACCTCACCACACTTCAACACTGCCTTCCTTTCCCTCTGCTCTTTCTCTGTGCTTCCCTCTGTTTCACGCTGTCCGCCCTTCTTCTCTTTCTCTTCCACCTGTTCCTCCCAATTCTTCAGCCCTACGTAGCTGTTCTACAGGGGACTCTCTGCTCTCCTCAGCCTTTATCCGCAGTGCTAAGAGTGCTCCTGCTCTGGCTCCACCTCTTCCTGTCCTCCACCACCACCACCCTTTACTACCCCCCCTTGCCGACCAGCTGGCAGGTACACACTCTTTGCACTACCTGTCTGCCTGGAAAATATTAGTCTTCTTCACATCTGTCAGAGAATGAAACTTCATGTCTGTCTTCCTATGTCCTCTTATTATCAGTTGTATAGAATTATTCATCCCTTTCCTGTTTTGCCTTAACCTAAGATGATCATTCTCTTGAAGCTGTGCAGTCTGAAAGTTCGCACGTTTATTCAAATTATGATGGTTTATTAAGAAGTAAGTGACAATTGCATTGGTTAGTTTTTTGTTTCCTAAATCAGTGCTGTCTCATTACACAACTGTTAAAAATTTCATAAATGTTTTGAAGTCAATTTTAGAAGTAGACATTTTAACCAGTCGATGGATACAACTCGTCGATGGAGACAATGTGTCTTCTACATGAAACTGTCTGCATGCTTGTTTCATAGGTCTGCCCACCTGCCCACAGGCATGTTCCCCCTTGTTTCATTTGTTGTTCATCTGGTTAACACAAACCTTTATTTAGCCACTGTTTTAATTCCCTTTCCCCTACATCAACATCTTGTACGACATTTCATTTTTGATGCAAGTTATATTTAAATCAACTTGTGACTGGTGATAATTACTGGCTTTCTTTAGAAAAATGCCATGTAATTGCCATTTCATGAATGTCATTTGAAAAGAAATGTATTTAATGCATGAATGCATGCATTAAAATTACAGTGGATACTGATTTTGAATCAAAACTAAAAAGCAGCTGTCATCATTTTTTAATTTTTCTTTTTAGAAAGTACGTAACAGACACACAGCAGATTTAGTACACTTGTATTTTGGTCAGAATCAAGCATGCTATTTTTATGGAACTTGGTGTTGATGGTTATTCAAAAACCTCCTCGAGGACACACTCCATTGTCGTCACAACAGAAAAAGCGTTACTTGTTTTTGAATTTGTGTTTACAGCTTTCTCTTAAGTCTTTATTCAAATCTATCCTTTGCTAACCTCCTTCCTCTTCCTTCGTGTTCCTCAATCACCAGACCTTGAGGACCCACCCATCACACTGACCACCCGTACCACTCGGATGCGTCACTCCTCTCAGAGTGACGAGGCCCCTCCTACGTCCGGCTCGGACGTCTTCCAGGGCGTGGCTTGTGACTTGGACGCCCCGGCGCCTTCCTCGCTTGCGAGAAGCAGCAGTGCGTCGGACATCATGGAGCCTTTCATCGCTGAGCGGGTCAAAGGTGAAGACCCTCAGAGGGATCCCACTTTGATCCCAAACCCCCACCACAACCACTCTGCCACTTCTAATCTAGCAGCCAGCAGCCACACAACTCAGCCACTTCCACTCCCTACCCACCCCCCTTCTCCCACCCCCTTTACCCGCTCAAATGGTGTTGTTTCCTTGACCTCAGATGGGCAAGATGATGGTAGTGTTCATGAACAGTTCTGGCACCAGATTGGCTCTCGAAGCCAAGGCTCTAGTTCTGATTGGGTAAGCGACTGGGATTCTGCTTTCACCCTTTCGACTGAAAAGGAGGCTGATGCAGAAGAGGGTGAACTGGGAGCCGGGGCAGAGGAGGATGATCTATTTTCCTCAATTAGGGACTACTTCATTCACAGAGGAGGTGAGAGGAAGGAGGAGGCTGGAGAAAGAGATAGTCCTGGTCTTTCATTAGAGAACAGGGTTTCTTTATTTGCACCTGTCCAAACAGGGGTTGCTAGAGCACAAGTAGAATCTACAGGACAGGTAGGAGAGGCAAGGCAGATGGTAAGAGAGGACAGACAGGGAAGTAAATCAGTGCGACACAGCAGTGTGGATTCAACAGAGGAGAATGAGGCAGAGCAGCGCAGCATTTATGAGTGCCTGGAGCTGCAGTGTCAGTGGCCGTCGTCCAACGCTAAGGGAAGTGCTAGCTTAGAAAGAAGTGGTGGCGAGAAAAAGGGTGGAGGAAACGCAGGAAGGGCGGCTGGATTGGAAGCTAAATGTGACATGTGGGGGGATTTAGAGGACAAGAAAGAGGATGATAAAGAAGCAGCAGGAAATGAGCGGCCTAGTTTTATTAGACAAGATACAAACACCTTAGAATGTAGCCTGGAATCAAACCAAAATCCCCAATCTTTAGATCCCACTAAGCTCAAAGTGTCTCGTAGCAGTGCTAAGAGGCACCATTCTGGGGGAGTTCATGTCAGCTTCCGGCCCTCAACTGAGTCTGTCCAGTTTCACAACCCCCTTGAGAGTAAAGAGGCTCACTGGAAAGCCAGGCTGCGCCGCCTCAGTCACTTTCACACTCATAGCCACTCAGCTGGGGAACGGCCAGGAGCTGGGGCTGGAGCTGGGGCGGGGTCAGGGGGCAAGCTAGGAGCAGGTGGTGCAGGTAAGTTTGTCTCTGTGGCTGGAATCAGCCATAAAGCACATGAGAAATTAGCCTCTGGCACTGTTACTGATAGCAGCAGGGCAGGGGGCGCAGCAGGTGCTGGAGGTCTGGAAAACAAAACAGGAAGTGGAGGAGATGTAGACAAACATCCTGGATCATGTGTGGGACCTGGTGTGGGCTCGCAGGGTCACTCAGAGGTGTTATCAAGCGTTTCAGGTTCCTCGGGCGTGTCGACGGGTGTGCGTGGCCGTTTGGGCCGTTCAGCCTTGCGTTCTCGAGCCTCCCGCTCACGCTCCCAGGAGCCAGGCAGCACTTCATCACGTCACCACCAGGGAGCCCTTCTTGGTGGCGTTTATAAGACTGTGGTTCACGCTCTGTCTTCCAAACCTCGACCCCGAGGTCAGGGTTCATCCCAAGGCTCATCGCCACAGCGGCAGGGCCGGGCTGCAATGGGTGATGCATCGCTAAGAGACCTCTACTCACATGTCCTGGGCTACTTTGGGCGAAAGACGACCACGCCAGGTGAGGATTGCAACGAACGAAGCTCTCATAAAGGACACAGCAGATATAACCGCAACTGTGGAGAGACAAATACTCACAAAACACAAACATCAACAACTCTCTTTTCCTTTTGGCTGTTTTAAC
Source organism: Solea senegalensis (assembly GCF_019176455.1). NCBI lineage: Eukaryota > Metazoa > Chordata > Actinopteri > Pleuronectiformes > Soleidae > Solea > Solea senegalensis. The sequence continues at coordinate 21,265,255 of NC_058036.1, forward strand.
TGGTTTGTTATGACGGAATGATTTTTTTTTTTGGCTGACACTCATCATCTTGCTACTGGACTGAAATTCAACTCCCTGTTGATGTGTTTTCTCTTGAACGTAGCCCCTCCTCCATCCTGCCTCTTGTCAAGGACCCCCCTCCATGCCCACCTCTTTTTTTAAAGAAGTCCCTCCTTCTATTCCTTTTCCTTCTTATGGTTGTGGGATTTTAACTTCCTCTGCCCATTTCCCCTCTTTCTCCACCTCCTCCTCCTCCTCCTCCTTAGTGTTGCATGCAGCCTCCTCATCCCTCCTTCGCCTCGTTCCCGGACTCTGGCCCCTCTTCAGCTGCACAGAAGGAAACAACAGTCCACAGAAAAACACAAGTGCCTGGTAAAATGATAAAGCATGGGTTAAAAAAAGGAGGATAATATCATACCCCACTGAGCCCCCTTCAAAATGGCACGTTTCCATCTCCAGAGCCTTGTAACATGTAGAATAAACTCAAAGTTTATGGAAGTTTAGTTTTTAAAGGAAAGTCATTGGTGTGTATTACTCTACGAGTGAGGAAAGCCTTTACATTTAGTCTCAGCTTATTGCTGTAGTTCAACCTCAGACCACTACAACTTATTGCTGTAGTTCAACCTCAGACCACTAGAAGGCAGCATAGGAACTTGTATGAAAATGACCATTTCTTTAGTAAGTGGTTTACACAGAATGGTTATGTACCATCTAATCAGCAATCCATAGTGGTTAGTTGTTCTTGACAGTCCCACAGAGTCAGTGTGTCAGTGTTAAACTGCACATTTGAATTTAATTCTCTGAGCAGAAGGCTGCAGAACTGGGGTGACTTGATCATCACTTGATGCTTGAGAGTGATTCACTGATTCATTGCCTGCATCTGTCTTGATCTGTCCTGCTGTTGTGCAGGCTCATTTTCTTCCTCACGTTGGTCAGAGATGTTGCTTGCCAACTTGTGCCAAACAGCATCTACCAGTCATTTGTACATATGTTTGGTTTGTCTCTTTTTGTGTCAGATGCGTGTTTGTATTTGCATCTTCATATTATCTGCTTGTTTTGCCGAACTGCAGTTACACTATTCCGGTTCATTCATCAACTACCGCTCTATCCTCCACACGAGGGTCGTGGGGCTGCTGGTGCCAGTCCCAGCTGACCTATGGTTTAAGGCGGGTACACCCTGGACAGGTCGTCTAACCCAGGACCAAGATGTCAGCTTTTTGTAGCTATTTACTATTCGCTATTTTGTAGAGTGGAGTTACTCGGCAGTGTTGTGTTTTAATCAGCTCTGCTACTCAGTGACGTCAGAACTGCAGCAAAATCTCGGGACTATGTTTTCAGCCGTTTATCTTCGTGAAAAGCGGTGACTATTTTCTTGGCAGGTAGTCAGTTTGCAGGAAGGCTCACAGTGGTGCATTAGAGTAGCCATTCCCAAACCATTCCCATTTTGAATATCATGTGTCAATACACAAGACTGAGGTAAACATATTATTTATTTCAAAAACTGGTGGAAAATATAATTTTGTCCATAATAATTCAAACACATGAACATTTATTATGGTCTGGTTATTGTTGAGTTTAATTCGAAAGCCAAAATTACATTTTATTTGTATTTTATCACCTCTTATCTGCAGTACCTTCATGGTCCACCAGGTGGCCCAGTAGTCATTAGATTAGAGTTTTGAGGAGTCATTGCAAACATTCAACTTCATAGGCAGTGGCAGCATTACTCTCAAAAATATCCTGTCCTGATAGGCTGAACAAACAAAGAACATGCATACGTTTAGATCTACTAATAGTAAGTAAAGGTGGTAAGTCCAGTCTAGGTACAAGAATATAGATTCATGTGACGTGCTCTCATGAGATAAAGATCTCCTGGGTGTAAACCTTTTAGACATCAGTTCAATGGTGTTTCTGTATATATTTTATACTACAGACAGAGGGTCTTTACTTTTGCCGACATTACTGTCAGTGATGTCACGTATGAGAAACAGCCATTCTAGTTCAGTAGTATACCACTAGATGGCTAAGTTTAAATACAAATACATTTTAGAGATGATTCAGCCTAAAGTTAACCCTAACATCAGTTTCCTCTCGTGATGATTGCTGCTGATTCTAATAAACTGCTTAAACTAAACAGTCGGAGCAGACAAAGTGATGTTAACACTGCATCTCGAGGGCCAGGAGTTTTCCCAGACTTGCTTCTGTGAGCAGGGTTAGGAAAATGTGCGGCAAGATGAAATTCACATTAACTTTGTGGCCATTTATTTTGAGGTTTTCCAGTGAGAATAAAGTAACCAGGCTTTATTTAGTACATTTAGGACTCCATCAGGCTTTAACAGTTGGTTACCTAATGTTGCAAGCAGCAGATTTACACCTTTGACCGCTATCATCGTCTCCAATCTAACAGCAACATAACTCATAGTAATGTACCTGCTTCTTGTTTAGACCTAACAAGGTGACAGTCTTTCTTGCTCTATGTGCATGGTGTGAATTAACCCCCTGCATTGCTTATCTGGTGGGTCTTGATGTGCCAGACGTGTTGTGGCTTTTTATTTTAACATTTGTCTTGATTACCTCGAGGTCTAAAGTGCATACACATTAGGGCTCTTTTTACTCTTCAGAGAAACACTTAAGCGAGGTTGAGTTGGTCGTGTGAATATTGTGACATACAATATTTTTAATGCAATGTTTGATAAAGCAGCATCAGCAGCAGTAATTTCTAAGTAAACAAAGCCTGGTTATGATGCTGCAGGGCTGGTGTGTGTTGGGATAAACGTGTCAGTTTCTGAGTAGTAAGTCAAACTCGAGTGCAACTAGGCGTGGGACAATATGATTAGGATTTTCAGTCAGGAATTTCTGTGAGAAATTGTGCACAAATGAAAGCTTAAAGATGCAGAGGAAACAGCTGGACCAATTACTAATGTTCTAAGTCTTAGATCATAAATAAATATAGATATCAATCATGAAATCCTCCTTTAAAAGATGCATGTTCTCCCTTGTGGCATTTTCAAAATAGGTCACTAGGACTCGATGTTTGTGAGTCATATGAAACTTCCTTGTCCACGACTATGCCATTAATTGATATTTACCACCATCAAATCATTTTAAGAATGTTTTATATAATCTCATATATTGTCCCATTCCTATTTACAACATTATGTTACTTGTTATGTGTGGTTAAATGTATTTTTGAGCTGTATGTGTGGAATCTGTTACCGTCTCCATCATTGTGTTATTCCTTGTTTTCACTCCCTGTGCATTTGTCACACCTGGCCTTGTCTACGCGTTATTATGTTCCCATTATTTGTGAGTGACTGAGTGACTGAGAGAAAGAGAGAACAGGAGTTTATACAAGTGCATCCACTCCATCATAATCTATCTGTCTCAATGTTTTAATGTTTGTGTGTGTGTGTATGCAGCCAACAAAGAGGAGGTGGTCCAGAAAGCCCGTCCAGTCTCCAGTGATGTAGGAAGCACCAACCCAAATTTCTCTGACCTCATGGATGAGTTCATCCAGGAGAGACTGAGGACCAAGGGAACAGTAGTCAGTGCAACACGAACACACAAGATAAGTGTCTGATTGTCTGAAACACATGGACGCTTCAAACCCTGCTTGCTCCTTGACGATTCACAGGGCCGTCGTGGCAGCAGCCCTGGGAGTCTGGAGGTTCCCAGGGACCTACCTGAACTCCTGGAGGCAGGTCAGAGTCCTGGATCGCGACCATCTGATGATCCACGGCCCATCGATGACCCTGGGGTTCCCTCTGAGTGGACATCACCTGCAAGTGCCAGCGGTTCCGATATCATCAGCTCAGACAGCCAGTCCGACTCCTTTAATGCCTTTCAGTACTCCACCTGCAAATTTGATAGTAAGGAACCAGGGAAATATCCTGGATATATTTTAAATATAAATTACCATGAGGGTTAATGCAGAAGAACCTGTACACACAATTAATTATTAATCTATTTTAAAAAGAGCATCTTTAAGTAATAGAAGAAATACATACCAGTTATCAAGAGGAACTCAGGTTGTTAGAGATGATTTAGTTTAATACACTGTCAAATAATCTAGATTAAGAAACTGCAATGCTTCAGCAACCGTTTTCGGCATATTTTGACAGATTTAAAAGAATGTTTCGTATTTCCTGAATCTTTCTTAAGCCCTAAAACCCTAATATATAATATAATATAATATAATATCATTTCTAATAACACTCTGTGACACACGTTTGTTCTTTTTGTAGATTTTACTTTCAGTTCAGAAGCCTGTGGAGGTGGATCTGGAGAAGGCCGGGGAAGCTCATTGGACCAGGACAGTCTGGGCGGAGGTGCTGCTTGTGAGGAACATGAAGTAGCCAGTTTAACTACACTTCACCTCGACTCTGAGACCAGCAGCCTCAGTCACACCGTCACTGTTACAGGTATGAACTGTAGAGACGTCACGACGACGACTTTAACCCCGTTTGTGTAGAGCTTTCATATTTACACAGACCAGCTTTCTGAAACAGGTCACTGGTTCTTTGGCTCCATCATCTATCAGAACGTGTCTCTGCTTCTTTTTCTTTAATCCGTGTCATGCTTGTCCTGTTGGCTAGGTTCTGAAAGTGCTTCCCCGATGCATTCTCTTGGAGGCTCTCGGTCCCAGACGCCGTCTCCTGCTACGCTGACAGCCGAGCACTCTGATCACAGACACTCCCACTCTCACACACACCTGCAACTGGACCAGAAGCTCCACAACTCTGTCCTGCAGACACCCGATGACCTAGGTAATAATGTTCAGACACAGTCTTAAACATTTACTGATTGTCATTTTCTAAATGACGAGCAAAAGTCACTGCTTTGCTTGATTGATTCTAGAAACCAGTGAGTTCCCCAGTGAGGACTGCAGCGTGATGGCGGGCGGTTCTCTGACCGGTTGGCACGCAGATGTTGCGACTGTAATGTGGCGTAGGATGCTGGGAATCCTGGGGGACGTGAACAGCATCAAAGACCCAGAGATTCATGCTCAGGTCTTTGACTACCTGTGTGAACTGTGGCAAAACTTGGCCAAGGTAAATACTGACACACACAATTGAAGGTGATGTATGTAAAATATACACAGTAGTGACATTTAGTGTTTAAAACTCTTACAGCGATCCCAGTTCAATTTAGCATGTTTCCTTAATCTTATAATCACATGTAATAGTCATTTTAAGCCCTAGTACACCTGTAACACACAACTACAACAAAACACCCACCACAAAGACTCTTGTTTTTTCTCGTTTCAGATAAGAGATAATTTGGGTATCTCTCTGGACAACCAGTCCTCTCCACCTCCTCCTGTCCTGATCCCACCACTAAGAATTCTCACACCCTGGCTCTTTAAGGTACTGAGTGACTCCTGTAGCATCTCAGTAAATCCATGACTTTTGTATTTTATTTTCCTTGATAGACGGGAATTTGATAGATGAAAGACAGCATTTGAGTGCACACAGTGACATCTACAAAAGATTAATCAGCGTTCATGTATGTCCCGGTGTGTCTGTTAATGCTCACCTCACACGTATTCTCTGTGTGTTTGTGTGTGTATTTCTTTAGGCCACCATGCTGACAGAGCGTTACAAGCAGGGGAAGCTTCACGCCTACAAGCTGATCTGCAGAATCATGAAAAGGCGACAAGATGTTTCCCCTAATACAGACTTTCTTACACACTTCTACAATATCATGCATCAAGGGCTGCTGCACCAAGACCAGGTAGAGTCTCAAGAAGACAAGTCAAACACTATGTCCCATTTATATTTGAAGATGTTGCAGGAACAAACTATTTAACTGCTGGGGTAGTGCATGCTGTATATGAACGGGATTGTACGAAGCCCATTATAGCTCTGTAACATTTTTTAAAGGATATCGTGAACACCATTATCAAGCACTGCAGTCCCAGGTTCTTCAGTATTGGTCTGCCTGGAGCCACCATGCTGATCCTGGACTTCATCATTGCAGCCTCGAGAGTCACTGCCTGCTCCTCACTCAATGTAAGAACCACAGTCACTCTGGTAATTTTTTTGTGTTTGTTTTTAGTGAATCAACATTGTCCTTGTATACATCTTTGTCCCATTTTTCTCTTTGTTTTCTCCTCCTCCTCCAGGCTCCAAGAGTTGAGGCTCAGATCCTCCTTGGATCTCTCGTGTGTTTTCCTAACTTGTATGGAGAACTTCCAGCCCTTCATCCCACCACAGCGGACGTGGTGCTTACCAAGTTCCCTGATGTCAAGGTTGGTGGAAGCAAAACTACACTTTTCATTTGTTTAATAGAGCAAGATTATTGAATATTTATTTTTATATATATATATGTATGTATGTATGTATGTATATATGTATATATGTATATATGTGTATATATATATGTGTGAATGTTATAGAACGTTTATATAACATTTCATATAACTTTAGCCTTGTAATCTTTAGACATTTTAATGCAAATGATATCTAGCAATGCATAGGATCAAAACACTATATAATCCAGGTCAGTCAACACCTCGCCACCGTTGCCTGCTTTGACTGTCCACAGGGGGTCTCCGAACCAAACTAATAGGTTAATGTCTCATCAGCCATTCGTGTACCAGACCAGAGCTATGGGAGAATTGTTGTTGTTCTTGTTGTTGTTGCTGTGTGAACACTTAATGCCATGCATGGCAGCACCTCTGGCCTGCTCACTGCCTTCTTACAAGGTACAAACTTGTTTTGAATCACAAAGCACTCATTAATACTGACCGGACAGATGGGACCAGTGAATGTGCAAATGTGTCTGAGCGCGGTTGTGTAGATGTGTCTGTGCAGTGACTTCATATCCGTGTGTGTGTAATATATACATATATGATATGATCATAATTCCACAAATCACTGTTATTATCACCTTAAAAACACTTAGCATACGTCGTCATTACATTACTATGTTGCTCATGCAGATGCACATACACACACAACCACTGGTGAAGGTTTTGTAAAAGGTTCATAAATAGTGTTTGTACGCTATCTGTATTTTTCAGGAACACGTTATCAAAACCATTCTGACCTCTGCTAGAGACGAACCCTCTGCTCCTGCTAGGTAAATGAAATTCATAATAGTTTTGATTTGTTTTAAGTTGACTTTTTAATCTTTTGTCTTCAATGCCCATTCTTTTTTCTTTTTTTTCTCTCTTTGTCGAATACTTATTTGAGAGGATTTTTGAACATCTGTTGACTGTTTACTTTTTTACTGTTTATTCAGATGTGTGGCTTTATGCAGTCTGGGTATCTGGCTGTGTGAAGAGCTGTCTCACGGAACTCAACATCCACAGATCAAAGATGCCCTCAACGTCATCTGTGTCACCCTGAAGGTCTGTCACAACTCAAATTTGTTCCTTCGTTGTGTTGCATTCAGACTCTTAAGTTTCAGCTGAGCTCTAAACTCAAACAAAAAGTTTCCTGTTGCAACATAAATTATGAATGCAGCCATTTCCTGTTCTCAAACTTTCTCCCTAATGACCATGGTGCTTTCTCTGTCTATGACAATGATCCAGGGAAATAAGACCAAAGCGATGACTCTGAATCAAACATCTTCTACTGGCTGCCTGTTTTATTGTCATTATCATTCATAGGGCATCTCATGATTTACTACAGATTGTCCGCTATGTAAATAAAGGGTGATTAATATTTAAAAGCACATTAAATCTTAATCTTAAATCTTACTAGTACATATTAAAACCAGATCTGCAGGGGGTTTGTTGGGCTTGTTTGGCTTACATCGGTTAGCACAGACCCAAAAATCTTGATGCATTAAAATATAGTGGCTGGCTACTGGCTGCTGAGAATGTGATTGTGTTAAACATGACAGCCAAAGTCTGATGGAAAGCATTGCTGGAGATGATTGTTGAGGTTGGAGAAATTGCCGCAGTTGGTGTCGTCTGTTTCAGGCCAACAGACTGGGAGGCCTGTGGATCAGAATAATACTGTCCAACATTGACCGTCTCATCTTTAGCCAAGTGGCTCAAGATGGACACACACACACATACATACCTTTTCCTTTCCACTTTGGAATCCCTAGCTTTTGTATCGGCAGCCAATGGCCTGCTAAGACACAGTGGCACACACACTCACTGCATTTACTCACTCCTGGGAGCAAACCCTGGACTATCAATATGTTTGGTCCTCCTTCAGATAGGAGACTAATCTAGGGGGAATGCTGCAAGCTGTGGCGCACACACACACACACACACACACAACTTCACACTTGCTTGTAGGTTCAGTTAGTGGCTTTGCTGCATGCAGTTACACAAACATACACAAAGATTGAGGGGGATTACCATATTTCCACGCTGAGCCACTTCTTTCTGTTGTCTGACTTCCCCGTCCTTGTCACCTGGAATCTTATTTAGGTGTTGATCTACATTAAGCTTATCTCTTCTTGATGAACAACCTGTATTTTGTTAAGACAGTTAATAGTAAACCCTGCAGTACATCCTTATAAACATCCTGTTTTTCAACAAACCTACATGCATAAACATGTTTTATAGTAGTAATGATAATAACAGGCTAAGCTTCTTAAATGTGAATATTTCCTGGTTTATTTGCTTCATATAAACAAAGAAATCATTAAAAACTGAATCATTTTGGTTTGCTGACAAAACAAGACATTCGAAAACATCACTTTTCGACATTTTTTGGCCCAAAGGATTACTCGATTAATCGTGAAAATAATCAACAGATTAATCGATTATGAAAATAATTGTTAGTTGCAGCTCTAATGATGATAAACTATATTTATCTTCCAGTACCCCAATAAGAACGTAGCACTGGTGGCATCAGACATCCTTCACCTGCTCATCAGTCATGTGGATCATCTTCAGAAATTCCCCCCTGACACTCCAAAGAAGATTGTAGAGGTGAGTGACGGATCACCTTTTGTAAAGCACCTTAAAATACTTATTATTTCTGAATGTGGGTTTTAATGTCATGTGTTTGTTTTTCTCAGATTCTGATTGCAACCATCACATTCTTGCTGCCGACCACAGAGTCTTCTCCTCATGAACTTGATAAGAGGGTAACATTCACACACAAGCATTCTCTTTGACACTTTATTTCTCACTTTTCCTCTCTTCCTGTCCTTTATCTGAAAGTAGCCCTTTATTTGCTCTGTTTTTTCTTTGCAGCTGGTCGTTTCCTTGCTCTTGTGTCTGTTGGACTGGGTGATGGCTCTGCCCCCGAAGACTCTGCTTCAGCCTGTACAAACACGGAGTCCTCCAGAAAAAGACCAGCCCACCAAGACACTGCTCAGCTGTATTTATAAGGTTAGCACAGCCCCTTTTCCACTGGTCAGAAAACCCACTAAAGCCTGTTAACATCGGTCTCTTGTCTGCATTGGTAATGCTTACAATCAGCACACGGCTTTTATTGGCATGACATGACTTGATACACACCATTCAAGCAGTGAAATCATTCAGTCACTGCTGAAGTGAAAGAGATAAAAGTGTCCTCTAGTCATTACTTGTTTTAGCGGCTTCTCTCCTGTTTTAAAAAAACAGAAACAACCTGTATTTACTGACTCATTTTGGTGTGAAAGAGGTGTCTTTGTTTGAAGGCGGCAGAGCCAGTTTATCACAGTTTATTACAATACATTTCACTCCTGTTATTGTAGAAATCCAAAATGTGTACTTCAGTCACCAAAACATAAGTGTTTTTAGTATACAGATCATTGCAGTATGACTAAATATTAGTATTCTCTTTTTTTTTTTTATCCCTGCCCAGGTCTTGCATGGTTGTGTGTATGGAGCGCAGTCTTTCAGCAATGCCAAATATTACCCGCTGCAGCTGTCTGACCTGTCAAGTCCAGATTATGACCCATTCCTGCCGTTGGAGAGCCTCAGAGAACCAGAGCCACTGCACAGCCCAGACTCGGAACGCTCAAGCAAACTTCAGCCGGTCACGGAAGGTGATTTGTCTCATGCTCCGGACGTGCAACATCATTTAAGAACCCACTGTGGCCATCGTCTGGAATCATCACCACTGGCTTATAATATACTGACATTAGCATGCAGATGCTGTTTGTAATTTATACATTTGCTCATATGCTGTCTTATACAACAACAAAAAGTCTCAATGCATGCAAGTGTTAAACAAAACACAAAATAACTGCAGCTAATCACTCAAGATGGAAGATGGTAGCTATGTGTGTGTCTGTATGTGAGCGCATCCGTCTGTGTCCGTGTGAGAGAGTGAATTGTCCCCTGCTGTGGTCCACCAGGACACAGTGACTCCTCTAATGACTGGAGCACCTTGATAGATCATGTCTCTTCTCTTCTCTTCTCTTCTCTGCTCTGCTCTGCTCTGCTCTGCTCTGCTCTGCTCTGCTCTGCTCTTCTCTTCTCGCTAAATAAGTACTGTCTTATTTTACATCATTGTTTTCTGCTATTCTTCTCTCTTTCTTTTCTTTTTTCCTTTCCATTCCTTTCTTTTCAGTTCTTTATTCTGTGTGTAATGATGTTGATCAGCCCAGTGTGTGATGGCATTGGCTTCTTCTCAGCATGGGGTAAACCATGTATACAAGCTGCATGTGTGTTCATATCCTTACCCCTTGTTTTTGGGTAATACCTGAAGTTTTGTTGTAGCTCATGGTCTAACTATCGGGTCTGATGGTTAGAACTTTACCTTAATAACAAAATTAATAACTGCCTGTGTTTAACCTCTTCTCTCTGCAGTCCGCAGCCGAATTCAGCAGGGCCTGGTTTCCATTGCAGCCAGAACAGTTATCACACACCTGGTCAACCATCTTGGACATTATCCCATGTCTGGAGGACCAGCTACTCTGTCTAGTCAGGTACATTTTTTGTAATGTAATGACCCTCACAAAACGATATGGTGATAGTTTTCACCAAAGTTTCCTTGTCCCGTTTTCCAGGTGTGTGAAAACCAGGACAACCCGTTCTGTGAGAGCGCCGATCTTGGACCAGAACTTTTCCATTCACCAAACCTGCAATTCCTGGTTCTGAACGGGTCCACACTACTCTCTGTGCTTCAGGTGACATCTGAGAGAAAGTTCTCCTGGTGTTGTTTCAATCTTTGTATGATTTAAAAAAAATAATAAATAAATAACCAAAACTACAGACCTTGTCCTCGAGATGAAGAACAATGTGCACAGTTGAGTTTTGCAAGACAGCTGAAGAATATATTGTTTAATGACTCCTCCTGTCTTCCTCTATGTCCCAGATCCGGTCAGAATCTGGCGTACCAGGAGGTGGAATGACCGCGGGTTTGTCCTCTGCTCCCGTTTGTGTTCGTGTGATCATTCGAGATGTAGCTGGAAAACACTCGTGGGACTCTGCCGTCCTCTACGGGCCTCCGCCGTGTTCTCCAACCAGCCCTGCCCACACACTTTCAATGCACACACAGTCACCTCACAGTGTGAATCTTCATTTACGCAACTCACCAGGAGGGCCACCGAAAAAGATGGGACTAAAGAGAGAAGGCAGTGAAGAGGAGAGGAAAGAGGAGAGGGAGCTAGAGGAGGGGATGGAAGGTGAGCGGCAAGAATTTCAGACAGAGGGCGAGGAGGAGGGAGAAGAGAGAAAAGTCTTTGAGGAGGAGAAGGGAGAAGGAGGAGGGGGGAATGAGGAGCAGGAGGAAGAAGAGAAGGAGCATAGAATGGATGGGGAGGAAGAGCCAGTGGACTCAGGCTTGGAACAGATTCTAGCTCCGCCACTGGCTAAACGTGTGTGTCGAGAGGCGGTGCCAGCATGGGATTCACTGAGAGAAGGTGATGATGCACTGGATGAAATGCTGCAGTATCTGGGACACTCGAGTCCTGAGTGTCTTCAGAGAGCAGGTACACACACACACACACACACAAACCTTCTCATTTGAATATTTAAAAGTGTTATTCGCTGCCTTGACAAAACTACTTTTCCTTCTCGGTTGGACGCCGCAGGGACGCCGCTCAACATCCCGGCCGCTCCTCCAGTTTGTGTTTCAGAGAAGCAGGAAAATGATGTGATCAATGCCATCCTCAAGCAGAGTGCTGCGGAGAGAGAGTTTGTCCTTCATGTGCGTAGTGTCCCATAGTCCAGTTCTTTTATTGTAATAATAATAATGATAATAATATTTAGTCTTTCGTTGGCTCCATTTAGACCTGGTGTTCACATCTGTCCTGAGAGATCCCAAGGATCTGTGGACACCTGTTCACACCTGCACATTTATGCTGGATCTGTCTTCCCTTGCCCTTTAGTTAAATGCACACTGACGTCATGTCTGACAGTACAGACGTGTCTGCTTGTGACATAACATAACAATAAATCAGCGTTTCAGCGCTGACTAGGATTAAGAAAAATAAAGAAACTGCAGCGCGTCAGAGGACATCAGCTGAAGAGGCGGTCTCTAATCCAATTGACTGCATTTGTATATTTGACACATTCAGGATGGACTGAATGTGACCTGCACTTCTGCACATGACTGATGTCAATGCCAGGTCTAAACAATTATTACTTCCCCAAACATCAGGAAGCTGCCTTTTTTTTGATTTGACACAAATAATTATGAGAATTTGTTCTATTGTTCCAGTCTCCATGGACTTGTTGACATAGCACAGATTTAAATTACACTGATCCACTCAGTTTAGCGGCTTCAGTTCAGAGTCTGGGTCTTGTGTGTAGGGTTAGTCCAAATACCTGATGTTATGACTAGAAAGAATTATACTGCTTGTTGATTTGTTCTTCAGTTATTATAAAGACAATTATAGATACATGTGACCATGTTATATATAGGTGTATATGTTAAAATATATCGAGTTCTTTGCTCAGTTTCCATGATTTTTATTTTCCAGTGCAGTTCTTTGTATGAAAGTGAAATCTTGAATGTTTCAGAGAGGTGAGGAGTTGAACATGAGGGCAGTGCAGCAGACTGAACCGGACACCCAGACTCCACAATCTGCCTTTTACTACTGCAGACTCCTGATCAACATACTGGGTCTCAACTCCTGGGAGAAGAGGTGAGACCTCGCACAGACCGGACTCTGTTAGAAATATCTATAAAAACAAACAATGCTTTAATGATATCCTGTATTCAAGCTGGCAAGGGCACAGCAGATCTGCTGGACCATGTTATCCCATATTCTTAAGAGCTTTTCTGGTCTTTATATCACTTCTGCAGCTTTCATTACATCTGCTCACTTTTTCTGTATTATTATTCCTTTTGCTTTTACATTTTTAAAGGGGGAAAAAAAAGCCGAAAAGATGTGTTTGTGTGTTTTATGCCTGAGGTTTGGCTGGATAATTAACACATGGAGTGGGTGGGAAGTCCTTTATAAATTTTTGTTCCCTCTAACAAATCAAATGCATGTTGAATGCAAATGAGCCAAAAACGCGACAGTACTTTGAGCTAATTAGGTTTTCTTTCACATGGCACACCATTACATCTTCTCAATGACTCTGGGCTAAAATACACCATGTCAAGGTATCACTTTAAATGTGTCTGGACAGCTAATGGACACTCATCGCTCCTTATGCTTTATCCAGAGAATTACACTGCCTTCATTCAGACCGCACAATAGACTTTTTAACACGGTTCGTGTGTGCGTGTGTGTGAGACACACACAGAGGGAGAGATGAGCATAGTACGCTATTGATCAAACTCAACCCATTTGTGGTTAAAATAAAAGGCGGTAGTTGAAGAAGGGAATGATGGATGGCACATCATAATGCAGGACGAGTAAGGGCACATGTAGATGCAGAAAAATAATAATAAAAAAAGCAAAAACGAAATGGAACCAAAACAAGTGAGTGAATGTGGAAAAAAAATGAACAGAGGTTAGAGATAGAGATAATCATCTGTTAATGTGCCCTTATGTCTCTCCAGGTATTCATACAGCACATTACAAACATGAGGATACTGACGCACCCGAGTGTGTGTGTGTGTGTGTGTGTGTGTGTGTGTGTCTTTGTCCTTTCATGCTTTTTCCCCCTATAATCCAGGATGTAAATGGAGTCTTTGAGAGCAGAGAATGAGGCCATTACCAAGTATCAGTTTAATAAAGAGCAAATTGCTGTCTCTTTCTCTGTGTCTTCATCTCCTGCTCCCTCACTCCTTTACCTCTATCCAAGAGTGAAAAGAATGATATGTCATTATCAGTCCACTCTGAGCTGCACTGCTCGACTCGTGTTTTTTCTTTTCTTTTTTTGTGCCATGGTTGGCAGCGGGTCCATGGGACATTTTGAACTTCCCTGGACGAGTTGATCTGCATGAAAGGCTTTTGTAATCCCTGCCAAGGTTTCTGTCTGTGTGCAAAAACTTGCTGAACCTATTTTCAGGGAATGTTGGAAGGGTGAGACTGTTTTGTTTTGCAGCACATTCAAGTACACGGGAAAGGATGTTTCTCAAGTCATAATGAAAAAAAAATCCAGCTCATTTTGAGTGTTAAAATCTATACAAAAAAATGTTATGGTGACCATGTTAGTAATGACTGATAACTCGTGCCTATATTTGTGTCTTGCAGGAGTAACTTTCACTTGTTGAGGAAAAATGAGAAGTTACTCAGAGAACTGAAGAACCTGGACTCAAGGCAATGGTAAAAAAAAATGTATATAAAGTGGAACCACATCTTTTCTTTCTCTGTCCACTAAGGATTCAACTAACGACTATTTTGCCTTTCGACTAGTCTATTAAACATTTTTTAATCAAGTAGTTTTATTAACATCACTGCTATCTCGGGTACCTCTACAAAAGATAAATAAAAATGCTTAATTAAATGTGAAATAGCTGAAATATAGAAAGCAAATGTAACCTTTGCTGTTGTTTTCCTTGTGCTGTATTCTCCTGTAGTCGTGAGACCCATAAAATAGCAGTGTTTTACGTAGCTGAAGGCCAAGAAGACAAACACTCCATACTCACCAACACAGCCGGCAGCCAGGCGTATGAAGACTTTGTCTCTGGACTGGGCTGGGAGGTAGGAACCCATCAACCCAAATCAAACTCTGAATCACAGCAATTATGATTCATATATATATATATGTATATATATATATATATGTATATATATATATATATATACACATATACATATATATATACATACACATATATGTATATATATATGTATATACATAAATGTTTCTAATGAATAACAACTGATATATGTACAGTGTATGTGATTAATACATAAGATATAACTACAGATTGGCACAGTGCATACTTCTGATATGTTGCCTATTCTAGCCTTTGCAATACTCAGGTTATCGTGTGTGTGTGTGTGTGTGTATTTGACACACAGGTGGATTTGACCACTCACTGTGGCTTCATGGGAGGACTCCAGAGGAATCGCAGCACAGGCCAGACCACACCTTACTATGCTACCTCTACGACCGAGGTCATCTACCACGTCTCCACGCGCATGCCTCACGACCAGGACCACAACCTCACTAAGAAGGTAACAGACACACAGAGGTGTTGTGAGCATCAGTGGGCTGTCCTATACTCAAATACACAATACACAAAAACTCCCTGACACACTGTAGAAAAAATGTAGACCCCAACAGAGAGTTCCAGAGGTTAGGAGCAGCAAAGGCAAAGAAACGGTCACGCCGTTGACCTGATGACCATAAAACCCCGTAATTTTCACACAACATCAATATCTCTGCCAAATAAGGTGGAACAAGTCGTCAAAATTATGTTTTTAACAAGTCTGATTGTACTGACGTGTCTGCTTGTAACATGAAGTAAGTGTTTAGAAACAAATTGAATTGGCCCAAAAAAAATAAATGAGTGTTTCAGCGATTAAAGAAAGACTGCATTTGTATATGCTGATGAATGTGACCACATTAGTCCTAAAACCACCTCCAGATGTGGTTTGTGTGATGAGATTTGACACATTCAGGATGGACTGGGACCATTCAGACCTGCACTTCTGCATGTGATTGATGTCAATGCCAGGTCTAAACAATTATTACTTCCCCAGACATCAGGAAGCTTCAGTTCAGAGTCTGGGTCTTGTGCGTAGGGTTAGTCCAAATACCTGATGTTATGACAAGAAAGAATTATACTGCTTGTTGATTTGTTCTTCAGTTATTATAAAGACAATTATAGATAAATGTTGCCGTGTTATGCCCAGAGGTTAGGAGCAGCAACAGCAAAGGAACGGTCACCCCAAGGATGAAAACAAAGATCCTACAACACTTCAAAGTGTGCCTTTCACACTCAAATATCCCTGTTGGTTTTTAACCATTAATCACAGCTTATACCACAGCAAGTACATAAACACACACACACACACACCAATCTTTTGATGTCGGTGTTTCCACAGTACACCCATGTTTCTAATAATTCAATCACATCTCTGTTTGTGCTCGGTGTGGGCTTGTATCAGTGTCTAGGCAGGCAGGTTTATTGCGTGTGTTTGTGTGTGCGCACACCTGTCAACCCCCAGGCACTGGGCACTCTGCACATGGCCATAATGTCCCTTTAATCAGATCATACTTCCTGCTTCTCAACCTATCACGTTGCTGCAGGCTCATGATTGGATTATCAGTGCCTGCTCTGACACCATCCGTCTCCCTGATCAGCTGATGGCCCCCATCAAACAAGCATGCTCGCATATACACGCGCGCACAGTGTGTGTGTGTGTGTGTGTGTGTGTGTGGATGCTGTAAAACTGCTTAACATGATGTGAACACACATCCACTCAGGTCGTCATTGACATCAGTCTGCACACATAACCACACAACTATAAATTTGAGGCCCAGTGGGACACGGAAGCAGACGTGTTCACACACACACACACACACACACACACAGGCTTACAAACACTGTTTGGCAAATGTGTCCACAAAGACTTTAAACTGACACACGTACACACAGTATGCTCATACTGGCAGACATTTATCATCTGTTCTCCTGCCACGCACACACAACAGAACACACTGCAGGGTGAATTTAGTCCAATGTTCATTATTTGCACTGTGTTCTAGTCCTTCTCATACCACACCTGCCTGAAACATGATGATTAGAAGGTTTAAACATGAATTAAAAGAGTGATTAGGATCCGAAAAGGACATCAGACTGTGAGACTCCACTTTCCCCTTATTACGCTGTCATGTTGTGGTTCTGACACCCCGAAAATATTGCTTAAAAGCTCGTAACTCTTATGCTCCAAATGTGATAGTGGCAGGGCCCTTCACTTCTCAGTCGCTCCGTGAGTTGTGTGTCTTTGCAAGAGGCGTCGGAGGAAAGTGCTTCAGAAGGATTTATATTCAGTAGAACTTGATAAATGCACACCTTCCTCTCACATCTTCAAGCACCCACAAAATGCTACAAATAGAGAGATGTGCTCCACCATCATCCAGTGACTTGGATGTAAGCGGACTGCCTCTCATTAAGGGCATTACGTTTTAGCATCACTATACACGTGTGTTTCTTTGAGAATAAAACCAGAGGGTCATCTTCAGCTGGTTGTTTTGACTCACTTTCTGCGCTTCGTCAAGTGCCACTTCAACTGAAACTTGAATTTATGACACAGGAAGTTGTGTGCAAGGACACTCTGATTTATTTCTGCTCTCTGCAAACCTAAAGTTAACGCGTCACGAAAATGAAGAGGCAGTGCTCAAATGGATAAATCTTGTGAACATAGTAGGGCTGCAACTAACGATTATTTTCATAATCGATTAATCTGACGATTATATTCTCGATTAATCAAGTAATCGTTTGATCCATAAAATGTCGAAAAAATATTGATCAGTGTTTGTCAAACCTGGAAATGACGATGTTTTAATTCTTTAGAATACTCTAATAATCGATTAATCGAGTAATCGTTTCGGCCCTAGAACATTGCAAACAACCCCAGTTTGACAGTACCCAAGAAAAAATATGACAGTCTCAGCTTGAGGCTCTTGTAAGGCTTAATGTTGCATAGACATCCATTGTCTACTGCTTTATCCTCTACATGAGGATGGTGCCAGTCCGAGCTGACATAGGGTGAAAGGTGGGGTCACTAGTCAATTACAGGGCAAACACACAAATACAAAACAACCACGTACTCGCACACTCTGACCTACAGGCAATTTAGAGTATACAGTTAATAACCTCTGCATGTTTTTTGGACATGTGGCAGAAAACTGGAGAAAAACACACATACACACAGGGATTTTGCATACTGGAACATAATTAAGCCCTTTGCATTATGTAGATAATATGTCATGTGACTTTGAAAACCTGGATAGAGGACAAATCGCATAAATCCAGCTCAAGAGACATTTGAAAGGAGATGTCTTATGTTGGTCTCAGGGCCAAGGCCAAAAGCGACATTCATCTGAAGCTGTGCGACACGCCAGACAAGTGGAGGGAGGTGTGTGTGTGTGTGTGTGTGTGAGTGTGTTTGTATTTTAGCAGACATCAAGGTTAATGACGGAGCTGTCACCAGCCCAGACTGTAGTTCACCGGACCAATGTGAACCACACACACACACACGCACACACACCATCAAACAGCATCGAGTTGATCCCATCTGTCTTCCAGCCCGTACTCCATCTTTCCACAGCTTCACTCTGTCTTCATGTCCACTCTCCATCTTCTCACACTCACTCCATCACCCCCCAGGGCCACCTCTATCACACACACACACACACACACACAAAATCATAATCCTGCATGTGCATGTGTGTCATTGACTCAGCTTTGTGTTGTTTATACTGTACAAAAATAAATGTGAGGTATTTAGCGTTAACATGTCTGATCCACTCCTGCAGCTGAGACACCTGGGCAATGACGAGGTCCACATCGTCTGGTCGGAACATTCCAGAGACTACCGCAGAGGAATCATCCCCACTGAGTTTGGAGATGTGCTAATCATCATCTACCCCATGAAGAACCACATGTACTCCATCCATATTCTCAAAAAGCCCGAGGTAAAAGGAAAACTGCAACATTTCGATAGTGGACTGTTAAGTGCCTGTTGTCAATATTTTGTGCAATTATTCAGCATCTATGCACATAGCGCTGTTTCCCACAGTATTGTCGTTATTGAGCGAAAGTGGCTCTGAAACAGCGAGGCTTTGGAACTCATCATTAAATACCAGAATGATAATTCTGTCTCCCTCTGAGCTGATCACAAATAACTGTACATGTAACCCATTGTAGAAATGTAATTGTAGTGTGTTTTGTTGAAATGCCAGTGTCATTTTTTAGCACCATTATCAACACAGGCTCTGTGGAGTTTTTTTTTTTTGGTTTGCCAGTTCTCTCTTGTGAATTAGACGACTATTTATTTACATCACCATGAACTTTTGTACCAGTTTTCATGGTCCTCAGCGGGGGAAATCACAAGTGAACGTCCAAACTAAATCCCTTCCCCACATTGAAACTGAAGTATTAACTAGTAACTGCGTTACCACTGAATAATCATAAATTACCTCAACATTGGGGCCACACAGTGGTCAAGTAGTACAGCAAAAAGACCCAAACGAGTCATTATTTGGTCTAAACACAGATGATGTGACATAAATATACAGATTTTATACATTTATTTTCAATAATTGCATTATTATTAGACTTTAGTATGCAATTCCAGTAAATGAGATATCATTGAAAGCCAGATTTCAAGGCCATTCAGTCTTTAAATTACTTTTAAAGTTTAATAAGGAGAAAACTAGGAAGCCTTCACTTGATTCTCGATTGATAAATTGCTTAATCTGCTGTTAAAATTTGATGGCAGTTCATTTCCTGGCAGAAAATTGATGGCACTAATCAAACTGTAGATACATAATGAAACCTTTTTGTATAAACTATATTTATTTTGAGACTCTAGAGTTGGTTGGGTGGAATAAAAAGTTGGAGCATGCAGACAGTGTTTTGCTACCAGACTTGACAGATGTGCGTCCAGATTGACTAACAATCCACGAGCGTGTCTTGCCCTGAGTCTTACTGCTCTGTTTAATGTATCGCTCTGAAGCACACAGACGTTAATACCACAGCACTGATATCATAACTCTGTTTCAAACAAGACCTAACACAATAAAATGCTCCTTTTTTTCTGTATGACATAGATACCACAGCACTAATAGCCTAATGTCATTCTGTTTCATTCATTCTACAAGCAAAATATCGAATTATGGTGAATCCAAACTCAAGTTAGATAAGAGATTCTCTGTGTTGTTGTCCTGAAAGCACTGTGTTCAGTCACAGAGTGCATGGCTCGGAGACCTGGTCTGCAAATAAATCCAATCAAAAGTCTGACATTATTCTCTTTGGAGGATTCCACAAGCAAAACAGTGAATTCAATCAGAAACCCAGAGCCTCAAATAGTATGTCATTAAACAAAAACGGCCCTGCCAGTTGTTTCGCTTCAGGCCAGAAAGGGATAAGGGATTGTTGTTTCATAAAAATATCTTGGATTGTCTTTGAGAGTCTTCTGTTGGCAGAAGGTTCATAGTTTACTTTAAATGCACTTCTGAGTGATTTGTTGTTTGTTTCATTTGTTTTAATCATTTCTTTTGTCTGCAGGTGCCCTTCTTTGGTCCGCTGTTTGACGGCGCCATCGTGGACATGAAGATATTGCCCACCATGGTCCGAGCCACGGCTATCAATGCCAGTCGAGCTCTGAAATCCCTCATTCCTCTCTACCAGAATTTGTATCCTTTCTGCTCCGAATAAGCAAAGGTATGTAAATCAAGCTCTTAAATAGCAGCCGGTTTAGGCTTTGTTTTTCTACTTTTAAGTTGTCAGAAGGACACATCTCGGGCAGTTGTGTGCTCATGTGTGTGGCAGCGAGAATCGCTCAGCTGAAGTGTAAGGAAAGGCAAATCAATGTCCTTGGGGGGTTTTTGTGTGATCGCTGTATTTAGTTAGGTCCAAAGTGCTTTATGTGTGTGTGTGTGTGTGAGCTTGTCAGGCAAATATAGGTATGACGGACTGTGAATGTATATGTATTTTGTGTGTGTGTGTGTGTGCGTCTGTGCGCGTGTGTGTGTGTCGTACAACCTGTCTGCTTGATTCAGTGCAGTGGTCGTTTGGTTGGAACAAGCCCGGTGGTCAATATTTATTGATGACTCCTTTCTAGCGCTGTTTCTAAATGAGGGGTTTTGCTCTCTGGTCTCACACTCAGACATGGATACTGACGCACACAAACACACGCTCTCTTCATATAGACATGACGGTTGATTACACTCACGTGGAGCCCTCAGAAGAGTCACGACACATGTACTACATGTTCATCGTTAACTGAATGAATGTTTCTCCCACTGTGCACACATGACTATATCTTTGGTCACTAGAATTGTTTTTATTTATGTATTAATGCACTGAAAAGTTGAGTAGAATGGCACTCAGTGGAGTGCACATGCTGTATTTCCAAAGCGAAACATTGCTACACAGGCCAGGCAACAAGCTTCTGTTCATCCATCCATCTTCTACCACTTTATCCTTCTATAACAGAATAATAGAAGGGAAAAAAGTACTCTAAGAAACTGTGGAGAGGCATGTCATGACATGTCAAAATAGTTTCATAAAATAAGAGCCACATTATTTTTCTGAGGAACTGACAAAACCCTCAGTGAGTACCCTCAATAGTGAAGAAAATGATAAAAATGTAATCTCATTAGCAAAATAAATTCTTCAAGGTAGCTACTGGCCCATGTTTTGACAGATTTTTAATTGTTTTTTATAAACATCTGATGCTTGAGGGGGTGGATTTGGATCAGTGCTAGTGTGGTTCATCCTTCAATCTGAAGGGTTTGATGCTGATGTTCCCTTGACTAAGACACTGAACCCTATATTGCTCCTAATGGCTGTTCCTACACCTTGTGAATGGGCACAAAAGATTTGTGACGCACATAGACGAGCTGTGTGAATGTGTGAGTGAATGGGTGAAAACAGCTTTGAGTGGTAATCAATAGAAGAAAATGTAATTTACAGATGTTTTTTTGTTAAATATAAACCATGTCCTTTTAGATTCAAGCCACTGTCATATGAGTTCACACAATGCTGGTTAAGCCTAGTTCATGTCACCCGGGGACATTCCAGTGCTGCACACAGGAAGTCGTATGTGTTATGTCAGTCAAGAGGAAGGCAAGAGCAACGCTGAGCTAATGAAGTAAATCTGGCTGCAAACAGGTTGGATTGTGACTGAGAACACAAAGATGTGTCTAGGAAAACTGTCAGAAGTTTCAGCAGAGCAGCTGTATACACTCAAGCGCTCCCTCGGTCATCTCCGATCGACAAACACCAAACGTTATGCACTACAGATTTAACTGGTTAACGACAAGACTAATATATGAACAATAGAACTTCACTGTGTCAGCAAGTGGAAAGGCCGTGCCCAAAAAGTGGCAAAGCCTCTCCATTGAAGGATGAGACAACAGCAGCAGCAACAAGTGGATTGGATCCTTGAATCCTTCCTCCTTCCATCATGATGTCCCCTGTATCTCTTCTTGATTCTCCTCGTGGAGTCCCTCCTTCTTCCTCTCCTCTCTCTGACCTTTCTCTCCTTCATCCCTCTCTTACATCTTACTCTTATTTGAAATGTATCTCTTATTTCTCTTTCTCCCCGTGTGTCCAGCTTTTTCTTCATCTTAGAATTTCTCTTCGCCCCCCCCACCACCACCACCCCCACCACTCCTTTCCACTTTCCTCTTTTCAGAAAGATAATATGAGCATTGGAGGTGATGCTGGCCCAGAAGCTAGAAAAGTGTGTGTGTGTGTGGGGGTGATGGGGGGGTCTGGACGAGGGGAGGTAGAAGAAGCCATTTTGCTCTGCCACGTCCACCCAGTGAGATGGAGAGATTGTTAAAGAGATTGCTCAGTGTGGGGCTCCGGCTCGTATCTAATGCCTCCCGACCCCATTGTGTTTGAGTGTGCGTGTGCACTTTTCTTGCATGTTTGAACTTGTGTGCGCATTTTGTGTGACTGCAGCCATCGTGGAGTGAGTGTGCAGACATGTCGACGGCTCTACAGTTGTGTTTGTACGTTTTCGTTACACTTCACGTGCACTGCTGTGTGTGTGTGTGGGGGGGGTGTGTGTGCGCGTGTGAAGGTGAGGACGAGCGCTGACACACAAGCATCACACTTGCTCGTTTGGAGGTGTTTTTGTGTGTGTGTGTGTGTGTGTGTGTCTGCCCGTGTCCTGGTGTGTATTGATTGGTGGTAGCAGCAATTCGATGTCTCTGACAGGCTGAATTACAGTAATCAGTCATTATTGACTCCCCATCTCTCTCCTACACACACGTCTCTCCTCTCGTTCTTCTGTCTCCTCGCCGCTCCCTCCCTACTCTGCCCTCTCTACTTCTCTTACACCTATTTTCTTTCTTTTTCTGCCTCCATCTCTGCATCTGAATCTCTCCACCACAGCTTCCCTCTGTGTCTTGGTAGTGGCTCCTTGTGTCACTCTGTTCCCCTTATCATCATTTCTGAGTCCTTCTTTAATTATGTCCCTGTATTTGCTCTTCTGCCGTCTCTATAACTCTAATCTCAGGACATCTCTGTCTCCCTTCCACCTCAAGTAGTCTGTTTTTTCTTTATTTTTATTTCATTAAATCCTTTTTAACAATAAGTAGACCTGGTCACTGCAGGGTATTTTAATTCACTCATATTTTGACATAACCCGTGAGATGGCATTAACAACATTAAGCCAGTATTTCCTTAATCTCTGAGGACATATCATGGTCATTATATGTCTTAACTTCTCTTTAGTCTTTCTACCAGAGAACACAAGGCTTCATGGGTCCTACAAAATTTGATTTGGTTTATTGGTAATACACATAGCTTTTACAGTTTTATTCCAGGCATTCCTGGAGATTAGAGCACAAACCACACATGGGGGAGGGGGTGGAGGGGGCGGATAGGTGTCGGTGTGCAAGGCCCCTCAAGATCAGCCAGCATCAGGCTGTGGGACTGTGTCAGCGGCGTTTGTTAATGCTGCATTGTAACATCAAGTGTCCTCACACTATCACATCGGTAAAGAGATGGATGGAAAGAAGGTTGGCAGGGCTAAGTGTGTCAGTGTCTCTCTCTGTCTGTCTGTCCCTCTGTCTGTCTTCTCCTCTCCTGCTCTCTGTCTCCTGGCCC
Organism: Solea senegalensis; assembly: GCF_019176455.1. Taxonomy (NCBI): domain Eukaryota; kingdom Metazoa; phylum Chordata; class Actinopteri; order Pleuronectiformes; family Soleidae; genus Solea; species Solea senegalensis. The sequence goes on from NC_058036.1 coordinate 21,289,302, forward strand.
TCAGGGCTGTCCATCTGCCTTCTCTCTGTCTCTCTGATCTTTCATTCACCATGACTAGAGCCATCCCAAAACACACATGGACACGAGAGAGGGAGAGAGAGAGAGAGGGGAGAGTGCCAATCTGCTGGTACAGCTGTGTGTAAGCACAGCTCTATCTCTCATATCAGCTCATTGCAGGAAGAAAAGCAGTCCAAGACTCCGCAGTAGCAGTGCGCACACACACGCACACACGTGCACACACACACACACACACACACTCCTCTTTCTGTGTCACACTGAAATGTAATTTAAAACTTTTTTCCCCTGTTTTGACTCACTCATGGTCACTGAAGTGTGAAATGGATCTGTCCTGTAGCACCAGCAGATTGTTCAGGGCGAGCCCACATCTTAAATGTTACGAGGGCAAGAAAATATTGATGCACTTAAATATAATTAATTTCGATGGGTGATGGGATGATGGGAAATATTCCCCACTATTAGGATTAGAGGTGGCTGAGATATATATCATTTATGATAATAGTGTGATTGTTGTTTCAAATATATGCAAATTGACATTATTGAGTAATTAATGACCGATGAAACGCAGACTGAAACTCCACGCGTTCCCTGTATGCGTGCAGCAGTGAGTGGGATTCAGTGTCACATGACCACTAGTAGGCCTATGTGATCACATGACCTCTGGTTATGATAAAATGAGGAAACCTAAATGGTTTTAATATTTGCTCTTGCTTGTACTATCTTACAGTAGAACATCTGAATGTTTACCCAGAGTTAGAAGTCTTTGGATTTTTTAATTGAATGCTACAGTTGAAACAATTAATGACTTAATCAGTTGAGAATGTAATTTTTCTAATTATCGCTATCGTCATATTGAGATAATATTTCTGCCCATATCGTTCACCCCTGATGTTTTGTTTTGCCAAATTCGTGCTGATTTGCCCCACTGGTGTTTAACTGATGTCACTGAATCATCAAGAATCTGTGTGAAATCACACCTGGACTTTGAGAAAAGAACGGGGAGAGCAGTACAGACATGTAGCCCTGTCAGTTTATTATAGAAACTGAGTGTGTGTGTGTGTGTGTGTGTGTGTGTGTGCATGCATGCGTGCGTGTGTGTGTGTGCGTGCATGCATGCGTGTTAGAGAGAGGGAAACTAAGCTTTGGCCGTCCTCCATCTGCTCCTGGGTGATTATGGTTTTGGAGAACAATGTTGGAAAGATACTAAGCTGCTCCGCTCACACGGTCTGCCAGCAAGTGTTTATGTGTGGATGAATTTTCAAATGTATACATCTATTCATATACATCGGAGCATTTCATGGTGTTTATGTTTCTGTGTATGTTTGTATACCGTACCAACTCTTGGGATTAGTGTGTGTGTGTGTGTGGGGTATCCCTTCTCGTGGTTGATTGGCAGAGATAGCTGTACTGAGGCTGGGGTCAGCATATGGCTCAGCGTGATAGCGATGCTGTGTCTGTGTGTGTGTGTGTAGGTGTCTCTGTCACTGCCTGTCCCTCTCTTTCACACTGTGTTCCCAGTAAAATGATGGCAGCTCTGGGCATGTAGTGCTATTATCCACACACACACACCGGGAGCAGCCAAACACCTAGCGGCCTGCATGGTTTCTTTCTGCCAGCTCCCACAATAGACTCTATTGTCCCAGTCAGGCTTCAGTCTGCTGTGTGTGTTCCTCTCCATGGAGGAGACTTGAGGGCAAAACCTTACAAACTGAAGACATTTTGTGATGCTGAAACGGGGTCATGTTATCCTTCACCTCCTCAGAGCACCAGTACCATCGAGAACCAAACCTGCCAACATAAAATAGAAATAAAAGACAGAGTAATAGATAACATATATGTATATACATACATATATGTAAAAATTAAATACATAAAAAATACCGAAATGAAAGACGAGATGCTTAAATTGTATTTTTATTTTGTCATTTATTGCTGTATGTAATAATTTATCATTATTTATATGTATCAGTTTTATTTATTTATTATATTATGTTATTATCATTATTATTATATTATGTCTTCTTTGCTCCATATGACAAAGAAATCATTAAAACTGTGTCTTTTTTGGTTTGGACATTTGAGAACTTACATCATTTATAATTTTCTGACATTTTATGGACCAAACAATTACTATGAAGATAACCGTAAGTAATCTGTAAGCCTTTGAAGAAATGACAGATATGGAGAACATACATTTTATTTTTCCATTTCATTGAACCACGGCATTTGTTCTGTTAGCAGCTTTATTGCAAATAAGCACCAAACACTGGAGGGTATGTGGTGCTACGTTAAGATACAATTTGGATTAGGTTAAAGGTCTGCGTGGTGAGGTTTAAGGGTAAGGAAATGAATACGAGTCTGTGTGAATACACACAGAGGGGGAGGTGATTGTGGTTAATTGTTTCCCGTCGGGTAGATGGAGGAAATGAAAAGAAAAGGGTGAGGAGGAGGGGTCACGGCTAATCTCCTCCACTTCTCCTTAGAGACCTGTGTGTGTGTCTTTTGTTTTCTGGCATAAACGCTGACTTTGTCAGGACCATTCGTCCTCATGGAGACCGAAACCTGGTCCTAAATGAGGCACAATCTCATTTCCGAGGTTAGTTTAACTGATTATGGTCGAGGTTAGGGATAACTGTTAGGCTGACAAAATGAGTGTGTGTATGTGTGCACGTGCTCTGTAAACTGTGTGTGTGTGTGTGTGTGTGTGTGTATGAGATGCTTTCACAGTGTTTTTCTGATTAAGGATAGGAGCACATACAGTATTTGTGTAGTACTGTGACCATGTATGTTACAGTTAGGCTGCTTTTTTAATCACTGGACAATCATTTTCAAACAGATAACAATTTAAAACTGAAATTCCTTGCATGAATTCTGCTCCTCAGGCAGGACACGATGTTGAATATTTTAAAAACACTTTTTTTTTTTTGATCACAGCTCTAACTTTGATTTCCTTTCATCATATGTACTGTACTTTTTGTTGTTGCATCCAGCATCAACAAAAATAACCTGCATGCAGGAAGTAGAGTCGTGAAACAGCCACCAGATGTGTCATAATATAGTTATGAAGCTGTAAACAGAGTCTTAATAAGATGTGAGACAGGTGATCTTCTCTCTGATCCCTTGATTTACATTATGCTGAAAGGTCATTATGGAATTTAAAAACTAATGCCAGTAATTAAAGTTGGTTTTAGTTAAATACTGTGCTTAACAAACATATGAGAGCACCTTTCGAAAACTAAAACATTTTATTGTGCGTAGTGCCAGAAAGAAATTTGTGTTACTTAAAGTGTAGAACGACATACTTTGATCACTGATCATTTGTCATGTTTGTATTTTCTTGTATGAATGATCAAACACAGCCACTCTTTAAACAAACAGTGTTGGCCACAAAATGCACTGATTTTTCTTCTCAACATCGCAATAAAGTCCAGATGCAGCTTTGTTGTGGTCGACACTGCTGCACATGAGTAAGCAGACGTGCTGCACCACTGTCTGAGATCTGAATTATCAAAGAGAACACTGGTTAGTTTCTTTAGATATACTGTATTTTCACTCTTAATTTCTGGAACACATGATGCATCTAATGGCTAAATATGCATGTAAGTGTGTGTGTTTTTTTTTGGGGCGACGACAACACAATCGCCTTGTCGCAGAGAGTTGTGCAGACACATGAGTTGTAGCCATCAGTGGCTTGAACACGCCATGTTGCAGCAGACCCCCCTCAGACTGGTAAACAAGCTAATCTGCAGTGAGTGTGTGCGCGTGTGTGTGTGTGTGTGTGTGCCCGTGCCAAAATGTAAGTATTTTTATGTGACAAGGTGTTTAAGATTCAGGCTGCGATGTCTGAGACAACAGAGGTGTCGACTTAAGTTGAGCACAGCAGACGCAGACTGTGTCATCATGAGTTCTGAGAGCTGCCTTCACTTTGGCCAAGAGTGCAACTTTCAAAGGTTTAGTCCAGTGTTTAATTTTTAATTAATGACTAATATTAACCCAACTCTAATAGTGAATTACTCATATTATTTTACTACTCTACATTTTTCCATTTAAAAATTAGCCAGAAATCGATCTCTGTAGAACAGCTTGTTACAGCTTGATAATTCAAAGGCCAAAATGATCGAAAACCATCAAGTGGATTCAGCCGTCATTTGCGAACAGTTCTGTGAACATATTAAATGTGTAGAATAACTTATTGTGTGTCACCTCTTACCGTCGTATTATTTGAATAAACACCGTTTGTGTATGAGGAGATGCAGTGTATATATATATATGTGTGTATATATATATATATATATATATATATATATATATATATATATATATATACACATATATATATATATGTGTATATATATATATATATATATATATATATATATATATATATATATATATATATACACATATATATATACATAACTGTTGTTAGAGCCGGCAGATAAGAACAGGATCCGTCTTACTAATCAGAGAATTATTATCATGGCCACAGTGACGGCTCCAACAACCGTGCTGTGTGTGTTTCTCTGTGTGTTCGTTAAATAAAGCTTGTAATTGCACTGGCAGCTTTAGGGCTCCCTAGTGGTGACAAGTAGGAGGGTGTGTTGTGTGTGGGTGTCAGTACACACACACACACACACATGTCAAAGGGTGAAATAGTGGGGTGACAAGGGGCCAATTAATGTATCGTGTCTGTTTTTCTCCCCTGTCTTTTGTTTTTGTATTGGGTTAAAGAGCAGATGAATAGGGGTAAATACGATTTTGTGTGTGTGTGTGTGATGCCCGCTCATATTGGGCCTTCACAATAAGTAGTGCATTAGAGCAGCCTATCTCTGCCCTCATCTTTGGCGTACGTGGATACACACACACTCGTAATGAAATCACAAAGCCTCCATATCATTGCTATCACACAAAGATATAAACCCATTAGCTTTTTCCTTTGGGCATGAACACACACACATGCACAGGTTTATCATTACACGCTGCAAAGCTTTTCCAATTGTATTATCCCTCTGATGTCCTTCCCTCCGTTGTCTGTTCCAATGCCTAGGGTGGAGAGGACAGATAGGTTTTGTGTGTGTGTGTGTGTGTGTGGTTTCTTTGAAGAAGTCGTATCTCGCAGTCTAGCCGCAGGAATTGGGCTGTAGTATCGTAGTATTGCTGTAGTTTTAATATCATTTTTTTCCACCTTTCAAATGTCGCCGTTTGCCATATTTGTTCACAGTGGAAAGAGAGGCGGGAATTATGCGACTGAGCTGCTTCACGCTGACTAACAGAGATGTTGAGTGAGCGTGTGATTGGGTTCGTTTGTCTTTGGCCAAAGGAAGTGATTCATAAAAACCTCAAGGACAAATCAGGATTGCAGTGAGTGAACACTGTCCAGGCAAACACTGGATCCAGCAGTGCCGCCCCCCCTTTTAACGCTCTTATCAGTTTTGTCATCTGTCAGTACAAAAGGATCACAGACGAGCCAGGCTGCTGAAAGTGACAGTTCTGTCTTCTAGTGATGCACAGATAGGCTCCGACATCTGAAATTACACTAATCTCTTTTGCTTTTGCTTTTAAGTTGAGTTTTATGATTTTCTATGTGTAAAATATGTTTATTGACTCGTATATTTGAGTTGTCAAATATTATAATGATTTGATATTTGGATCAAATCAGATTTTACATGTTTCTTTTCCTGATTTCTACTCGGATACAGTGATTGTGACCACTTGTTCACGCTGATACTGATTCTGAATGTCACACTGGCTCATCCCCGGACACATTAGCCGCCTTGATTCATGACTCATGACAGTACTGTAAGTCGTGATGGAATTAGCGTCACTTAACCACATCAGCTGAACAGCATGCACGTCTTTACTTTGCGCTGGGTTGCAAATGTCAGCTGAACAGCTGAGGTCTTATTCTGTAACTGATGGTTTAAGTGGTCGTCTGTTGTCTACTTTGATCAAGCTTCTGTGGTCGTTATCATTCCTTTATCATTATCATGAACATTTACAGGAAACCCCTTCTCATAAATTAAGCAACAGTACAACTAGAGCTGCAACTAATGATTATTTCAATAATTGATTAATCTGTCAATTATTATTTTATTAGTTATCAAAATAGTTGGCATTTTATGTGGTAATTGATTGACCTACAAGGGTTATCATGAAGTTTTAAAGAAGATCAAGTTAAGACTGACATGGGAAAATATTCTAATCTTTTTCACATTTCAAGATATGGTTTAATATTAAATAAATACTGAGTGTAACTTCTGTAAATATTAATGAGAAACAAAACCAAACCTCTCTCACACACAGGCTTGTGCAGCTTTCTTCTTCAGACACTGCATAGACTTCCATGTATTTAAACAGTCTAAGCGAAGCATTATTCCTGACTCTTAACATAACAAATTAATGCCAAAACCTAACCTTAACCTAACCACACTTAAATCTTGGCACAGGGTTAGGGTTATGGTTAGAGGACCAGGTTTTAGCCTCCATGAGGACGACTGGTCCTGACGAGGTCAGCGTTTCTGTCAGAAAAGGTCCTAAAAAGGTAACACATATAAGTACACATATACACACACCCATCCTCGTAATAGGGCCCAGCTCCTAATGCGCTAACAAGCTCCCTTTTCCCCTTCTCTCACTTCCTCTCCTCTGGCCTCCCTCTGTTTCAAGTGATCGCGGTAGTTGAACATTGTCACAATGAACAGCACTGCGGGAGGGAGGGAGGGAGAGAGAGAGAGAGAGTTAGTACAAACACTTCACTCTCTCTTCTCTTTTCATCCTCGCACAAGAAAATGAGTTTCTGACTCGACACAAAGGAGCCTTTTTATCTGCCCTCCTCTCTCTCTGTGTTTCTCCTCTGAGCCTTTTCTCTCTCTCACTCTGCTCATAATTTTCCCCTCTTTCTGTCCATTTTTCTCCAAAAGAGGGATATCTTGCTGCTAATGACTTAATAAGAGGCGGCGTCAGAAATTCAATCACAGTAAATTTCATAGTAACGGCTGCCATTTGGACACATTCAGATGTGTGTGTCTATTTTCTTTGACCTCTCACTAGTTTCTGCTAGGATCACAGATGAGTAATAGTTACAAACACACAAACAGCTGTTACCTGTTATACTTTATAACTTTTAGAAAATGTCAAATGAGCTCCACAGTGTTTTGCCGTGATTACTGCCAGGTTAGTCGACATTTTTCACCATTTTTGTGTTATAAAAATAACTGTTTGTTGAAGCTGTAATGCTGGAACATGTTCAATTTATCACAATTTTAGTAAACAGAGAAACCAGAGGGGGAATAGTGAAGGCACTCATGTGCTGTGTGGAAAGACAAATGATATTAATTGGTATAACATGAAATAGGACGATTTACATGAGACTTCTTTGTAATATGTGTAATCCCTGTGAAAGAGAAGATCCTTTACAGGAGACACAGCACAAAGACAAAGAAGGAGACGAGTGACAGTGTTAATGCTGGTTAGACTTTTGTTTCTTTTTGTTCAGTCAATCTTTTAAACCTTGACCTCGACTGACCACGTGGAGTGGAAGCGATGACCAAGAGTTGCAGAAGTTGGCGATGGAGGCCACAAACGTCTACTGCTTCCATGATAAGACATGATTAGACTGACTGTGAGGTCCATTCGGGGTTCAAACAGTGACTTCCTGATTATACCAAGAATAGAAAGCTGATAAATGTGTAAAGATACTGTTTCTTAAACTACTGAGCAGGGTTAGTGTGTGTGAGAACCAAAGAACTTATAAACCTCAGGGAGTGAGGACACTTTGGGAAAGTGAGGACACTTTGACTGGTCCTCATGTTCTGTCATCCTTGAAAGGGCTTTTTGAGGGTTGAGACTTGGTTTTAGGGTTAGAATTGGGTTTAAGTTAAGGGTTAGGCATTTAGTTGTGATGGTTAAGGTTAGAGAATGACTATGAGTGTCCTCACTACGAATGCTGTGCAAATGTGTGTGTTTGTGTCTGTCTGTGTCTGTGCGTGTGTGTGTGTACTTCTTCCTCTTTTGGACCTTTTCTGGCAAACATATGGCGCTTATCCGGACCAGTAAATGGTCAATTTTACCACGGGCAAAGGCAGTATTTAATGGTACATTTTTGTATTTATATGGCACTTTTAAACTTGTTTTATATAAAACATATAGACGACATAATGTGTATCAAACAGAAAAATCAATCAGCACAGCACTTTTCTCTTAGCACATGCCCGGTCACAGTCAAACAAAAAGGATTTCATTCTTCACCCACATGAGAAACTTTGTGCATCAATAATAAAAAAAAAAGATTGTATGACAAAAAATAATGGAAAAGGGCAAACAGCTGTGTGTGCATGCAGGAGTCTGAGAGGATCTTGTTGCTCAGGAGACAGTTTCACATTAGAGTCAATCCGTCTGTGCTGATGTTGCCACTCAGTGGGGAGCTGGTGTTTGTGACACAGTGACATGAGGCCACAGGCACAAAACCCTCACTGAGAGGAAGAAAGAGGGAGAGGGAGAAAGAGTGGAGAACAGTAAAGTGATGCTTCTGTCATTTATCTCAGCAGTGGTGCCATGTCTGTGTATTTATTTCCCCTCATTCTCTTTCTCTCCGTTTCCCTGTTGCTTACAGTCGTCGTCGTCGTGGTCCTCGCCGGGCAGTGGGTGTCCTTTAAACCTCTTCACCTTCTCAGAAATGACAAACACTGGCCCTTTATACGCTGTATGTCTGTGAACGTGCACATTCTTTTTCCTGTCATTGTGACTATTCTTATAGCTGCTGCTGCTGCTGCTGCTTCACACAGCTTTGCATTGTTGAAAACATGATAGGATGAAGTGCTGTTTGGAGGAATAAATAACACCTTTTGGCCCTAATTGCATTACCCACACACACACACACTTACTAAAAGGAAGTGTGATGCAGGGGATCAGGAAGCAGGAAAAGGCTAACGGTGAGAATCACAGAGCGACTCAGTGTGAGAGACACTTACTCTGACGCTCTGTGTGATGCTGCTCTTCTCTCAGCTCTCTCACACACACACACGTTACTTAACTATCCTCCCCTCTCACCTCCTCTGTGACTCTCTGTGGTATATTCACCCTTCCTCCTCTCCACCCTTGCTTTTCCATCACCTATCCTCCTCTTTCACAAGTTTGCTTCATCCCCTAAGTATCTTGCTTTCTTTGCACCTCTCGACTCCATCCCTGCCTCCTCCCCCTCTCATTTCTTCGCCTTTGTCAACATGATTTCAGCAGAGGTTTGATAAAAGTTTTGTCAAACAAATAAAGGCCAATTTAGATATATGAAACAGTTTCACAGCAAATATTCTAAAAACAAGAGACAGAATTAATTATGCCTGACTAAAAAAATGTGGGTCAAAGAAGGAAAAGAGATGGAGAAGGAGACGAGAAGAGTCTCTGCCAAGCATCACTACTCTAATTCTCACTTAATGTGACCTGTAGTTTGTCATTATCTTTATAAGTATTCCAAAAGTATTGCGGGGTACTTTTAATGTTATACTTGGAAAAAGAACAATGTTCTAATTTTGCAGAAATTTAATGTAAAATAGTTGTAATTAATTTTTGTTTTATAAGTAATAATAATTAATTTTATTTATAAAGCACTTTATGTTTTTAAAAACATCTGTGTGCTACAGAAGCAGGTTACAAAAAACATACATTATAAATCAATAACACCCGAGTCCTTTTTCCTGAAAAGAATTGTCTTCAGTTCTTTTTTGAAAGATTCCACAGTCTGTGGTGCCCTAAGTGTGAATCACCAGACTGTATGAAGTGTTGCTTTGTGATTAGTCTAGAATGAGCTTTTTATCTTTATATCAGGAGCTCACAGGGGCTGCTATGTTGTTACAGTAGCCCTCAGTGGACAAACTAAACATCTTTTGAGTTTTGCGCTGAAGTGCTTCATCGGTTCTTCTTGGAAGAGAGCGGTGAGTTGAGGGATGTTGTGCCACAAGTTTACACACCATACCTTTATGTTGCATCAAACCATGTCCAGCACACAACATACCAGTTTTAGCACAGTTTCTCTGTGATGTCCTCCCATAGGTCTTAAGTCTCCCAAAAGTGATTCAATAGTGATGATGCATATTATGCTGTAATACAATAACTGCTGCTGTTTAAATCAGGTTTGGATCATTTCAGTGTATCCTCATCATAGCTCCTCGTTTCATAGAAGTTTCTCCCTCTCCACCCTCCTTCTCCTCCTCCCCCTTTATCTTTTCTGCCAGCGCAGTCTGTCCCTGCACTTTAAAGGAGCCATATCGTTGTTATTATCATTGTCTCTAACTGGATCAGTTACCATTAGACCTGTATCTTTCTGCTTTTGAGGCCCATAGAACAGCGCTCTAACCCAATAGAAAACCCATGGGCACGATTACAGATGGCTGACCCATTCACAACATGTACACACACACACACACACACACAGAATTTCATTCTGAAGATTCATTGGCTTAATCCCATCACACACTCAAACAGGGACACATGCACTTACATAGCCTTATCAAACACACACACACACACGTTAACACTCTGATTGAAAATCCTCTTTTACTGGAGTTCACTGAGCAAATATTAGTGTGTGTGTGTGTGTGCACACAGCATATGGCTATCATTATGGCTGGATGTATGGACAGGGCTAAAGAAGACGGGGCTAAATGTCATTTCATCAATAAGGTTATCTGTAATAGATGGACCGTTAAAGTCCTGGTCTCCATTTTCTCCACCAAATCCCTCTGCTGTCATTGACTCTGGTTTTTCTTTAATGGACATTAAGGTTTCTCTGTTTTGGACTTCCTGTGTTGTCCTTCAGTGTGTATTATGTCCTGTTTAACTTCCAGTTGTGTTCCTGGCTGCAGTATTTTCTCTACATTTATGTGGAATCCTGCCTGAAATTTTGTTTGACAATTTATTGCTCTTAGTTTTTGTCTTTTCTTTTTATGTTTAATTTGAATGTACTGTGTCTCAAGCGCTTTTGTCCCCACCCACGCCTGCTGTACTGGTAGCGGTTTGTTCCGTTTGGTCGGAATTTGAATGATAATATTGCTCATCTAATATTCTGTTAGTTTCCATTTGACCTTGACTCTTGACCTCAGCTATGAAGAGCGAGCTCGGTATCTAGAAACCATCGTGCAGCACCACCAGGAGCCGACCACATTTGAGGACTACGCCGCTCGAGTTTACAGTCCTGCTCCCTGCACTCACCTGCCGTCTGATACAGGTGAGACCTGATCCTTTACTCTGTGTGTGTGTGTGTGTGTGTGTGTGTGTGTGTGTGTGTCCATCAGTCCAACACACACAGCAGCTCACACACACACACACACACTTTAAACACTGCACTCACCTGCAGGGAGTCTGAGTGACAGGCAAACAGAGCAGAGGTGAATCTTACATTTTAAACTGATATAGAGCAGCTGAGCTCTGACTCTACGATCAGCTGTAAAGATAGCAGACATAAAACCACTTATTTGTCTTAATGTTGTGGCTCCACATAGACGTGCATGTATACACGTCGCTGCATAGATAACTTATCAGAATTACACATAGACATAATCTTGTAGGAGTTTGATGGAGCTCAGAAAAGACACAGCATTTTAACATTCTTTTAGAAATTAACTGTTATCAGGGTCAGGGTTAAAACAAGTGTATGTATGCAACTGTTTAATGACAACAAATAATACAAAATATTGGTCCATGATACCAACAATCTCACAATATAGTGATTCTGTGATAATAAATAAATATAGCGGTACATCACGATATGTGTCTAACTGAAAATAACATGAACAAGTGTGTTAAAAGTGAAGGATTTCTCTATTTATTCAAAACATAGAGAACAAGGTAGTTATTCCATTCTCAAACCTCACCACATTAAGGCAAGTGAGTTGGCAACACTCACTAAACTTTCTTTAGACGGCATTTCTGTTGGTGAAGTGACAGCATATAAATTAGATTTAACCACTCATTCCACACTTTGTGTGTTTGGTAAAAATCTTGTGTATAAAGGACGCTGATTTCCACAGACTGTACATATGTGTTTCTTCTGTGCCAACTTCTCCCATTCTCACCAAGTGTTGCATCATAATAATAATAATAATAATGATAATAATTCTACATGAATAATCAACCTGCTTTGAGGCTGAATAACATCCAGCAGCACGACCCTTGCTTTCCACAAATATCCACTCGGTTTACTGCAAAGCATTTAAATCCCAGCTGTGTGTGGAGGTGTTGCTGCTGTTGTTGTCGTTCAGCCCCAAACTTCATTTCAGAGCACAGGATCAAAGAGTTCAGTGCGTTAACACTTCACCATAATGTGTGTATCCTATTCAGAAATAATAATAATAATAATAATAATAATGATCCTGTCCTCTGAAATAAACTCAGCTTAAATGACTGGCCCCTCCTCTCCCTCCTCCTCTTTACATGATTTCACAGGTTTCTGTCCCTTAACAACACAATGATCATTGTTCTCTCTTTCTGTTTTTTTATTTCATTTGTTTTTTATTCAATTTTTTTCAAATTTCTTTTATTTCTTTTTTGTTTCTTTTCTTTTGTTTTTGTTCCCCCTTCCTTTAGATCGTAATGTCTCACTTGCCTATAGTTAAAGGTAAGCCCCTGTCACGTGATTGACACGCCCTGTTTTTGACGAGCTAACCTCACCTCTGCTCTCCTCCGATTCCTTCCGCCATTTGGTGTATATCTCTCTCTCCTTGTCTTCCACAGTTTAAGCAGCTCTGCATGTCCTCTGTCTTAAAGGAAGTGTCTCTTTCAGCTCATCCGTCCGTGTATTTTGGTGTGAATTATTTAACTTAAAAAACCAAAAACAACAGTTTGATCGTGTATCTTCATCTCCAAGCACAAAGGAGGTGTCGTTTTATTTCCGTCTTCCTCCCACGGAGGTAATCAACTTAATGTCTCTCGCTCTTGTTCTTAATTGTCATTTAGACTGAGGTAAGTGTCCCACAGGAGTGAACACAGCTAATCACAGCCTGCTGAGAACAAAGCACATTGACGAAATGCCTGTAAACAGATCTAAAGTTGCCCCTGTGCCATTGCTGTGATTAGTTCAAACTGATTCTGTGGCTCCTCAGCGGCAGGAGAAGCCGTAAACAAACGCCAGACATATTAACAGCCTTCAAGGTTGTTATGGTAACCAAGTAGTTTCCTTTTGACTTTGTCTTTTATTTGCACTGATGGATGTAACTCTTTGGTGGCAGAGCTGAACATGCTGAGATTAGATATGAGCGTATTCAAGGGACGGCGCGGGTCAGTTTAAGAGAGTTTGAGGAGGGGCACAGAGATGTTCATGGATGTTGTGAAGGAGGACAAGATGGAGGCAGATGATTCGCTGTGGCGATCTCTAAAGGGAGAAGCTCATGGAGTTCACTCTTCACTCTGCTCACCGTGTGTTCGCCGGGCCCTTCCTGACTTTGTCTGTCTGCCGTTTGGCCACAGGAATGTAAATCCACGGTGTTTCAGAGCCATTTCTCTAAAAAAAAGACAGAAACGCCAGCTGTCAAACAAACACAATTAGCTGAGCGACAGTTCAAATGTTCTGCAGAGCCGAGGGGAGAACTCACTGCACACTCCAGCCATTCCATCCACTCTGTCAGCTACGTGTTGATCCTGGTACAGTGTATGAACAGCAGCCACACACAAGGTGTTTGAGTAAACCTGTTTTCCAGCAGCTCACCTCGGCGCCGCACGGCACGGTTAAGTTGCGTTTCCACTAGCATAGTACCTGGTACCAGGTGCTTTTGTTGGTACCTGCTCAGGCGAGGTTCCAAGTGAGCTGAGGCGATTAAAATGTGTGCCATCACAGGAAGAGACGTCCGACACAAGAATCATCCTCAAACATCCATCCATCCATTTTCTACCGCTCAATCCTCCACATGAGGGTCGCGGGGCGTGCTGTGCCAATGTCAGCTGACATAGGGCGATAGGCGGGGGCCACATATAGAGACAAACAACCATTCACTCTCACACCTACAGTCAATCTACAGTGTCCCATTTATCTCATCCCCATATATCATGTTTTTGGACAGTGGGAGGAACCTCCTGAAACAGATAATGATAAATATTTATGAGTCTTTCTCGTGTTGCTTCTCTGAATAACTTGACCTTTCCTCCTTAAAATCACTAAAGCTCACACCAGACTACACGCAGTGATGTGATGAAAGTGGAAAGTCCTTTTTATTTCTTTTAACATCACAACTCACAGCATTTTTTCCCTGTTTGTTCTGTCGACCTGCAGTGTCACACTGACCCGGTGACCTTTAACCTCTAACCTCTTGTATAATTACTCTCTTTGTGGTTTTGATGATGTAGCACTGTAACACATACACACGTCATTTAAATATATACTGTATATATATATGACGTTAAAGTTTAGTTTGTTATTTGTGTTATATTTGTAATTTAGTCTCAGTGGTGAGAACACACACACACACACATGCTGTGTCTTGTCTTCATTTCCATTCTCTCTTTAATGTTTCTTCTGTTTTGTCTTAAATTCTTATCCATCTTTGGTCATTTCTTTCCTACTTTCTTTTTTAAATCCCACCTTCACTCTCCTGAGCTCCTCCCTCATCCTTTGTCTCCATCTCTTACATATTTTTATATTCTTTTTCCTTCCTTTCCCAACATTTATTCCTCATTCTTTTCTGGCATTTTTATTTTATATTTTCCTTCTTTTTGTCCCTGCTCGCCTTTTTCCTTTCTTCTTCTTCTTTCTTCTCCTCTCCTCCTCTCTTCAGAGGAACACAGTGTTATGTATCAGTTGGTCCCTAAACCATTAGACAGCTTTAACCAGCTCAGAGTGAAGGGGAAAGGGCTGAAGCAGAAGGTTCTTCACGCGAGCTGTGAATGGTATGATTTCTAGATAGAAACCAACACCAGCTGCTAGTTTTTCCCTCTCTAGTCTAGTTTTCCAACACATGTCAGAGTTGAAATGTCCTGACTCATTTCCAACTGTAAATTCCAACAGTCTCCAACTGTGTGCTGCCTTTAAGACTTTTAGATTACCATTAAAAAAAGCATTATTGGAGAGAACCTGATCATGTACATAGAGTAGTTTAGCTGTCATGTTGTCCTCATGTTTGCTTGTTTGTGCTGCCTCTTTATCTTTATCTGTAGTTTTGAATTCTATATAATTCTAAACATACTCTGTCTGTTGTTCTGTGTGCAGCATCTTTTCAAAATTCACATTTTGGATTCTAGCTTATGGCCAAACGAGGACATTATACATTTATGGTGGTGATCCAGACACAGATTTTTTGAATGATTGTTCACCTTGGCAGCCATGACAGCGTTTTCCTTTCTCTAATCGATGTCAGAACATAAAACAACAACAAAAATAAACAAAGTTGGTAACTCTTTTTATCACAGTATAGAACAATAGGGAAGTAAAAGACCAAATTTGATCATTATCACTGAGAAAAACGTGAATGGAAGCTAAATTTGATTCTCAGATTAAGTATTGTTAGTTTGCTTCGTAAACCTGTCTCGTGCTTTATAGAAACTAGAAAAATATAGTGTATCCTGTCTGTCTCTCTCTCTGTCTGTCCTTCTTTTCTCCGCCTGTGTGTGTTTCCGTCCGTAGGAGTCTTTGCAGTTTGCCACACTAGAACATAATGGGACATAATGTCATTTCTATTTTGACCCTTCACCCTTTTCTCCTGGTTTTTCCTCCGCCTCCTCCTCCTCCTCCTCTCCTTTTGCCCCAACCAATCCCCCACCAATCCATCCTCCTCCTCACTTGCCCCCATCCCCCCCCTCCTCCCCCTCCTCAGGCTCCTGCCCCGAGATTCTTCGGGGAGAAAGTCCGGCTCTTGGGGAGGCCGGGAGCGACTCAGCGTCCCCCATATCTCCTCGGACTAGCAAGAGCCGCATGTCCATGAAGCTGCGGCGCTCGTCTGGATCGGCCAATAAGACTTAGTCACAACTGACACTGTGCATCACATCCAGCCTGTGAGACCTGACCCTCAAAGATGAATTCCCGGTCCATAAAAGCACTTAAATTGCCACAGATTAACAGTGACACTGAGTGAAAGGATGAAATGATTCATCACGGCAGTGTCACGAGAATTTCACTCTCACCTCCTTCATCTTGCACTCGTGATCAGTTATTGACCTTTTATGTACAGAAGTCTTTGCCACACACCGTTGTACACACCAGAGTATTTCATGGACTAAATATAAATATCTATATATATATATGTATATGTATATATATGTATATATAAACATATATATATACATCATGTATGTGTATATATGTATATATATATATATATATATATATATATATATATATATATATATATATAGTATAACTTTATTTTGAAAGTGTTAACAGCTGTTGTATTTATTCTCAGCTTTGCTCTCACGTTAAATAAAAACCTCCAGTCAAGTGTTGAAGCAGCGCTGCCACACGCCGCCTGTACTGTGCAGTATTAGTTCATCATGCGATATTTTTGAGCCGAGTCTCTTCAACGTGTATATTTGTCCCCTTCGGACAGAAGCATGAGTTTTGTTATGGAAAACAAAAGTAATGAAGATATAAAGAGTGTTACACAGAGAAAGATCGGCACAGATTCAGTCCTCACAATGTAAAGACACTCCTTTATAAACAGTGAAAAAATAAATCCAAGCCAAATAATGTTTGAATTCAGAGGAGAAACTGAGAGGAGTTTGTTACTTTTGTTCCGGCTCACGCTGTAAAATGTGGACAAGCACTGATGATATTTTACTTTTATGATGTTGCTGTATTTTTTTTTTATTCTCTCTGCACAGCTTTTTTTTTTCTTCGTTCATATTTGAGTGTGCACACATTTGTCACATTGAATATATACATATATATGCATATGCACAGATTAAGGATGCTTGTTACATAAATGTTTGCTGTCAAAAATTTGGTTTAATCCATCTACGTATCTGTATGGATAAACTCACAAGTTTCATATGCGCTGTTTTCTTAGTCGATGGCTTAAATGAAAATCACAAACAGTTGATACGTCTGCAAAAAGGTGAGGAATGTTAAAGTTTAGTGTTTGTTTCAAATGTCGCTTCATTTTTTTCTTCCCCCTTCAAAATGAACGAGTTTGCGTCACCGCTGTTGTTATTCCATGCACGGGCATTTAAGACCCCGTCTGAGGTCTGAGCGATTAACGTTTGAGTCTCTGTGCTTCTCTGAATCTTTAGTCGCCACTGAGGTCCAGGGTTTTTCTGTAGAAAGAGGAGGAAAAACTATAGATCCAAAGAGGGGAAAGAAACAGAGCTGGCAACGTATCCGTCTTTAGGTCTGTCTTTCATCTTTCACGTTTTCGACTCGTCCCCTCGTCTAGTTTGGGGATCAGCGTGTAATCGAATGTTCTAACACTACAACAGAACATGTTCATGTCTGTAAACATCCTCGTTTCAGCACTGACACGGCATCACATCATCCTTCACAAAAAGGTTGTGCTTGTACAAACTTTATTAGGATTGAATATTTTTCCATTCATTTTTTTCCCCCACAACCTGGTTAACTTGTGTATATGAAAGATTTGTATTTAAATATATGGATGTAAGTTAAAGGTTTTGCATTATATTCTGTCTGTGTCAGCCATGTTGTCTTTGCAGAGAGGAAAGGGACTCTAAAGCTTCTTTTTATTTTGAAATTGTTAACTTAAACTGTAAATTGAGGTCAAATGTTTGTGGGAATATATGAACTTGACCTAGAGGATAATTTAAAAGTTTCCCCTTATTGCTTTTGCAGCTATTGTGGCTGAGGCTGAAGCTGAAGCGCCGTTGTTGAGGTGCACTGTAGTCGTATCGGGACTAACTGTGTCCAGGTTCACTTGGTTACATCCTGTAAATACTCTGATAACTTGAACCTGTGACTAAATCCCATCTTAAAATCTGCCCCAGAAGCATCCGTTAATTCACTCTCTCTCTTCCTGGTGACTCCTGGGGATGACTCGATGAATCCCTTGTACACATTGTAAATACTCACGTTTGGCTACTTCTTCCTTCTCCACTGCTGTGGATGTCTGACGTCACAAATGCACGTTGTTGGTTGGTTTTGGTGGAAGAGCCCGATGAGCAGCAACCAAAAAAAACGTCTGTTACCCCAAAGCCTTTTAGTGTTGAATTAAACTCATATTGGGTGCTGTGAAGCCTGCGTTCACACCCAACCTAAGTCTGACGTTGTCGTCGTTGTCTGAGGTTGGGAGAAAAAAATGGACTTGCTTTAAAAATCAGCAACAAATGTTTCCCTTGGTAAATAATCTGTGCCTGTGATGGACTGAACGATGAGGACTGTGATGGATACGGGTTCAGCTTCATGCAGACTTGAGTCTTGGATGAAGCTGTTATGTAAACTACTGACTGCATATTCTGCATGACTCCAGTTCAGTGCTAACTGCCTGTGTTGACCATGTAACTAACCACACACACACATGCACGCCTGCACATACACACTCCTCCTCAGACAATGTTACTGTCGAAGCTGTCACGTGTTGTGTGTGTGTGACGCACAGTGATGGAATTTATCAATAAACCATTCACACAGCACTCACGTGATCCTGGACCAGTTTCATGTATTTATGCATTTCTTTTTGTTTTTAAAAGAAAACAAAGAACGACAAGTTGACCCGTTGTCATTGTTTGTACCATTTATTGACAATAGTGTAGAATAAATTTCACGTTCAACTCCAAACATATCAAAATAGTACTGTAGGAATCACAGTTACATCATTTTATTTTTACACTATTTTATGATCATTTAACACAAAAGACATGTTCTTTTTTTACCAGCAGTACTAACATTTAATGTTCTATTGTATGAAAATATGTGAGAGATTAACTGGCACATTTACTATAAAAGGCATGTTATGGTCCCGTGATTGTATTTGTGTTCTTTTACTGTACATGAAGTTGTCTCTTTAAAATGAGTTTGGACATTTTTCTAAATGTGCTCGCAGGTCTTCTGTGATGTAACGTAAGCCACTCAAGTGCTCCCAAACATTAGTGTAATCTGATTACTTGGCCACAGACATCTACTGTGTGTGTGCGTGTGCGTGTGAGTGTGTGTGTGTGTGGCCAAGAGGGTTTGATTGATCTGCCACAAGTTAAGTGAAGCGTCTCATGTAACATGTTTTAGAATTTAATAATAATGAAAGACTGGGCTCTATGTATAGAAGTAACAGATAAATAAGTCACTATTACATACGACGGTCAACCTCGTTACAACAAATCAACTCAAACTGGTCAGTGACTTTTATGTTGTGGCTGATCTGCACACTTTGACTTTGAGATTTAAAGGGAACAAGTAGACACTTTACTTCCCTTCCAATTCAACAACATGACTGTTCTCATCATCTACTTTCAGTTTAATTAATGATAAAAATTAAAAAAGACTTTTCCTCCAAGATAATTTCAAAGATAACTCATCTAACCAAATGCGGCTTGTTTTTCAGGACCATGGACAGCGCGTGTGGTGGATCTGTACAAGTTTCGTTTCAGCACCGCGGACAGTTCCACCTTAAACTGGCATTAGTTACAGGTCTTTAAACAGTGACTGATCTGGAATCATGATTCTGTTACACGTGATGTGATTACAACTGATTTACCATCACCTGCTGTTTCCCCTCAGTCTCGTGCGTCTCTACGGCCGCACGCTCATCTGCAGCAGCATCACTTGCCGGTTTTCGGTGGGATGAGACTTGTTGATGTGTCGCGTGAGCCCCGGTGAACTGAAGAATGTGGACGGACAGTGTTTGCACGTGAAGATCTGCTGCTGCTGTTGCTGCTGCTGTTGCTGCTGCTGTTGCTGTTGTTGTTGCTGCTCACAGTCCCCGCTGCTGCTCTCCTCTCTGTACGCGTGGAACACGCTGCCTCCCCCCAGAGTTCCCGCCAGCAACTCGTCCCTCATCGCGTGCCACAGGTGGTGCTTGTCCCTGATTTCCACCGACGGGAAACGCGCGCCGCACAGGTGACACAGACACACCTGGCTCTTCCCGCCGCTGTGCTCACGCGCCTGGCCGTACTGTGACGCAGGCGGCGACGCTCCCGCCGTCACCTCGTGCGCGGCCAAGTGTTTCTTGAGGTAAGCCTGTCGGCGGAACTTCTTTCCGCAGTACCGGCACTCGTACACCTCCTCCTCCGGTAACGACTGGACAAACGAGAGAGGAGGATGCGGCAGCGAGGACAGCGACGGCGGTTGCTGCTGATGCGGCAGTTCCGCGTGCTCCTCCGGGCTTCCGTTGAGCAGGAGGCGGCTGGACGGTGGACTGTCCGACGCTCTCTGTTGCTGCTGCAGACAACTCTCTCCCGGGAGCCGGTAATGAGGCGAGGTGTCGTAGTGAGGAGGTGCGAGGCTGTCGCTGTCCGGGATGTCGCGAGACCGCGCGTGCATGAGGAGCCTGACGTTGCGGGAGCTGTCCATCGCTCTGTGGTGCTGATGCGTGTTGACGCGCAGCAGCTCGTTCTCCTTGCCCTCCATCTCCATCTCCATCTCCAGCGTCTCGTGCGGTGCGATTAGTCCTCGAGCCTCCTTTAGCGGCTGGCTTTTGTGCGTGACGGCGTCTCCTCCCGCGTTGTTCACGGGACGCGGTTTGTGCCACCGGCGGTGCGAGGCCAGGTTTGCGGGACAGCTGAAGACTTTGTCGCACTCGGGACAGCGGTACTCCACGCGCACGATGCGGGAGCACTTGTGCTGCGCGAGGGAGAAGGGGTCAGAGTATTCCTCTTTACACAGCTGACAGATGAACTCTCTCAGCGGCTGATTCCCGGTGTTCACCGACGATTTCTCCCGCTGCCTCCTCAGCTCTGGACTCTCCTTCTTGATTCGCAGACCCAGCACCGGCGAGGTCGTCACCTCGTCCTCGAAGTTGAGTTTCCGGTTGAACTTTGCTTTCTTTGGCGTGTTTGTTGACTGTTTGTTGTGTCTGTTGTTCACGCGCTGATCCGCTTGAATGAACGAGCGCTTTCTATCCGCGTGCTGCTGCTCCTGCTTCATTAAAGTTATTGGCGGGAACAAGTGCACGTGAGTCTGACTCGGGTCATATTTGTCTTTGTTACAGTAGTTTGGCGCGTGGTGGCTGCTGTTGCTCGCGAGGAGCCTCTCGATAGAAGCGGGGATGGAGGTCGGGGTGGAACTCACCATGAAGGGCAGCTCCGGTGCCGGGCACCTGCTGGGGAACGGCGTGCGCCTCTCTGCGTCCTCGTGCCGCTCCAGCAGTCTCGTGCCCACCGGTTTAACGGGGCTGCAGGACTCCGACACTGACAGGTCTCGTGGAGGTGGAGGAGGCGGGAAGAAGCAGGGGAAATCTTCCTCGGGAGTCACAACGTCCACCTCGCTCACCTGCTCCTCGGTCTCCGGTAACTGCGCGCGCCTGTCCGCCTCCGCTTCCAGTGCGGACTCCACGTGCGGGCTCCACGCCTCTCTGACGCCGGCGGCGGCTAAGTCTTCGCGGGACACCGGGAGCTGTCCGTCCGTGCGGTGAAAGTGGAAGACACTCAACCCGTGGCTGTGGTTTTCCTGCGCCGGCGGCGAAGAATCAGTGCTGCTGCTGCTGCTGCTGCTGCTGATGCTGATGCTGATGCTGCTGCCATCGCCCTCATATGTTTCTGCCCTGTTGCTGCTGTTGTTTCTGCTCCGGTATGAAGCCGAGCACCGGCGGGTCCTCTTCACCAGAAATCCTCGAGGCATAGTGGTGATGGTCGAGGTGAGAGTGGTCCTCTCTCTCCTCACTCTCTCTCTCTGCGCGGGAAGGACAACTGTCTGAGAGCACTTTCAAGTAGCTCAGCTTTGAAGTGAGGAGGGAATGCTCTCTCTCTCACTCTCTCTCTCGCTCTCCCTCTCTCCCTCTCCCTCAATCCCTCCCTCTCACCTAACCAACCACCCACCACACACTTCCCCCTAAAGTCAGAATCTCTACCTGCTCTCGTGGACACAGGAGCAAAGCGTGAAAACCTCCCTCAGTAACTGTCCTGACCAGTGCCGGCTCAAGCCTTTATGGGGCCCTAAGCTGCATGTGATTCCCCTCCCACCAATTCAGAGTGTAGCTGACTATTATGGATACAAATGTAAACATATACCAAGTGCTGCAGATACTTCTACATAAAAATACATAACAATAAGTTGTACTTTGGCTGCATTTACATGGTGGCCCTGACAGTGTAAGCAGGGGATAAGCATTTGGTTCAGATATCATCTGATGATTGTATGTGGAAATAAATCTGATACAATCACAGATACATCATGCATTTGAGTCCACAATGTAAGCAATACACATGTACACGATCTACAATTTCTAAATTTCATAGTAACATCACTTTCACTTCATTTCTCAGCTCAGTGTGTGTGGTTTGCAGATTTCAGATATGGGTCACTTTTTGAGAAAAAATCCGATATCTGTCATTTAGATTTCAATTCTATTTATATTAATATAAATATTCATTTCCCAGTACTACTTGCATCTTAATACACGCCCACATCAAATTTCAACGTCCCCTACTTTAGAGTATTAATTTATAGGCTATATATATCAAGCATCTGAAGGAGCATTTGTAGTGTATTCTCTTATAAAACACATACTGTATGTTTATAGTTTTACAAAATGCTACATATTAGTTTACTGTTTGTAAATGTGGCTCCACTCATTCCTTTCAAAATAAAGGATTATTTTATTGTTTGGTTAACAGCAGTGTGGAGAGCTGCTGCTGCCTGAATGGAGCTTTAATATTAAAATAAAACATTATCATCATAATAATGAACTGTACTGAAGTAACTCAAACTGTAACTGATGGGCAATTAAGGTCAGGTCAGATTCTCTGGTTAAATAATAACAATAATAATAATGATAGATCATTTTATTTCCATGTTGAATGTGGTTATTAACAGTGAGCTGAGAGCTGATCTGAGTGGTTTATGTCACATCTGTAATCGGCAGCAACAGCAGATAGTGATCATGTTTTAAAGTCTGCTAATGACCGCTTTTGTCCTCTGTCTCATTATCAGTGTCTTTTTGTCTCAGCTGGTGAGAAAACCTTAGCCACTGCTTTCCCTCTGTGCGTGTGTGTGTGTGTGTGTGTCCCCCCAGAAGCTGCTCTGGCTGATAAGAGATGGGACAGAGATTCATTCATTCATTCATCCATCCATCGGTGCATCCTCTCCTCCCCCGCGGGCTCGGCCTGGCTCCTCTGCGGGAGCAGGCGCTCTGTAGCTCGGCCAGTGAGCGCGGGCAGAGCCGCTGCTGTTCCCTGGAAATCAATCAAGGCGCGTGAGCGTGAGAACGAGCTCGGGGGGTCGGTGCTGGCGTGACCAGGGGCCGCCTGGGGAATAGACATGAGAATAGAAATGAGATGAGCGTCACTGTCTGTGTCCAAGACTAGAAACTAATTAGGCACCGAGCTTCCTCACCCATTGCGTTGGTTTTATTATTATTATTGTTGTTGTTCTTGTTGTTGTTGTTGTCGTCGTCATCGTCGTAATTATCTGTTTTAACCTCCCGCTGACCCCCGACACGTGACTGAGTGAGGTCTCCTTTCAAAAACAACTCAGAAAAATAAAGAGAAACATAATCAAAGTCACAGTGAGATTAATAATAACTTGTTTAAACACATTTGGCTTAAAAGTCAAAAGTGTGTCTTATTTAAAAGGAGTTTTCTCTCTATATTTAAAATATAAGATTCAAATAAGACCATCCCCAGCTTCATGATGGCATCATGCTTCATTATTATTATAATAATAATTACATTAATTAATTGTTAAATTCGAGTGAATGACAAAAACTATTTGTCAAAGCTGAAAGTCCTTATACTACAATATAAACTGCTGTTATTATAAGTATTTCATGTTGCTGAGTGGCCACACCTCAACAAACTCTTTTTTTTGTGTCACTTAATTTACACTTCATGGACAAAAGTGTTGAATTCAGGTGTTTCAATCAGGCTTTGGTCTCTAGGCCCCTCCTTCTTCTTCTTAGACCCTAAGAAGTGTGGAAGCTGTTTTAGCTGCAATATTTGCTCATTACACTCCCTGCGTCCACATACTTTTGTCCACACAGTGTATGTCTGATGTGACATGGATGCATTTATGAATGTATGAACTTTGTCTTAACTATTGTTGGTGTATATGTTACTGCATCGTTGCAGGAGTGAAGCGTGGCCCCGGGCTGCCGCGTGCTCTGCCTCGACGTTACAATAATGACACAAACGTCAGTTGATGTGAGGAGGGACTGACAGCGCTTAAAACAGGTAAACGTTCTCAATCTCCTGCCAGACAAATATGGATCCATGTGAGTATGAGGCTTTCTCTGTGTGTGTGTGTGTGTGTGTGTGTGTGTGTGTGCATCGCATCAGTGAGCAGTGAGGTGATAATCCTCCAGACTGTTGAAAATGACTCTATTGATCTGTCGCTCACAGGCGTGTAAGTAGTGCAGTATCACACAGCCGCGCTGTTCCGCCTGCGTTTACATAGAGTTTACATCTTCATCTGTGTGTGCGGAGCCAGATGCACGATAATTATCACATTTATCATATTTCACGTGATCATTTTCCTGAGTCCAGTGTTAGGATCTTTGAGTTCTGGTTGAGGGTTAATGATGTTGCTTATGATGGGATGTACACTGTAATGTAGTTATGATACGTTATAACCCTGAGTTGGCCTCAGTTATCGGCCTCGTGAGTCCAATAACTGAAACTAAAGTTGTGCTGCGTCTGTGAGTTTCTGCAGCTGTGAGGAGGAGAACGGACGCTCACACAGTACGTTTATAAATCCAGTCTGAACATTTTGATCATAACAGAAGTTAAGAGTCAGTGAGAGAACTGCATGTATCTGCAAAATGTCAGAAAATGTTGAAATGTGTTCTCAAACCAAACGTATTCCTTTGTTACGAGCAGCATTTAACAAGCTGAAGTTTGTTTACTTATTCAATGAATGCGTTTTTGGTAACATGCGGAACCACTGACACATTCTAACGTGACACTGCACATCATGCTTCTACGTGTACAATAACTGTTGTTAAAATGAACGTAACAGGAAAAATCTCACTCTAACACACACACACACACACGCACACACACACACACACACACGTACACCTGTAACGTCTGTCACGCGTCACTAAAATGACTCTCTGACTCCCTCTAGTGGTGGAGATTCTCAGGAGCCAAATTGTTGCTCGTAAAAACCAAATCCATCTGAAGTTTATTTCCATGTCTGTGTCTCAGCGTTCACACGTCTCATACACAACCAGCAGATTAATTTAATCCCTGTTAGGATTGAGACATGAAACTTTGACTCAATCTAATGATGCAAGAGAAAGTTAAGATTGATTTGATGAACTTCATGACTTCATGATGTGAGTCCATGAAAAGTCTGCAAAATGATCATCATTTATTGTAACTATAGGCTGTTATTGTTTATGAGGATATACTGCGTCACACAGTGAATTTATTTAACTTATAGTTGACCTTTTAATAAAATGATTTAGAGTCAAATATGTTTTGTGTTGTCTGTCACTTGATTTTAATGATTCTTCTCAGAAAGTTTGTATCCTGTGCTGCGGTTGCCTTTGTTGTTCCCCGTCCGTCTCAGATCCGCAGCGCAAGGACTGATTTGACGTTAGAGTTGAAGATGTGACGTCTTTTTAGTTCTCTGTTGAACAGAAACAGCGTGTGGCTCTCTGACTCCCCCTGCTGACAGAGTTCTTCTCTGCAGAGTAAACAGCTGCTCTCTGATGACCCTCCCTGACCATAATCCGCTCCAGTGTCTGTACCACATGACCACAGAAGTGCGCATCAGCAAAAATGAGATCAGATATGATTTCTTTTTCTGCTGCTGTTCAGGTTCAGGTGTGTTTATTTATTATTTTATTCAAGGAAATGAGACACTTGACTTCTGTTGTCATCTGTGAAAGACAGGAAACTGGAGCTGTGGATCTCTGTGAGGGTGTTAATGCTGAACTTTAGGTTTATATAAAGCAAATATTAATATAAGTTAAGCTTCAGTTCAACATTCAATATGTAAAAGATTCACAGTGTGTTAGATATTTGCCACATGAGATACCATTGTAATATTAACTACTTTATATTCTAACACAAGGATGAGAACTTAAATATTTTTCTTCCACCGTCTGTGTTTTACGCTTGTTTTAAAGGTCCAGTGTGTAAAAATGTAGGTGAAGTTATTTTCATTCGGCAGAAATTGAAGATAAAAGGATTAAGTGTACGATCACCTGATTGTATGAATTGTTCTTTTGAGTTTTTATATCACATTTGTCAGAGAATGGAGGGGTGAGGAATATTCAGCTGCTACTTCACCTTTCATTTTTACACACTGACATGAGGGCGGGGCAGGAAATCACAGAGGAGGGAAACTCTACAGGAAGCACAGACACTGAAACCAGAGGCAATGGTGATTATTTCAAAATAAAACAGGAAACGG
The DNA here is from genome assembly GCF_019176455.1 of Solea senegalensis. Classification (NCBI taxonomy): domain Eukaryota; kingdom Metazoa; phylum Chordata; class Actinopteri; order Pleuronectiformes; family Soleidae; genus Solea; species Solea senegalensis. The sequence goes on from NC_058036.1 coordinate 21,315,754, forward strand.
AACATAAGAAGACTCAGGATGGTTAGTTTTTTTTACATTAATTCTTCTCATTTCCATTTGAATAACACATTTAAAATGTTTACGGTGTGATATTTGTGCAGATCTGTTTTTCTGTCATCTGTAGAAAGTTGTAGTTGACTGGCCACCCCCCCCCACACACACATACACACACACACGCACACACATACACACACACACCCCTCATCAGTGCAGACTCAGCAACACAAAAGTGCAAAGTAATGAGAACTAAAAGCCACGCTCTGTTGCTCTGTTAAAGACACCCACGTTCAAAGCTGCCCTGTCAGAGTCCTGACCTGCTGCCACCTTTACTCCACCTCGTCATGAAACTATAGCAAATATATGATAAAATAATAATAAACATGCATTTCCACATAATGTGAAATACAATATAGAAAGATATTAACAATACAACTGTAAAAAGATCAAATAGAATGTACATTATAGACCAGAATATTTGCACTGTTCAAGCAACACTTGAATTCTGCTTCGCTTTAACCAACCTTGTTGAAACATGTCTGCATGAATCATCTGTCTATACATTTATGATCATCACCACTCAATTACACGGGTTTTCCCTTCTTCTGTTCTTTCTTTCTGTCAGGAAGTGAAATGAAACGTGAGCAGACGGTCGGTCACTCACATCACACGGCTGTGAAGGAAGCAGGAAGTGGTGGAGGAGGAGGAGGAGGAGAAGATGAAGCAGGTAAAAAACTAAAAAAAAGACGCAGGTGATCACTGTAAAACTCCAGCTCAGTTCATGTCTCACTGTCATGTGATCAGCGCATTATTGAGTCATCATTCAGTTTGCGCGTTATATAGTGTGTGTGTGCGCGCATGTGATTCATGATGAGTCATTGAGTGTTGTACTCATGTCGACTCATGTCCAGAACTCCCAGGGATTCCCACTGACACACACACACACACACACACGTGTGCACTGATACTGTACAAGCACGTGTGACACACACTGACACAGTCTATGTATAAAATACTTAAAAGGGGACACTTTTAGAGTAAAAGTACAAGTATGTTACCAGTAAATTCTTCTTGACATGTATTTTATGGAAATTATTGTAGCCTTTAAAGGGTTACATTAGTTTGAATAGGCCGACTCATTTAAAGTGAAAATATATATAAAGAGACTTTGTTCTCGCTTGGATCGTTTCAAACGTAAATAATCCTCCTAAATGATCAATTCCTTCTCGTCATTTAAAGAATGTTTGAATGCAAACAGGAAGAGTTTTTATTCACCACACAAAAAAACATCACTAGATCAGATATGAGATATATATATATAAAAAAAAACATACTGGCTACCCGTACATATTTTACGGCCATGAAAATAAAACTGTACTATAGATATAATGACTCATCTGCAGGACCGTCACAGCCCACTAGGGGGCTGCGGCACACACTTTTGGGAATTGCTGAACTAAATTAGAGGCAATAAAATCAGATGATAATCTTTCGTCTCTGCAGTGCAGCTGTTGATGCTTCTGCTTTCTGTAATAAAACACACACAGACACACAACATGACACATGACATGAGAGAGTGCTGAGTGTGTTAACTTGTGTAGCAGACGTCCGTTTTTCTGTCTATCTATATTTTAACTGTTACATACTACAGCTTTAAAAGAAAAGAAGCCACCATGTTAAGGACGATTACAAAGAAAACGCTTTATAAATGTGTGTTTGGCAGCGCGTTGGACTGGGAAATGTACGAGGTTAAATCCTTCATGTGCAAAAATCACAGTGACAGTCAAATGTACACCGTCTCTCCTACCGTGTCTTCTACCGTCTCTTCTACCGTGTCTTCTACCGTGTCTTCTACCGTGTCTTCTACCATCTCTTCTGCCGCCTTTTTACCGGCTCTTCTTCTACCGTCTTCTACTTCTACCATCTCTTCTGCCATCTTTTACCGCCTCTTCTACCGTCTTCACTCTCCTACTGTGTCTTCTACCGCGTCTTCACCGTTTCGTGCCTCTCCTCTTCTACCGTGTCTTCTACCGTGCTTGTCTTCTACCACCTCTTCATCTTTTACCGTCCACCGTTTCTTCTTCTACCGTTCTACCGTGTCTTCTACCATCACTTCTACCTTTCCCCTTGTTTTCCAGTTGAAGCACATTCCTGCTGACGCACTGATGACTCACAGTTACATGCAGCAAAGCAACAAAGGACAATCACAAATATTAATCACACTCACACACCAGGGTCAGTAATTATTGCTGTGCTTTTTTTTGGCTATATTCAGCACGTTGGAATTTTTGTACGTTTTTTTTTACTTCACACTTTAGCATCAGATAAATCAGTGATCTGACTTCCAGTCAAAATGATTCATGTCCTCTGCATCCGATCATCCTAACCTCATCAGTTAAACATCTTTACTGAAGCTGTTCTCTCACTCAAGAGTCACGGGTCACTTCAATTCTTCCTTGTGATCTCGATCAGTCGTTCGCAGAAAACCCTGCTCAGGACTCATAAATGTATTTAATCTTTTTCTTTTCACAGAGTTCTTATAATTAACATAATATCTCTTATCTTTGGTAACATGCTGGGGGGGAAAGTAATGAATTACATTTACTCACTTTACTGTAATTGAGTCAGTTTTTTTTGTGTACTTTAAGCTACTGTTACTGCTATATTTTTAAATCTAGACAGGTGAGGACAGGTGAATGTTGAGGACAGGTGAATGATGAGGAAAGGTGAATGATGGGGACAGGTGAATGATGAGGACAGGTGAATGATAGGCATTTGCTTTTTGCTTTGCATTTTTCAGTTTTTGGCCTAAAATGTAAAAACATCTATAAATAAAAAGTACATAAAAACAAAAAAAGCACGTATATCACTTGTCAAAATAATATTAGATTCTCATCAAAGGCGTTAATATGCTAACATTTGCTTTGTCCTGAGGTTTTATTGTCTTAAAAAGATAGGAAGGGTGGGAAATGACAACGTTTGATCATGCAAAGATAGAATTAAAATATTCAATATTCCCTTCATAAAATCATAAAATAGAAATCGATGCCTTGCAGTCAGCTGTGTGCACGTTTTACTGACTGTGAACTTGTTGTATTTTCAATGATCAGTGTGTGTGAATGTTGTCTGTGTTGTTTTGACGTCCTCACATTCTAGTACACATTATGCAAAGTCAATTCTTCTTAATCTCACACTGCAGAACCTACTGTAGTGAATACTCTGGGGTTTCAAACGTCAGTGCTTGAAAAATCATTTGCATATCTGTGAGCCTCCTTTCCTGATTGCAATCCTGTTGCTCAACTGCTGCAGAAAAAATGTACTGAGACTGAGCGAAGCTTGAGCTTCCCAGTCTAACTGGTCACACGCGTTGAACAATGGGAGGTAAAAAACAAGGCCTGGAGTTTCCCCCAGGCCTCCACAACATCACGTTCATCTGGATGATGACTATCATCTAAAGGGGCAGGTCACAGTCTCGCAGAACTTGGACTCTTTCCATTTTTATCTGCGAGCGACTTGAATGGTTGACCTGATGTGAGGTTCCTGGAAGTGAGAGAGAGTGAGTGCAGGTTTGAGCAACTTGTCGGTAACATCTGCAGCAGCAGCAGCAGCAGAGTTAGTCACTGTGTTTCAGAAACAGCTGCCAGGATGTTCAGCACAATTAGTAAATGCATACATGCTTCACTTCACTAATCGTAAGACAGTAAGATAATCTGCACCATTTGAGTGTCGACCCCACAGAATACTCAGACTGGTGTACAGAGGGGGAGAGTTTTGTGTCATGAACCCCAGTTTGAGAACCAGTGATCGGAAAGATGGTGAATTTCTTTCTTTTCTTTTCTTTTTTTAATGCTGAGACTACAGAGGCAACTTGTTGGTTTGAGGATTTAAGTATTAGTGTAGATGTCTGACTCCCATACCACTGTATAGATGTTAACATATTTGATTGACCCTTAAGAGTTCCCTTAAAAAAACTTATTAACTAATTTTTTTTCATACCTTTATTCATAAAACGTGACAGTAATGAGCAGTGTAGGGTTTTTATTTTCTTTGAAGGAAGTGACTTTTGGTCAATTTTATCCATTGTCATTTACAATCCTCACGTCCTCTGAGACTTGTGTCTCAGATCCTCTGTCTGATGATCAAATAACACATTTCTTTATTTATTTAAGTAAAGTAAGATTACATTACAACATTGATTTCTTACAGTTTTGAAAAAACAACAACCACGGCAAAATGAGCTTTAAATGTTCGCTGTGTAAGAATCGGTGACATCTAATGGTGACACTGTAAAAACCGCAGGACTCGTCTGTTTACCCTTCCCTATTCCAAGTGCATTGGGTAACTATGGTGGTGTTTGCAAACCATAAAGCCTGTCATTCTTCTCTGTTTGCAGAATAAGCCTCAAAATGGCTGCTGCAGGAACATGACAGTACAAGATGGCAGCCTCTGTAAAGCATCAAAAAACCAAACAATCTTTCATTTTAAGTGATTAAGACATAATTATGGGTTTTATATCCAGTTTGACTAGATAATGTCACACACGGGACCTTTAAACCACTTTAAGCTTTATGCTGTTTATGTACAAATATCTGCCGTAACATGAAGACCAATGTCATGATGTGTCAGCACAGACACCAGCATCAGATCCAGCATAAGCGTCACCGTGTGGTGTCTGTGTTTTTGACAAACGTGCTGAAATCATGTTAAGTTTTGGAGGAAAGTCCTGTGTCGAGGCCGTGCAGAGCAACATTTCCTCTTGTTTTAGTAACTCAGCAGCAGGGACATGCTGACAAACAGCCTTGTAGTTTGAGGACTTTCCATACTTCCATCCCTCTGCTCCTGTTCCTCAGAATCTCATTAATGGAATATTAATTAAACAAAAACAACAGTAAGAGGCGTTTATCTGGGCCCCCAAGCCAAGAGAGCAGACCCTGAAATCAGCATCAGACTTGCACTTGAGTTTGAACGTTTCACTGAAACTGTCTTTCAATTACATTTTGTCAGTAGACAAACTGTGGTATCTAAACTATTAATGCATGAACAGCAAATTCATGGGTTATTGCCTTCAATTCTACAGCTGTATATATATATATATGTAAAAATACAGTATATTTTCTGTTAGATATTGTGATTTGGTTTGCAAAGTTTTCTCTTTTTCTTGAAGTCAAGCTTTGATTAACTAGACAACACAATCAAAACATTAACGACTCTAAATTCTAAATCAATACAAATATGTGAAAATGTGAACGTATGAGTCTATTCACATTTATTTTTAATAGAACAATTCCAAAAAGAAGTAACGTGCAGCAGTCGTTTATTATTCAGTGATTGCATCGTTCCAAACTGTGATTTCAGTTTGAAAACGATTCGATTACTAAAAAAAGTGTGTGTGGAGATAAAAAAATGTTTTAACATAAAAAAGAAATTTAGATTTCTTTTTTTTTAGCTATGTTTAGAATCGTGTTGCGCTGAAGTGGTTTGTTTTTATTTTGTAGTTGCAATGCATGCATTAACAACTACAAATGTTTCCCTTGGTTTTGCATTTTATGAAGTGTCTTTTTACAAAACATTATAAACAACCTGACATTTCTCATGGGAAAATAAATGCAATTTCAACAATATTATGCCTAAAAAGACCATTTACACAGGTGCACTACAACCTACAGATCACAGGTATCTGGGACCGAGAAATATGGTATTTGACATTATGATTAGCTTCTAATTATACTGTGAAATTTTCACAAATTCATCCTCTGGTGGGCTAGATTGGACTCTCCGGTGGGCCATGTGTTTGACACCCCTGCCTCAAAGTTAAAAAAAATAAATAAATATCAATAATATCAATAATTATTGTATCAATAACAGTCAAGTACTGGCTTCTCTGAGTTAGTGGTGGTGGTGTCAAATTCAGCTTTAGGGCCCCATATGTCTTGGGCCGGACCTGGTATCTAATAATTCTAAGTTTAATAGACTGTAAATGCAGAAAATCAGAAAATACCATATTTCTTAATGGAAATGTGGTGTTTTTGTGCAGCAGATGTAGACTGTTGTATGACTGCAGACTGCCTCGTGTGTTTATATGTGTCTGAAATCCCCTCCTGGAGCCACAGATCTGTGTACTGTGTTATTCTGAGTGACACTTTTCTGGAAATCCCCCACCTCGCTGTAAGCTCCGCCCCCCCTCCCCCCCGCCCTCCCTCCGTCAGAAACTGCTGCTGCACAGCACGGTCCGCAGTCAAACGCACCCCGACACCGACAACACCACACGAACACAAACATGGACCTGCACCGGACAACTTTACTCAACCAAATGGATTACAACCGAGATTCTAAAGACGAGAAGGCGGCGCAGTCGACAGAGGAGCGGCTCGACAGCGGCCTGGACTCCCTGAAGGAGGAGGAGTACCAGGCTGTGGCGGACGAGATCCGCCAGCTCCACTTGAGCCTCGAGCCGCCGAATCACCAACATCCACCCGCTGCAGTCGAGGAGCAGCCGGAGTGGAAAACACAGACCACGGAGGACGGAGACACGTAAGTCTGCCTACAACATGTTCATTTCACGCGTGAGTTTGTCGGGAGTTTAGCCGCAGAGTCACTGGAGCAGGCCCAGCTCGGGTCTCGGAGGAAATTTGATTCCTTTTCCTGTGGGGAACGGGTTTGTGACTGAAGTCTTTACAACGCACAGGCCTGACTTTTAGTTTGGGCTCAACAACTTAAATGCTTTAAAACACAGAGGAGGTGTTGGGTTAGGTAATGGGTTTATGTTCGTCCATGGCCGCTGGTTCTGGACGTAAACAAAAGGCTTCATTATCAGGAGGGAATCTACTATGGCCGCGGGTCAGGTTGGGAAAGTCCCAGGCGCGCGGCCAAGGAATTCGACGGACACGCGCGCGCCTATGAAACGAGAAGAAGAGGAAAAAAAAAAGTAGAAAAAAGTCCTTAAATTACAGCAGTGGAGACAGAGAGTGAAACCCTACACGCACTGAGCTGCCTGTGCCTTATTGTTGCAGGAAAACTAAAGCCAGTGTCGATAAACGAGTCACTAAATCAGCTCATAAAAAATATAAGTTTGATAATAAAAATGATGCTTTAACTTGAACATTTGAGGTCTCTTTAAGCTGCTGTGCATGAAGCATTTCAAACTTTCATATTCACTCAGTAGCTTTTATCCAAGTGTGCAGCAAACAGACCAAAGCCTCTACTGTATGTTACACAACTGCAATCAGAGGCTGTGCATTCATCATTATCATCACTATCATCATTATTGTCATTGTTGTTAAATGAGTTTCCACTGGGTCAGAGTTGAACATTGTGACTCGGGGGAATGAACTCTTGGAAGCATGAAAACCGTGTTACTCTGATTTCAGCTCACGTGTAACGTGTGTTAAAGCCACAGCTCTGCAGTGGGTTTAAATGTGTATCTACATCACACAACAACCTATTCACACTGGTTTTCAGTCCGTCCCCCCACGTATTCCCACTAAATTATCTAAAGTCGTCAGTCTCAGTGGCAGCAGGATTATCTCTCGTCAGCAACACTTCCTGAAGGATCCTGAGGCATTTCCAGGCTAGATGAGATCTTTCTAACTTGAGTTTTACCCAGAAAAATCTCCAGTTTTTCATATAAAGGAGACAGTCTAAATATTATATAATATAATAATATAATCTAAATATTTCTGTCATGGTCATAGGTGTGTACAAGCTTGTTGTTTGTTTGTTTATTTATTTATTTGTTTACAAAATGTCAACGTGGTTACTGGTCTTTAACAGCTTTATTCTGTATCTCTACAGACTACTTCATCTGGCCGTCATCCATGAAGCCAAAGATTACATCAGATCTATGGTTGATGTGTCCAGGAACACAGACTTCCTGGACAGACAGAATGACCTGAGACAGGTATGTGAGGTCTCACCGTCACTGTCTTACCCCTCTGTCTTTTTTTGTGTCTTTATGTTTTTTTTTTTTACACAAAGAATTTATTTCGATTTTTCTCTCCCACTCCAGACTGCTCTCCACTTAGCGGTAATAACGAACCAGGCTGACGTGTGTCAGCACCTGCTGGCGTCCGGCTGCGACCCCACGATGGTGGACAACAGGGGGGACACGCCTCTTCACATCGCCTGTCGTCATGGCAACCTGCTGTGCTTCAGCGTCCTCACGCAGTACTCTCGCACTCAGCACCTACACACGGCGATGGCGGCATACAACTACGATGGTGAGTCGGTAGTATATGAACAGAAGTTTATATTATTAATATTAGATAAAGTTAAAACGGTTCCCCACTGTCTGCGTTATTAGGAGAGAACACAGGACTTTAGTAGGAACGCTTAGAGTGTTTTGTGGAGATGGTCATTTCTGCTTTAGAAAACAGACACGGTCTCGGCTGCTATTTACGACTGGCGGTGGACCAAAATATAATTTCAGCTGCCCATTATCCCTGAACACTATGATTAGACAGAAGGAAGTGTTTAAGCATGAGGAATACTCTTTCATAGCATCGCATGAGAAGGTATGAGCTTCTACTTTTAGACTTGTACACAGATGGGTCATAAAAAGCACATTTTTAGTGTAAAGTAAATGTGGAATTGTGTTGTTTTCTGAATTATAATTCACACACAGAGAAGTTCACGTGAGTTAAACTGATCTTGTGTTTTGTGTCGTTCAGGTCAGAACTGCCTCCATCTCGCCTCAGTTCATGGTTTCCTGTCACTGGTGGAGAACATGGTTGAGCTTGGAGCTGACATCAACTCAAAGGTACGTAACACACACACACTCATGAAGATACACGCTTAAAATCCACAGTTTAAGACCCAGTCAACACTTTTACCTTTACAACATTAACATCTTCTGTCCTCTCGTAGGAGCAGCATAATGGCCGCAGTGCACTGCACCTGGCTGTGGATCAGCAGAACCTCTCGCTGGTCCAACTGCTGCTGAAAAAGGGAGCGGACGCCAACCTCCTGACCTCGGGAGGCCACTCCCCCTACCACCTCACCTACGGCTACAGCAGCTTTGACATCAGGCAGGAGCTGTACTCGCGGACCAACCCTGCACTGAGGGATCTACCTGACAGTGAATCAGACGACAGCGAGGAAGAGGAGGACGACAAGTCTGACGAGGAGGTGCGTGGAGAGAATTGTGTCATTTAATAATGAATGAAAATCTCTTGCTTTCTGTGTGTGTGTGTAACCACTTCCTCTGTCCTCTGCGTGTGTGTCCACAGGTGGGTTATGATGACATTCACTGGAATGGACATTAGCAGGAAACGAGAGACGCGGGGGAAGTTACAGAGGAACGAGGCTGTGATGATGGCAGTGAAGGACTGAAGGAATGGCTCGGCTCGTCTGCTGCCCTCTGGAACGATGTCACGGCAGCCCGGTGGCGGCGTGGGTGACGCGGAGCGGGCGTTAAACCGCTGACAAAAAAAAAAGGACAGACGGGCAGCTGCAAAAGGGCAAAGATGGAGACCGGTGGCCAAAGAAACCCTGCGAGGACTGCAGGCTGCAGGAGAGCAAACGGCAAGGTGTGAACTGACACTTTAGCGCGTGACGGCTTTGCGACACGATGAGAGGATGGCTTGTGTTCTGCGAACATTGTTATCACAAACGACAGCAACCACACAGATGAACCGTGCAACAGCTCTGTTGTGTGATATTGTAAATGCTGTGTATACTGAGATGTATTTTTTATGGAATCTGTGAATCTGTACAGTTTGAGTAGGTTGTAAATGTCAGACAGCAAACAGCGCAGCAAACTCCAGTTAAATTAAAAGACGCATATTTAACAGATACGGCCTTGTGTGTGATTAAACGGGAAATGTTCAAAATTGAAGGTTGGTCATTTAAATATAGTTGGTAAATAATGTTGTACACATGACCTCCATCACATGACGTCACAGATGATTTCAACAAACCTGATCTATTGAAGCCAAACATTTAAGCCCAGGTTAAAATGTTTATATTTGTATACGAACATTTCTTTAAACTATCCAAAATGTCCAGTTGAGTTTCTGGAAATTTACTGGGAATTTTCCACCCCTTCTGTAACTGTATTTAAACAGGACAGACGTTGGTCTCTGCTGGTGTTGTCTGTTCTTGTGAACGCCTCCATCAACACTGATGTCTGTCAGATAAGTTCATGTCATGCAGGAAAGGCCTGACAGCGTGACAGCTTGCATCTTCTGAATGAGGAACTGGTCTGCAACACAGTTCTTCCTGCTGTGTGTGTGTGTGTGTGCATAGAGATAAGGCTTTGGGGAAATTTTGTGAGTGTGTGCTGAATGGGGATTGGTCACTCACGTCGTCTGGAAGTTTTATTTTTAGAGGGTGGGGCTAATATAGGAAGGAACGGGAAATTCTCAGCAGAACACTCAGCTGTTTGCGACATTCCTGCTTCCTTGTTCTTCCAAAGAAGGGAATTTCTGTTCTGTGGTCCAGGAAGCTTCAGTCAAACTCGGGGAGGAAGAAAGTTTTACTTGAACTGGAGTTCAATAATTTACCAAATGTCATGAAGACACTTGAGCGATTCTGCTGTCACAATGTAGATTTATGATTAAAAATTAACCAGGGCAATGCTCATGTTTGCTCTATAAATATCAGTAACCACTTTATTAGGTATACTTTTAATGTAGTCCAGTATGATAAAGTTCCTTGTGTTGTTGTAATGACCTGCAGTATTATAAAAGAGAGGCTTAATTATTTACTTAGTGCACATTTGCATCTGTTCCAAAACTGCTTTACTTGTTAAGCATCACCACACTTGATGCTTGACTTTGAATATGAAAGTGTAAATTAATACGAGGCCACTGTTGTGACTGTGCTGCCCTCTAACGTGAAAAAACAAAAGCAAAAGTGACACTGGTTTGGTGGAAATAACACAACTACACCAGCTGCTTAGGGCCCCATAAAGGCTTGAGCCGACCCTGCCTGTTGTTTAATGTGTGAGCAGATCAGATGAGTGTTGAATGCTGCAGCAGATCACAGTGAAACTAACCCACAAAAAGAGAAAAGCCAAACAAAAGTGTTGAATAAAAACATTGTGTTTAATAGAAGTGTAGTAGTGTACAGCGTTGGCAGCAGAGGAGAGGAGGATCGAGACACAAGGGGACGCAAAACTTTTTTTTTTTATAATTCGTCATTGTAGGTTGATATTGACCTGAGCAGATCACAGCTGACCGATCCCTGGGTTATTACAAAGTATAGAGTAGAACACAGTGGTGAGGAGAGACGTTGAGGTAGATGAATAAAAATTTAAGGGGATTCAGAAAAGAGGAGTAGTGGCAGCCCTGAGTAAAGAGGGTTAGATTAGAAAGCACCATTTCAGACACAGTGACTCAGGTGTTGTTGGAGTCCATACGTGAGAGGAGCTGTCCACACCTCAATCATCCTGGTGGTTTGTGTCACACTTAGCTGAGGAGGATCAAGCAAGGACACCGTGGTCAGAGGCTGATGCGTCGTATATGGTGGACTGATGTGAATGTCCAGCGTCTTCTCAGGTTCTGTGATGTTTGGCAGTCAGAAGCAGAAGCAATGTCTCAGTGTGGATGAAAGGAAACTGTAGGAGGGGCTGGATATGCGGTTATTACTGTGTCTTTTCAGGTCCTGGTTGTGACCACAGAGCAGCTGGGTAATGTATTCTACCCACCTGCTATTAAATAACCACATTGTTCTGTATTGTACTTGGTTGTGCTGTACATCCTCAGTGAAGGAGGTGGAGTTATTTTTGTTTTAATATTCATCATCCATTTCAGAGTGCAACGCGATGACGACTGCAAAATGGCTGCCAACTTTCCTCAATCTCTCTCAGACAGAGACATGAGGTGAGTATCAATCTCAGACTCTGACAGAATCCTGGAACACAAACACAGCAGTTAACGCTCAGATCGTTTTGTTCTGCCAGAGTCTCACACACACACACTCACACACACACACACACACACACACACACACACACCGTAACCACTAAACTTAACCATAACCAAACAACAATTCAAATTTTAGCTCTAAACATTCTTCAGAAATGATGCTCTGTCTCATTAGGACCAGGTTTTGGTCTCCATGAGTACTCGAATAAAAGTACACACACAAAACAAAAGGGAATTTCCATTACACCATTTTGTCTACTTTCTTCTGTGATTTTACAGATAACTGATGCATTCTGGACACAGTTTAAAAACATTTTTCAGCGCAAATGCAATCATGAAAGACTTGAAAAAAGGTAAGAGCACATTTTGGTAAGCGAGAGAGATTGATTTCCTTCTGGGGAATTCATCCAGGAAATTTGGATGAATTTCAAAGAATAAAGCAAACACCTACTTTACTTTCTCTGTAATACCCACACTGGAGCCTCTGGCCATGAAAAACAGATTTGTTCTACCTGTGGACAGGATCATATTCCTCTCTAATGGCTTGTGGGATAGTTTCTGTACCTCTGTCTTTACACTTACTTGAATGTAGGTTCCTGTGTGGTGACTACTCCCACCTCCAGCTCTGAGGGCTTGAAGTCAATAGACAGCACCGTCGACAAACATGAGATAGCCGTCTGTTTGGAGAGAAATGAGGGCGGAGAGGCAAAACGGCAACATGAGGAGAAGTGACACAAATAAAAAAAGAAAAGAAATGGGTGTAGAGCTCATCCTGTAAATTAATATAGAAATACATAGTTATTAATGGAGTCAGCGAGTTAAATATGAGCGAATAAAAGCTCTGACAACATTAGTGCATGACTCAGGGTGCATTTTATTGCCTGTACTCAACCTAAGCCTGGTGGAGATAAAGAAAGCTGTTGTAAGTTTGTGTTACCCTGCACCCAAATCATTGCATTACTTGTTTTCCCTGATTGCAGACACATGTGCAATGTTAATCACCTCATAGATATGAAATAAAACTCTAATATATGGTTTCTTCTCGGGCTAGATTAGCCAGCGTAATCCTACCTTAATCCAATTTTAAATATTTGTTAAAACCTGGCCCAACCCATTGGATCAGGTATCCAAACCCTACAGCACATCACTGTTAGTGAAAGTATGTTTCTGTGTCACACACCTCTATAGTCTGCTCATAAGTCCAGTCCAGCTTCTTCTTGCTTTTCTTCTCCAGGAAGCTCGTGGCCTCTGTCTGTTTGACTCCAGCCGCTGTGGCCTTAAAGCCGCAGTAGTAGCCTGCTGGATCACATTTATACAGCTGTGGACCCAACTCTTCATCCAGTCCAATCACCATCATACCTGAAGGATGGTAATTAAACATTATTGAAACATATACAGTAATTATGGACATGAATAAACACACACAAACGCTACTCACAGCATCCTAATGGTCTCATCTCAGCATTCTGTGTGTAAACTTGGCAAATGTCAGCCATACGTTTACACAACATGTCCACGGGGATCTCATAGCCATACTTGTACTTCCAGTTAGCTGCTTCATACCGGGCCCTCTGTATCTGAGACCTGCTGTCAGCTGAACAAAAGATTAACCAATACCTGTGTGGACTTTACACAATTACGCTCAAGGATTTAATTATCTACATGAAAGAATATAATGAACATCTTTAAAAATAATATTGATATTAATAACCGATTTCAAAAGTGATTTTTCTTTTGTAATTCAAAACTGTAACTGTAAATATCCTCGATCAAACAGATGTATTCCATGCTCCAAGTAAGACATTGGTCTTACAGACCACACGGGGCACATCTTATTTAAAGTCCTGTTGACAGAAGCTCTTAATGCTCAGTGAGTGTGGGGTATTCCCCTGTCAGCTGGACGAGGCTTAGCTCACCAGTCATGCCGGTCATAACGCAGCCAATGTTCTCTGTGATTCTGAACAGATGTGTGACGGTCGAGGCATCCAGCAGCTTGTCCTGTGAGAGAAATGAGATACAGACATCACTAAAAGAACAATGTACACCAGTTATACAAGGAGCATAATGACAGACTGTGAATCTGATCTCAGAAAAATGAACATTTGATTTGATTTGTTTATAGTGTGTCCATGTGCTGTATACTGACAGGAACTTTCTTCTGTGTGACAACAACAACACAGTCCTTCCCCCTGATCGCTACAGAGGTCAGTCCGCCCTGGTTGATGGCTTTGAAGGCATATTCTGGAAAGGCGAGATAGGTAGTTATATAGGGCTAGGATGAAGGCTGCAATGATTAGTCGATTATTGATCTATTTTAAAAATCGATGAATCAATTTCAATTTACAATCAATGTTTTTTGAATAACTGAAACAAGTTATTTGCTCCAGGTCTGAGGCTGTTAAATATGCAGCACTATATTAATATATAAAGTCAAATATGCTTATGCTACTAAACTAAGAGCGACATGTGTCACCAAAATCATTTTTAGTGGAATAACAACATTAATATGAACTGTGGCAGATAACTTGAAAACTGCAATTACAGGAGAACATTTTTTTTTTACTGAATTTAATTATCGCTAGTGTTAATGTGACTATAGTAGGCTACAACGAAATACCAAATAGTTATTTGTCTTATATGACAATAAACTACGAATGAGTAAGCTAAAAACTGCTAGCTAGTTGCTAGCTGATGACAGAGCATTTCTTTCATCACTGACCGACTTGATAGAGTCTTCCCTCCGGGGAGAAGATGGTGATATGTCGGTCAAAGCCTGCACTTGAGCCCCGAGACATGATGATGATGATGACGGTGACAAATAACAGGTATTATTAATATTGGACAGAAAGTGAAACTACACTGGGCAACACTAAAAGCAAAACATGGCTACTCCGGATGTGATCTGGGTTAGTATGTGTTTTCACTTCCGGGTCAACTTCGAAGCACAGCGTTTTTTAGTTTTGTGTGAATGAAAGTCAAAAAAGTGTCAAAGACAGCAGTCAAATGTGTTTATATGTGTTATTTATTTATCGGTCATATTTACACAAAATAATTGTTAATTGACTTTACTTGACATATTATATTGGACTTTAGCTAGAATTGTTTTGTTGTTACCCCTCACAACAAGTCTCCCTTTTCCCTTTTTATTTTCCTCTGCCATGTAAAATATCATAAATGTTATTACACCAATGTTTTTTTTTCTTCACTTGAGCGGCCCCCTACTGAGCAAACTAGACACCCAAGTCATTTGAGTTGGAAACCCCTGATTTAGGGGTTTCACATAATAGCTGCCCATAAAAGTTATTTATGGTCTGATCCCTTTTCTACGAGCAAAACAGAACACGAACATGCAGAGTAGTATATATTTTATTTAGAGGTCCACCGTTACATTCAAACCATATCGTTCACAGACACCAAAATGCTGTGCTGTGAAATCACTGTGTGCTGTTGGAGCCTCGGATGAGGCAAAGCCATTGCTGTGGCACTTCGTAGGTGGTCCTGTCCTCTGTGTTATCATAGGGAATGTGCCACGAGTCTCCTGAAGTCTGGACAATGGTGTCATAGCTGGGAACACTCTATACAAACACACACAGTTAGTTGCTTAGCTTTTTTTTCCTCTGTGCCTCTGTATCATAACAATCCCTCCTCCTCCTGTTCCTCCTCTTCCTCACCTGAAATCGGACCATCCTTCCTGCTGCAACCTGTCCATCCACCACCAGCTGGTGTCCTCTCTGCCACTTGAAGAAGAGCCGTCTCGTGGCTCCGTCGGGCAGACAGGCTTTGTGGTCCCTCATCAGGTCCCTACTCACGAACCGACAGTGATTCCCAGACTGCAAAGTGGCGTACAGCAAGAAGGGGTCATCCTCTGAACTGACAGACACAGAAAAAAGTCAGGTAAACTGATTATAAATTGTACTCAGTATGTGGCATACCCTGCTCTTATGTCTTTATTCCACAATATTCTGTTATTTTCAGGTACCTACATGTTGTCAGTGAAGAAGCAATGGGCTTTTAGTTGGATAAGATTCATGTTGTGCCTCTCCCAGGATTTTGAGGGCCGCAGCATGTGTTTCCTCCCCAGCACGAGCACGGTCAGACCCTGACGTTCCAGCTCTGACACCACTGCCAACAACTGAAACACAAACACAGGAGGACACAGGTATGCAGTATATTGATTGACACAAATGTTGTCTTAATGAAACTTGGAGCTGATTTCGTATTTAATACCTCCAATGTCTCTCATAAACACATGTAAAGGTCCAGTGTGTAAAATGTAGGTGAATTTATCTTCACTTGGCAGATAAAGAAGTGCTTCACTCACATTGCTGTTTTTTCATGACACCAGTGCAGCTCTGTAGAGGCCACCATGTTTTTTACAATAGACAAACTAAACATCTTTAATGTTAACTGAAGTCTACATAGGTTCTCTGAACATGCAACTTCCCCTGTAAATGTTGCTTCATTTTACACACTGTGCCTTTTTCCTGCCTGTGGTCCTGGTGTATTTAAGCTTATTTATTTAGCTTTTACACAATAGACTAGATGAGCAGACTCATACGTATGGACTTTCCTGTGTCTTGCAGCTGCAAAGAGTGTCAGAGAAACATCGGACTAATTTTGGACGGAGACTCACATATTCAACACACACACAGACACAGACTCTGACAGACATGTGGGCAGCCAGACTAGTGGGCTAGGTGTCATTAAAATCAGCGACTGGACTTTTATGGAGGCATCGCCTACATACACCTGTCATTTTCACACAAACATACACACACACACTGCAGGTTGACTCATTACGCAACCAACAGAAAAGCCCCAGAGTCGCACAGAGATATATGCTCTGTGGGAAGAGAGCACTACAATCTTGACTGTAAAACTGCTGATTGTTGTGTGTGTGTGTGCGTGTCTGTGCTCTCACCGTCGCTGACTGCTTGCTCTTGTCCTTGTTGGCGTTCGCTACATTCAGTCCGTCCACGACCACATCAAAAGACGGTCTCCTCTTCACAAACTCTTTGAAATGCTCCAGCTCCTGGAAGAGAGAGATACTTAGAGACTTTAGACAGAGATGAAGTGAATCTGAATATGTGACCCTGAGAAAGATAGAAAAGTATAAAAGCAGCGTATACCAGTTCTTACACCGTGGCATTAATGCAATTTGTCCTGACCTCTTGAGAATGATTTTTGAGATATTTACCAGCAAATACAACAAACACCTGATGCCGAGGGTCAGTGTTTTTCTTATGTATTTCGTAGGATTTTAGGAAAAGTCATTCGATCACTGTGGTTCTTAAAAGATGAAAGTCTGTAACAAATTTCATTTCTGAGATATTTTGTTCTGGACCAAATGTCCAATGTTAATGGAATGGTGGAAACATTTATTTATAAACCTTAGAACAATTTGTTGCAGTGCACTTTTTTTGGTGTGGGGGGGGCAGGGTCTACTTTGGCTTTCCAGTGAGGAGCTAAAACTTTCTTCTTCTTTACAGAATGTGTTCTTTATGTCCATGAGCTCAGGGAGAACATGATTTCAAACGCACTTTAATGCATTACTCTGATGTCTACATGTGGATAATGAAAGGCTTGCTCAGTCTCCCGCCTTTAAAAGGTGACAGGATAATTGAAAATGTATAGAAAAAGTCTCCAGAACTTCCTTAAAACAACATCAGGGGTTGGTTCCTTCTTGTGGTCGGGGAGCGTAACTAAACTCCAGCTGTGAGCTCACCGGCCTGATTGTTGGCTTTTCCCTGACTGATCAAAAGCCTCTCAGTAATAAATCTACCTGACTTTTTGGTTTCAGTGCTCAGAGGGCAGATTGCCAGCTGGCAGCACGACGGACTACAACATCATTTGTTATGAGAGTTCACTGGCTGTGGATTGGAACGGTAACTTTTCTTTTCCTCGTGTCACAACCGTTCATTTAGATTGAATTCCTCCATAGCAGAATATTAGGTGGCCTGCTCTCAGCATCTTTATTGTATGTATCACATTTGATTGCGATTTATTTGCACAGCCCAGCACTCACACTAACTCTCTCTGAACTGTGGAATATCTGCAGGTATTCAGTCTGGTGTTATGTTCATTTTAGTATTAACTAGCCTCAGACCCTTTTTATTCTTCTAACCCACCTGAGAGTTCCCACTTGAGTCATATGCACCATACTGTGTTACAGCTTCGTTCTAATGATGAGCTGAGATGATTACGATGTGTGAAGTTGCCAGACTGCCGGCCACTGATTGGTCAGGGTGCCGTCACAGGAAGAGATGTCCGACACAAGAATCAAAGCCGAACGATGCCGAACTGTAGATCAGTTAAAAAGACTTAACAATCCTAAAAACGTTAATCTCCAACAATGACCAGGGAAATGTCTAAAATCTACTGTACTGAACAAATAGTTGAACAAACAACTGCAGTTTCATGCAGACGTGCAGTGATGACTCCGCCCATGTTGAGTTGGTACTTTTTTGTAGTGAAAACCAACCTAAACCGTGCCGTGCTGTGCCGAGGCGAGCTGGGAGCATAGTGGAAAAGGCCATAAGTGTGAAGGCTCTACCTCCTTTTGAACCGCTTTGTTCTATAACAGGAACACGCAGCACTCAAACCACGAGGGGAACACTGTTTGTAATTTCACTTTTAGAGAGCAGCAGTATGGAAATAGGCCGGCGTGAATTCCCCTGGACTTGAAACTTGACTGTGCATACACTATCACTATGAAAATGTGACTGCAAAAATATGCAATATTCCTCCTTCCATCAAAATGTGATCTAAAGAGAATGTCAGCAAATGCCCCATTGATGCAACGCCGTCTATTTTCGGTTGATTTAATTTACCAAACAAACTCAGAATAGTACGGCACAACAATTAATTGCGTGACAACAATGTGCAGCTGCAGGCTTTGATTTGACGCGTGTAGTTTGAGTAGGAGAAAAAAAGGAATCAGAGAATAACAGTGATGGTGAGAGACGGAAAAGTGCAGATGAACTAAAACAAAAGAAAAAAGAGAGAAACAACATTTAATTGGCAAAGAAAAATTATGAGAGAAAGAAAGGGAGGAGGAGAAAGACAGCAGAAAGTCCAGTGTAATTATACAGGGACTTTCCAGAGCTGATACATGAAACCAGCTCATTGTGTGCACACACACACACACCATACAGACACAGACACAGACACACACATACACTCACTCTCTCTCTCTCGCTCTCTCTCTCTCACACACACACACATACATACACACAAGCTCATATTACTACTTAAGAACCATTATTTCTCAAACTCAAAGCATGATACTTCTCTAAAAACATTTACCCCTGACTTGAATAATGTACAAATTAAACCAGAATATAAATCAGATGCTAAACTCTCTGTTATTATACTTATTCTATCACTTTAAAACAACAAAAACAGAATCTTTAAAAACAAACCGGCTGAATGTGACTAAAGCCGTGCGTGTAAATATCTATTACCTTAAATAGTCAGCAGCGTGTTTTTATATAAACCTGTAATTAGTTTTAATCTACAAGTGATTTTAAAGCACTTATACAGAGGGATTAACTCTGCACATACAGTACTGTGTGTCTCTGCAGCAGCAGCCTCAATAAACCAGATTATGTATTATTATTATTTATAGTAGCAAAGCAAAGTAGAGATCAAGTAATCTGTTAAAAAATATTGATCAGTGTTTTCTTTTATCCACATTATTCAGTGTTAGTGTTTTCTATGTTTAATGGCCCAAAGAATCAAGTAAATATTAAAAGGTTGATGATGAGGTACAAGTGTAATATAAATCTCTTAGTTCGATAAATAACTTCCACTTCATAAAGTAAATTGTGCAGCTGCAAGTTGTGTCTACGCTGCTCAAACTCCCAATATACATTTTTATAAAACTCTCGAGCAAACAAACGCTTCACGCTTTCCTGCTCGTCGTCATCAGCACAGCAAACACACACACGACATTTCTCTCTGTTGTCTGCTCTGTTCTGTTTGTCCTTGAACCAAATTACCACCAATTTAGAATAAACGAAGCCGAATTAGACGGCGTGCGTGCGTGTGTGTCTCTGCTCCTGCAGGAGGTTGCAGTGCAGTGGTCCAGGTTCACATGGTGCTCCACATGCTGCTGGAAATCCCCTCTATTTAACAAACTATTACACAGTAACACAAGCAAACTTCCTCTGCTTATTACTGATCTTATCGTGTTTCTTTATTTAACTATTTCAGGTGAAAGACGTGATATTTTTAGTGATGACTGCTTTTCCTTTGGTCACCAAATAGGAACGCGTCTTAATAAAGATGCAGTAGTGTATGTGTGTGTGTGTGTGTGTGCTACCCTGTTAAAACCCTACTATCAAAGCCTTACCTGTGATCAAACAGGCAGTGTGACTCCTATAAAACCTTAAATACACTTAAATACACAGCACACACCATGTTTGCCTCCTGTAATGTTTGTTTAAGAAAGTTTAATTTTAAGTAATAGTTTAACATTTTGGGGAAATTCCCTTATTTACTTTCTCGCAGAGAGTTAGATGAGAACCTAAAAAACATCATTTTATAACACTGTGGACAGAGTGAAATGTGCCTGGTTCTGCTCACCAAGTTAAGTTACCATGTTCAATTATTGCTGCCCTGAGCCTAAATGTTCACATTCAGGCTTATTCCAAAACACACACACACACACACAAACACTCACATCGACTTCCTTTTATTTGGACAGCCTAAACAAAGCATATCCCTAACTTTAACCATAACCAATAAATGCCTAACGTTAAGCACTTCACAAATTGCTCAGAATGGACTGTTCATCCTCATTAGGACCAGAAAACGTCCTAAAGGTAAATAAAGATATGATAAAGATAATGTCCTTTACATTGTCACAGCAGCAAAGACAGTAAAGATAATAAATAATGAACGTGCATTTCCACATTATGTGAAGGTAGAGTGCAGAAAGACAGGTAACACATACAAGAACACACACTTCCACACTCTCTCTTATGTGTTGAGCTGTAAAAATCTAAATTATGAGTGTAAACTGTAGCCTTATGTGCAGAAGACTGGGCGACATAATCACGTGTCATGGATTATCACTAAATGTCAAAGTATTTTCAGAGGGAAATCAGTCAGTACAATCTTTAAAAGTGCATTAAAATAGATCAGTTCATAGGCTATTTTCATCTCACTCATCTGAAATACTGAAAGACTGATGCTTCAGCTAATTCACTACATGATAACCAACGGCGCCATCTGGGGACCAGTTACACAGACGTTACTGAACATTTGCTACTTAATATTGATTAAATATTGACTGTATCAATTTAAAATGAATAAACTGTATGAGAGTAGATTATGCTTACTTATAATGACACTAAGTAAAACTGCTCAAACACGTTTTAATCAGTATAAATACTGGGGATGAGCCGATATGATACTCAGTATTGGTATCAGTCTGATACAAAAAATGTAAAATCAGATGTTGTTGGTTGTTTATTTCTTCTTTATGGGACAATAATGAAGAACTATTTCCTTGAAATACCTTGGAATGTATCAAGCACAAATTGTTTTGTTAAAAGCTTTACAGTTTGACTGATATCATATCAGCAGATACTCAAGTTTGTGATATCAGTATGGTTATCGGACTCAAAAAGTCCCTAATTAATACCATGTCTTCAATCTGGAGAGGACAGGCGGACTGTAGTGTGTGTGTGTGTGTGTGTGTGTGTGTTTACCTCTGGTGTAGTCTTGTTAAAAACATCTCGTCCCTGAATGATGTCCGTCATCACTCTGTCTTTGATTTCTTGGTATTCATCAGCGGTGAGCTGAATGGACTCCAACTCCGACCCGCAACACCTACACAGACCCCTACACACACACACACACACACAATACATATATACATGTATCTGTATATAACTTAATGTGCTCTGAAGATTTAATGTTGAGGTGAGAAGTGACATAATTACTTCGGGGTGGCACTGGTCCAGTTTCCTGTCCATTTCTGTCCTGGGAGACTGAAGACAGGGAGGACGGAAGAAAGACAGAACAGTGATAAAAAGAGAGAAAAGAGAACCATACAAAAGGCAATATCACCTAAAATGTAAGAAGCAAACAAGCTGCAATGTCTTACATTTTTGTAGTCACTATATTTTTGCTTCTTTGCTCCCTCTACCACAGTAAACTGCATTAACTTGTGTATACAATATTGTTTTCAACTTTCAATGCATTTAAAAAAAAAAAAAGATGATTTATCACCTCATGGGTCGTGTTTGTTTTAAAGGTTTTTTAGGCGACATCGTGTACATTATGCCAAAATATATCTTATTGTGATGTGCATCCACTCTCAGATTCCCACCTCTTAACCCACTGCCACCGACCCCGCCCATCGTACCTCTCAAACCAGGACTTGATGCTGCTGACGAGGTTGTACTGCGGGTAGATCTGGTTGTTCCTCATGCCGCTCAGAATCCCCCGCAGCCTCTCCTCATATTCAGAGTGAGAGATGTTGTCTGCTTCCACCTCTGTAGTCCTCTTCACTCCTTTAAACAGAGTCTCCCAGGTATCCTGTTGTGGACTCAGTCCATTTTCAATTAATTCATCATAAAGAGCCCAGGCAGTCATCATGTCGCCGTGTAACATGGCTGCTGCAATGACATCGCCATAGTTGCGTGGCGATGGGGTGACGACCTGTTGGGTGTGACATAAGGTTAACGACAGACTCTTTGGTTTAACGTGCTTTATAAACGAGTTCCTCACCTTCATCTCATGCAGGATGTTGACAGCCTCTCTCCACCTCGCTGTGCGGCTGAAGGACTTGATGAAGAGGCTCGACGCTCCTGTGTCCAGTGTAGAGAAACGACCTCGCATGATTCCATAGACATCAAACACCTCAGCATCATGACCGCCATGCACACACAGCGTGAGGTACCGTAATAACAGCTCATAGGACAGAGTTCCCGTTTCCACGGCAACAAATGTCAGCAGAGACCTGTGGCAGAGGATTTACAACAGAGCTCTTCATTTACAACATGATTAACTTCTGCAAAGGTCTCAGTTACTGTAATACAAAAAAATAATCACAGACACAAAAAACATCTCTGTCTCACTTGGCAATCCCCAGCTCTGATCCAGAGGAAAACAGTGCACAAATCATCTTGATGTCAAAGCGTGGCAGATTTCCCACAGACTCCTTCAGCTTCCTCCACTCGGCGATGGTAAGTGGTCGATCAGGAGGCTGCAGCTTTCCTATGAAACATTCATTTATTTTGATCAATTCCTGTAGATGTAGGTGTCAATTGTTAAACTATTATGATTTTCATTACCTGCTCGTCTAGTTGCTTTCATGTCAAGCTCCTTCTCAGGCTCCTGTTCATCCTCAGCAGCCAGAGCTGTTTTCTTCTTCAACATCTCTGCTGTCCTTTTCGCTGTCCCAGCAGAAAACACAGATTTGGGGAGGGACTGTTTCCGTTTCCCAGTGAAGCCATTATCTCCTCTATCCAGTGAGTCTTCCCATAATGTCCCCTGTCTTTGTCTGGTGATGTTATATTTCATTCCTCTGTGTCCATCCCTGTTTTGTCCGGCAGTATTTTGTCTGCCCCCTGAGTTGGAGTTTGAGTCTCTGGAGCTCAGAAAGCGTGACGTGGGAAGAAGCTGCGATGACTTTAACTCATTCAGAAAAGATTGTCGGGGTCTCAAGCATATTAGGACTTTAGATAAGAAGTTGAGACCCATGTTTTATAGTTTAACTAACTTCTAATCAGAACTTTAATATTTTATTCTTCACGTTATCCTACATCTCACCTACTAACTACAGGATCCCAAACAACTCACCATAAGACTGCGTATACTATAAGTTACATGACTCTATAAATTGCAAATGAGACTAACCAGATAACCTTGTTGTTTTGTTTCGAAAGTCCAACAGTCACGCAAATAACATCATATTATTTGGCTCTATAGACATTAATATATATTTAGAGCGGACTCACTTTTATTATCGATGTCCAAACTGAACAATTAACCCGGCTTCGTTCTTTCTACAGTAGCTTTTTGTCACACACACAATCATATGCATGATTTTAGTCGCACACGTCAACGTCATCAAAGATCGACAGCTCCGTTTGTGAGAGACCGGAAATACAACTTTGTTCCAAGAAAAAAAAGTATCGAAATCAATTTCTCGAAATCTGCTTTAATACGGAAGAAATTTTCATTTCAACATTTCGATTTTATATAAACAGTGCACATATAGCTTCGGTCTTCAATGGACATAATGAGCTTCATTTACGATACTTTTACTTATGATGTGTGAAGTTTTCTTCCCTCTCTTTCTGCATTTGTAGACTGCAAACGTTTCTTCACAGCTTGATTGATGGGTCGATTGACAACGCCATCGCTGATCATGTATATGTATATATTTCATTCTAGTCTCGCGTGGAGTTAGGCTTTTATTTTGAATTTCACCCGGAAGCTACATTGGTTCATTGACGTGGTGTTGGGCTAGTTTAGCTACATCAGTACATATGTCCACTTTTTATTATTTTTACTGTTGGAATGTGAGGTGAAATACTAGATATTTCACATATATTACGTGGGAGCAGTTATGGCTAAAGAAGAACCGCCTCACTGGTCGGATATTTTGAAAAGGAGGATAACGAACTTCAAAAAAGGCAAGACAGGGTTCATTTCGGCTAACGCCCGTTAGCTAATATGTTTCCGAAGAAACGTTTAAATTTGGTTTAAATTTTAAACTGAATACACTTTGACTCTGAGGTTCATGTTACAGATGAGAGAAGCGAAGAGGAAAAGAAAGCAGAGGAGACGAACCTTTTCACAAAGTATTACACAGAGTGGAAGGGAGGCAAAGACGGAGACGAGTCCTACAAGAGCATCCCACGGTTCTACTACAGGGTAAACAAAACTCATGAAGTTTGGACTGAGCTATGATACAAGACAAGGGATATAATTCAAACTCTGAATTCTCTGAAGGATATTTAAAAATAAGAATTAGCTGTGTGGTTCTTTCTGGGGCAGACACTACGTTTTCTTTAATTTAAAGAACATTACAGTCTAGACTTTGCACTTCACTAGACTCCAATTTACAGCATAGAAAGGCATGTAACTGTTAGTATTACCATGTCACAATGTCATTAGAATAGTGACGGGCAGTGACATCCACTTTTAACAGTAACCAGTTTAGTACTGCAGTGGTATAGAAGATACTGACCATGTTATTAAGTGTATGTGTTCTTAGTTGCCAGCAGTGCACAATGTGCATTAAATGGTACAGGTTTGGTGCTTAATGATGATGATAATGATGATTTGCAGCTACCAGCAGAGGATGAAGTGTTACTTCAGAAGTTGAGAGAGGAATCCAGAGCTGTTTTCCTCCAGAGGAAGAGCAGAGAACTGCTTGATAATGAGGAACTGCAGGTAAAAAAAATAATACTCATACACACACAAATGCAGATACAGATTCAGCACAAACAAAGCCTCATCTCTAATCATAACCAGTTACACAAATAAAATACAAATAGAAGTACACACATACATACTCAGACACATATAGCATAATAGAATTAGATTTTTATTATTCTCTTTGTCTTCCTGTTCTTGTAGAATCTGTGGTTCCTGCTCGATAAGCACCAGGTTCCTCCACTGAGTGGAGATGAAGCCATGATCAGCTATGAAGCGTACCTGCAGGTGGGGGACAAGGCTGGGCCCAAGTGCAAGTAAGTACCAGGAAGTAGACATTTACTGGCAACAACATAGTTTTTCTTTAACTGCTCCTCCTTGTCTGTTTCACTTATGTGATCAATCAGCATGTGTGCTTTTGTTTGCACCAAGGATTCCTTCCTGGTCAAACTGTGTTCCTGGAAATTTCCCTGTTATATGTTGTCTTCATATCCTCATGGTTTTAATGTTTCTCTTGGCTGATGGAAAATCATAATTGCACTGATCCACAGCTACAAAGGAACACTGTGGCAATAAAAGCTAACTTTTGAACCAGGAAGCAGACACAGGGTTTATTTTTCAAGGACAGCAGTTTTCTTTACAGCAATGACAAATTGAGAGATGTGTTACTGATGCGTTAAACAAAGACAAATTACGATATTGGAAGAGTTTTTAAATTCAAATTCCAAATAAGATTATTCATTAACTGGTGGAACATGTTATTAGCAGATTGAAATCATGCTTTGAAAGTAAGAAAGTGACATAATAAAAAGTAACGGCTTTTCTCTCCTCTCTGTCTTTCAGCAAATTTTTTACAGCTAGAGTTTACGCCAAGCTGCTCCACAACGACCCTTACGGCAGAATCTCCATCATGCAGTTCTTTAACTATGTCATGAGGAAAGGTGTGGTATTTATTTTGCTCTTGTGTTCTACCATGTCTCTCTTTTTTTCACAAATTTAGCTGTGTAATAACAGTGAAGTACAAAATATGCACATACTGCATATGTGCTAGTGAATATTGCGTGGCTTTTGCTGATGTGTGTTCTCTCTGTGTCTGAAGTGTGGCTGCATCAGACCCGGATAGGCCTGAGTCTGTATGACGTGGCAGGGCAGGGCTACCTTAGAGAGTCGGTAAGCATTTTTTTGAGTAATCACAAATTGCAGATTGAGTGACATACACAGTTTTTACTACATACAGTCATTAGCAGGTAGTGGTAGAATTGTGGGATGCTGTTGTTCTGGAATTTAAACCTTCAGGAATGTGTGCAGGATTTGGAGAACTACATCCTGGAGCTCATTCCCACTCTGCCTCAGCTTGACGGACTGGAGAAGTCCTTCTACTCTTTCTACGTCTGCACTGCTGTTCGCAAGTTCTTTTTCTTCCTTGACCCACTTCGAACTGGTGAGACTGAACCCCACTGTGACCACAAAATGTACAATAACACATGGTGAAGCATACACTTGTCTTGGTGATGACTCCATCAATGTGTTGTAACCAAGAAACACAGAAGATTAGAAGTTACTATTATCACCACCCAGTAGCAGGAAGAGACCTGACAGTCAAACAATTTTACAATGAATGTCTATGTTTTGTTTTTTCAGGAAAGATTAAAATCCAGGATATATTGGCTTGCAGTTTTCTGGATGATTTATTGGAGGTAAGAACATTTATTAACTTTATTAAATACCAATGTTAGGTGGTGAAAAAAATCATATTTCTTAGTGTAGTAGTCCATCTGACTAAAGGATCATGCGTCTTCTTCCCTGTTCTACAAATGTGTTAGTATCACGTGGCTCATTCATTATAAAACAGTCATTCTTCCTTCACATCTCACACTCATTTTCCTCCTCCCTCCCTCTCACTGTGTTTCTAGCTGAGAGATGAGGAGTTATCTAAGGAGAGTCAGGAGTCCAACTGGTTCTCGGCACCATCAGCTCTCAGAGTCTATGGTGAGAAAACATCTGTGTGTCCTTTTCAGCGCTGTTGAGTATGATCAATTTTCAGACAGTGTTTAAGATACAAAATCAAAATTAAAGCTGTCAGGTTTTTCCCTGTTCACATGTCTTTCAGGTCAGTACCTCAACCTGGATAAGGACCATAACGGCATGTTGAGCAAAGAGGAGCTTTCACGCTACGGCACAGCGACTCTCACTCCAGTCTTCCTGGACAGAGTGTTTCAGGAGTATCTCACCTACGATGGAGAAATGGTATAATCATATCAGCAACGGTGTTTGCAGCTGTAGTAAACATAAACATATTTGTTGACTTGGATCCTCCTTGATCTTTTTTCAGAGAATGCAGTCAAAATCATTAATTAATAATTAATCCCCAAACTCTAAATGGTTGAGATCTGGTACCTTTGGAAACTATTCATGGTTTTGTAAATACTGTATGTTAATATTCAACTCAAGCTAACGTTGAAAGTTAATCTACAACTGCTCCTCTCTTTGCAGCAGAGTGCAGTCACACGCTGACGATGTACAAGTATATCGTATAACATCACTTTAAAAAATCCCCAAGCTATAACTTTAACATCACTTTTTAATGTTGAGAATTACGGGGTATTTCCCCATACAGGACTTCAGGTGACAGTTTTGAAGATGTCTGAATGTTTATTCTAAAAGTGTTTATATTTTAAATCTCAGGACTATAAGACCTACCTAGACTTTGTATTGGCCTTGGAAAACAGGAAGGAGCCTGCAGCACTGCAGTACATCTTTAAACTTCTGGATATGGAGAATCAAGGATACCTGAATGTCTTCTCTCTCAACTACTTCTTCAGGGTATGAGCTCCATGCACCACATGCAGGTGCTTGCTTTGTCATGGCACCTGTTCATCTTTGGAAGAAAAACACAAAGACACATTTACACTACACTTTTCTTTCTTTTAACTTCAGGCCATTCAGGAGCAGATGAAGCTGCACGGTCAGGAGCCTGTCACCTTCCAGGATGTCAAGGTACGTACGTTGTACACATGAACAAACCACTGTGTTACATATTTTACAAAATATTCTGGAGAAAAGCAAGTGCCGTGATTGTTGTTTCCTCAGGATGAGATTTTTGACATGGTGAAGCCTAAGGACCCATATAAAATCACTCTGCAAGATTTGGTAAACAGTTGCCAGGGCGACACCGTCAGTAGCATCCTGATCGACCTGAACGGCTTCTGGACGTATGAGAACAGGGAAGTGTTGGTCACTAACGACACTGACAGCAGTAACACAGCTGATCTCGATGACTCCTGACAGTCTTTGATGAGCTCGACTGGTTCCACTCCCAACAACAAAATAAGGCAAGGACATTTAACCTTTACCCACTGACTCAGGTCTTACTGGTTACACAGAAACTAAATAACATGAGGTGGAGGTGGAGGAAGGAAGGAGAGTGAGACTGAGTTTTCTGTAAATATTGCTCTGTGTTCCAGTTTGTTTTCCTCTAAAATCTACCTAATATATTTTTTTGTCTTTTCAAAATAAATGTTGACAGTGCTTTAACATTATATTCTTCCTTGTACTGTTAGTAGCAAGAGCTTTTACTTAAGCTGTGGCTCGCATGACAGTGCTATGTGGCACTTTACTACTGACTGAACTGTGAACCATACGAGGGACAATGTCTTTTAACAATGTATCTCAATTCTCATCAGTTAGTGAATGGAAATTAGATTTTCAAGATTGGAACATTATTGTATATGATGGAATTTAATTTTGGAGGTAAACTGAACTACAGATAAGTAGAACATCCCTGCAGCCTTTTTAAGCATAAGGTATGTTTAATTCATGGTGCTGATTTGAACAGAAGTGGTTTGGAAGTTCAATGGTACAACAACAAAGACTTAAGTTATTTAAAACTTTAAACAAATAAAAAGGACAAGATGAGTAAAGATGGTACTTTTTGTAAAAATAAGTGACCAAATCAGCATTTTGAATGTTTAAAGGTTTTATTAACACACAAAATATACATATGTATGTACAGATTCATGAAGAGTTTGTGTTAAAATAATCTCTGCACACATTGGCCTTTGGTTTAACAAAAAACAACACATCAACCCTTTACTGCAGTAAAAGACATTTATCCACACTACCAACACATTAAGATACATTTTTGTTATATATATATATAAATGATTAAATATGTTACCATTTCAGTTGGGGGGGATGGGGTTACATCTAAATAATATAACCCTCTTTGAAACAGAACTCTGTAACATTGTTGACGAGAAAACACGCTGTCGGTGTGGCACTAATGCTCAAAGCCATAATGAGATCTATGGCCCAACCCCACACCACACAGTGGATAAAAATAATTCATAAGAAGCTTCTGGCACCTCAGGCAAGGAGACTTAAGAGAACGACACTCGACATACAGTATGTGTGAAAGTGGATAATCACCTACAGTATGAACAGGAGCAGCAGTGGATTTTCAAAGACTTGGGCAGAACTTATTACTGTTGGTGAATCTACACTTGACATGACACAGTGATCCAGAGCATACTCTGTGTGTATTGGACTTTTTTCCATTCACAGTAACAAGAAAATCCAGATTTCACATGTGTCCAGTTCAAACAGCACGAAGGTGAAGACACTTTTTAATGGAAGGAGACTATGCAGACTATTCCTTCATATTTCTTCATTACAGACAAAAGTATATAGTAGTAACTGGTGGATGTAAAAATTAGTTTTGGCAACTGATATCATCATTACCTAGCTATTTTTTGGCTTGAACTTCAGTTCTGACACTCTACAAAATAATTTCTACATTAAGTCTAAATAAAAAAGCGTGAAATTATATTTCTATGACTAAAACTATCATTTATGTAACTTTATTTAAAGTGTTAACGTGAGCACAGTCCAGGTCTGGTCTAGGAATGGCTACATACCGTCTGGTCTCTGTTGTACACACATTTACATTCACAGAAAAGGCCAGTGCAGCCACTTCCGCAGCCCTTTTTTTAATCCATCCCTGCAATGTGTATTAATATCTTTGTATAAAACAACATAGAAAAATAAGAATATAAAGCCAAGTTAATTAAGGTTTTGCCAGAAAAGCAATGCAGGAAAGTTAAGAGGTTGAATAGGTTACAGTTTTCAGGAGGGAAGCGGGGATGGGACTCTGTTGGCGTCTGGAGCGTTGAGAGGAGAGTCGGATTCCAGCTCAAAGCTAATGTTGACAAAGGACGCTCTGGACGCCTCTGGCTGCTCCACGGTGGCAGGATGAGCAGCGTCCAGCTCACCTCTCTGCTGTTCTGCAAAACGACGCTCCGCTTCTTCAGCCATACGATTCTCCTCCTCTTCCTCTTCCTCCTACAGAACAAAAGAGTGAGCGACATTTAGTGTTTGTGTTCCGCCTCTCTAATAACAGCAGTCTAAGGTGTGACTTCATTTATGTTTACATATGCGGCGCCAGGTTGTGTTTGTGTGAATGCAATCCCACCTCTTTCTTTATTCGGTAGTACTCATCAATAGCATACTGGTACTTTGGTGTAGTGATTCCAAAGAGAGAGGCCAGTCTCTCTCCCATGTAGTCACACACTGCAGGAAACACACACACACACACACATCATGTTGGTACAATTTAACTGCGACTGCAAAAATATATTTGGAAAATCCAACAACTTATGAAAAAATAAAGTAAAATATGGTCCTTGTTCACATAACTGCCAGATCTTACAGTGGGCTACTTTACCTGAGATGGTGGA
This sequence comes from Solea senegalensis, assembly GCF_019176455.1. Lineage (NCBI taxonomy): Eukaryota > Metazoa > Chordata > Actinopteri > Pleuronectiformes > Soleidae > Solea > Solea senegalensis. The sequence continues at coordinate 21,346,748 of NC_058036.1, forward strand.
GGTGGTCATTCTCCACATTTGGAACCAGAAATATGGGCCCCACGTCAATTTTGCCTATTAAAAAGAGAAACATTACAATTAAACAACACACAACAAAACATAATACCCCAACAATTTAAGAAGATATTACAACTGGAATGTTTTATGAGTTTTGATGCTAACTGAAGGCTACACATGTTCTCCAACACACCTGGAAGGGCAGAGTGAGGTGAAGGATATTCAGCTGGAACACACAACTTCACCAATAAATGTTGCTAAATTGTACACACTTTACCTTAAAGTAGTGTTGTAGATCTTAAGTGTTTTGTCACTAAGTCCTAGACCATCTAGGTCCTGGTGTGAGATTTCTTTTAAACTGTGACTGCCCACACATCAATGACTGTTTTATTATACTACAATCATCACACACATGCTTGGTTCTGACATGTAAGGCAGTTGTTGATTTCAGCTTACTGGATCCACGGTGACGACGTCTTTCTTCAAAGGTTTCTCCTCCTCTTCCTCTTCGTCCTCTTCGTCAGTGCTGAACTCCTCCATGGTCTCGCCACTCGCAAAGTAGATGGTCCTTCTGGGGATCTTCGCTCTCCCCTGACTCCCTGCTGAGTCCCCCATCTCCACACTCTCAAAGTCTGCCATCGTCCCGCCTGCACTCTGATGACAGCAGTTTAAAACACATTATACATTGTAAATAGTGGAGCAGGCAGAGCAGGTTTCAGTGGCGTTTAAAAAGAAGTAACAAATGAAACACAACACTTTCCTACATACGTGTTGAACTTTTAACTACAATTATTTTGTAGTTGCTTCAGAAGAAGCTATTTTGTAACCACGGAACAGTGGTTGGTTAGTTAGCTTACTTTGGCTTGCATTACTTTGTTGATTGTTAACTGGGTCATAAGCTGAGGACGCTTTAACTCAAATTAGAGCTTGGCTTTAACGTTCACAGACACGGAAAAATGACTAAAGGACTAACCTTTTCGCTTTCAACAGTTTGTGTCAGGGAAACGTTGACATTTGTTAAAAACAACTGCAAATCTGCCATTTCTGTCGGGTCTTCCACCTCACCACGATCCCTTTGGTCTGCCAGCAACACTTCCGGTCTGATCTCTTCACAATAAAGCGATTCTTCTTCGTTATGGTTTTACCATTCTTTGGGTTGCATTAGCGCCACCCTCTGTTTTTACCCCTCCATCACCACCCTCAAACACTGACTACCCCACGATTGAAACGCAATGTTCTTATGATTTCTTGTTCTTTGCTGTGTTTTCCAGTAATTCTCGTTCACCCTGCTCTTTGATGGGCCTTTCCATTTGACAGGTCACAGTGGGAGAAGCACAGGTGTAAATAATGTCTTTGCTACCTTAGTTTCAGAGTGACAGAGCCGCAATTAATGTTTACCATTTAAATGGAAGAACCCGCTGAATGTGTTTTGTAAAATCATAGAACAACTCCAGGCAAAGAGCTGCAGTAAGTTCAGCGACCACTAGATGTCATCATTTTGATTTCCTATTATAGTTTCATGATACTTTCTACTTTTTTTAAAGTTTTGTCAGTTATTTTTTTATATATTTTAAGTGAAATGCTAAAGTTTCTTAATTGTACTTTATTACACCAAACAAGACAGTTAAATTATTTTTGCCGATCACTGGCCACTGCTTTATTTTGAAAATAATGAACGGAATTGACTGGCTAGTCTCACAGGTGACAGCGGTTGTGTTGAGCTCAAGACTCCGCTGCTGTTTTGGTCCACGAAAATGACAGCGAGGAAGTCTGGCTCACGACTGGAGACTGAGATAGAGCGGTGTCGCTCGGAGGCTCAATGGGACAAGATACCGGAGTTAGTGCGACAGCTCTCGGCGAAGCTAATATCAAACGGTAAGAGAGTGAGTTCATTCAGTCTACAGGGCCTTGTCCCTGCTTCCAGTCCTCGGTACTTCCTGACAGCAGCAGCGGATGCTAGGACTTTCCCAACCAAACACTACCAGTGAGCTAACAAAACAATACAAAAACAAATCTCAATAATGGGACGTGTTTTTACACTGTTGGTTTGATCTTTATGGGGCCGACTTTGATTATTAAGATGCAACTGTCACACACCAGTGAAACTCCATTCAGAAACCTGTCGTCTGGCTAATAATGTCTTTGCTTAATATTTACGACAACGATCTATTATATTTCTATTGCGCTTATAATCGACTTATAAAGGTAAAAACTACAATTACAGAAACATTTGCCCTCATCTTTCCACTGTCTCCTTCCACCACCAACCTGAAATCATTCAGGATGAAAACATCCTGCAGTTGAGACTTTACAACAGTCAAGTTACATTTTGTTAAAGCCGACATTTGCAAGAAAATCCACTCTATTGTCAAATGTCTCAGATTTGTCTCCACGAAGCTTGAGTCATTAGCAGAACCCCATTTAACCATTTAAAATGAGCTGATTTGGTAATGGGTTTCGAATCCCAGCTAGCTTACAGGCTAACTGTCAAATCTAACTGGAGCACAAAATATCAGTGACTATTTATAAAATACAGTAACAAAACAATACAGCCTATCCCCTACCACTTGCTTTTGATTTTTTTCATTTACATAACATCAACCTTATTCCCCTTCTTCATTCACTTGTAGTGAAATGTACAACTTATGAGAACAAAAAATGGAAAAACAAACCATCAAACAGGAAGAATAGCTAGAAAAGCGGTACATTAATAATAAATGTTCATGGTCTGACATTGGGCTTTCTTTTTGACCATTTAGATTCATGAATTACATTTATAGATAAGCAGTTTTTAAGAAGTAATGTAGTCTTTTGCATGTACATATCAAAATATTTTGAAACGTATACTAAGCTGCAATGGTTTTGTTTTTTGTGTGTGATTTCATTACACTATACAAATACAACATTTACAATATTGGAATTAATCAAGTGCGGCCATTGTGGAATGTATGCGTGATTGTACTTTGGCACATTAGAGCTCGTAGCTGTAGACGCTGACTGGATCACTTTAAAGTGTTCAGCAAAAGGATTAGAAGTAACTAACAGCTTGTTATGGCTGGTCATAATTCTGTAACAGCAGTATTGGATTGTACTTAAGTATGACTTGCTTGATATTTTCTCCAGGCAGCTTTTTGAGATAGAATGTGCTTTATGCTTATATTTTGTGTATGTGTATGTTTGTGTGTAGATGACCTAGGGGAGCTGTTGCAGGGAGAATGTAAGCTTCAGACGTACTTGAAGGAAAATCCCATTAAACAAGGGGCCAGCCCGAGGGGCCCGCGACCTAAACTGCTGGAGGTCAGGAAACACCTGACTGCTGCTTTGGACAGGGGAAACCTCAAGGTAACTATAATCCTCATCTGTTAATTTACCCCACTGCTACAGCCACTGCAGAGTAAATCTGACGTTTTCTGTGAAATAATTCTGAGCTATTAAATTCATTCTGTTTCCATCATACCACGGGATGTGTGGTTGGGTTTTTACATTTAATTTTCCCGTCTGTGTTCTGCAGGCCGACTACCTGCAGGAAGCTAGCTTGCTGATGGGCAAACTCTGCTATGTGGAGGGAGAATACAGAGACGCTTTAGGTAATCTTCTCTTTCAACACTCCGTGAAATACATAAATATTTTCTGTTATCAAATACGTAAGGTTTTTTATTTGTTGAAAATGTGCAACTGATTGCACATCACACTGTCCTATCAATCAATACAATATTATTTTATTGGCAGGTCACTACAGCAGAGTGACCATGGAAGAAATGCAGCTGGTCGGAGCTCCTGTGTATAGACTCTCTATGATAGCAGAGGCCTATGCTACGAAAGGTATACACACACATACACAGGCTTGCACAGTTATTCTTCTTGGGGCACCACATTGACTTCTGTTCATTTGGGCAGCCCAAACAAAGTGTTATCCCTAACCTTAACCTAACCACCCTAAATATAACCAGTTTCTTAGAAATGAGGTTGTACTTCAGTAGGACCAGGTTTGTTTAGTCTCCATGAGGATTACTGGTCATGACAAGGTCGGATGTTTATGCAAGAAAATGCCCTCAAGTACTTGCCATTGGTCCTGTCGGTTGTAATCTCTGCAGTACTCCTTCTCTCCACATGGTGTCACAGAGTCACTATTAATCAACCACTGTGGGATAACACATAGAGTAATGTTAATGCATGAGCACAATCACACAGCTGGCTGAAATGTTCCTTCTGTAATGGCCATTTTATACTTGACAATTTGCCCGAGAAACTGAGACAATTTACCAACATGATTGGCACTTTAATACGGTGCTGACAAAAAGCAGATTGGTTTGAAAACATCAGCAGGACAAAATGATCATCTCAGTGTCAGAATATTGTATACACTCCACTAATGCTTTGACAAGCTAAAACGAAAACAAGACATAGATTCACCCAATTTCCTGTCATCCTGAGAAGCTTCTTTTCTCCCCTCAGGACTTTGTCTAGAGAAGGTCCCAGCTGCTTCTCCATCTCTGTCCAACAAGAACACTGGCTCTCCATCGTCCAACAGGAGCACAACAGACAGGGAGCAAGACATCATCACCTGCTATGAAAAGTCTGGAGACATTGCTCTTCTCTACCTGCAGGAGGCTGAGAAGGTTTGTGTGTGCATGTGCATGAGAACTGCTGCTCATCATATGTTAGCCTGTGCTCCTCAAGATGTGTTTTGCTTTCACTTTGGATGAGTGTATTTAATATTGTACTAACAAGAGCGCACATTTGACTAATGTATCTTCCTCTTTATTCTGAGACCTTCTCGGGGGACACAGACTCACCTTCCAAGCAACAGTAACACAAACATCACATATTAAGGCAAAAAGAACATGAGATATATCCCATGAACACATGGCTACATACAAAAAAGGTGTGGCATTGCCGATGTAATATAAGGAAGGAGTAGTTGGAGGAGTTGTGAGAATGTTTGAAAAACATTTAAATTATAAATAACATTGGTAAAGGGAACTGAACATTTACTCTCATAGTTGGTTAATCTTGCTGGTTTTAATCTGTAAAAGGTCAGAAATCTGCTTGTGACACCTAATTTGTGTTTACCAATAATACATTTTTTATGCTATCATATTTCAACAAAACAGAAATGTGATCATCTGAATACATAAAAAAGTAACATTTTATTTGATAAAAAAATAACATATATTAATGTATATGAACGCTGACAGTTTGTGTCAATTATGCATTTGTTGGTCACACAGTTTGTACTGCAGCTGGTACAGCGATGACTCACTACAGCTTATTATTGTAAGTTTAAATTCTGTCACCGGCAGATGTTTATCACACAGGAAACAGCCTGTAGCGTCGCCACCACATCGACATCGAATAATTTTGATCATTCTGCATTGATTTAGATTAGAAGACCTCTTTTCCCACTGTGTGTGTGCAGGCTCTGTCAGCAGGGATTCAGAACCGCAGCCCAAAGCCCGGGCCGACAGCTCAGGACCAGGAACTGGGCTACTTCCTGGAGACAGGCCTGCAGAGAGCCCACGTTATCCACTTTAAGAACGGGTGAGAGAGGGAAATAGCTGGCTGACACACACGCACACTGCACCTAAAGTTTGAACGTTTCAGCCAAAATATACCAGAATAGATTATTTTTTTCTTTGCGTATGACCCAGTACTAGTTTGAACTGTTTATAGAGGTGTGAGGTGCCCCAAACTGACAGTCAGAATAACGTCTGTGGTTCAGTTTCCACCTACTTTGCAGTTATGGTGTTTCAAAGCAGCTGACAGGTGGTTAAGTGTAGGAAAGTGTGAACCCACTGTTGTGTTTAGCACAGCAGTTGCTATTTCTAATATCTTGTGCTCGACATTAAAACATTAAAACACTAAAGATGGTTTGCATTTCACAGGTTTTGCTTTCAGGAGAGCAAAAAGGGAAGTTTAAAGATGTAGTTCATTCGTATTAAATTATAATGTTAGATAAGATTCTCATTCAGTTCTCATTCATGATTTTGTTTTCTAATTTACCACCAGCATGAAATCACCCTGAGAAATATCTGCTTCTTATGCTGCTAAATATCCACGATGTCACAGACTCTCTTAAAAACAGTATAAAGGAAACAAACCTCTCTTGGTCTTTCATATATTACAGATTCTGACAAGTGTGTTCATGTGGTTTTCTGCATTAGCAACCTTACTCACGGCGTGGGCCGCTTCCGAGAGATTCTTCGCGCCGTTGAGACCAGAACCACGCAGAACCTGCGCATGGTGAGTGACGTGTTCGGCGACAATAGTCCTTTTGACTTTCTGGGTTATGCACTCATTAGCCTCTTTACCATTTTTTGAATAAACTGTAACTTTTATTATGATGAAAAAGACACTAAAACAAAAAGTACTAACTGGCACAAAGTTGATATGCAGCCAGTGGAGAGTTCTTCCAATTGACATCAAACACACTAATAAGACACTGAATTTTTAAAACAAAAATCTTTGTACAAAAGCTCCATTTCCAGTCTTTATGCTAATCTAAGGTAAGATAAACACCTCCTGAGTCACTTTGTACAAGTCTGAAGGAATTGCTACGTTGAACATATATTTCTATCTTTACAAATCAAAACCCTTCTCTAGCAATAAGTTTTAATTTTGTTTATGTATTTTATAAACACCTAGTGATTGAAGACTCCATATTATAGTAGTAAAAACCATTAATCTCACTGTTTCTGCTTACTCTGTATAAAACAAGCCCAAATGAACTGACTGATGTTTGTGTATCTTTTTACAAATCTGTGTGTGTGTACTTGTAGACCATAGCTAGACAGCTTGCAGAGATCCTGCTCAGAGGAATGTGTGAACAGAGCTACTGGTCTCCTGTGGAAGACCCGCCTACAGTGTCGCCATTGGACGATCCCACACGGCAAGGACACACTCTCAGCAAGAATTACAGCCTGAGCCGACGCCCACGAGTGTACTCGGGGGAGAAGTAAGTGTTAATGTGTTTGTTGATGCTAAACTTGGAGAAGTGAGAAAAATTGCCAACGTGGTTCTAAAATTAAATCTGTTGCCAATGTAATTTTTCACCAGCAGCTCACACTCATCATCTCTCGAACACTAATTGGTGCAAAACTCTCTCTTTGTGTCAGCCTGTTTTGCCCTCAGGAGAACACAGAGGAAGCTTTGCTGCTGTTGCTCATCAGCGAGTCCATGGTGAGACGCATACATACAGCTGAACATGTGTCAGACTTTTCTCTCATCTACTGGGTTAGAGAATGGTCCCACTTTGTTTGTTTTAACTGTAGTGTAACCGTGTTTCAGGCTAACCGTGACGCTGTCCTGAGCAGAATTCCTGAGCACAATAACGATCGAATCATCAGCCTACAGTCGGCCTCTGTGGTGTACGACCTGCTCACTATAGCTCTGGGCAGGAGGGGGCAGTACGAGATGCTATCAGAGGTGAGTAATTCCTGTGTAGGCAGCACATCGTCACCATCATAGTGATTGTAAAGATTGTAGAAGGCCCTGCACACATTTCACCCAACACAGTGTTCTATTATAAGCTTTGATATAGTGTTTAAAGATACTCATGAAATGTGTCTTGTTTCTCATGCCTCCAGTGTTTGGAGAGAGCCATGAAGTTTGCCTTTGAGGAGTTCCATCTGTGGTACCAGCTCGCTTTGTCACTCATGGCCGCTGGCAGGTCTGCTCGTGCTGTCAAGGTCCTGAAAGAGTGCATTCGTTTGAAGCCCGACGACCCCACAATCCCACTGCTGGCTGTCAAACTGTGCATCGGACCTCTGCACTGGGTAAGAGCCATGCCTTTTAAATTTCATTTCATTTAAACCTTTGTTATATGAGTTCGCACTATGTTCATTAACCTCATCATCGCCACATAACTGTGTGTTTTTCAGTGTAACAACTGCAAACAGGTGGGAGTAATTTAATTCTACTGCTCAAGAACCTGGTCGTTCAGCAGTTTGACAGGAAACATAGTTCTTATCCTCACCCCTGCTCTATACACACAATGCTACCTCAGTCAGGTCTGATAGTGCTGCTTTACAGAGTCCGTTTTCCCATGAAGAACATACTGTATTATATAAGTCATGAGGTTCCTGTTCACACGATAATAACAAATTAATTACCAGAGGTTACGCGCTGCAGCTTTAAACACTAAAACAACTTATAAATTAGACCTAAAGTGAGTTTTTTTTGCTATCTTTGTGTGTAGTGCTCAATTTTCCTTTTGGAAACCGTAGGAACTGTTTTTAGTTATTATTTTTAAAGGAATTATTTGATGTTTTCAATGTTTACTCCAACACTTCAGCTGGACGAGGGCGAGTGCTTTGCAAAGATGGTGATCGACATGGGGGAGAAAGCAGCCGAGTTCCGAGCCAAAGGCTACTTGGCCATTGGGCTGGTTTACAGCCTGAAAGCTACTGATGGTAAGGAGGCGTTTAGTTTATTGTGTGAGAGTTTCTTATTTTGCAAGAATTATTGCATTACAACATTTCATGTTAGCTTTTTGTGGGAAGTCTGTATAATGCAATTTGTGAATGAAGATAAGATCAAATAGAAATGCTGTTGTGTCTCAGATGACTTTTGAATGTGCAGTATCTCTGTATAATGTAGCTGATTGTTTCTCTCTCTCGCTCTCCCTGTGTTGGCGTCTCTTTAGCATCTTTACGAAGCATGCAGGAGGACTATCAGAGGAAAGCTCTGGGAGCCTTCCAGAGGTTGGGACTGAGCCATGTTGCTCTCTGAATTCTGTTTCACTCCCACATTTCCCTCAGAATTATTTTCAGAGCAGCCACTTGCTATTTAGTCTTAACAAAATCAAGACTGATGTAAAGACACTAATCCATTACTAATCCCACTCTGTATCTCTGACTACAAATTGTGTCAATTAGGAGAAATATTTTGTCTTGATGTCTTTCACATTGTGTCCTGTCATGCCTTTTTTTATCTTAAAGGATTTGGTATTGTTGTTTAACTCTGATTAGACATTTGAATGTGCTCTTTGATTCTATCTATATCTATTTATCAATTTCCTTATATGGAAATTGTAAAGGATAGATCATGTAGGGGCGTTAAACTACATATGAAATAATAATAATGTCTTTGTTTCCTCACGTACATGTTCCATTACTTTGGTCTTGGCTACACTTAAACCACTTTCCTGCTGCAGTGACCCATTTTCTCCGCAATAAGCTTTAAATTTTGAACTGTTGTTATTTAATTTTTGATTCAGCATGTCTGAACACACGCTCTCGTTCTCTGTCTGTCTGCAGAGCTCAGAGTCTGTCTCCCACTGACCACCTTGCAGCTTTCTACTTGGCCTTGCAGCTTGCTGTGTCCAGACAGGTAACATATTGTGTTGTTATAACAGTATCAAAGCAATAATCAAACCCCCATAAATATTTCAATGGATGAAGATCAGCGAACATCAATTATATATAATAATATAATAATAATAATTATAAATCTTATAATTATATATTTTATGGTGCTCTTTATCCCAACAATAGTGAAAACCTATAGTCTGTATCTGTGTATGTGTTTGTGTAGATCCCAGAGGCACTAGGATATGTCCGACAGGCGTTGCAACTTCAAGGAGATGACGTCCACTCCCTTCATCTGCTGGCTCTGCTGCTCTCGGCTCAGAAACACTACCACGATGGGCTCAATATTATAGAGATGGCTCTGTCCGAGTACCCGGAGAACTTCAAGTAGGGTTCCCACAATGCACACTACACAAATGTTGTGTATTTACATCTGAGCCGCGAGCCCTCGTCTCGGGTTACAGTGTGGTGAAGTGTGTGCCGTGTCTTGCAGTCTGCTGTACACCAAGGTGAAACTGGAATCCATGTGCAGAGGACCAGAGGAAGCTCTGCTCACATGTAAACACATGCTGCAAATATGGAAGAGCTTTTACAACCTTACCAACCCCAGGTACACACACACACACACACACGTTTGTACAGCTTTTCTTCTTAGGACGCTGAATTGAGTTACATTCATTTGCACAGCATAAGCAAAGCCTTATCCTTAACCATAACCAGTTAATACACAACCCTTACCTCAAATTAACTACTTTATCCCTGACCTTAAACACGACCCTAACATGACTTAACCACACACACAAATTCATTGTATTAGCAGTTCTTAGTATTAGTTCTTAGTTCTTAGCTTGTGATTTACAAAATCAGGTTTATACAACATTTAAACATAGGGAAAGTTTTATTAAATAAAACTTGAATGAAGAAATGCACCAGAGAAATTGCTACAAAAACATCTGTTGCACTGTATAAATGGTGTTATACTCTATGACCTTTAAAGTATCTGATGACCTACCTGTAGTGTATTAACATTGTTGTTTTCTTCTTATGTATTTGCTTCACTATCTTGACTGTATATTTATATTCACACTTGTAATGAGCTCACTGAGCTCTGTGACAGTTAAACCTGGTAATTATTGCCAATAAATATTTCTTAATCTCCAGTTTTTATTTAGTTTCATGTCAATCCTTAACAAAAACCTAGTGGATATGGTAAACTGCTGTTAACGGTAATATAGTGCATACTTGGTTTGAACACAGCAGGACTTCATGTGTTCTTACAGAAAGTAACATTGTGTTATCTGTTGGTTTTTGAGACTGTGCTGGCATGAGACCTCTTTGAACATAAATGCATGTTTTTGGCAGTGATTCAGGGCGTGGCAGCAGTTTGTTGGACAGAGCCATCGCAGACAGACGACAGATCAATGCCATGACTCTGCCGGACTTCAGTGACCCTGAGACCGGTACACACACACACACACGCACGCACACCTCCCTGCTGAAAATGACAATCAATTCTCATTAACATAAACATAAACGATAATTTTATTTTGTAACAGAGAACCTAAAAACTTGTTGTCTAAGGAAAATCATTACAATTTATTTCTGCAAAGGAATCTTTTTGTAATGATCCTAAAGCAACAAGAAAAGTCTTACTCACTGTTTACTATGATTTATGGTGCAATATTGATTATTTTTTCTGTTTGTCTTAATTTTTTTTGTTTCTTTATCTAAGGATACTATTTGTCATAAAAGATTTTTTTTACAATATGAGAGAAAGGTAGAAATGTTATTTCTGGACTGTTAAAAAGTAAGTGACATTGTTTGTACAGTATGTCACTGAAATCACCATTTCCTGTATTTATTCCTTTTTCAATCTCATTTTTTGCTGTTTTATTTCCTTTGTTTTAGTCTCAGCTTCTTCCTCTTCTCACTCTGGTTCTGAGGCCATCTCCCCCACTTCTCCATCCACCTTTTCCACTCTCTCCTCACCGCTGTCCTCCCCTTCCTCCCTTTCCTCCTCCGTCTTCATCTTCCAGCCTTCTCCCCTGTCACCCCTCAAAAGTCCATCCCTCCTCACTCCACCTCCTGTTACTCCTGCACCCAACAAGACCAGGACTCACTCGTTTTGCAACCACGTCACTCTTCGCCAGCTCTCCAACTGTAATCTTCCTTTATGTCCACTCGCCCTGTAGCATGGTGTGGAGAGTGAGCGAGATTTTGTTGCTCTGTGCTAATCAGAAAAATTATTGTTTCACTCACAGGATCTAGAGTTGAGGGGCAGAAACTGAAAAGTTTTTTAGGCTCAATCACATGTCTATCACACTAAAACTGGAGACTGAGATCTTCAACGTCTCAGGAAAATGTCAACAATGTAAGAAGTGGGCTCTTTTCCCCATAGACTTTAATTCAAACATAGTTGTGGCCACCCCTAGTGGCCAGTCAGGATATTCTTATTTCATGGTTGGCTTCAAAGAGGAAACCAGAACATTTTATATATGATCAGTGGTTTAACCTAAAGATGACCAAAGCAGAGCTCTCGTCAAACCGCCGTTACAGAACTAACTATTAAACATCATCTGCTGTGCAGCCATTTTTAGCCGGCGTGCTCCCGTGTGCCGTCTTCACTTCCTATTGAAAGAGTGGAAGTTGTATCAGACTGTGTAGCAGAGAACTATCAACCACGTTCTTCCATGCCTGTTCACAGATTTAGCCTGAGACCATTTCTAACTGAGTCCAAGTGAACATTGAACAGCATCTGTCCACAGTTTGCTACACATGTCCTCGCTGGATGTTCAGTCACTCAACATGTGACTTTTTGAAATCATTTTGTTTTTGTCTCATAAAAGACCAAATTAAATACGATGAGTTGTGAGTTAGTACTTTTCCACATTTTCTTACCCAATCAGGAGGCTCTTTGCTCCAACTCCGTTCAGCCACAGAAGATCTGATCTTTAAATATACATGTGTGTGAATTTCAGTGCAGTGTTGGTTAGTGAGATCAGTTGAAGGCTTTTTATTATGTTTGTTTACCAAAAGAAAAATACAGGCATCCAGTATATTGGATTAGCTGGAGTGAATGAGGTTGTTGTTGTGAGTCGTTTTCTTGCTGAGAAGACGAGGCTTTGTTTCACGGTGTTACGACAGCAGCCAAATCTGTTGGCACTGATCATTTTTGAGTTTTTTTCTCGTCTCTGACCCGTGAGCAAACCTTGACCCAAAAAACTCAACACAAACCAGACGGTACATAAGGTCAGTCTGTGGTAAGTCCTGCGTAAATGTCACAAATGAGGTCAAATATGGAGCCTTGAAAGCCGAAACCCTGTATTTATAGATTTGCTTCATTGTCGCACAGAGTTGTCACACCGGTTATGAATTAAAGCATGTTTACGTGTTCATATACAAATGCTCTGGGTGTGTCTCTGAGTGCTGTAGACGTTGACAGAGCTGCTGCTGCAGTTGCTTGGAGTTTTTGTGTCTAACTCACTCAACGATTTAATGCAACAAGGACTTAAAGATCACTTTTCCTGACTGTTTATCTTTCTTGTTGCATTTTGCATTTTCGTCATCTTTCTTTGTTCCTATTGGTTTCTTTTGATTTCAGCGTTCAACATGTACCAAAATAATTTAGTAAACTTTTTTTTTTACTCATTGAGCTTTAAATTTGAAATATAACATCAGTGAAAAGTGTTTAAGGAGGAACAAAATAACAGAAGTTGTCAAACATCGACTTCACAGCCTGTGTTTTATTGTGATGTGGTCGTAAAGGTAAATCTACTTCCTGTTCTTTTTCCTGAGGAATCAGCATTCTTTTTTCCTCTCATGATGACTGATATTTTCTTCTCTCTCTCTGTTTCGACCAATAACAGTCATCTTTCTGTTGTTTTTCCCCCCCATCCCTTCGCTATTTTCAAGGCGGCCTTCACGACGCTAACACTCTTGGTTTTCCCTCCATGTTTTCTGTTTGTAAGTAGCCATCTAACGTCCATCTGACCCTCCTTTTCCCATCCATGGTTCTGTCCATCCTTTGGTCCTGACCTTCCACTCTCCTGATGAGCTTCAGCCAGATAAATATGTATGACACAAGAGCATATATATATATATATGTGTACATATATATATATGTATATATGTATATATATATATGTGTATATGTATATATACATATATACATATACATATACATATACAGTATAGAGAGTATCTCCTGCTTTAACTTGAAGTCTGTGAGCTGCAGCTTCCATGAGATGTCGTTAGTCATGTTAGTGGTGCAGTTTATTAAAAGTAGTAGAAGTAACACTGTGCTTTGGTGGAAATGTTTTGGCTGCTCTACAGAATAATATATAAATAAATAAGTGAATGCTGTCTTGTTGTAAAAGGCAAATGAAGAAACTTGGTTAAATTGAGAGGGAAAAAGGGTTCAAAGGAAAAATGTAGAGTGAGATATGTCCACTTCCTGTCACTCTCTAAATTTCCATGTGTGTTTAAATCCTTACTTTCTCACTCAGATAAACATTATTATTAGTTTTAATTACATTTTTGATCAATATTTACCTTTTTTTTTTTAATTTCCAGTCAAATTCTTTCCTGTATTAGGCATGTTGTTGGAGACATAAATGAAAAACCTCATAATTTTTGAGAAGTGTTCTTATATTGGAGGGTGGAGTGGCTTAGTGGTTAAGACCGGTACCTTGTGTGCAAAAGACATCATGGTCGCAAGTTCGACTCCACCTCTGGCTGATTGTACTGAATTCCATTGTAAGTCGCTTTGGATAAAAGCATCTGCTGAATGACATGTAATGTAATACATGTTACACGCCAACACATTAAAACCATAGGAATCTGGATTAAGGAAATATTTACCGCACTACTGTTGGCCAGGGTTTTGTCTCGTGTTCTTTCATCCTCATGTGTGTATTTGCTACTGGATCATGACGACCCACACGAGCGGTCTGACTCTGCCACTGAAGCAGGAAACACACAGATGAACCAAATGAGACGAGTGCACAACAATTCCCATGATCCCACGCTGCTTCTCGATGTCGTCAAACTAGGTCTTTTGTTATTGTTTTGATTGATGAGAGCCCTTGCTGTTGGAGGTATATTTTAATTTGGGGAACAATTCATTTTATCTTGGAACATTCAAGGATATGAATAAGTCGGAATCATTATCCCCCAGATCGTGTCAGGCTTTCATAGATCCGCAGTCCAATGTGAAGACCATTTTGCATCCATGTGACCAAAATAATCTCAGAGACACTTTTTTACTAATCAGCAGAGTGATGCAGTGTTTTTGCATGTTGGTGCGAAAATTAATTCACTCTAACCCCGGTTCATTCAGGCCCATAACAATGTGTGTGTTGCACTGTGTGAACTGATCCGTGGCTGTAGTTTTACCGCAACCAAACGCTCCAAGTTTCACTGGTAACTTCCTCTTTTCTGAAGTCAGTGAATCCTGCTCTTGTGTGTGTGTGTGAATCTCTTAAAACCCATGCTTTGTAGCAAATGACTGCCTAACGCTGCCTTAGTGGTAAGTCGGTGTGTTTCTGAGGCGGCTTTGTACGACGGTCAGTAACAGATTCTGTCCTCACAGGTTCGGTTCACGCCACTTCCATAGCTGCCAGCCGTGTAGAGCAGGCTCTGTCTGAGGTGGCCTCATCTCTGCAGAGCAGCGCTCCCAAACATGGACCCCTCCACCCCTGGATGACGCTGGCTCAGATCTGGCTGCACGCAGGTATGAATAATCCACTGAGGTCCACACCAAACCCTGCTATACCTGCTATACTAGGTCACATAAAAGAAAAATAACACATGATTTAAATGTTGTTGTTTTTTTAAAAATCTATCTTACATAAAATTAGGGATGTCACGATCCAATACATGTCCAATACTAATACTGTTACCAGTATCACAAGCTTGAGTATCCACTGATACTCAGTCAAATACAGTCAAACTATGACGCTGTTAACTACACCGCTGTGCCATTTCAAGCTATTTCTCTCCAAAATATGTTTAATGATTTTGTTTTTTTAGTTCAAAACAAGATAAACACTTTTGGGGACAATCCCCATCAAAGGAAAGACAAAAACAAACCGAAACAAAATAAAACCTCGGCTCACAGATGCAATCATCTATATAAGACAAAAGTATAAGACAAACAGACGTCACTCAAGTTTGAATGAATGTAGCATGCCTGTCATATTCAAGTATGACCTTATGCCATTGTGTTATTGATGGGGATTTCATTGTCATTGTTTCAAAAACAGAAAATCTCCTGCAATGTAGCAAATATCTATCTCCCATGAAGAAGAAATAAACAGCCACAACATGACTCAGCTAAAAAGCTGTTTTTTTATTTACATTACTACAGTCTGTACGTAGCGTAATCTATCGGTTTTTTGACACTGTGGGAATTGCTGCACTCTTACAGCTGCCTGGTTCTTGCTGTATTTCATAATATTTTTCCTAACTGGGATTTACAGAGAGAACAAAACTAAACCAGGTCAGGATTATAGTTCCTAACACATAAAGACATGAATTCACCTGAAGATTTAAGTTCTTTCAAGTGTGAGTGTATTTCTCAACATGAAATAGGAACAGCATCAATAACTTGAATGAGGGTTCCACTCCAAACCTGGTTCCACTCAAGGTTTAAGTGACAGGTTTTCGTGAATAGGTCACACGGAAAGTACTTGACTCTTTAGCACGTAGAAGCTGTTTTGTTGTTTTTTGTTATTTTAAAACTGCATGAATCTTTCCCGTGTCTGCTGGTCGTGTTCCAATAAAGTGATTGAGGAAATAATTATTACACCATTACCCAACAAAGGGTAATGGTGGCCTAAGACTTTTGCCCTAATAGACGCAGGCACACGCACACACCCACACACACACGCACAGACAGAAGTTGTTTGTGCACCTGTTTATCTCTCCATCTGCTTCCTATCAGAGTCGCTCATTTCCAGCCTGGCGACACAACTGATGTAATCGTCCAATCACAGCGCAGACAGGCAGACAGTTCAGACTCATTTCCTCATCACTTGAATCATTCTCTCCCTTCACCACAGCAACGCCATACTCTCATGCGCTACACGCCACGATCCTCACGTCACGTCAATGCTGTTTAAGTAGAATTGAGTTGTGTTCCTTGTTTTCTCTCTTTAGAAAACATGTGAACATGAAACATTTCCCTGACTGTTTGTGGCTGTTAAACCGTCCTAGTAACACTCGAGGGCTTCGCTCCACATCAGTATTTATGGGAAATGCAGTGTGAATTTTTACGAGACAGATGCCTCCAGTTATATTTATAATTCATATCATGTAATTGCTTTGTTTCACAACAACGTTCTATCAAGCTGTCGCTCAGTTTAGGTAAAGGCAGAGATGCGACTTCTTGCTCCTCCTTAATGAAACAAAGTGATTTAATGTGTTTGTATGTGTGTTTGTCTGATAGCTGAAGTTTACATCAGCATGTCCAAACCCGCCGAGGCCACGGCCTGCACGCAGGAAGCCTCCAACCTCTTCCCGACATCCCATAATGTGCTGTACATGAGGGGGCAGATAGCAGAGCTGAGGGGAAACATAGACGAGGCAAAGCGCTGGTATGAAGAGGCGCTGTCCATCAACCCGACACACGTCAAGACCATGCAGAGACTGGTAATAAACACACACACACACACACACACACACAGATCCTGCTCTTTATGATGTGATGTGGCTCATCCTGAGGGTTTGTGTTTTGTGTAATTAGCCGTTACCGTTGCAGACAATCCTACGACGAGTTTTAAAACACAAACGGTCATTTTGAATTTCTCCAGAGCTGCGAAGATCATCAATCCATTACTAAATGAATCATCACCTGTTTTGGATTTGTTGAGGTTTTTCAGGTTTTCCCTTTTGTTTCTTTTTGCTCCGTGTGACAAAGAAATCACCCTTTTCGACGTTGTTGAAAAAAAAAGCACTAGATTAATTGAGAAAATAATCGTCAGATGAATCAATTATGATAATCATTGTTTGCTGCTGTCCTTAATACGTCTGTGTTATTCAGAATATTTGAACTGTTCAGGATGTTTTGGGCACATTGCTAAGTTCTGTGTGTGTATGAAAGCTGCATTTCTTTAATATAGACTCACTGGCCACTTTATTAGGTACACAGGGATTCCTAATGACTATATTTATATTAACAAGCGTTTTTTTACGTGTATATTCTTCCTTATATAGAGTAGTTATTAGTAGTCACAGACCTCGTTGTTGTGATTCGTGTGACTTGTCCTGTAATTTGGTCCCCTTTGGGATTAATACAGCACCATATTTGCTCCGTCAGTGCTGAATTAACAAGCTGTACTTTCCCTAAATGGAACAATAATAATATAATAATAATAATGAATGAATAACTTTATGTCAGGGATTACAACTAATGCCCCACCTGCTGTATGGTGTCAGATCTTTTAAAAATCAAATCCATACATTTCCAACACTCTGTGTGAAATCACAACATTTAATATTTAACATACAAAATGATTGTTGTGAACAGTTAAAGTGCTTTTGCTGTGAAATGGGAACAGAAAGTAGTGTTGTGTATAACATATATATGCTGTTAATATATATATAGACATTGAAACTGTAGAAAAAGATCATTTTCTCTCTCTCTTCATTCTCCTTTCTGTCCTTTGTGTTAATTCTTTGTCGTTGTGTCTCCTCCTCTCCACAGGGTCTGATTCTGCACCAGCTGCAGAGATACAGTCTGTCTGAGAAGGTCCTGAGGGACGCTGTGCAGGTCAACAGGTGTGTGTGGGTTTGTGTGTCTGTGATAATAAGCGGTCACTGGTCCTGATGTCACCCATAAGAATCTTAAAAGCCTTGAGATTTGTGCTTTGACTGGTGCCGTGTTGAGGTTTTGCACCCAGAAATTCAAACATCACCTGTGACACACATTTTTATGTAGGTACATGGTTAATAGCTATGTGTGTTTCTTATTTTATTTTCTCCTCCCCTCTCCTCTCTCCTCTCCTCTCCTCTCCTCTCTTGTCTCCTCTCCTCCTCCCCTTGCTCGTCTCCTCTCAGTACGGCTCATGATGTGTGGAACAGTCTTGGCGAGGTGTTGCAGGCTCAGGGAAACGCCGCGGCGGCCACTGAGTGTTTCCTCACGGCCCTGGAGCTGGAGGCCAGCAGCCCCATTCTGCCCTTCACCATCATCCCCAGAGCTTTATGAGACGGACACACAGCGGCCTGAATGTGACTCTCTCACACACACACACACATGCACACACCGGCACTGCCCTATCCTTACAAACACACACACACAATAGACATGCAAATAATATATATATAAACATCCATACATGCTTCTCCCCACATTGCCTCATCGTGTGCATGTTCACCATGTTTTCTCTGTACGCGTGCCAACATGACACCTGTGCGTATTTGTTTGTCCGTTATTTTTAAACTCACGGTTTCGTTTCTCCTCTCGTTCTCAGATGTAAATAAGATGCAGTCTTTCAGTGACTTTGAGCCTCAGAGTTTACGCTCTATAAATGTCCCAGAACACGCAATTAAAAACATTTTTCCTCCACACAATGTGGGTGTGAAGCTGATGTATCGATGACAAAAATGGGCAAATTGTGTACACACACACACACACACACACACTCAGCATGCAGCTCCCCTTTTTAAGCCTAACTAAACTCTAACTTTAACCATAACTAGTTAATACCGAACCTAAACTTAACTGGTTCCTCAGAAATGAGGTAACAAATACAAGAACACATGTTTTGAACGGTTGCTGTTTGATTTTGCTCAGGAGAGACAGATTTTTAAAACTCGACTGGAACATGGACAGACATGATCAATAGATCGACGAAGATTCAATCTGCCAAAACACAGGCTGCATTTACACACACACACACACACACACACGAGAGGTAATTGTCATGTGTACAGTTTCATAACCATTTGTGAATGATGTTACTGTGACACTGAGATTATAAAGCAATACACATCAACACTTTGTCACTTTTGTTGCTGAGCAGAAGACAAGCGTTACATGAGATGTTACGGACGGATGTGAATATAAAAGAAAAAGTCCATCCGTTAATGTGACTATTTTGTAATTATATTAAAACGATACAAAACTGAAACAATGTTTTATTAGTGATTGCTTGGATTAAAAAAAATAAAAATCCATCTATTATAACATGATGGCAGATTTTTACGAGGTTTCTTGAATGCATGTCAGTTACTGCTCCTCTTTGTTGTACATCCTTCGAACTCTCACATCACAGCAGAGTTTAGAGTTATTTCAACAGGGTTTTGCTTCGAAATGCCCGTCCTTAATATGTCTTAGCTTAGCTTGGCATAAGGGGTGTGTCTTTGAGACTTTTGAGTTTTGTTTGCAGTGTAGTCGAGCAGCCAATGGTAGCACCCGCTCTCTCTCTCTCTCTCCGTGGCGACGTGAGGCTGTAAACAGAGAGCAGAGAAAGTGCACGAGTGTTGTTTTTTCATGAAATATTGATGAATAATGCCAAAAAGAGCCATACCTACTGAACCTTAATGAACATTACATTGCATTTTATTTTTTAAAAAACTGTACAGAAAGCTGTTAAAACAAACCATTAAGAAAGAAAAAAGGATAATTATGGAGCTAATAGACTACTCAACCGCTGCCATGTTCCTATCAGTCCTGTCAAAATGTGTATTTTACTGTTTTTTTTATGGTCACATACACACACAGACACAATCTTTTATTCAAAAACTACAACTTGTGTGTCATTAATCATTACAATTACTCATGAATCTGATGTGTGTAAATACAGCCACAGTGATTGTGTGTGTTGTCGTCTTCTTGTCCTGTCAGTCATGTACTTTTTCTTTTCTACTTTTGATTATAAATACACAGTTATTATTGTATATTTGATCGTTCCAGGTGTTATTATTTTTAGAGAATAAATTATAATTCTATTTTCTGGAGAGTTGAAGTTACGGAGACGCTGTCGGAGGAATTTTCCGTTCCTGAAATGCTTGTTGTTGTCGATCGTCTTTGTGCTGTAAATGAATGACTGAAAGGTAATAAAATTGCTTTTAAAAACAAACCATGTTGTAAATTAGCAAAATACTTTTTTCATGCTGAATATTTCATGTGCGTGGTATTCCCTCTGAGGTCAGCAGTGTGTGTTTCTGTCTCAGGTGTGTGTCTGTCAGTGGAGAGGTGTGCGTGTGTTCCTCATCAGAGGATTACAACACTGACAGGCTTTGTTCTCCAGTGTCAGGGCGACACAGCTGAGTGAGAGTCACCCTCCACCACGAGGTCCCTGCTGGACTCTCAGGTGTCACTGAAGGCCAAACAAAAGTCTTTTCCAATTTCACTCACTGGTGAAAGTATGTCAGACGTCTGGATTACATATTAGGATTAGTATCTCATGACTTGGTATCTTATAATAATCATTTAGCATCTCATATTATAATAGTGACTTAGCTTTTATTATGATTGTCGTTGTAATGTGAGTGATTTTGGACGACATACTATGACTTTTTTGACCGATTTTGGACGACATACTATACTATGACGTTTTTGACCGATTTTGGACGACATACTATACTATGACGTTTTTGACCAATTTTGGACGACATACTATACTATGACTTTTTGGTGATTTTGGACGACATACTATACTATGGCGTTTTGGACCCGATTTTGGACGACATACTATACTACCAGCGTTTTGACCGATTTTGGGCGTATACTAAACTATGACTTTTTGAACCGATTTTGGGCGACATACTAAACGCTATGACTTTTTGACTGATTTTGCTTAACATACTATACTATGACCCTTTTGACCGATTTTTGGGCGACATATAAACTATGGCGTTTTGACCAATTTGGGCGACATACTATACTATGACTTTTTTGACCGATTTTGGACAAGATACTATACTATGACTTTTTTGTCTCAATTTGAACGACATGCTATACTATGATTTTCTTGTCACATTTTGGACGACATACTATACTATGACTTTTTTGTCACATTTTGGACGACATACTATACTATGACTTTTTGGTCTCATTTCGGACGACATACTTTACTATGACTTTTTTGACTGATTTTGGGCGTCATACTATAGTATGACTATTTTGACTGATTTTGGACGACATGCTATACTATGACTTTTTTGACCGATTTTGGACAAGATACTATACTATGACTTTTTTGACCGATTTTGGACAAGATACTATACT